>NC_134285.1:9909913-10545297 GCF_949628215.1 Phalacrocorax aristotelis
GATTATCCTAACACAGCACGGCTCCTGCTGCACCATTATGCCCCATTGCTGATGGGCTTCTTGATACAAAGAGGCTTCCTCTGGGTGCAGACACCCATGTCACCCATCGTGGGGAGGGACTGCCACCTCCAGCTTTTCCCCATATGCAAATGCCATAATCTGCTCTGCAAATCTGAATTTCGCTGCAGCTCTCTATCCCTCTTAGTTCCTTTCATCTTCATTGGGATTATAAAGCAAATCTTTGCATCAGATTTATTGAAAACAGACCTCAGGTTCTTCTGTTTGCTAAGTGCTGGGAACAACGAAGGGATGGCTGCAATCCCAGGCAGTGGCAATAGCAGGGGCAGCAGGGTAGGAAAAAAAGAAGTGAGTGGATGGAATCACATGGTGGATTTATCATCTTGGGAAAAGCAAAAATCAAGACTGAGTGTTTTCTCCGAGTTTCTCTGCTCGAGCTCTTCCAGTGCACTGGAACTAGAAGAGGGTGTCCACTGGGGGCACCTGGGAGCTGCACCACATAGGGTAGCGGGGAAGGACGAGTCATTCCAGATGCAAAATTTGGCAAAGGATACTATTACCTTTTTTGGTTTTGTCCCCCAAAGAACACTTAGAAGATGAAGAATAAGTCCTTTCACTGACACCTAGCAAGCGCCTGGATGGACAGCCCAGCATCCGCACAGTGCTGATGGGGATGACCAAGTGTGCATGAAATGATTACTGCCATTGCTTCCAAGCATGGCAATGCTTGGCAGGGGCAAGGCCAGTGCTGTAGGCAGGCAGCAGCATTGTCCCTGCTCTGCATGCTTACAGCCTGTGTGGCCACCGCTGCAGCCCCATGGCTGTTAGTCTGGCCGCATGCTACAGCGGATGAGGCAGGAAAATGTCCCTCCAATGTGCATCACGACTAGATTAGTTATAGACGTTTGTATGCATTTGTAGGGAGAGATGGAGCTTTTGCAGTGGCACATATGTGAGAGAGTGCTGCCATCTTTTGGCTATGCAAATCAGGAGAGGTATAGAGGAGCTATAGAGGGGTCCTATGCAACTTGCATTGGCTGGGAAAATGTTGCTTGTGCACTACTTTATTTTGTTGTGTGTATTTTTATCATTATTCCCATTACCATATATTATTCTTGTTATTGTGTGAAGTGACCCTGGGAGTGAGGGGAGAGCCCTGACTTATGCTCAGCACTGGCCAAGGGGACACTGTGGTGGCTCCCAATAGTCCAAGCCAAGCATCCAGGCAAGCATAATGTGTTGCGGGACACCAGCACCCCTGTCTTCCCAACAAAATGCTTGATTAAGGTTCTATTTTTAGTGTTTCAACCCAAAATAGATAAAGATTTTCTTTAAATTTGAGAATTAATTATTGAGTGATGGAAAGTCTCAGTCTTATCTATTTGCTTCAGTGGCACACTGCAATATCTGCAGCCACATAATTAGCATTTTCCTGGGTTTAAAAACGGAGTTTACAATCAGCAAACAAGTGAGCACTAGACAGTGTTTACTGCATGTGCGCTGCGCAGGACTGAACAGTAGATACTACCACTAAGCACAACAGGCTTCAGAAATGAACTTTAGAAAACAGGATATCTGGTCCCTCTCTGGTGAGCACCATCCAGAGCTAAGCATGACTCTGTCTGTCGGTCTGTCCCTCCATCCCTCCCTGCCTCCCTCCCTTCCCACAAAATCAACCAGTGTGATTTCTCTCAAAGAAAATGGGTTATGCTTTAACAGCTCCAGGACACCATCAGCTGTAGAGGTTATTTGTTGGTACAGCAGCCTTTCTTTTTCATTTCTGTGGGTCCAAACAGCTCATCTGTGGTCCTTGGCTTTTGAAAAGGAAAAGAAAATAGAAATTATTGGAAAGATAGATCTGAATACTCGTGGCTGCCATGGCTGGATATTGGAGACGTAACCTAGTGGCTTGCTTCCCACATTAGGCTGGAGCTGAGCTGCCACCCATGCTGCAGTGGCATGTTTTGAACCCCCCGAGGTTGCTTTGTGCTGTGTGATCCCTTCCCTGGCCAGGAAGCACCGGCCATTGGTTCTCAGTTCAGCTCCATCACAGCCATGGTCCAGCCCGATGGTTTGGCTGCAGCTGCACTGTGCTGGGCTGAAATACCTCCCGGGGGCTCACCCTGATTTAAACATCTCTTTTGGGATGAACGCTTTTGGAAGAACAGCCCTGAGAAAAATAGCTCTGAAAAACTATCATGAGTATTTGCTCTACAGGTCACTCCTATCTTTCCTGTGGCGATAAAGCCAATATTTGAGCAGCCTTTGAAAAAGAAAGAAAAATCGCCTGGGGAGATGAGATGGTCAAACTGTGCCAGGTATTTTGTTGATGCAGATGTGATCCATTTGAATGTGACATCTTTGGCAGTGACATAAGCTGCTTTCCCAAATATAAGGCTGTCAATACATCACTTTTCTAATATAGAAAAATAAATTTTAGTGATGCTGCACTCAAAGAAGGTGAGAGGGTGGGGGGACGGGGACCTGCTCTGAGCTAATAGCCCTCACTGAGAATATGAATGTTGAACTGGCGCATTTCAGGCTGTTTTTCTTGCCTCTGCCCAAATCAACAGCAGTGAGTCATCACGGCAGACCGTATCAGCTGCCATGGTGTTCACAGTGGTTCATAGCGCAGGCTGCTAAAACCCGCTGCTTTCCTCTGCTGCTGACAGGAGCAGGACTCTGATCCCGGCCACTCTCAGCTCCAAAACGATGATTGCTCAATGGAAATGTGGTTTCAGGAGCCAGAGACACTATGTTTTATTTTCAGTACCAAAAGAACAGTGCTGTGCTCCTGCACTGGGATGGGAGACTGCGAAACATTGGGCAGAGTCCATCCCAGCGGGAACAGGGGAAGAGGAGTCATGAGATGGGCGGCCCAGTGCTCCTGCCTGGCAAATCCCACAGACACAGCCCCCCAAGGGTCCAAGTGTCGTGGTAGCGTTGTGATAGTGATACAGGAACTCTGCAAGAGGTAGACAAACAAAGGTCTGGTTTAAGCCTTCTTCTCCCCCACTTGCCCTTTGGCCACCCGTATGCCACCACAGCTGCTGCCAGAGCCTCCCTGCGGGTGCAAGCCCAGTGTTTCCTCTATCCTTCCCCATCTCAGCAAGGAATAAAGCGAAGAGGAACCTGGGCCAGCTGGGCCATGCTGCAGCATCCTTTTGGTCTGTGTAGCTGCTTGCCTGTCTCATGGAGACCAGGATGTTGGGTGGGGAAAGGGGAATTTAGCACCTTGTTGTCTTGTACGAATTCAAGATACCTCCAGGGCATGTCCCCAGACCCATGACTGGGACTTCCTGCATACACCCACTTGCACAGAGCTGGTGCAAGGTTGGTGGGGTCCAACTCTTTGCCTGTGTGGAAAGGTAGGGTGGAGATCAGTGTCTGGGGCTCCCCATGGCCCTGCAGGAAGGAGCCACTGGTCAGCACCTCTCTGGCCAAATCCACCACTGCCCACTGTAAAACCTCCTGGCTGGTGGCTCCAAGAGGGCCAGCGTGGTGCTCAGCAGGGCTGCATGGGCATCCTGGGGCAGTGCCAGGGCTGCACAGGCTGTGCAAGCCCCCTTCTCCAGGACTACACATGCACAGTGCTGGGGACTGGGGAATGCCTGGATTTCTCTAGGAAAGCTGTAGGATGTTGATGTCGCTGAGCAACCTGACATGACGGAGAAGAAAAGTCTCAGCACTTGTAGTTGTTTTCCAGTATTGACCAGCACGGCTTAGCAAAAGGTCAGTCCGTGGCTGGAGCCGACTGGCAGTCCTTGTGGGTGCAGGTACATACCCACAGCACCAGCAAAAATAGCAAATGATGAAACATGCTGGCAGGACCTGGTGGGATTTGGTTCAGTTTGCTACAGAGGGAAGTATTTCAGTAGCTTTTCAAGGTCAATAGAGATGCCCCTTTGCCTTGGAAGCCCTTGTTGCTGTTCCTCCTCTCTACCTCTTCCTTGGGAATGGAAATGCGGTTGAGTTTAAAGGAGCAGAGGTGAAAGCTTCTGCTTCAGCAAAGCCTGGGCTTTGCCCTGCGAAAGCCCTAGCTGCTCTGCTCAGGCTCTGGGGAGAAGACAACTTTCTCTGCTGCCCAGGCAGCTCTCTGTGCAGAAAGCAACGGAAAGTGTGAGCCTGCATAATCATTGCTACTAACACTGTCAGCCCAGCCAGTCTCTGAAGGCATTCCCCCTTGAACACCAACCTCACAGATATTAATCAACCAGCCAGACAGATTTGATTAACTGGATTTCTGCATCCAAAGCTGATGCTGATATCCACTGATTGGAAATCACTCCAGAGCATAGGCAGTTAAACAGGGAGATGTTTCCTATTCTTGCACAAGCATTTCTCAAGGAGATAAGGATGCATAATAAGAGGCGGCAGAGGAGACAAGGAGCAAGGCTGAATTAGTGTGGTATGCTTTAGGTCTGATGGTTACTACGGCCTCAGGAATTTGCTAATTAGCTGTGTGGGACAGCTAATTATCTTGTCAGCCAGTAAGTCAAATAGTAATTCAGTTTAAGCACACTTTTTTTAAATTTTGCTATCTGGAAGCATATTTGGCACTTTGGCATCTCTGTGCACTGTTGCGGTGCTGCACAGGCTGCAGCTCATTAATCCCCCTGGCTCTGTAAGAAGGTGGGCTCCCACCCATCTGCTCTCTGGGGTGACACTGCACACAGCCTCACTCGCTGCTAGAGCAAAGCAAAACAGGAGAAAACAGTGGGCTTTGGGAATTTTTTTTGTTTGGGTTTGGTTTTTTTTTGCATCCCACAGGACCCTGAATTACATTTCAAAGATGGGGCCAAAAGATAAGCCGAGAGTGAATGGGAGCTTTTAGCCTGCTACAGGGGGGCAGTGGTCTACAAGGGCCAGAGCTAGGGGAAAATAAAAGCCTGAATGTTTTCAATGAGATACATCAGTCTGAGGCAGCAGTACAGAAACTTCTGCGTTAAGCAGGTGCCCTGGTTACCCCAGGCCCTAATTTCCTCAGTCTTGTATGCTTCCCATGTGAGTAACCAAAGTTGTGTGCACTGGATGGGGCAGAAATTAATAGCTGGAAAAGGCATTTTTTTCCCACCTAGTTGGTAAACATTTTAGTCTGTGGCCTTATCCCTGCTCTGAGTGATACCAGAGTAAATATGAAGTTCGTTTAATTTTTAGAGATACTCCAGGTATAATGAAATGCAGAATTTGGCCCTGCATCTGATGAAGGATCCACATCTTGGGAAGGAGAAGGAAATCCGGGGTCAATGTTGCATTTTCCACCATCATCGTAAGAGTTATCTCCCCTACCTTCACTGAGCCAAGGGAGAGGGGGACTAGGGCATGACCTATATTATTAATGAGCTGAGTCCTGATGAGGCTAATCACCAGCTAATTAAAGTCCTCCTATTAGATATCCTGCACTGTTTTGCCCTAACATATAGCATAGGTAGTTCTTAGCTGAAGAAGCTGAAACAATTTCTTTGGAATACATTCCAAAATTAATTTAATATACAATGGCTGCTAGGGCTGGGTGAGTCAGAGTGCTGTGATGGGACTGTGAATGTGCTGCAATTTATTTGTACTGAAGTTTAAATAAGATTGATGGAGCCATAAAAACATTATTGAAGGGACTTAATGGTGGAGTCTGGGGGGTAAATAAAGCACAGCAACAGGCTTTTGGTTTTGTAGCATCCCCCCCCCACTGTAAGGGTGTGATGGAGGTAGGTCTTCTTCATCAGATGATTTTGGGTCTGCAGGGAGTGGCCGATGGCTGTAGGCTGGGGTGGATGCCTGGGAGTTGCAAGAGTTGCCACAGCTCTGCAAGGAGATTTCCAGGAGACGAGAGATGGCTGCTCCCTTGAGTAATTTTTTTAAAACATCCCATGAGTGGAGAGCTTGAATCTCTTGCTGTATTCCTTGAAACAGTGATAGGAGAGTAGACCAGAAGAAGGTCTTTGACTGCCTGGGATGAGTCAAGGCTGTGGCTGGGAAAGGTAATTTGGAACAGAAACCAGAAAATCCAGAACTGCTGAAGGTTTTGCTGAGAGTTACTGGTGTTCAGACAGTTCAGAGATGGCTTGGGATGCTGTAATACCTCTCGGAAAAGAGCATTCATGCTCCTACAGGAGAAACCAAACTTTGTTGCTGGCTGCGGTGCCTGGGAGAGTGTTTGCAGCAGCAGGTGACAGCACCTAGGAAAGGAGATGCCTCGAGGGTCTAGGCGTCTCTCACTGAACCTGAGGCTGTCCCGCCACATCCCTTTGTGTCCAGAGTAGCTGAAGCTGGTTCCTCCTCCTCACCCCACTCCTCTTCAGTGGTGCCAGTGCCTCTGCCTACAGGGCTGTGCAGTGAACCCCACCAGGCTGGAAACTGGAGTCTGCCCCTCTGCCACAAATGCTTTTGGAAGCAGAGCAAAAGAAATTGGATGGATGGTATAATAAAACTACAAAGGATTATTGGCTTTGGTTTGCTTTTCAAAGATTAAGAAGCTCTTTTAAGTGTCTTGGGCTTCATTTATCACCTAGAGATAGACCAGCACAGGCAAGTACATTTATGGTGCAAGATATCTCTAAAGATCTTTCTTTAAAATTCACATCTGTGAGGTATCAAACCCTCAGCTTTTTAATGATGATTCAAAGTAAGCCATAAAGAGAGCAGCAAGTATACATGGAGTTGTGGCAGTCTGCAACCACAGGCTGGGCATCTGTGGGCCCCGGGGAGCTCTGCTTACCCAGTACCCATCATGCCGTCGGACACCTGGCAGGCTTCAGTGGCAGGGATGGCCCGGGAAGGGTAACGAAAAGCCTGCTGCAAAATGTTTGCAGGCATCCTATTTTGGCTGAAACTTCTCCATTTGGGTTTTTAGAAAGCTTTAGTAGCAGCTACTGCCTTGAGCTTTTCAATGCCACACATGTGCAACTCACAGGTACAATGTTTCTCACTTGGAAATTTGCGCTGAGACCTCAGCTTCAGGGCAAGAGCAAGAAAGACCCAGGACACACCAGGATTTCCAGCCAGGATATATCTATCATTGCTGGATAAAAAGTACTGAAGCAGAATCCTTCTGAGTAATTGAGAATCTCCCTTTGCAACTGGGCATGTGAGTCATCAATATGTTGACACATACTCATTTTAGTAAAATCTGGTATTCGTTTCACTAGTAGTGTTGATGTACAAAAGGCATTGAAATTAAGTGCTGCATGTTAAAGATCAATTAGCTTTTACTCCCACTGAAAATGGCATTGGTATTTGGAAGACATATGTGCACCCACGTCCCTGCTTATGCTTGCCAGGAAATTCACGGCCCTCTCCCCAGCTGCAGAGAGGCCGTTTCCTCTGCAGTGAACTTGAAACTTTGGTTTCTAGCTCTGCTGTTTCTCTATGTGTGTTTTCTTGTGCAGGAAGGAAGGTCCTGGAAAAAGTGAGCAGGTCAGTACTGGCTAGGAGAGGCTGGGAGCTGCCTGCTGCTCTTCAGACCTCACTACCTTCTCCTGGGGCTTATTTTCGGTAACCAAAGGAGCCGATTCACATCATGTGTGTGGGCTGCAGGTGGAAACACATCACCTGCCATGACAGCTCCACCCCCAGGCTCGTTAACTGCAGCTTAAGGGGAGTAAGGCAGGGGGAAGAGGAAGTACCATTACAGGCACCTCTAAGGGAGGTGCTGTGAGATCTGGTGCAGAGATTTGCAAGGCTGGTACTAAGGGCTTTATGCTGCTCTACCAGAAGAAATAAGGCAAGAGAAACCATGGTAAAGGTGCTTGCCTGGGTTAAGCTTGTCCTGGTCCCTGCAGGTGTCCTTATGTGGGTGGCATGGGGCCCTGCTGATTGCTGGGGTGCTCATCTGCCTCCACTGGTTTGAACAGGGGGAGGTTTAATGCTGTTCTGTACTCAAGCAACTTTGTTTATCAGCTCCCTGTGATCTTGGGCTACTGTTTTAAAAGAAAGTGGTATTTTGAGGAGTAAAACATATTTTTGGATGCATTATTTAAAGCAACAGTCATCCTTAAATGTGGGGTGGTACCTGCCTGGACTTTCCTGTTCCTGTGGTTGGTGTTGCAAGGAGAGGAGGAGGCTGTTGCCCAATGCCTATGACTAACACACCCCTCCCTGGCCACAGCTCTCTTGAGGAGCAGGCACCCTCCACTGTACCCTAGTCCTGCTGGAACCTGGGATGACTGGCATGGGGCTTGGCGTAAGCAGACCTGGGTCAAAATAACCCTCGGGAAAGGGAGTGGGGGGCTCTTTTCAGCCTGATAATTTCCGTGATGTGGTGGAGAGGGGCTCCTGCTCCTGGAAAAAGGAGGTGCTCAAGAAATTTCTTGCTGCTGAAAGAAATGCCTGAGAGGTGGTTGCAGGTGGCTACTGTGCTGGCTTCAGTCATCATTTAAGAACTATAAAATAAAAGAAACCAGCACAGAAGGGAGGTGATTCTTGCACTGTATCAGTTCCCTGGTGTGGTTTGTGCTGTGCCTCCCCCAAGAAAGGACTATTGGCCCAGTTTGGGCAGGACTGAGCCAGTGGGGAGAGTCTGTACTTGGGCTGGCTCCATCCTTGAAAGGAGGGCGATGTGTTGGGGGCCAAACAGGTAAAATGCAAGGCTGTCTCCTGCCACTTCTCTCTCTTCTGGACTCAGAAATTCAAATGTTCCTGTATAAAGGATATGTACACTTTTTCCTGTGCTTTGGCTTATTTTATATTCTGTCCCTGTGTGAGGAGGAATGCAAACTGACTTCAGTACAGACCAGCTACAAAAGTGATTTCAACTGTCTGGAGCGATAGACTGGAGAGATGGGGGGTTGCACATGCTCTGCCTTTCATTTATATCAAAGTCATAGTCAAATTGCTCCTTTTAACACTAGATTTGCTCAGGACCTCCTTCCCCTATTGGGCGAGGTTCCAGTACAGGGGAAAAGGCCATCCTGATGCCCTGCAACCTCTCCAAAGGGCTGCTGGCCAGGGATGCTGCTGGGGGCCTGCGCCCATCTTCAGGTACAGGCTGGGGCTGGATGCACAGAAGCAGCATGTCAGGGACAGCCACCAGTGCTGGTCCCTGCTGCGATGCTTGTCCCTGGGGAAGTCCAGAGGAACTCGCCTGGTCATCAGAGGTGTCTGCAAGCAATGGCAGGGAGGGCAGCAGTAAGAAAAGTGACGTCACCTGCTATGGCTGCGTGCTCCGTCTTGCCTGCTGGGGACTATTTTTAGCATTATCTCAAAAGTGCCTCCTTGCCAGGGTTTAGTTGCTTAGCAGCCGTCTCACAACTGGTGTGATTAGGATGGGAGCAGGCTGTTATTACTGCATGTGTGTGGAGATTACCTTGCAGTTTCCACCTGGTTGCTGCCCGAAAACCTAGCAGCTCTCAGGTGTGGTGGGGTTGGGGTTTTCTGCCCCAGGGGCTGATCTCCTGTGTGCAGTGGTGACAACTGCCACCAGCCTTGAGGGGCTGCCTGCATCCCATGTCCTGGCTCACCCCTCTGGAGCAGTGGACCCCTTCCCCGTGGGTTTGCTCTGTTTGGCAACAGGCATCAAGAAAGGGGCTCAGGCTCAAAATATGCCTCTGTGGAAGTCCTCAACCCACAGCCAACAAAACGTGGTGCACAAAAGACTGGCAGAATGCTTTGTTTATTCTTTGGTGAGCCATTTTACTTTCAGATTATCTGTTTCCTCTGACACATATAGAATTGCATGTTTCTAAAACTACCTACTAGAATTGCTGGTGTCTGAGAGTGGAATTGTGTTTGTTGTAAAGTCAGTGATACCTCTCAGCCATAATAGGGCTCTCGGAAGACAAAGGGAGTTATTTTCTCATATTGAAAAGTTTGGTACTTAAATTATGTCTGCTCAAATTGATTAAATCAGATTGCTGAGCCACAGATAACCCTATAAATACATTAAGTTGAAGAAAAATTTCTTTTAAGTCTCCATGCCCTCACAGGCTCCCTTTAAAGCTGGAAAAGCCTGAAATGAGTTACTGTAGGCACAAACACAATACACAAAAGTTGTAGGAACTGGTTTCCAAAATGACAGAAGCCCATGCTGATGCACAACTGTAAGCACGTCCCAGCTGCTGGCAAAGTGATGTCTGCACATGGAGACCACTGCAGCCTTCCAACAGTCAGAGTATTGCAGCTCCTCCTTTGAGTTACTACAAGAGGTTATTTAGACAACAAAGTTGTCCTTCAGCCTCTCTTCAGGGATGGTCTTGCTTAGTGGTGGTGTTGGACAGTGCCCCTTTGGGATGGCCACTGTGCAGAGGGGCAGCCAGCAAGGCTCAGCCAAGCGCCTGCCCCAAGGAGCCTCCATAAAGGGACAGACAGGTCTTGGAGGTTAGGTGGCAAAGACGGGCTTTTGTGGATGGGGAGAAAGGGAAATCCACCACCTTGATGCTACCCTTGACTGTGGTCTGGCCCTTAGTGCTCTCTCTCTTTTGAGCTGTTGTAGAACAAAAACTTCCTTAGCAGGGTCCCAGCTGGGGACAGCAGCCCCTTATTAGCACCTTTAATCCTTCTCAAATTCCAGGATAGTACAAATATTTCTCAAGAGTGATCAAAAGCTTGCACATGGACATGGAACAAAACTGGAGATTGCATGAAGAGGATAACTAGGCATAATCTGATAAACCTGAAAAATCAGGCTGAGGCTGTGTGTGCCTCCTGGGGCACATCCTGCTATTGTCTGCCCAAGACCCTCAAGGACATGTTGTAGCTCCTGTTCCTGCACACGCATCTCCTTATTGCATATGTCTGGATATATCTGGGAGTGCATCCAAGCTGGAGAGTGGTGGTGCAGAGCCACAGGTCTCTGAGCGCAGGCAATGGTGCTGTTGGGAATGTGAAGGCAGTGGGGAAGTGTGGGGAGGGCTGCCTGGGGTGGGAAGGTGCTTGATCTGGGCAGCTGAGGGAGGGAACGGAGGTGTGGTATCTCCTTGATAACCCACTGCCCAGTTATCAGAGAGGGACATGTCATTGCAAGGACAGTCGCTATTTCAGGAGCAATGCTGTCTGTGAGATAGAAGGTCTCCATCAGGCACCAGGGCCTGAATGCCACTGGCAGGAGAGGGCTTCTGCTATGCGTCAGAAGTTGTCAGAAGGAGTCCCATAGCATCCAAACCAGGGTCAAGAATCAGATTCCTACTCAAGGGAAGTGATCTCTGAACATCATCTGCTGTTTAATCTAGGGTAGGTTAGGCTGCTTTGTGTTTTATGCCCATGATCTCATCTGAAGCCTCTCCATGTCCCTGCTAGTCTGTGGGCAGGGATAAGAGATGGCAGCACTGGCTCCCAGCACAAAAACCCTGTGTGCATACCTATAGTTTATTGATTCAGCATAAAAGGCAGAAATCAAGTATGAATTCAGCCTTCTTTGTCAGCTTGGTCCACAGATGATGAATTTTTAGAAAGCCATCCTACATCCTTCATGTAACTGAGAGTTACGGGCCATGACTTTTGATAAACATCAGCCAAGAATTAACTAGCGTATGGGAATGGGGCAGTTGTGCATTTCCTGCAGGTGACAGTGACACCAAAAGCCTTTTTGGTGGTCTGTGTTACTAGCAAACTAGCTGGCAAGCTGGAACAGAGCTCAAACAGTTTGAGGAAAAGTAAAACAGTACTGCGCAAGAGAGTGCATTTTGGTCTGGTTACCATTGGCACCTTAGAGTAATCTTTAATCACTGAAAGATCAAACGGTAATTCCTGGGCTACTGGGAACTCAGCATTTCAGGAAAATTTTCTCTTGAAGCATGCTTGAGTGATGGAGCTGTTTCCTCTCCCTTTGCCCTCTTTAACTGATGTACGCTGAAGGATGCAGAACCAGTTACTAGGTTGTTTTTCCTGACCAGCCCGTGGAGAGGTGGATCTGCCAGAAACAGCAGTGATGGCCTGGGAGTCCTGTCCAAAGCAGCAAAATGTGGGTGCATGTTTCTACCATGGTCCCAAAAAGGCGATGGAGAGCCGGGTACTGCTGCGTCAGTGCTCCTGTTCCTCTGCAGCTACAGCTGGCTCATTTTCACTGTCTGGCACGTGTCCTGGCTGAATCAAGCCAGCGTGCGCCCAATTGTCTGCACAGGCATGCCCCGAGGTGATGCTGGAAAGGTTATTCCTTGGCTTTTTGCTCCTATTAGTCATGTTAGTGCTTGTGCCCATATTGATTATTTTCAGATGTTATGCAATGTTAAAGCGTGAAGTTAAAGTCCCTCCACCCTTGAGAGGCAGCGTGAAAGCACATTTGCGTGCTTTTCTTCAAAACATCTAAAACTAAAAACGCATGCATTTGCAAAAACAACCCCTCGCTGGGCCTTTTTACGTTTTTAATGAAACACTTTCTGCATGCAAAATCCAGTTGCCTCTCGCTCTGTGTGACAGTGTCTTCACTCTGCCACCTGCTGCCAGCTGCTGCGAACATTGGCTTCACTGCAGCCAGGTCTAGGCCTTGGGATTTTTTCTTTATTGTAAAATAAATTTGAAATAAGAAATAATATTTGTGTGTTAGGGCAGAGATTTATCCTGCTACTTGTTTGCTTAATGCTCTTTGGCAAGCATGTCAAGAGTGGGAAAGGAAATTAGTGTTAACGTTTGTCACACATTTCATAATGTTACATATAGAAAGGTAAATGCCAAATGTACATATGCCATTTTATAAATAAATGCTTCTGGCAAGGAAAGGCGTTTTCTACCCAGTTATGTGGCCTTTTTCATGTAAATGTTATGAATGTGTGGTAATATTTGGCCATCTGCTGATGGTAGTAAGAATTGCATGGGCATGGAGGAACGGAGCCCCTTCATGCTGGCTTCTGTGGGGGCCATGGCCAACTCTGCTGCTGCGGGCGGGAGGAGGGATCATAGGGACCCCAACACACTGCAGAGGTCCTGGGATCTGCCCTGGATGTGGGTGACAGCCTCATCCAGACTTCCTGACATCAAAAGAAACCTAAATCCAGGTTTGGGATTACCACTTAGGTCTGGACCCTGCTGGCCTGTGCCAAGCTTTCCCCGGGCTGTTGACCACTTGTTACCTTCAATGGCTGGAGATGTTTCTAGAAAAGCATTTGCCTAATGTCTGTAAGCTATAGGGTCATGGACTGCACCTGGGAACAAAACCAGGGCACAATATCTGGGTGAGAGGAAAAGGAGAGGTGTGAGAAGAAACAAGGGGAGATGAGAAAAACACAAAGTGGAAAAGGTCTTAAAGAGAAGGTGGGAAAGTCTTGGTTTATGTGGTTGAGGCTGTGTGAAGGAGGAGATGGAGGTTGAGAGTAAGGAAAAGCTGATGAGGGAAGACATGGATACAAGAAAAGGAGAAAGGCGAGGAGCAGTGGAAGTGATGAGCTCTTGTCAGAAAAGAGAAGTTAGAATCTGCTGTCCAGGTCATGATATATAGGAACTTGTCCTTTGGAAGTCCCCTGTGCTCCCCCTCTGTCCGCACAGGCTGCGGGGCTGGGTGGAAGAGGGGAGGGTGCAGGACTTTCCTGCTCCTGTCCAAGCCCTGCCAGCACCAGTATTTGTATTGCACACCTTCTCATCTCGTTGTGCTTGATGGGCAGTGGGATACACTCTCCCTGCAGGGGCCAAGTGGGGCATTTCAGTGCCCTTCCAGCCTGCTGGCTTTCCCCATGGATTGGGGAAAACAGTGGGTTCAGGTCTTACACTCACAAACTGGAGTCAGTCCGGATGAGGAGTTGGGGCAAACACACTGTGCACTGGCATGATGGCAGGGACATGAGACTGACAGCAGAGGTACAGTCTGACTTTGCCTCAACTCCATTTCAGAACTGAAAGAAGTTGGTTAAAGGTTTCATCGCTGGTTTTGTTTTCCTTTTTCTCTCTGAGACCACCTACCCCATTTCATGTGCCTACACAGACTGACACTACAGTGGGCCTGGCCAGGGTGGACACAGGGACATGGGTGCTCTGACTGTGTCATCTAGGAGATACCTGCTGCTAAAGCCTTCACAGTCCTTTCCTCCTCTTCCCTCATCACATGCATGTATTGCAGGATATTGGTATTGTGCTGTACAAAAAAGGTTGCATAAGGGGATGTGATTTTACAGTCTTCCCAGCAGAAGGCAGTCAGGTGAGCTCTGACAATACTTGATTGTCTTATCCTCCTCCCATCAGAGAGAACTTTCAGAAGTTCTCACCCCTGCCACCCCACAAAAGGTACTGAGGAGGTGTTTTAGGAGGTGACAGAGGACTTGGCTTTTAAACCCACAGAAATACAGTGAGTCAGGAAAGGTTTCTAGAAGAGACAGATAATACTGCAGCTGTTTTCTTTTGATCTTTCCTAAACATGTTTGTTAAATCTCCTTCTACTGAATTGATCCTGAATTTTCTCAGTGCAGGCAGTTTTGCCCTGCGAGCCCACCCCAACAGACAGGAGCATCTGGCTTTGTTATAACACCAGTCCCACCTGTATCCATCAAACACTGAGTCTCAGCTGTGGGTTGTGAGCTGGGAAGAGAGGACCATGTCCTACAATAAGAGCTAGAATTGGGTAAGGGAAGGTGACAAATACATGGTAGGGATGCTGAATTAGTGGAGTTCAATAGGAGTATGGTCCCCAGGCTGGCCAGCACTGAGAACCTCTGGCATGAGGAGCAGTCTGCGGGGCTAGTGTTGCTGCTGGTCCAGCTTTCTTCAGGGAGAAGGATAAATTCTCATCAGCTGTCAAGTCATCACCTGAAACCCCCCAGTTCCTGGTTCAGCCCCAGGGTCATTCCACTGCTACAATTAATTTATGCCAGGAAGGGACTCTGACTGCAACTGTAAAAAATGTTTGGTGTTTGGTTTTTGTTTTACTTTCAGCTATCAGCAGTTTGAAAACCACTTCTATGTTTGACAGGCAGTGTATTGACTCACTTCTGCTCATTTGCTTTCCAACTCAGTTTTTCATTTCACAATTCTCAATCTCTCACCAGAAGCTATTCAAGTTTGTGCTCTTTCTGTGACAGGGCCCATCCTCAAACTAAAAATTGCACATTTTGGACAAGAGATGTGTGCTCCAAGGCTTACAGCTTGTCTTTTTATAAAGACCTGAACAATTTGCAAAATTTGGATCCAGCTGCTGTTCCAAATGAATGCAGCCAAGACTGTATTAGGCAGCTCAAGTACAGCATTGTAGCCATTTTGCTGCAGTACTATGTTTTTATGTCAGCTAAGAATGAAAGATAAGCCTGACTTATATTGAAAAAATTGGTGGAGACAGCATAAAGATGAGCGAGGTACTTGTGTTAGAGGTATGGGGACCAGTTCCCTGTTAGGGGACCCTATAGGGGAGAGCCTGACTTCCAGGGGTGGGATGTTCCTTTGGCCAAAAATACTGTGCAATTCTTTCATCCTGCTAAGTGAAAAGCTTTCTGCTCTCTCTCTCTCTCTCTCTCTCTTATCACAGTCCTTAATTGTAAGTGAAAATCCACATGTAGCTGAGATCTGCCTGTGGCCTAACAGCGTTCATAGCAATTGTATTCCAATTTCCTCTCTTATTTGATAGTTTAATAATATCCTGAGTTGCATTTAATGCTACTGCCACATCTGGTACAGATGAGTATCGATCCCTTACAAAGCTGGAGGTTGGGATATTAATGAAGATATTCATTTTTTCTTTTATGCAGAGTTCATTGTTTATTTGTTTTGTGTTCCCCTTTCACATCCACATCTTCTGTTTCTTTTTCAGAGTTGCTTTTTATTTAATTGAAAGGGAGAAGAAAAGGCAGTTTCTGTGGGCTCACATTAGTGTTCCTGACCTACACCCTCTTGGTCCTACTTACTTGTAGCTCAACTGAAGTCGAGTTGACATACAACCCCTGTCGCTGTATCAGGTTGGGCCATATTGATCTTTAAATACAGATTCCCCTAACTTCAAGGAGAATATTTGACCTCTGAAGGGCCTGAACAGCCCCCCTAGCCTGGAATGGTAAAGGTGTTCTCTGTGTTTGCCACGGGGAACCGCTGAGCTGTATTTCATGCCATTGCTCCCTGCTCCAGAGGTGGCTGTGTTGCCCCAGGTCGGAGAGCTGCAAGGTTAAACTGAAGCAGACACAGAGTCATTTCTTGCCACAAGACAAATGGTATTACTCACACAGCACGAACAAGATCTATCCCAGGCTTATGAAGTCCATCAGCTTTACAGACATGGATAAAAGGCATTAAGGAAATATCCCTTATTTTTTCTATGTGCTGTCTTTTGTGGGACTTGCCCATTTGCCGGGTTTGCGCTTTCATGCTGAATGCATTTTGAAGTTCTCTTCAAGTGCTATGAATTTAATTGGCTTCACAGGCAGGTACCTTGCGCTACACAGTCTGTCTTGTTGGCAGCCTGTGAAATATTTTGCCATTGTTCTTTTTCATTTGGCACACAAGTGCCTGCACGCAGTGTCCAGAATAGTCAGGTCCAAGTCACAGATGACATCATGGTTTCTGGAAGAAAATTTCCTCAGGGAGTAGGGACAGTATGCGCAGCTTTGGGCTAACTACAAAACAAACCCACTTTTGTGTAGAAAATTAAAATATGCTTAGAAAGATAAAAGGGAACAATGACGTTGACTATTAGCAGAGGATGTGTTGGATGAGCCCAAAGTCAATGTGATTTTACTTTACACTGTACCAGTGATTACATTTGTAGGATGAGCCCCAGTTCTCACTGAATTCGTCCTTGTGCCTTGGTGGCCCTTTCCCTCTTACAGGGGCAAACTGTGGTCCAGAATGACCTGCTAGGATTCAGCAGCAGCTGACCTGAAGGAAGGTAGGGCTCCTCAGCATGCCTCCTGTCTTGGGAAGCTGCCACTTCCAGACTAGAGCCTGCCAGGCCCCAGGTTCTGACTGTGGGTTCCCTTTTTCTTCTTTTTTTTTTTTTTTAAGGCGACTGCTGGTAGCAAATGGTAAAAGCCCTCTTTGCTGACACTGCTGCAGGACGACTTGGAGATTCTTCCTGGTTTCCAGGAAACATTGAAAACTCCAAGGCAGAGAAGGGTCAGCTGTGCGGGAGGGAAGAGGAACACAGCAGGAGCTATTCAGCTGTCCTGGGACATTTGCATCCTTCAGCTAATAACTGAAGTAGGGTATAACAATGGAATTAATTTTAAATTTCCTAAACAATCAAAGAGCAATTACTTCCTTTAATTACAAGCAAGATGGGGGAAACAATAGGATTTAATTTCAATAAAATATCAACCAACTCAGCTATGATTTTTATTTAATACAAAAGTGACAGAACTTCCTGCTTTGTGATACTCTACGTGCCTGAAAATACCATGCTTTCTCCTCATCATTGGCATGATAAACCTTGGTATGGACTTTGCTTAATACTCAGCACCTGACTGAAAAATAAACCAGGGCCCTACATTTTTTTTTAAATTATAATCCCAAGTCTGTACAGTAGTATTTTCTCTCAGTGCCAAAGTTCACTGGGAGAACCTGGCACTAAGTTGAATGATACCCTGTTTAGTTTGGTATTACTTATTATTTATATTTTTTTAGACACCCCCAAGTATCGTAGTTCCTTTACAGAGCACACAGCTAACTTGATGTCTCCCTGGAGGGGCTGAGGGCTCAACGAGGGGGATGTGAGGTGGCCCTTTGGGTACTCCCAGGCTGGAAAAACTTACTGAAATCTGGGTAAATAGAAAGGGAAATGAGAGCAAAAGTAACAGCTGGATTAGTTGGCTGCTGGAGCACTGCAGGCGAGCTGGTAAGCGGCACAGCTGTAGAAGAGTTTTGGCTTGATTCTTCCTGCTTTTTTGCCTTTGTAGTTGGTTGGTTTTTTTTTTTGCTAATATTTTTAGCATTATTTCAGTTTGGTAGCATTTAACCTTGCTGCTATAATAACTGCTGCAAAAATTGTCATGAGGGAATTTATTCTGTCATTGTAAATACATTTGTACAGCATGAAATAAAGAAGGCCTGAGGCAAGCTATTGAACAACAAGGAAAAGACAAAATATTGACTCACCAATTCAGTAAGCATCAGCTGCCTAGTGTGCTGAACAAGGCAGGGGTCCTATAAGAAAAATCTCCCTTGATCATATTATTAAGGAATATCTCATAAGGCAAAGAAACAGGAAGACTGGGGACAGCTGCGTGGCCTATAGTAAGCCTGATAATTTTTGGATACTTGACTTTGCAGCATATGAATACGTAAAATTCATACATAATTCATACAGGTAGGCAAAGGAACTGATATACCCAAATTTATATTTCCGATTCAGGTAAATCAGTGGGATTTTCATTCCTAGTGTTAGTAGTTTCATTCATTCTCGTCTTCATGCTCATTGCTTTTGTTTAGAGTAGCCCCATCCGATGTCCTGAGTCACTTCAGAAGAGGAGGACACGAGGATCCAGCTTTAGCTTCTCCAGGCAGTGCTCTCAGTCCCATGCCTTGGTTGTTGTCAAGGAAACATATCTCTGGCATATATCTTCTCCGTGGTTTCTCTTCTTAGTATGATTTTCCATTGCTATGGTGACTATCAGAAACTCATTTAGCAACTCCCAGTGCCCCACAAGGAATGTGTATTTCATAACTCACTGCTCAGAACAAGGAGTGCTCTTTAATTTTTGGCCTCTCACCTGCACTGTCCAGCCTGGCTATGCCAGGGACTGTCTGTGCTGAGGCTTTCTGAACTGACACAGCACAGCTCGAAGGGCAGGGCTATAAAAAGGTGTCATCAAAAAAGGGGACAGTTTTGAAGCTCAGGAAAACCTTGCATGTGGGAGGCAGCCAAAGGCTTGCTCTGACTATTTGGTATGACTCTCCAAGTCCAAAACCATCTTATTCTCCAAGTCTTCAGCTTGTGTTCTGCTGAGTTCTCATGCCATTGCTATCTCTGTTAAAGAGGCCATTTCAGATCAAAGAGTAAGTGTTTGCATGCTGTACGTGAACTGTAGCTCTGGAGACCTTAAGGATTTATTAAGTAATTTATTTTGAGGAGACATAATTACAGGAAACACTATTAAGAGACAAGTCTCCAAATAGCAAGAGGGACTGAACTTGCTGGGATAAGAGCAGAAGCAGCTCATAAACCTGAGGATTGGGGCAGAGAACACAAGTATGGTAGTCTTTCACGAATACTACATGAAGCAAAACAGATGAAACCAAGGAAAATCCCTAATAATAACGGTAGGGCAAAGAGAGGGGAACAGAACCACTCTGTTGGCCGCCATTGCAAGGCAGGAGAGAGGGAACCATGCAGGTGGGGCTGGTGGCATGGAGTTATGCAGTGAGAGGGAGGACCTGTGGCTTGGTTTGACTGGCTCCCAAGACTGTCGGCATCCTGACGCTGCAGCTGAAGGCTGCATCCCCGTCAGGGCAGTACCTGAGTTTGTCAGTCAGGTGGTGGCACTTGAACTCCCAGAGAGTGGTGGGGCAGTTGTGCTAGAAGCAGCAGCATCCCAGCGATAGACGTGGCAGTAGCAGGCTGGAGGAACACAGCCACGTGCTGGCGCTGCGCGCTCAAACCACTTTGGGCAGTACAGATGCGTAGGCTTTGCTAAGAAAACCAAGACATAAGAAAGGTTATCATTTGGGGTTTACAACAGCTGGTACATAGGAAAGTGGACACTGCTGGGCTGAAGGGCCAGCAAGCAGTGGGTTTGAGCACACCAGAGTATGTATCTTCCTTCTGAGATAGGAGGGAGAATAATCCTTGCCACTTTGTCCAACAGGGACTTAGTACCATGGGAAGACCCCTTTCAAAGTGGATGCAAGTGAGGAGACAAAATTTAGAAATAGATAGGGCAGCCTATAAAATAACAAAGTTCCACATTCAGGATGGGAATTATAGCCCTTCTCATGAGCTCTGCAGTTCATGCTGAGATGGCAGCTGAGGCTGCAGTTCCCAGCTCCCTGCCCTATTTCCCCACTCCAGTGCACAGTCTGACATATTAGCATAATCCTCAATTCCAGTTTGCATTAATATGTCAGTCTTTGCCCTGCAGTAACTCAGGAACAGATATGCTGTCATTTGACTACTGGGACTAGAAAGCCACAGGAGGGCTTTGAGAGGGGGACAGTAACTCCATTACTCTCCTTGGGTAAATCAGAGCCCACCCGTACCCCAAAAATCTGTAAATAGCCAGATAGTCTCCAAATTGCCACTTAGTGCAACACAGAGCCATAAATATTCAGCAGATACTAGGAACAGCTGAACCCAGGTAAAAGAACCTGAATGTATAAATAAAATTAAGTAATTAATCAGTTCAGGCATTTTACAAAAATGTACATAATATTTACATATTTTACTAGGGCACATTATTTGTAATGAAGTAGGGTTTGGGGAACCAAAAGGAATCTCATATACTGTGTCACTTACTCAAATCGTTCTCTATCCGCCACTGGTTAAAAAGCCAGTTGGTTACATGTGAAGCTGCTTTAAGATGCTGATGTGCACCTCCCTGATGTGTATTGGGCCACGTTTACCTACGCTGGGCTGTAGCCAGCTGAGCCCAGCGCAGAGCTCTGCCAGTATGGGAGGCATAACTCGAAAGTACTGTCAGCATTAGGGAGCCAGCGTGCTGCAGCTGACACACTCAGTGGGGAGCGAAAGGAGAAGGGATGTGCATTAAAAATCTACCCTGTACAATTGATTTTAGTATGTCTTAGATGTGATGGGTTGCTTTTTAATTTGCTTCAGTGTACTTTTTAATCTTAGGAAGTTCAAAACTTAAAGGATATGTTTCATTCAAACTTAGATGTTCTTTTTTACAACTCGGATTCCAGATTTGAAGGAAATCAATTATGTTGATCCAGCTAGTGTCTACAGAAATGCATGTGTATGTAAGTATGTATACACCATACATGCAAATGCATTTCAGAGGGGTACCTATGCCCAAACAGCAATAATTACCTGTGCAGCTCTGGTTTGTACCACTACATTTCTCAGTGTCACTTTTTTGTCTCATCATGGGTTTTCTTCTCAGTGTTTAAATGCTTAGCTTGTTCTTTGGCTGTGTGTTAGCAAAAGCATACAGCCAGGATCTATGGATTCGTGAACACGTCATTATGGGGTTGGGGGACTGGGTCTGCATGCTTGGAGCTGAATTCCATTTATCTGGAGAGTAGGTGTTTAACTAATGGACACATCAGACATGGAATAAATGCAGGGCAGCTTCTAGTGTCAGTGTTTTACAAAAACATCTGAATGAATGGCTGAGAGAGCAAAACATTCTGGTTTTATATTCAGTGAACAGAAATAACAAGAAAAAGCACCATGACGAAGCACTATCCTTGTACATTACTGATTATTTCAAGGTTGATTTTATTCATTCTGAATGATCACTGTATCTGCAAGACTGAGGAACAACAAGTTCAAGGAAGCGAGAGAATTAAGTCATTACAAACCATAGGTTGAAAACAATCCAGTTAATATCTTAAATAAGAATTTAAAGGAACTTATTTGAAAGACAAAAATAAATATATGTCACTTATCAATTACTTTCTAGCTGAATGAAAGGCTGATCGTGTTTGTTGTAAGGCCTCTGCGTTAAAGGACTGTAATGCCACTGTGTACATTGGTTGTACAAGCGGTGGTCCAAGGAGGACAGCTGTGCTACAAGGAACAGGGCAAAAGCATAGCATAAACTATGGTCTAGAACAACAATGGAAGAGAGAAAGATGAGGAGAGATACGTGCTCTGTTTAAGGGCTCATTCTGCTTCAGATTATGAAGCTCCTGCTGACTTCAGGCTCTTGGACTCTTTGATAGCAAAATTATTAGACAATGTTATGTTGTGCTCCAAGATCCCAACTAGATCAAGGTCTTACTGTGCTTAACATAAGGAAAGATATAATTCCTGCCTGGGAAGCTTTTCAATATACAGAGTTTTATAGAATAACATGTTTTTTACAGGAGAAATCACAAGTATTGGGGACTAAGGAGTATCAGTTACATGTAAATCACCAAAAAAAATGTTGAAAGAACATGTCAATACTGCATTATGAGATCTGCTGTCTGTCTTCTATTTATTTCTGATTTAATTCCTGGATTTTTCTCAGCAAACACACAGAAACTGAATTAAGAGAACTTTCTGAAGGCTGCAAAAGCAAAGCTTGCAAATTGGGAAAAAGTCAGAATTCAGGTTGACTGGGAATAACGTACGCTTTTTATGCACAAGAATGCATATTTTTTCATCCTGGCCTGGAGATGAGTCAAAGCTGTGTATTGAAGGAAGCTGTGGTTTGTAAGGCTGTTGTTAGAGAAGCTGGAAATTGTAGTGATTTAGATAGGGCACTACAGGAAGATGATCTGGTGGTTATAATGCACGTATGTAATTTGGGAAATCAGATTCTCTCTTACATAATGCTAGACAGCTCTCCCACACCTAGATTTTCACAGGCTCAAATACCAAGCCTTTGCACTGAATGTATCTGGCAGTAGAAGGCAATTTATTCTCATCCGATTCAGCTTGAATTGAGTCATTATTTAGACATGGACACAGCCTTTCTCACAAAAATAACGTGCAGTAACAACTATGCAGGTGAAATTTCAACCAACTAGTGCCTGGGGCCTCAATTTCTCCTGTGGAGACTTTGAACCCTCCTGGGTTTGCTCTAGATAGTGCCAGGTGACTGTGGCCACAGGGATGCCTGTCCTCTGCAGTGCCAAGCAGAAGAGCTGTGGCTGAGCTGGAGCAGAGCAACTTCTGCTGCTGCTGACCCTGAGTTTACCACAGCTTTATCCACACACCACAAACGAAGGAGTCCAACTCCATTTATTTTATGCTGAGGAGTGTTTCTCCACCCTGGTAGCATGTTATCATGCAAATATCCCGAGGTGTGAAAGACTCTGTCTTTTTAGCTGGTTTCTTATGGAAGCAGAAGCTACACGATCACCAGGTGGGCTGTGGGTCCTCTGGTAATAACTGTCGGTCCCATTGCCAGCTCTGTGCTCAAACACTTCAACTTGTGAGTTTCCACAAAAACACCCTTCAGGACTGTGAAAAAACTTATGTGGGACTTGAGAAATGTGTGCAGAATTTACAGGTAATCTTGTACGTCACGTATAAAATCAGTCCCATGGAAGACCGCCTGGGTTGGAGCAGTGAACTCTGGTGGATAAGGACCTGCTGCTTAAATCTCTGAGTCTGGCCCCATGGCTCCACCCTTTTGTGTGCTGATACCATGCTTTTTTCTCATAAAGGCTGGTTATCGAGTTGTCACTCAAAGTATGACCCAAGTGACATCTCTAGTGATATTATCAAAGTCTTTTCCAGGGGCTTCAAGGAAAGATGGGGAGACACGGACTTGGTAACATTGAAACCTGGAACACGTTAACAAACAGGTAAGAAAATAAGCCAAGAAAAAGCAGTTAAAATTAGAGAAGATTAAAGGATAAATACCTTGGGGGAGTTTACTGAATGTTTTACATTTAATTGTACTGCATGTCTTAGACCAATTTTTCTTTTATTTTTCATAGCACTCTACTATCAGCAGTAAGCACCAAACTGAGCTAAATTAACAAGTTGGATTCATTACACCATCCAAACAAATTTCCCTGGGCTTATTATGCCTTAAGGGCTTGATACTTTCCTGGCAGCCTCTCTCAAATTATTCCTTCAACAAACATGACATAAACTCTGGTCTGTAGAGCATGAAAATTTATGTGAGAGATCAGTTATTTTAACAGATGGAAATTCTCAGATTCACCAGAAAGGTGAAGCATCGAGTACACTATTAATTTCTCAAAAGGACTTCACAGTATAATAGTCTTGTACTGTTGGCATCCACGGTAAAATATAACTGCTTCTCGCTCCAACTGTCTTTTTCTGCAGTGCAGTACAGTGAACGCCAGCTCTGTTCCAGCATTGTGCAGCATTTCATAATATGCAATTGCTTGTAAGTCCTGATTCAGCTTTTCATTCTTGCAGGATGCGGTGTTTCTCATTAAGCTTCTGCCTGGGCTCTCCAGAAATAATGCAAGCAGCACAAATCTCCCAACACCTGCCAGTCAAAACAGCCAACTCTTGCAGCAACATGAACTAATCTGCAGCCACGCTGTTTGGCTTGCAGATAACAGAATGTCTTGGCCAGGACCTTGGGTATGGCACCATCTCATTGAACAGAAGAGCGAACTGCTGCTTGTGACACACATTTTATTCCGTATGAGTAAAAGCACATTTGATTCTCGGCCAGCGTTGCCTACCAATCAGACATGTGGCTGTTCCACAACGAGTTTGATCTTCAGAGATGTTGAGAGGGTTTTTTAACTGAGTTGCTATGATGCTGTCAATTTAACTACGTAATACGCTGCGTGCAGACTATGACTTTCCTGAAGCATTCTGTGTGACTTCCAAAACTCACAAAAAGATTGCTGCAGTTCCTGCTCTCCTGAAGACCAGCATGGAAACTACTGCCTTTGGCTATCTTGCCATTTTAACCCTGGTTGAAATTTAAGAGATGTAATGTGGCTGATTTTATTGACAAAAAATTTACTTTTCTACCATTTTTCCTGGTACATTTCAAGACCTACAACTGTTTTAGGCCATGTATTTTTCAGGCTAAAGTAACTGCAACAACGACCTGTTCAGGAGCCAGTCTCTTAAAGGGAAGTGCTCAGTTTATATATTATATAAGACTGTTGCTGGTAATATGTAAATGGTGTCTAGAACATTTATGAAAGCATATAGTTAATAAACAGAAAGACATACTGTTAAGAAACAGAAAATGAGAAACAACTTATACGCACAATGAAGGACTTCTATAGTCCATGATGTAATGAATCTAAAATGAACATATGTGACAGGAACGCAAATATTTACTGATATACTGTACATAATGCTACCTTACCTCAGAGATGTAAAATGCCTTAAAGATGTGATAGCCTTACAGAAATTCAGTAGAGCAAAACCGCAAGTTCTGAGAAAGTGAAAATATTGTATTTGTTGTACTGATTTAGAGGAATACTGTTCAGTAAAAGTTATCCTCTAAAAGACCTTGAGGAACTGGAGCAGATGGTTCCATGTGATACCCCACTTACATTCAAAGTGGTTTTATAAATACTCAGAAATGGTGCAATAATATTTCTCTTAGTATTTTATGTAAGAAAATAAGGTAAAAGATGATTTTTCCTAGTATTCAAATGACAGTGCATTTGTTATGGAATTCTAAAATGTAAGATTGACTTTTTTTGCACTAAAAAGATTTTCGACACAAGACCCTAGAATGGTTCAATATGCCTTGCTATTAGGACTATTTTTACATTGGATTTCTGTATTGATACACACCAAAGGATAAGGAAAAATTCCAGTTTGAGATGAAACAAGGTAGGCCCCAATGCAGACTGCACCATTTGTTCATGATGGACAGTATCGCTGCTCGGCAGTACAATCTCCATAGATCATCATACCTGCCAGCATTTTTAATGAAGAAAACAGTAGGAGTCCTGGGGGACCTACTGTGCATGCGCTGACGGGCTCTGCCTGCACCACAAGTACAATATGTTCTGGACACCCTGGGCTCTCTACGCCTGCACAGATTGGCCATACATCACATGTGCTTTGAGCCTGCTATGTCCAGAAAATAGTGTGTGGGGCCATTCGACTGAAAATCTGGTAGGTTACTGATAAAAACAGGATTCTGCCATCAAAGCAGTAGAATTGGCAGGTATAGGGAATAACTATTCTAGGAATAATTTATAATTTTAAAGAAGCATCCATCTGCCATATACAGGCTACAGGATCTTGGCGTCTGGTACTTCTCTGCTCTAGTTAGATACTGTGTTGCTCCTTGGCTTCTGTCCTATTTCCAGAAGAGGAAATAGCCTCTCTTTCCCTCTCATGGTTGGTGATTGTTTTTCTCTCAATCTGTAGCTTTGTTATGGATCAGAGGGAGCCAAGGGCCAAAAGTGACTTGTAATCCTCAGCATTTGCTGTTTTTTCTAGACATACTGCTTAGTAAGGAAATAAGCTAATAAGGGGTAAATGATGCAATATGGTGCTTACCGCTCCCTATTTCAGCACATTAAATACATACAATCTGCACTTTATTCCAACTAAAAATAACACTCAGATTAATACAGCTTTCTTTTATATATTAAATAGAGAAATCCTTACCATGAATTATAAAGCAGGAAAAGTGTGGTTCACAGTGTCTGTTACTCCAGAGTTCTGCATTAGGAGGGACGTGGACAGTTTGACGGAGTGGATTGAGCATACACCCAGGAGTGAGACAGGAGACATATCGCTGCAAATGTCATTGACTCATTCTGAGATTTAAGACAGTTCTTTTAAGTCCGTATATCTCTGTTTTGAGAGGGTCCAGATTTAAACACCTTATTTTTTAACAAGACTCAAGAATCTATGCTTTCAACTGATGTCAGTGCTGGCCACTAAGTATACAAAACTGAAGTCCCAAACTTGAGGAGAGAAAATTAGAAGGCAATTTTTAACATCCTGGCCTCAGCTTCCCTGGGTTTCTTCATTCAGAGAGTGGTGTCTGAATGGCCTTATCCATCTTTGCCAAGTGGCTGAAATCTGCAACTGAGAAAGTGCTATAGAAATAATTATTGCTCTATCTCACAAATCTTGATGAGTACTTTAACTATTATCCATAATACCGTTCAAGTTTCACAACATAGTCTTGTAGAAACAGGTCAAGTATATCTTCATTTGGCAACTATATAACATTTTACAGTTTTAAGGCTGTATACAACGGCAGTTTAGAAAGCTAGATATCACTGATCCATTTCACAAATGGAGACAACTGCACTGGGAAGAGGGATCTGCATTAGACTGCACAGAGTGCAGCAAATTCACCACTAGAATACAGGATTTCTGATACAAAATTTACCAGACACTAAATCAGTGGTTCTTAAACTCTTGATATACGCAGCCAGTTGTTGGCCATAGTATGCAAGCTTTCCTTCTTGCCTCCCCTTGCTAAATTAATTTGAAGGGTAGTTAAAAATACATTCCTAGTATTACTTTGCCTCTCAGGTGAATCAAGTTGTTACCATTGGGATGCTACTCAGTCATGAAATAAAAAGAAAGATCATCACCTGATGCATCACTACGGGCAGAGAATCTCCTAGACTATGTTTGAAAGGGTGAGCAAATTTGCAGCAAATATTGCTGCTACATTTATAAAAAACTAATTTTACCACATATTGTGTAATTCTGGATGTCCTTCTTGATTATAAACAAGGGGAAAAAAGATCTATCATGGCTCACGGAATTGGTGGTTTTTGCAAAACTAGTTCGCTGAAGATACATAAGTGCATGTCAGTTGAAAGAGTCTGATGAACACTGGATCAAATTGCATTATGGCATTACGTTGCAATGAAGCCTTGTGATACAATTTCTTTTTTTTTTTTTTGTCCTGAAATTGATTTTGAAAGCTGTACATGTCTTGCACACGTTGCTTATGGACTGTAAGCCAACAAGACCATGTCAGCAGGATGATGGCTGCCCAGCAGAATCCAGGGGAGGTGACAGTATGCCATCTGTCTTAGCTAAGTCACTGAAAGAACCGTGGCGTTTTATGCACAGGGGAATTTTAAAAGTCTCCTCAGGTCTTTCAGTGGCCTCAAATCTAGGATATTGTAATTTAAAAAGGAGTTTGATCTACCTGGTTCTCTTTGCTGAGTATCTAACCAAACTATTATAATTTTTCGTAACTAAGGAATTATGCTGCAGACAGGAATTGGGTTTATCAAATCAGCTAATGTAAGTTTCTAGGTCTTGCAGGAGAAATAAAAATAAGCCTGAGACAGTCTTCATATCTTTTTTGGGAAATGTACTTAGAATATCTCCCAAATTGAGGAGACACTTTTTCTCCCCTCAGTTCTGCCTGCCTTCCTGTTTACAGATAGGCTTTTCCCCCAATGGGCATCAAATGCCCTTCTAGCAAATGTGGTGACTGTTTTACATAGAAAAGTCATCCGGGCTTAGAAAGACACTATTTTGCTAGTCTGCTTTTGAAATGCATTTTAGCAGCTCTGAGGGAAAATGGAGGAAGAAGGAGAAACCTTAGGGGTTTAGTTAGTGTGGGGTATTAGTCAGCTTTTTGCTGACCACTGCCAAACATCAGACTCCTCCCTGGCAGTCATATATGGGTGACATGTCCTATTGGGGAGAAACGTGCGGATGAGGATCTGATCTATTCAGAGGGACACATCTCCCCGCAGACACTCCAGCAAGGCTTGGGGAAGCACAGACCCCTGCAGAGGGAAGGGGGGAGGATATCCGCAGCCTCTTAACAAAGCGACATGGGAGCAGGGCAGGGGTCCTCCAGCTCTGCTCAGGGCCTGGGAGCCCCGCCACCTCTCAGAGCTCAAGGGCCCCGGGCTCCACTCAGGACCCGATCTCTGGGATCCTCTGGTTCCCCTCCCACTTGGGGGACTGGGAGCCTCCGCCTCCCTCATGCCCCGGGGACCCCGGTCCCCTCAGAGTGCTGGGGCGCCTGGATCCCCTCAGGGCCCGGGACACCCCAGATCCCTTCACGCCGGTCAGGCTGGGATCCCCTGGCTGCCCCTACGCCCAGGGGCCCTAGGTTCCCCTCACAGCTGAGGGGCTGCGCGCCCGCCAACTGCCGCCGAGCCTGACAGCCCAGGGACCGCCGGCTCCTCTCATCACCCGGGGGGTGGGATCCCCCGTTGCCCTCCCGCCCTAGGGCAACGACGGCCGCCCGCTCCCCCACGCCCACTCACAAGGGGAACCGCCCGCGGCCCCGCGGGGCGGGCAGCACCCGGGACACCCCAGCGCCCCGCAGGTGGAAAAGCCCATCCCGTGGCTGGCGGAGACGGCCCGCCCCTGCCGCCCGCTCCCCGCCCTCCCGGCGTGCCCCGCGGAGGGGGCGGGCGGCCCATGTCCGCGATCCCGGCATGCCGCGCGGCCGGGCAGTAGCCGGAGCAGCCGCGTCCCCTCCCTCCGGTGTGAGACAGCAGCTGCCTGCCGAGCGCCAGTGAGGAGCCGCCGCCCGCGCCTCTCCCCTTCTTTCCTCCTTCTCCTCCGCCTCCGCCGCCCCTGTCCCGCGCCGCTGCCCGGCCGGCCATGCCGTCTCGGGCAAGGTAATGAGCCGCAGAGCCCCGGGGTCTCGGCTGAGCGGCACCGGCAGCAGGCAGCACTACCACCCGCGGGGCTGGAATGACTGGCAACCCAGGTGGGCAGGGCTGGGGCAGGGGGCGCGGCCTGGCCGCCTGCGGGGCGCGGGGGCCGGGGTAGCGGGGCGCTGCGGCTGGCGGCTCGGCCCGGCCCGGCCGCCGGGCCTGGGGGAGCGGAGCGGGGTGGCGCGGGCCGCGGCGGCTCGGAGCGGCGGCGAAGCCACTTCCTGGCTGTTGGGCCTAGGGGCGGGCGGGCGGCAGCTGCCGGGCCTAGCGCGGGGAGGGTGGCGGCGGGCCGGCCGCCGGGCCTAGGCGTCAGGAAAGGGGCTGGCCGCCGCCGTGCCCGGGCACGGAGGGAATTTCGGATCCCTGTCTGCGGGCGGCCGGAGACGGGACAGGGGGCGGTCTGTCACCGCGCGGGACTCGGTGGGACCCCGGCCCGGGTCCTGAGCTGGCGGGTGAGAGGGCTCCTTCCTCCCCCGGTTCTCCCGGTGTCCCTCCCCCCTTAATGTCCCTCCTTCCTTGGTCTCCGCGGCTCGGGGTGGCCGTAACGTACCTGGCCGGTCCCTGGTGCGTGTCCGCGGGCAGTGGCCGCCCACGCCGGGCGCTGGGGGAGGCCTGGCTGGAAGGCAGGAGCGCTGGGGGCCTGCCGGGGAGCGGGGGGCTGCGGCCGGCCTCATACCTGCGTTTTTTCACTCTCGTTTTCAGCTGGCAGTTAATCAGAGAATTACAGAGGCTGCAGAAGTGCTCTTAGTCTTTTGAGGGTTAACAAAATAGTACAGGATAGTTTTTTTTTTTCTTTTAATCTGGGGAAAATAGTTGATCTCTTGAGTAGGCTGAGGTGAGAGCTTGTACGATGTGTTAGGTTTTAAGGTGGGTTTATACCTGGTACTTCTTAGTAAGTGGAATTCAAAGTCTGTTGGCTACTTTAGTCAAGCATAGACAGTGTGTTTCAGGTCTTGATTACTTATATCTGGTGCCAGTGTATTTTCTGTGCCGCTCAGCTTTGGCCAATTGTTGTGTAGAACTTGTTAATAAACTTGCTGTTTCTTAATTTTTTTTTTAATGTGGAAGATTTGGGACTTTTTTAGTGGTTTTGAATGTTAACACAATGTGGGACCCTACTTTTAAACTTTCCAGCAAAGAACAAAGTAGCATGTGCTTGGGGATGTATGTACAGATGGCAGTGCTAGTCACATGTCATTTGGACTAGGAAAATTGGGTGGACGTGAAGGTAGATCTTATGAAACATAGATGTAACGTCAGTATTTACTGTGAAGGAAGCTTTCCTTTTGCTTGAACAGCTAGCAGCGCAGCCCCTAGGGCTAACGCTAGAGGCCATTCAATTCTTAATGGTGTGTGGGACGCGGTTATTTAAGTTCTAATTTCTTCTGTTATTGAACTACTTGGTCAAATAACTTACTGTTTTTTCTTCACTTAAAAACTTGCAAACCTCATTGGCAACATCTTCATATAGCATCTAGATTTTTTAGGGGGAGGAACTAAGAAGTCTGGTCTCTCTTTTACACCTTACCTACTACCTTGCTTCAGATTTCTGGGCTGCAGTCTGGAATTCTGGACCCTAACTCTTGCCCTTCTCACCTGGAAGAAAATCGATGTACATCTTATGTCTTTGCAGTGGATGGCTTCTATAAATGCTTTCTGGTTGGATATGTTAATTTGTCACAATTTAGCCTAAAAAGATAGGTCTACAGGGGCTAGGAAGCTGACTTTTTCCAATATAGCTTTGTCTGCAATGTTCAGTTGTGTTAGGGGTGAAAGTAAGAGTGTAGCTGCAGAAATGCTTTGCCTGGTGATAGGGCTGGTTTAAGAAGTTAGGCTGTTACCTCAGTGTCTGACTCTGGCCTGTTCCTCATGCGGTAGTTTGGTGCCTCCTTAGCTCTCAAGTACAGCTGCTGTAAACTGGGCTGCTAAAATAGCTATCCCAAAATCCACAGCAGAAATGAAAATCTGAAAGCATGAGAGAAGGCGTGGCAGACTAGGGGAGCTTCATAGCGTGGCTAGGGCCTAGTTCTCTTTCCATCCCACTGTGTGATTAGAGCTCCCGCTAAGAAACAGGTAACATGTCTTCACTGATCCTGTCACTTGTAAGAAATTAACTTTATCCTTTCCTTTAAATATTATTTTTTAATCTAGTGAGAGCGCCCAGGAACCAGAAATGTTCTCACAGTCCCAAACACAGAGCATATTTTTCTCTGGATGTTATGCTGAAGTTTTTTAAATCTCAGAAAGATAGTTTTGGTGATATAGAACCTGTGAATCTACACTAAGAGTTTAAAGAACGACACAGAGATTAAATCAGTCTTTGTTCTGGTGTTAACTAATTTTTAAAAGTGATTCACGTGCATGGTTGAAGGAAGATCTGTTATATAAAACTGGGAATGAGTGTTTCTTTTTCATTGATTGTTTCATGTATGCTCTTGGACAAACCCTACAACACAAAATATACCCACGTATTCTTTCCTTCCCCTTTCTTTTCTGTTGACTGTTAGTTTCGTTTAGCTTACGTGATGTTGCTGGTAAATGCTTTCTTGCAGGGTGTGGAAGAGGGAATGCATGTGGCCGAAGTAATGAAAACTGCAGTAATTGTAGTTGCTTCAAGTTCCTAAAGGGGAAAAAGGAACTGCTAAAGCACAGGTGTATTATCAGATGGATTGTGTTTTCAAACACACATTTTTGTGTGAGTAAAAATTACTAGATCGATTCTCACTACTAGGTCCACACACCTCTCAATTTTTAGTAATGCTAATCAGCATTGGGACTTGAGGTGAAAACAGTGTGAAATTGAAAGTTGAAGCCCACATCCTTCTTTAAGGGAGAGTCGTTTTTAATTAGAACTTGATTTTTTTTGTGCCCGCATGAATGCAGTCATATCTGTCAGATACGTGTGGACTGGCTTTCGTACAGTGTGTGTATTGATAGAGTTGTGTATTACAGAGGAAGAAGTTGTCCTAATATATACAGGCATATTAGTTTGTGTACTAAGGTGTACCAGGCTCTAAATTAATAGCAACACAAAAACTTTTTAGATAAATGTTGGATGTATGTGACGGAGAATGGTGAGGTGTTTCTGAGAAGGTTTGATAAGATCTTGTTCCCCCTCCTTCTAATATTTATAGCTTTCTAGGCCTTGACTACTTTTTTCTTTTCTTTTTGTTTGACAGATCTCACTGTATTTCTCCAAATATTTTTTCTGGGGGAAAAAATAAAGTCATGTCAGTGTGCAGATCTTGCGTGTGAGCAGTGTCAGTCCAGTAGAGTGCTGAAGGCTAATTATATACTGAAACAGGCCATACTTCCCCTTGATAGGAAATGCCCTGGGTGGCAAAGCAAGTTGCATGTGCTTGTGGTAGTACTAAGCAGGAGTGTGAGTGCAGGGTAGTAGGTTAGCGAGTGTGGGGTGCACCATGGCTTTCTTATTCTTAAGTGAACGTGCGAAAAAGAAGTAAAGATTCTATTTAACAGGACCTCTCTGTCTCTCATGTCATAAATGTAGGTTAGCAAGGGAGTATACAGCAAAGCAAAAAAGAAAATCTTTCGCATCTGAAAAAAGTTCCAGAAGTGTCTTATTAGGTTCCATACTGAAGTTCGTTCTTGAAAATGAAGTGTATGCTTCTCATGCAGTGTAAGTCAGTGTTACAAATTACTAATTTCTGTTAGCATGGTGCCTGCCAAACCACCTAGGTTCCTATGGGTCTGGACCTGATGAGACAAGACAGTTTTAAAATACAGCTCTCATTCCAGGTAGCTTATAACCTAAGCAGGAGAGCAGTATTAGTTAGCACTTCATAACTGAGGACAAGTACTCTGTGTTTAATTAGAGACAGAATAGGGGGTATTGGCAGGGAACAAAGAAACTCATCAGAGCAAATGGGCTAAGAAAGTGGTGGTTAGAGCAGCGCTTTTTGTGTGGCTGTGAAGGGCAGAGGCATGTCCTTCACAAAAAGCAAGCACTAGTTGTGGATATTGTCTGTTCATAATGCTGGATTAATACATTGAATGACAAGCAAGGTGATAGTGGGTGATGTATGTAAGGAAAGTTGAGACAGACTCTGTTTCTTCTCTGTTTGCATGTACAACAAGGTATGTAGAAATTTTTTTTTAGAAATAGGCTGAAATCTTAGTTTGGACAGGTCTGTAACTGAGACACCTGAAAGTGGATTACATAAAGATGTTTGAGGATGTTGCTGAAATTCCCTCAGAGTGGGTGTAGAGTCATGTTAAGATGGAAGTTGGTAAGCCTTCTCCATCTCTTCAGGGACAGTTGAGAGAGAGTGCAAAGAGATATATATGTACATGGCAGGGAGAGAGAAGAATAGTCTGTGGTGTTGAAGGCACTTAGAGAACAAGATGCCATATCACTGGTGAGGTGCTGTTGTGAAGAGGTCCGGGGACACCTTGGGAAGAGATTCAACAAGTAATTCTTGATCTCCTCTCACATCTGAGTGTGTTGAATATGCTGATAAGGTTGGGAAGGTATGAGATCAAAGAGTTTTTTTTGTAAAAAGGGGGAGTGTAGGTTTGTAATGCGAAAGCCTTTGTTTTTAATGAGAAGACAGAAGAGAAAGATGTGTGAAAGATGATGAAAGTATGTCAGTGTGAAGCAAAAGGAACTTGGAGAGCAGGTAGTCTTCCATACAAGAATAGCCATAGTGGGTCAGACCAAGGATTTAGCTAGCAAAATACCCAGTATCCAGAAGTGGCTATTGGAAGATGCCTATTGAAAAATCAGAACAGCATGCATGTATGTGGTACGTTCCCCTGACATTCCCTCCTAATGTCCGTCAAAGGACAGAAGGAAATTGGTGAGCTGCTGTGTAAGAAGGGAGTGATGCAGAATCAAGAAGTGATTTGAAAAACTACTGTGACTGCAGGTAGTTGTCCAGCAGTGGAGATGGCAGAATTGCGGTAGGAAAATAGTTAATTAGTTATTATCTTACTAGTAGAAAATGTGGCCACTCGCACTCTTGTTGTGCTCTCTCAACACAGGAGTAGAAATGAATGTAGGTTTTGGGGTGGGGTCAGCCAGGCTTGGGCTTGGCAAAATGGACCAAGTGATGATAAAAGAGCATGGCAGAAGGCTGTCATTGCTCTGCATGCCAGTGGAAGAAAGGGTGGAAACTTGTTGGGAAGCTGTTAATTTGAGTGGATACAGCGACTCTAAGTTTTTAAAATGTTTTTTTGATAAAGACTTTAAGTAATGAAGAATTTATCTGCATTATAGCAAATAATCTTGGCAAATAGAGCAGATAAGCAAGTAAAATTGACTGACTTGAACAATAATACAACCCATACAGTAGAGTTGTCTCAGAATAAATCCTCCGTGTAGATCCTGTACTTGGAAATAAAATCAAATGGAATAATTAAGTGGGTTTTTTTGTCTCAAAATAATGTCCATATGGCAGGGTCATTCTGAAAGAGCTACAGATAAAGAACAGTATACACCAGATTGTAACAGGTTTCTTGGGCAAAAATTCTTAAGGCTTCCATATAATTAAAGAAACATGATATATTTTTGGTCTCTTTTTCCTTTTTCTAGATGAAAAGATTTTTCTTTTTTAAAAGCCAGTTGTTCTCAGCCATGCTTTATTCAGTTGTACAAATTGGCTAGTCAAATCATGCTGATACTTTTGATGGAATGAGATATACACTTACTTTTGGAAAAGTCCAACTTCCCTTTTCTATGTCCCTGGGAAAAAAAATCAGCTTTTTCTTTCTTTTAAAGAGAGAACTAGTGTCTGTTTCTGCTTGTTTAGGTGGGTGAACTGTTTTCTTTTTCTGACGGATAAAGGCAGGTTAAAAAAAAACCCTGCAGAAAACTAAATGCAATCTCTTCTGTATGAATGATATTGCTAAAACAGTGTATGCAGGAAACTGGTGCTGGTGTTAGTGGTAATCAGGCAGCCTTCCACCCAGAACAAGGCACAGATGAAAACTGTCATGTGAGCTGGTGAAGTACTTTGCTTAGTCTCCATCAATGAGTGTTTCAGGTGGAAATAAAACAGAGTAGTGTCTCACGAGGTGGCAAATACGCTTTTGAAGCCACAGTGTAAGGTAATCAGTTATGTAATCCTTGCAATTTCCCATTCCAACTTTGTCTAATATCAAATTTGTATTTGTACTCTGCTTATCTGTTGCTAACATTGTACGTTGCGTTTTTATTAGTATACAATGTTTGCTCAGGTCTGTGACAGTGTCAATGTATGTAACTGATAAATTTGTTGTTACATGGACTTCTTTTGAAAGATGATGCTAAGCATTATGTCTGCCACGTAACCTACCATCTGCTTGGCACAATATAATTAAAGTGAAGATACTGCCATGTGAACAGGAAAAGTGCCCTCCTGGAATGTGGGCATGAGTTGAGGTAGCTGGGAGTACAGTTCTTCCCATTGCCTGGTGGAATGGCTGCAGTGTATCTTAAAGGGCTGGAGGGAAGTGGAAAAAGTAACTAGTTGTAAGACTTTGGCATGTACCTGTCCATAGAGTGGCTGCGTTTTGAGTTCTAAATGGTTGTCTGTGAAAGTCATGAATGTGTTACTGACATGAAAAATGGTGTTTTTCAGAAACAGACTTGAAAAGCACATGTCTCTTCCTGTGCAGACAGGCTGTGTTTTGCTGTGAGTTTGCACAGCAGTGTCCTGCATCATGCAGGTGTCTGGGTTCCTTGGTAAGGGAGCACAGGCGCAGGTGACAGGTACTGGGGTCACATCCTGAGGTCTCAACAGGCCCACGCCACAAACTCCCAGAGTGCTGATGCAGAAGCCTACAGTACAGTTCTTAAATTCACTTCCTACCTGAGAAATGGTGTGCATCACTGGACAGCTAGAAATCCACAGGCCCATGAGATGATGGGCTATGCTTCTGGTGTGAATTTTACTGCAAGCTTCTTCCAGTTCAAAATCCTCCTTCAAAGCAATTCGGTCCAAGGCAGCCAGTTGGGTCAGAGAACCTGTTTCTCTGGAAACAGTATCTTTCTATGAAGTGGTTTTTTTCTGCCTGATAAAGAAAGGGCAGAAATTGCTGGATATCTAACCTACATGTTTATTGTAGTGGGAGCAATGTTTTCAGTGGGAACTGTTGTCTCTTAAACTGATACATAAGAGAACAAATAAATATTTTTAATAGAATTGTGCTTACCTTTTATTTGGGTAATAAAGTATATGAACAGGTCAGCTTGCAGAAAGCTGTTCCCAAACACAGAATGAAGGGAGTGTGTGGTTTTTCCCAGGGAAACAATAGGCTTATGTATTTTACCACAGTGGAAAATTTTACAAAATATTCAAACCTGTACTGCAGGAAGTGAAGTTAGCTGAGAACATGTGTCGTCCTTCAGTTGTCTGGGGTGCACAGAACAGTCTTAAAAATTGTACACTTAATCAGCTTGCCATCAGACTTAAGAATGTCAGGCTTAATGCTTGATGGTTGGAGATGATACAGTCTACGGCTCATTGCCTTAAAAACCCCCAATGTTTGGGGAGGTACACTATTAAGAACCCATCAGTACTTTCAGTTTACTAATTGAAAATTTACCAGTCTGTTTCATTGAAAGGCTAAAATAATTTGAATCCTCCATAATAAACTCTGCTCAAAATGAGCTGGAAGTCTCTCAAGGTTTTAGGGCAGGGAGAAAATCTGGGGGCTCTCTAGCTGACTGGAAAACTTGCACGTGGTGTAGCCACACTTAAAGTTCATACCATTTGAAGGGACAGTGCAGAAGTTTGTTGCTGTTCCACATAACTTAGGTGAATGATGAAGGTCCAACTGTATAAGTATTTCTTCAATCCTAGTTGACTGTCATGAGCAAGGACTTTTACTAAGGCTTTGCCTCATGAGTAGCATAGCCTGTTTTATGAAATAGTCCAAGCAAGTGCTCAACAAAACAGTAGGTGTGATGTCATAGTGAATACTGAATGAGAAGAGTGTATCTAAAGATAAATTGCTTAGAGCAAAAGGGAACAATACCTGCCAAGCAAACGTAGTGTCAACCTTTCACCACGAGAACAGGGCAAAAGCATAATCTTCTTTCAAACCCTGTTCCAACTTGATAGTATGTTGTCTTTTAATATTCTCAAGAGACTAAAATGTGTGTGTGCGGCTGTCCTTTAATTCCGGTTGTTTTTGCAAGTATCAACCTTCATGGTATTACTCTTCCAGTTGTACTGAGGATGAGCTATGTTTGAAAATAGCAAGCCTTCAGGGCAGCTTAAATAACAACTGCTTTTCAAAAATCTCAGCTGTGTGTTTCCCTTTTGGCCTTGATGTATTGAATTCCTCTTCCCTGAATCTGCCTACCAGTTCTAATCACAATGTTCTCCTGAAAACTAAAAATGAAAGACTTTTCCCCAAGAATGTGTTGTGTTTGTCCTTACAGAAATTGTGGTTAATTTACAGGAATGAAAAGGATTGATTGGTCCTGCTTTTTGTTAAATAGTCAAATGAACTATCAAAACCTTAAAATAAAAGCAGTAGATCTTTAGAGTTTGCTTAGGAAAAGCTCTCTGTAAATAATTTGAATAGTGTTACGCCAAATATACTTGAGTTGGACAAAATTCTGCTGATTTTTGTTTTGGATGGGCATTGTTTTACTGGTCTTATTGCAAAACCTCCAGTATTGGTTGTAAAAATGAGTTTCAAGTGATTGGTTGAATTTAGGTTCTGAAGTCTCATTCGCACAACTTTAGTGTATTAAAGTTACTGAATTTTTAAAAATGAAATAACTTAGTATTTCCAGTGAGAGAAGCTGGTTTCATAATTTTCAACTTTTTCCTTAAAAGTTTATTCTGGGCTATAAATCAGTTTTGCGATATGAGAGTGGTTTAAACTTAACGCAGATTTTTAACTCACTTTATCTGCCACATTTACTTTAAGGGATAACAGCTCTTAATTTATGTTCCAGTTTTTCCACAGTAAAGCCTGTTTTCTTGTTTTGCAATTTTTGTTTTGCAAAAACTTAATATGTGATTTGTATATTGATTATCAGTTACGTACTAGTAACACCTCCATCTAATAAGTGGTTTTACATTGCTCAATAAGGCCTGTAGTGTATTATGTAAATATTCACGTGTGGATTAGTAGTGATTCTGACAAATGGTGGACACTGCATTGCCTAGCTGTGGTATATACCTAGTTGTATTTTATTTTTCACTTCCCGGAAGTAATTTTTCCTCATATAGGCATCCAACTGAAAAGAGACTTGAGAACGTCCTGAGAAAAGGCACTGGCACACTCGAATGCATTTCCTTTGCATGTTGCTGTAATGATTAGTCAATTCTAATCCCAGTGTGAATTTAAGGTCACTTTTTAAGAAGCAGGTTAGACACATAGCTTTTCTTGACACAGGAAAATACATTTGGGATTGTCATTTAAATATGTTGCATTTATAAGTGAATGTGAATCCCACTCCTATTATACCCCTACATAAAAAAATATTTTTCTCTTTATAGAACTGACAGTGCATCAGCTGACCAGGACAATTTAAAATACTCCTCATCCAGAGATCGGGGCAGTTCTGCCTCCTATGGATTACAACCCTCAAATTCAGCTGTGGTGTCTCGACAAAGACATGATGATATCAGACTCCACACTGACATACAGAATGAAGAAAAAGGTATACAGATCGCTGTTTCATGTATAAATTGTGAGGGGACATTCAAAGGCAGTAAACTCTAAATGGTGGAGATTTAAAAAAAAAAAGGCAGTGAACTGATATTACCCCAGTATCACTGTGTTGAGAGATTTATCAGGGATCAAAGAAACTTTGTGGTTAGTATAAATAGTGAGAAAAATATGCACTTACATTAGGAGAAGAATGTGAGAGAAGACTTAATGCATTAACAGAGTAAGCGCTTTTTCCTAAAGAATAGTATTCTGGATGTGTCTGGTCTGCAAGTTGTAATTTCTTCCTGAATATTGTCTAATGCTTTTGGTATTGAAAATTGACTGCCTGATTAAATGGGCTACTAATCTGGTGTATTACCTACTGAAGCGAACTGGAATCTCTGGGAACCAAATCTATATTTTGTGATTAATGAGAATTTGTACTTCTGTGTGCCTCAGCCTGACTTCATATAAATTGTGTGATGTATGGTTTATACAAATTTTTTTGTTTTTTTGAGAATGGAAATGCTTTCTCTAGAAAATAGCTAAAAATTCAGAATAATTTTTTACATATTTATGAAAAAGAAATCTGTGTTCTGATTTCTTTTTTTTAAAATCTCCAAATAAATGTATCAAATAGGAGGGTTCTTTAATGCAGAATCACTTTTTAGGCTAAGTAAATTTTCTTCAGGCAGGCCAGACTCAAAAAAAAAATCTTACAGGAATATTAGTGTGGGAGTTTTTGTTCATGAACCTAAAAAGCATTTGCAGTCCCCCTACTTCTCTGCCTTGTAACTATCTGTAAAGTACTGCTACATCTTAGGAGAGGTTACAGCTGGGTGCGCTGATGCAAATTTATTTTTTTTATAAGTAGTAGCTACTGTTAGTAGGAGGCAGGAGCATGAAATAGGTATTTGTTTATCTGCATACCTTGAGAACCTTAAGATTTGCTTAATTTTAACAGATAAATTAACCGCTTAGAAAGTAAGTATATTTGTCAGTGTGTCTGCTAAGACGGAGAGTTCAACAGTCTGGCATGGTAGGTTATTCTTACGCTTTGAAGTGTGCTAGTATTTAAAGAACATACTGTCAGTATAGTGAAACAGTAAGTTTTGGACAAATTAAGGTAGTTTGTGAAGTTGCTGAGAAGTGCCATTTGAAAAGAAAAATGTACCTATCTCTCCTTCAAGTACTGTATCTTACAGGGCATGTCTCTGCTAGCTCAGCACTTTAAGTATGCTATTTTGTTCAGGTATGACTTGGAAAGAGATGATTAGGATATTCTGTACTATAAAACCAAATTCCAAGTATCTCTAGTTCATTTTTATTTTTGGAGAAATTTGTAAGCTTACAGATTCAGAATAGTTTCTCTGTTTACTAAGATTTTTCAGTTAGCGTGTTGGAGGCTGCCCACATGGCATTTTCATTTTAAGAACTTCTAGCTTTTCTATCCTGGATAACCATATGTCATAAGTACCTAGAATCCTTAAGAGATTCCACACAGACACACCACCACTCCCACCCATCCCCCTCCCCCAGTTTCTGGTGTTGGTAATAAAAATGACTTCTAACTTGATAATTTTTGGAAGTTGTTCAGGTTCAAAAACCCCCAAGGATGGGAGGTTCTGCAGCTTCCCTTAGCAGCCTGTTTAGTGCTTTATCACTCTCCTAGTAAAAAATTGTTTTCCCATATCCAGTTTGAATTTTGCTTGCTGCAAGTTATGACTGTTGACTACTGTCCTTTTGCTCTGCAGCTGTAAGATTAGTCTGGCTGGTTTGTGGTGGGTTTTTTTGTCTGTTTGTTTTTTAAATAACCCTTCACATTAACTAGTGGAAGATGGCAACTGGATCTCTCCCTTTTGTCTCCTGTCCTTTACTTTATAAAACGAGACAGGAGAGTTGGAAGATAGTTTTCAAAACTAAATAGAAGGCGCTCCGGTTTTTACTTACAGATGAGATGTTCTCCTTTCCTGCAACACTTTCTTCCCTTTTGATTTGTAACGATGATGTGCTCAGAGTCCTTACTGTTAACAAGATACTGCAGTAGTATTCATATGTCATGCTATCTGCATATTTACGCTAAAATTAATAACAATGACATAGCTGATGATATTTGGCCTCAGATTTAACATTTAAAGGGAAATTAATAGGCTTATTAAATATTAGAATTTTTTAAAAAATTGCAGACCAGGAGATAACTGAAGAGAGTTATAATGTAATATTTACAACCTTATTACTGAAAAAGCTGATTGCCCTGCTGTTTTTTAATTACTGTAAATGACAGTTTGTTTCATATTGTTACCAAAGATGTACCATCTGTATGTCAAGTGGGAGAATATAGGACTGTGTTTAATTCATTTAACATAATGTCAAATGTGCTGTAGCAAATACTACATGCCTTTGCAGACAACTAAAAAAGCTGGGATATTTTGTGTGCTAGAGGGAAAGTATGAAATAACTTTGAGTATGTGGTAGTATGTCTGTTTTGGGTAGCTGATGTTTGTGGTCTGAATGCATGATTAGCTGACCTCTTCAGTTAAACTAAGTTCTTTGTTGCTTTGAATTTTAGTGATACACTTCTGTTCAGTCATTAATATAATTATTGCTGTTAGAAGTAATTTACTTCATAGGAGAGTGTTGATTTGTTATGACTAAATAAGGTTAAGGTCGCATACAGGTTAGTTTATGTTTAAAAATTGAGTTTAATGTTGTAAATCCAAATATACACAAATTATCTTTACTGTAATTGTAATTAACTAATTACAGCTGAGACTTTGCACAGGATTTTCTGTAATGGTAGCATAGTCCTGTGTGTATAGAAATACAGACTTCTATTGGTAGTTTATAGCTTCTGTGTTATCAAAAGCCTTGCCTTCAAGATGACAATTCTCACAGCTAAGGTCCAGATTCACCTTGATGTTTCAAATTATTTTTTTATCTGTGCTGTAGTCTCGGTAGGCTGCCTCTTTTTATGGAGAGCAACCTCTTTTTCCCCAGGGTTTTTTATACACTGATGCAGGTTGAATTGTGGAAATACTTTTTCTGAAAGAAGTCGTGTATTTTTTGCTGTTCTGGGTTTAATTTTATTAGTTGATTGTTCCCTGTCTCTGGCACAGAAGGAACTGTAGAAAGCTGCCTTGAAAGTGAGCTCCAATACGTTGAGTGAAGTATTGGGCATGCTCAGGGAACAGTTTAACTTCTCCACAGTACTACAGAGGAAGAACCTGTCCATCAAAATGGTGTAGCAGACTGGAAGAAATCTTTGGTTTCAACATATTCATACGTAAATTCTTGTGGATCTAAGAATAAAAAGAATGTAATTACTCAATGACACTTTCATTTCTGTTTTATATTGTTACGAAAGAGGTACCATATGTATCTCAAGTGGGAGAATGTAGGATTGATTTTAATTTAAGATATTTTATTATATTAAGATAATATTTAATTAATTTAAGATAGTGTCAGTATTGGTGTGTGAAAATGAACGTTGTATATTTAGGGAGAGTTGTTCAATCTGTACATATAAATAATCTGTGGCTTTTTAAAAGCTTTCTGCTTTTTTTGTCATTTTACCGAGTCTGGTGGATTTATAACAAAAACAGAGTGGAAAATTGGTGTGCATAATCAAGGAACCAGTAAGTGAATGTATCTAGGCATGTGTACTAGCCGTTTGATGTGAAGGGCCTTGTAAAATACAGGGTCAAAAGTAATAATAAGAAACCGCCAAACGCAGCAAAATCTATGTTAAATTTCATTGCAATAGAGGTTTTTTTCATATGCTTCAAAAAAAGACCAGTTAGGTTCTGAATACGTGAAAACTTGAAGGGTCTAACAATTTTTTTTGCATGTGAAAGTAAAAAAAGAAGCTAAAGGTGGTAGAGGATAGGGCTGCTAATTTGCATATGAATTGAATAACTCATAACATACTAACCTACTAAATATATGGTCTGATAGCCTGATTTAATCTCATGCTGGTTTTCCCACAGGTGGCTACAGTGTCAATGGAGGATCTGGGGAAAATACTTATGGTCGGAAGTCGTTGGGGCAAGAGCTGAGAGTTAACAATGTGACCAATCCTGATTTTACCAGTGTTCCGCATGGGAATCGTGCTTTAGCCACAAAAGACATGAGGAAATCACAGGGTAAGGATACCACAGATTTTTCAGGAAAAGAGGATCTCTTTTGGCAGCCTCTTTTGTGTTCAGAATATGAAAAGTTCACTACAATTAGGCAATCTATATGGTTTTTATTTTTTGTGATATATGATTAGATGATGTTGATGGAAACTGTCATCTTGTATTTACTGTTCTCTGCATTGAGACTTGCTCCACAGGTTGGGCAGATTTCTGGACTGTGTGGCTTATGCTCTCAATCTTTTGATTTCCTTTAAATACCTTGAGCCCTTATTCAGGTTAGCGAAATTTGGCAAAGAGATCAAGGGTTCCAGGAAGGAGAATTTGCTCTCACATATGTTGAAAATTGATGCCTGAGTAAAAAGTTGTTAATTAACAAGTCCCAAGTGCGGGAAAACATGCAACAGTGAGCTCAACCGTTATCTGTTCTGACTGGCCTGCAGGTCAACTAGTCATCACATCATACCAGCTGATTAGTCAGTAGATATGTACTCCTGAACCAGCTCCCTCTTGCTCAGCTGAGGATTAGAGGTCAGGGAGGAGCTGGAAGCATCATAAGACTGTGGGCAGGGTCTTGGGAGATGCAGCAAGAGGAAATCTGGAGTTGCAAGAGGGTGCAAGAATGCTGGGCACACATTTTCGAGAAAGAGGGCTTTGCTCTTCCCACTACTGGGGTTTCAATTGTATATTTTTAAAAATAGAAGAAAGTTATTCCAAGGACTTTTGAATGAAAATAGAAACTTTGTTATGACTAAGCACTGTCATTTATTGCATCATTTATTATAAGTGGTAGTTGTGCCACTGACAAAAACTGACTGCTTTATGCCGGACACATTATAAACATAAGGACACAGTGTTTCTCCTCAGGGATTTGTATTTCAGAGGAGACAAAAGGTGAAAGAAGAGTGCTCAGTGTACTTTGCGGGTGGGAAAACTGAGGTGCAAGTGGTGATGTGACTGTTGCAAAAGCCTGGTCTTTGGAATGGGTTAAACTCAGAATTTATAATCCCATTCTGGTGTCTTGATAAAAAAATTTAGTCCTTTTAGTGTCTTAAATTATGTCCACGTAGAGGAAATAGAGAATTGTCTAAGAGAATGCTGTGTAAATAATACTTCTGCTAGTGGGCTTGTGCATGAATTTACTATTAGTACTAGCAGAAAATTCACTGTTCCCCTAGGTACAGAAGTACTTCTTCTAATCCTTAAAATGTTAGGAACTGGAGTTGTCTTTTGTGAGTTAGCATGTGGCTGAGACCTTGCTGATTTTTCACAAAGTTGAAGTCATATGGGTGTTCATTAACTAGTGCTTTGATTAGTATAGTTTCAGTTGTGGTCTTGGTTAGTTTATTTTTTTAAATTTATTTTTAGATTATCATTATGGCCCAAGAGACAGCTAACCTTAGGGGGTAATGCCAATGTTCATCAGATATTAACTGAATAAAAAGAAAGCTGCCTTTAATAGAGAGTTTTGAACAGTATGTCTTGTACTAGCAGTGGTTAAATGTGTATCTCATACCAGTAACCTTCATGGTGGTAGCTTTGTTTACACAGTTCCGTTCTTAGGATTTTTTAAATGTAGAACACCACAACCATATTCCAAAATCAATAAGTTTTCCATTAAGAGATTACAAACAAAAAGATAAACACAGAGAAGACAACACTAAAAAGTTGCAGTTGTGGATTTAATTAATTCAAGTCTTGTACTTACTGTTGACTTCTCTTCTAACACTGAAGAGTCAGTCATCATTGTTAGGGCCGAGGTGGGGGGGGACAGGATGCTTTTTTAGGGACCTTGCAAAGATCTAGAATATCTTTATAAAAAGTTTAGTAAAAATAATTTTCAGTGTTTTCCAAACCACTATATCCTAGTTTGCCCTTCAAGAGCAGTATCTAGTGACCTAACCCAGCTATGCTGGTGCAACTTCCCTTGTGCTTGCTGAGTGGGAGACAGAAGTGAAGTGATGTGTACTGTATGTTCCTGGTCCAGGTTAGTGTTGGTAGAGGGCAGCTGGAAGAATATTGTAAAATAGGCTTATCTTTCTCATGAGGCATATCTGTTGTCTTGGAAAGGACTGTGTTATGGGGTCGCCAATGGATTGAATTATTCAAGGACAGATCCAAATTTCTGTTTTGAGAGGCTTCATATGTAGACAGTCTAACAGTGAAACAAGTGTGTGTAGGTTTGGTTCAGCCTAAGCTTTCAGGATACATTCAGTAATGTAGAACCCAGTACTTTCCAAGCAGAAGTTTTCAAGTGGAATTATTCATGAATAGCAGTTGCACTTTTCATTTTGTGTACCATAGTCTGTGTTGATTTCCATTGTAACAAAGCTTTGGAAGAATTTTCATTCTTGTTTGCATATGTTTTATTTCTGAACTATTCCATTTGAACTTTGAAAAAATGATTTTTTTTCCCTGATTTGGTGACTTCCTGCTACTGCCCAGGTTTAAAGACAATTATAGACATGGTACACACCTGAGCAAGCTGCATCCTTGCTGTTAGTCCTTTTCTTTCTCCTCCAGGGCTGAGCCAATTTTTGGGTGGGTAACTGTGCTAGGTCCATCTTTCTGAAGTTTGTCTGTGTATTTACCATTGGCAAGCAAGCCTTGGACTATTGCAGCTAGCTCAACTCTGGGCGGAAATACAAGGAGATCTTCAGATGCAAGTAGTCATCTCGCAGTGACTGTAGTTACTAGACTGGCACCAACATTCAGGAAGACCTCAAATACTGCTTCAGAAGGTGTCTTTGTTGATCATGATTCCTTCTCACCACACATGTGGCTTTTTGTCCACTACTGAAGACTGTGGCTTCCAGATGAAGTAAAGGAAAAGAAACTTAATACTTTCTAAATGGATATGTATGCCTAGTCTCCTGTAAAATCAGTAACATCTTAAAAGAAGTGCTCTTCATGCCTGTCAGATAACTTCTCAACATGTCTTGTGTAGTTCTAGCTAGGAACAAAATGTAGATTTGATCCTCCAGACTCTTATTGCTATTTTAGAGTTTGCTAAGCCTGCCTAATCCTTCAGAATGTCAGGTGTCTTCAAAATTAATTGCTTAAACTGATGCCTGGGAAGAAACAGACTATCAAAGCCTATTTTATTCATACTGTCTTTTAAAATTCAAAAAATGAAGACGCGAAAATAAGGTTGAGAATATTCTTCATGATGATGACATAGAAGATGTGCTCTCCTGTAGATGATGTCATGACCTGTAAGAGTTACTGGCCTGTGGGATGTGGCAGGATTCTGTAATACATAAGGACACAAAGGGTTTTGTTAGATTTCTTTATTACAAGTTACTACAAATTACTACTAGTAAAGCAAGTATATACTTATGATTGATTACTTATATACACACCTGTATATTATTCAAAGTGTTACTGGTACAGCACTCACCAAACTTTCCGAGGAGTGGGGCCAATTGATGACAGACAAAGTCTCACTTCAGAAATGATCTGCATCACGAGCCTGGAGTCAGTCAGGTGTCCCCAGCGAGGGCCTGGTCTGACCAAGGGATCTTGTGTAGTGAAGTCTTCGCAGGGGGAGCTCTTGGTAGGAAGCTACATTTTGGGTAGAAAGTGAGTAGTTGTTGTTGTTGTATTGTTAGAGACATAAGACAATGTAGGGTACAACCACCTGGAGCCACCAGTAGTGCTTACTAACTACTGTTTTTCACCTGGAACAGCCAATAGATGATGCTGTTGTCTGTTTTCTCAGACCAATGTTTGCTTTTACAGTCTGTATTTCCAGCAGGAGCAGCCAGTAGCAGTTGCTGATTCCTGCTTTCCCAGGATGTTTTCCACCATTACAGTCTATTTTTCACCTTCCCAGTCAATAAGTTTTATTGTAGTGGTTTCTTGGTTTTGTGCTTATTGAGGGTATCTCAGGATGCTTCAGGTTCTTGGGTACCCAGCTGCCCTTCAAGGATGCTCCAGGTTCCCAGGCCAGGTTCTCAGGCTAGCAGTTCCCAGGCTGGCAGCCATCATCTTCTGTCAGTATTTTTCCATTATAACTTTCCCATTATAACCAGGTTGCCTTTATGGCTGCTCCCATCAGGTGACTGATGTGTTACATACCAGAGAAAAAAGCTGTCCGTAGTTGTCTTGGGTGTTCTCATAAGAGTCATGGTGACTAAGAAAACCTCATGTTCTGTGAATACTCTAATTTTAATCACTATGAAACATCTAATGTTAAACTTTTCAAAAGAAACTTCATTTCCTTTTTGCAAATGAGAGAAATGGGTAGTTCACATGAATTCATTGTAATTGGTACCTAAATCAGGTAAACTGAGTTGTGACCTTCACTAGTATCAATAGTGTTATTGGTCAACTTAAATTAAGTGTTTTCTTAGGAAGATGCTAGTTCTCCTGTATTATGATCCACTTAAATCAATGGCCACAGCACCCCTGCACGCTGTATATTTTCTTCCTCAATAAAGGAAGAGTAGACCTGTTTTCCTTTTCAAAGCAGAACCCTGCCAGCTATCAGAGGACGACTCATAATCTTTCTTTTGTGCCAAAACGATAGAGAAAATCTTTTTTCTTGGGAGTTCCTTGACCTTAAATCTGGTTCTTTGCTTGAAGAAACGGCATGTGTTTTCCACAAGGTTTTCTTTAAATATTGTTTGTTGAATTATTTTTGTTTATATATTGCCAGAAGTCTGACTTAACCATACCACACCTTTTTTTTTCCCAGTTCCATTTATGTAGAAGGGAACTAAATCCAGGCTTTTGTGTAGAAGTAAAACAGTTCTGCTTAATTCTGAATGAGTTCTATCCAGGTGCTGGGCTGTCCACTGGAAGAAATGAAATATTTTGATAGCTAAATTAGATTTTACATTTAATTTTCCTCATATTAGCTTTAAAACAAATCAGTATTTCTTTACTTTTTTCTCAAATTACTGTCACGACTTACTAAGTTCACAAATACACATTTCAGACAATACAGATATTATTGATCAAATGCCTTAGAGAAAAGAAATAATTGCCTTTTTTTTTTCCAGAGCGATCGTTGTCTTATTCTGACGAGTCTCGACTGTCAAATCTTCTTCGGAGGATTACTCGGGAAGACGACAGAGACCGAAGACTGGCTACTGTAAAGCAATTGAAAGAATTCATTCAGCAACCAGAAAACAAACTGGTTAGTGGTTTTTACTTTTCCATGACACTGGAGTATTTCTCATTTTATAAAACTCTTTTTAAAACTCTTAAATATTGGGATGTGTCTGTGAGGAATATCTTATATACTAGGAATTTATTTCCACAACAAAGGAAAGTGTATTCCTGGATTGCCAGTCCTTTTTCCGGCTTTCAGGAAGTTTTTTATTGCTTGATTACTTATGACTTATTGCCTTAAAACAAACTACTGAATGCATGAGCTGTAGGAATAACTATGGCATGCATGTGGATTTTTTGACTGGCTTCAGCAATATCTTCTGGATCCTTCAGCAAGCAAATAGAGGAAAAAGGAAGCAAAATGTGTTCTTGTCTTATTCAAGAACTGTTTCTGTATTATAAATTAAAAATATGCAGATATTTATACAGTCTTGTGAATAGTTTATCTTAGAGTTACTCAGCTTTCTAGCTAGATACCTTTGTATGTGGATTCCTTTTATGGGAAGAGAACAAAATAAGTCTCTGGTTTTTTTAAGTCTTTGTTTTTTTAATGGGTTGTTGAACTCTCTAGTATCCTCAAGTGTTCCTTAAGGATTTGGGGGGAAGTATCCCCATGTAAGTATACGATTTCAATATTACTTATTTTGAAGTTAAGTATTAAGAGTATTTTGTCTGACCCATCTCCCCCACTGTTTTGAAGAGCTTAGGAGTTCTCCAAGTATTGAAAAAGCAGGAAGTGATGGTTTAATACCCTGCCACTCATTTACAGGCAGTGCTATGATATTTCAGTTGTGGGTTATGTGTCTGTCTATATCTATAATAAGTTGGTTGATTCTCTCATTATATATTAATTAACCAGTGGTAATTGCACTCTTTTCCAAAAGGTGTGACACTTAAACATTGAGATTTTTCTATTCTGTGCACCTAGCTGTAAGCAGACTGTGTCCAAGCCTAGCTGATACTTCTGCTTTCCTCTGAAACAAAATCCTTGTTAATACAAGGGTTTAGGGAGCAAATGCTTTCCATGATTATTCCGTGGTTGGTTGTTTTGTTTTGTTTTTAATTACTTCCATTATTTGCAATGCATTTTTTCCCCAGTTTTTTTTGGAACTGCATTTTATTTATGCTTATTGGTATCTCAGAACATACTGGAATTGCCATTCTAATATCTAACTCAGTGGTGACAAACTTTGTCCTTGTTAGTGGTCAGAATGTCAAAAGCTTGTCACTGAAAAATTTCTCTTTAAACTTCTGCCAGCTTGCTAATGAGAACAAGATCAAGTCAAGGTCATTATTTTGCAGCTCAACTCACTAATGTGATTTTTTTTCTTTTTTGGTGCATATTGGGAAAACAGGTATTTCTGGTTGTGTTTATTGACAAGCACTGGTTCATCAATAATGTTTCATTCTCCAAAACAGTATCCTGTTTCTCTGAAAGTCAGGATTGCCTAAGGAGAAATTTTAATACTTCAGATTGTATTATTTGATCAATTAAATATTCTGCTGATATAATTATTAGCTAGCAGACTAGGTCTTCAGTAGATGCTATTGGTGAGCTGTATGGTGAGTCTTATATTTGTGATGTAATGTTATCAGCAAGAACTAAACTTAGAACAAACCTTGATAGCAGGCTGCCAGTGTATTTTTATGGCTACTGTAAATAACTATGAAATATAACATGTAGGATAATATTGCAGTATTGCTTAATATAGTTCATGCTAGTCTGCAGTGGCCATGGAAAGCATAAAAGCATTCTATTAGGAAACAGAATCGGCAGTGGTGTTTTTAATGTGGGTGTAAACAGGACCTAGTTTGCAGAAATTATCGTGCCATTATTATGCGTATGCCTTTTGTGTATCTTATAGGTACTAGTTAAACAACTGGATAATATCCTGACTGCCATTCATGATGTACTCAATGAAAGGTAAGCTGGAAAAACTAAGCAGTTTGAAGGCTTTAAAGAGGAAAAATAATTGTAACATTAGGTTTGGATTTCAGTATAGAAATTGAATAGAGGGGGGAAAGGTTGAAAGCAGTTAATGCTCTAATTTTGCATGGGTGTGATGTTGCAGCAATAGGACAGAACTGGGGGAGAGTTAAGACTCTCCTAGGCATATCAACAATACTGTTAGACTGTGTAGAGTACACTTTGTATGGAGAGAACTTGGATGCACAAGTGTGGCTTTTATGTTGTAGGTAATAGGAAGTCTGTCTCAGCTGTGTTTAATGACCTGGGTATAGTAGTGCAGCGCTATGGTTATCTAGCTTGCAAATTGATCTTAAGTTTTTTACAACTTCTAATTAATTTACATCCACCTAAGAGCTCAGGTATGTGTGGGCTTTTTGGTGTTTAGTTCAGTGTTACTACCTGAAGTCGGCTGTATGTTAAGAATTTTCTTGCTTGGATAGTGCATTGCAAGTAGAACAGCCGATTTATTGCAGACTTTTATTCAAGTTGATTTATTCCATAGAAATAATACTTAATAGAATTTTTCAGATTATTAATTTTTATTTTAGATTCATCTGTGCTGCCATTGAGTAAGAGAGAAGCAGCTTCATTTATGCAGATATTTTTCTTCTTTAGAAAATGTTTTAATTTGTTCATGGTTTCTTCTGTTCTGCTGTCATGTCTGGAGATTCCACATTTCTTTTTTTTCTCCCCAAAAATACAGTAGCAAATTGCTTCAAGAACTGAGACAGGAAGGAGCTTGCTGTCTTGGCCTTCTTTGTGCTTCTCTGAGCTACGAGGCCGAGAAAATCTTTAAATGGATTTTTAGCAAATTCAGCTCATCCACAAAAGATGAAGTTAAACTTCTTTATTTGTGTGCAACCTACAAAGCACTAGAGACTGTAGGAGAAAAGAAAGCCTTTTCATCTTTAATGCAGGTAAGTCTATGAGTTAAAACAGGATTATTAATGTTTTTTCTAGTGCAGTGCTTGAATCAACTTTTTAAATTGGAACGGACAGTAAGTAATGCTATGTTGACATAATAAGTAAATATAATTACAACTGGGAGGGAGCTTTCTGAATGGGATTCTCTGATTCTGATTACATTAGAAAGGAATGTCAGCTCTTTGTAGGATGATATATATTTTGAGGTAACTTTTTAGTATATATTGCAGATCCAAAAGGAGAACTCAAGTGGAATGATATACAAAACCCAACCTGTTAGGAGCTTTGTGCTACCTCCTATTTACAGTTTCAAACTTTAAGTGTAATTAGATCTGAGAGGAAGTAGGATGTGTGCAGACAAATCTGGTCCCCTGGTTCAAGTTCTAGGCTCTTGTAATTTTGGGTGTAGAACAACTATGTCCAGGTTTGTGCTCCAATTTAATATTTACTTTACATAGCCATAAAGCTTCAGCAGGAGAAACAGGAACTTAAAACAACTAGTTGTTCTGTGGCCAAAGAATTAAAGAAAACAGTGTCCCCAAGCCTTGACCTGGGTCTGCCATATTTCAAGCAAACACCCACTTCAAATTAATATTTTCATGCAGTAGATATGATGATTTTTGTTTTTCCTTCTTGCAGAAAGCGTATTGAGGTGTGTTTGAATCAAAATAGTTTGCTAAAAGGTGTTCAACGCTGAATAAATCTGTGCGTACCTAATATTGTAATCTTTTCACATTGTTTTGATGAAGTGAAATGTTTAGTGGCTTTGCTTTACTTTTTAGCTTGTAATGACCAGCCTGCAGTCCATTCTAGAAAATGTGGATACACCAGAGTTACTGTGCAAATGTGTCAAGTGCATCCTTTTGGTGTCCCGATGCTACCCACACATTTTCAGCACCAATTTTAGGGTAAGCATGCTTTGTCCTCTGTGTTTTCTTTCTTGCACAGAAATGTTGGGGCAGCAAATTGGGTGATTAATCTTTTTTCAAAATTGCTTTCCAGGACACAGTGGACATACTGGTTGGGTGGCATATAGACCACACTCAGAAACCTTCGTTGACTCAACAGGTGTCTGGTAAGTTTGGCAAGAGTCGCTAATGTAGTCCACTCTGGCTTGCAGATGATGTGGGTTTACTTACATGTCTGGTCCTACTGACACGGAACTTAACATAGAACCAAAATGAGTTTCTGGCTACACAACAAGATACTTTGTTCTGATCTTTTTAGTAAATTTGTATTTGCCATTTTATGCAATATCTGGAAAAATTGGATGCTTTATTCAGGCTACACTTAAACATCTTTTGTTTTGTGTAACTTGTTAACAATTTTTAAGCTTATAGGTCTTAATATATTCTCTGTGAAAGAATGTATTTTCACCTATGTAATTCTGGAAGATCTCTGTGGTAAAGATACTGTACTGGCATTTAGGAAATAGTGAAACTTCTTCCTACAGTTATAGCGGTTATCTTGGAGTTACTCACAGCAAGTCTGTTATGTTTCCTGTGTCATAGTCCTAGATTCTGTCCTTAATGTTCAACTGCAGTAGGGCAGGAGTGAACATTAAAAACAATTTGTCAAAGGGACAAAGCAGGAAAATAGAATTTATATTTATTAAAAAGTTAAAATTTTCATGCAGATGACCTTATCTTACCTTAGCAACTTTTACCTCAGGCATGTGCAACTAAAATGAAATTTTCATATGTTACCTTGTTGCCCTGTTTTAACTGCCGTGGTATTTTTATACAGGATGGCTGCAGAGTTTGGAGCCCTTTTGGGTGGCTGATCTTACTTTTTCTACCACACTTTTGGGTCAGTTTTTAGAAGATATGGAAGCGTATGCTGAGGTAAATACGAATTTATGGTATATGCCAGAGTTAACAGTTGTGGATTTCTTAATAAATTCATAGCTGTGATTCTTATGGATGCATTACATTTGTAGAAAACAATGTTATGATTTTCCTGGGGAAAAGAGGATCAAATTATGGAGTACACTTAAGGCATGTGTGATGACAATCTATATGAATCCTCATGAACTACTTAAGTAGTACCATAGCCAGGCTTTCAGCTGTTGTTCTTTGAGAATATAATGTTTTAATAAATAAACAATTAACCAAACAAGAATGCCTTAATTTTCAAAAAGTTGCAGTGAAGACATTTCATGGTCTTTCCTTGGTATTTTCTGTAATTGTCCAACTTCAGAGTTTTTCAGAAGTAGTGACTATTGGTAGGAGAAGAATTCTTAATGCTTCCATAGAGTAATGGCAGATGTGTCTTTTTTTAAATAAAGTAACAGATTATATTGTGGAGAAAAGAGAAATAGAAAATGAAAGTATATTAACATACTTTGTTTTGACTTTGTAACCTTTGCTTACTTAACAGGCCACAGAGTTTATCTGATGCTGTCATTAAAGGAAGTGTTTTGGATTTTTTTTGGGGGGAGAGGAGTGCTGCCTTTTTCTTAAGGTGTATGTGCTCCTATGTATATATGCTTATAACTAGATTATGTTCTATTATGTATGTTAACGTGCAGATCCTATGGGTGAAATTGTACTTCCAGCATAATCCGTTTCACTCAAAGGAGAAAAAATAATTTGATTTTATTAGTGTACTTATATGTACACCAAAGCTTCTGATGGTACGACTTCTAAGAGTTAGGATTCACAGACCTCTTTGGCAGTGTCAAACCCACAGAAGCCTGTGCTGCTGTGACTGTAGGCACACAGCTGAAAGTGATTAGTCAGTGCAATGAGTTGCTCCTTATCAGCTTGTCTGCTGAACTGGACAACATGCGTATTAGTCAAGGAATAGTTTTAAGATAACGTGTGTTAACTTAAGTCATGGAGGAGGTGGTTCCAGCTAGTGTGTTTTTATCTCACAATGGAGTAGACCAAGGCTATGTCTATACTAATGAGATCAGTGCTTCTGGGAATGTTCCTGGGCACTGATGCCAGCTGGCATGAAGCAGCCTGCTAGTAAACTCATGGTCTCCACATCCAGGTAGCTGCATGTAAGCAATGTGATGGGAATGGCCACTCAAACATCCTGACTCCCATTTGTGAACGGGAGTTGTTTGGGAGAGTGGTGAAAGTGTGCAGGTGACTGTTGTAACAGTGCAGCAATATGGAGGATGATGTTCCAGGGGCCAGGAATATCGTACGCTTCTCTTAATTTACAAGATACAGTCTGAGTACTCTGTTTCAGTGGCTAAACTAATGAGCAGCATCTCATTACTGCTCTGTTTTGCTCAGTGTCATTGAGTGCCTATATCCCATCTTCATATGTATGTGAAGTTAGAGATATTGGATAAATATATCTGTAATGGGATAGTATCTGTAATCTGTCTGGAAAATAGATGAAGTATTTTTAATGTCATATTTTAATCTTTTATCCATGTATTATAACTATTAATGACGTGTACTGATATATAAAACTTCTGTGCTGTAGGACCTCAGCCATGTGGCTTCTGGGGAATCAGTAGATGAAGATATTCCTCCTCCTTCAGTATCACTGCCTAAACTGGCTGCACTTCTTCGGGTTTTCAGTACTGTGGTGAGGAGTATTGGGGAACGCTTCAGCCCAATTAGAGGACCACCAATTACAGAAGCATATGTAACTGATGTAAGAATTCAAGTTTTTCTTCTCATATTTCTGTGTTGCTGATGTGATTTATCACCATATAATGATGGTATTCACTGATTTTGTTTAGGTTTTGTGAATTTTACATGAATATGAATATGTATATGCTCAGCTTTGAGGAAATGTATTTTCTTGAAGTATGCTACAAGAATTTTATTAAATGTTAAGGTATAGATTGTGATAATGGCACATGGGAGTCATATATAGCAGAAACCAACTTTTAGGCATTTTACCTTCATGCAGGTAGGCTTATGCTTGTGTTATCTTTCTCTGTAACCATGATGTTACCATTTATTCAGATAGCTATTATGGCATAAAAATTAAATTTGAATTATGAGTTTGATTTTTATAAAATGTAGGGGGTTTTTTGTCCTGCTGAAATTGTATCTAGCAATCTGATAGCAAAGTTCTGTAATATAGGATGTTGTAAGCTCAGAGTAAATATTATATAATATGCTAAGTAGCTGCTATAATTCTGTAAGGGGAATTGTAGATGGAGTGAATGATTAAAAATCAAAAACCCAAACAAAAAACCTAAGATAAAAACACCTGCAGTCAAAACCTTGTTGCTGCATGGGCTGCACAACTGGAATTTCAGCCTTGCAGAGCTCTGTAAGGGACAATTTCTTGCATAAATAAGTATGGATTTCCCAATTAAAGCCAAGACAGTTATGTAACTTGTCTTAATCTTCAGAGGATTCTTGTGACAAAAGCTCAAAAAAAGAAAACTAGTGTGTCTTTTACAACAGGACTTCTGTTGACATCAGTTGGAACTGAACAGAATTCTGAATAATGAATTTAGGTTTTCTACATCTTTCCAGGTCTTTAACTGAGTAGGAAACAAGGCAACTGAAGACTTGTTTTCTCTTACACTTCTGAAGTGTAATGCCATGATCTGCATTATTCAGAAAATTCTATTGACAGAATTTACCAAGCTGCAGAGTAGGTGATGGGACAGGATATCAAACCAATGTGTATATAATTAAATAGCATAGGTTGTTGTCTCTTTTTAATGGAGTATAATTTACGTGTGTTTTTAATTTTCCAGGTTCTGTACAGAGTAATGAGATGTGTGACTGCAGCAAATCAAGTGTTCTTTTCTGAAGCCGTACTTACAGCTGCCAATGAGTGTGTTGGTGTTTTACTTGGCAGCCTGGATCCAAGTATGACCGTACACTGTGACATGGTCATCACATATGGATTAGATCAAATGGAAAATTGTCAGACCTGTGGCACTGATTATATCATTTCAGTCCTGAATCTGTTGACACTGGTTTGTACATATTATTATTACTGCGGTTTTGTCATTGGAGAATACTATTTTCTAACCTTGCTTTTTGTGTGTGTGTGTGTGTGTGTGTGTGATAAATATTTAAAACTCTTCTATAAAGCTTATTCTGCTAGCTTGTTTATGCATTTGGCTTGTCGATAAAGTGGCATTTAGTTTTAGCCTGAGTGTTTGTGTTGGGTTTTTGGGGGGTTCTTTGGGTTTGCTTTCCCTCTCTCCCTGGCTTGACTGGACAGTGCCATTCTCTGGCCTCTGCAGTTGATAACACCACCTGATGAATTTCAGAATCTTAGTACTTAATATAGTCTATTTATCTACTTATGCCATGACCTGGGAAATCAGACTTCTTCATAATATACCTCTTATTGTGTAGGCCACCAACTCTTAAACTCACATCAATTTAAAGTAATCACACAAACTGTCTCTCAGCTGTGCTGTTAAAGTCTGAAAAATAATTAATTTTCTGAATGTGGATTTGGGAAAACAAATGCAAAATACTTGCTTTGATGGGAAGGTGTTTTTTCTAGTTATAGTGAATACAAGCTAGAAAAATTAGTATTTTAATGTTTAATAATTACTCTAATAAAAATTAATTCAGGTAAAGATATTTATAATTTTGGTTTTTATCCCCAGATTGTTGAACAAATAAATACAAAACTACCATCGTCATTTGTAGAGAAATTATTTATACCAGAGTCTAAACTACTTGTTCTTCGTTATCATAAGGAGAAAGAGGTAAGAGTAAGTGCCTTCTACAGGTGTATTACAACATCCTTCATGCATTTCCTAGAATGTATGTATTAAGCTGTAAAATTTCATTCATCTTAAATATATATTTTAAAAATTTGATTATATATCTATGAAAATTCCGAAAAGGCAGGTGTAGCTAGTTCTTGGTTTTGGCATTTAGATTTAATAAGGAATTAGGAAGTTGGCCATCATACCGGGTAGAGAAGTCCTTAGTTGATGTGGCTTTTCACACTCAATGTGTTTTGTGGATGATCCAGAAAGTAATCAATAGATTCTGTAAGTAGTACTTAATTACAGAAAACTGGAGATAGGTAATGTGTATCAGACTAGGCTAATCATAGATAAAGAAGCATAATTTTAAATTCTGTGTTGGTGATTTAACATTATTATTCCATGCTAATCAATTATTACTGTAATTATTTTATACTCTCAAGGTTGTTGCAGCAGCCCATGCTGTATACCAAGCGGTATTGAGCCTGAAGAACATTCCTGTTTTGGAGACTGCTTACAGGTTGATTCTAGGAGAAATGACCTGTGCTCTAAACAGTCTTCTCTATAGTTTACATCTTCCTGAGGCCTGTTCTGAAATCCAGCATGATTCATTCAAGAAGCATATACTCAATGTGGATAATGCAAAGTTTGTTGTTATATTTGACCTCAGTGCTCTAAGTACTATTGGAAATGCTAAAAACTCATTAATTGGGGTGAGTAGAAAGTACAGATAAAGTTTGTGTGATAAGTGTAAAAACAGTTTTTCTCTTAAAATATACCGTAAAGACTTTCACCAGTAGCACACATATGTATAATAAAGTTATCATATTTGTTTCATAACTTATGTTATAGTAAAACTTCCAGTATTAAAACTCAGGGAAACAAAATGGCTGGATTGTATCTCTAGTTGGGGCATAATGAAAAGCAGTTTCTAGGGAGCATCTTATCTGGGTTATTCATGGATTGATTCTAAGATTGTCATAGTAATTCTTTTTGAAAATAAAGACAGATTTATTGTGTCCTCTGGTAGTATATCAGCTGTGTGAAAACACTTGTTCCAGATCTTTCCAAGTAAAAACAAACTGCTTTTAATAGGTTGTTTAAAAAGGGGAAAGAAAATAGTTACAATTAAAGTCAGAAAATTAATAGAGTTAAATTATTTTCCTTGGAGAGAAGCAAAACAAAAATAATGGTATGGAAACTACACTTAAAAATAGATCCTCTTTATTATGTTTCTTTGCTTATGTTGCAATTGTTTTATAGATGTGGGCCCTTTCGCCGACTGTGTTTGCACTACTGAGTAAAAATCTGATGATTGTTCACGGTGACATAGCAGTTCATTTTCCTGCTGTCCAGTATGCAGTACTCTATACATTATATTCACACTGTTCCAGGTATGAGGATGAATAATTCATCAGTATTGTAAGAGCATTAGGATGGAATGATCTGAACAGAATATATTGTGGGAGGGATTCATTTAAATAGGCTGCTACAATTAAGCTTTTGCCCAAACTTCCCTAATCAGTGTTTACTTTTGTTAATTGCAGGGAGTCTGTATCTCAGCCAAGAAAGGATATCCTGGCTTAAAATTTGGCATTTTATTCAAAGACAGATTAGAAGTCTTTGAATAGAGATAACTGAAAGTAAATAAGGAAAGATTATTTTTGCTTATTGTGAGATCTAGGAGAGGTAACGAAATGTAAACAACAGATTTAAACACTGTTTGGATCTTATTACTACAAAAGGTTGTCAAAGTAGGGGAGTATACTAGTTTAACTGTTACTCTGTACATTTCTTGGTTTTGGTGATTTTTTTTTTCTTACTAAGCATTTGATACCAGCTAGAGTTGAAACCAGGTTACTGGGCTGCAGGGACTGATGTAAAATTGTCACTTTGTTTTAGGCCAGGGATAAAAATATTTGGCTTTTGACATAATGTGGTTACTGTGTGACTTTTGCTGCTGGGTTTTTTGGTTGGAGGTTTTTTTCTTGTTGTTGTTTTTCCCCCTTCTGTATACTTTAAGGAAGTATTCCTAATCTTGGAGTGGTTTTATATTAGATGTTTTTCCTTGCCTTTTCAGGCATGACCATTTCATATCCAGTAGCCTCAGTTCTTCCTCCCCCTCTCTGTTTGATGGAGCAGTTATAAGTACTGTTACCACAGCAACAAAAAAACACTTCTCAATCATACTAAACCTTTTGGGGCTACTGCTTAAGAAGGATAACCTTACTCAAGATACCAGGTAACTAACATCATCTTTACGAGGAGACTTTCTTTTTTCTTTAGAATGCCTTAATTCTGAAACCAGGGTAATTTTAATCTGTAAAACTTGAGGTAAATTTAAGCAGTCAAGTATTTGGTTTTTTGGTTTTTTTAAACAGTAATGAAATACATGTGGAAGAAGTAGCTGCTCATTTTTATGCATGAAAACTAGAAAAATTGAAACCATCGTGAGATCTATACAGTCAAAGCAAAACTATCAAACTTCACAGAAAAAGTCGTGTTTTTCTTTTTTCTCACTGAATGTGCCTTTTTACAATAGTTACAATCCTGTATTACCAAAATGCTGTGAAAACTGGGGTCATTTTTAATGTTACAAAACCTTTTGTTTAAAAAATGAGTTATGGTATAACACTCATCTGAATGTGAAGTAGTTTAATGTTGAAAGATACGTTTCTGTAACTGTATAGAATGACTAATACTTCTGTTTTTTGAAGGAAACTACTTATGACATGGGCTTTGGAAGTGGCTGTTCTGATGAAAAAATCAGAAACATATGCACCGTTATTTTCTCTCCCATCTTTTCATAAGTTTTGTAAAGGACTTTTAGCAAACAGTAAGATATCGCGTATTTTTACTTATTAAGTTCTTTTTACATGGCATAATTAAGTACATAAGTGACCTTGTCATATACCACTGGTAGCTGCAACTGTGCTTGTTCCATTTACTTTTAGGGATGCTTCCAGTTTGTAGTGCACAGAGACTTACACTCTCTTTCTATAATTTTTCTTAAATGGATCCCTGCCTACTACTTTTGCAAACAATTAATTTTCTTAAAATAATTTGTGATTGTGAAATTGATATACCAAAAATGTCAGTGATGTGCTAAATCTTGCTTGTAAGGTTGCATTTTATTTTATCAAAAGCAGTGCGACCATTCCATAACATGATGTATTGTTTTGGATTTCAAAGCATGGAAATAGAAATATGGGAACAAATATTTTCAGTAGCATAAAACTAGCAAGAGCAGTAACTTCCCAAGGCCAGGAGCTACTAGGTTTACATTCGTTTTCTCTTACTGAAATATTGTGTGTAATGCCAGTGTATGGATTAGTCTGTCAGCTGTCAGAAAAGGCCCATAAGTAACATGTAGCACAAGTGGCTTTTTGTTACTAAGCATTTACATGTTATATTAAAACCAGTCAATGAAATCAAAAGAAAAGTATTGCTTAAAACCAGTCATCTACTACCAGCTATGCTGTAAAAGTGTCTTTAGATGTTTTACCACAACCAGAGTAATGCATAAGTTATCTAATTCTAGCAAGAATAACTTTTTTTCCTTTCAACTCCTTAATTCAGCCCTTCTAGAAGATGTGAACATTTGTCTTCAAGCATGTAGTAGCCTTCATGCCCTGTCTTCCTCCCTCCCAGATGACCTCTTACAAAGGTACTTGCACAGAATTCTGTATATCATTTGAATTATGCTGTGGATGGAAATGTTACCACCTTTTTTCCTTTTTGGTGATGCAGGTGTGTTGATGTGTGTCGTGTTCAACTGGTACATAGTGGTGCACGTGTAAGACAAACTTTTGGAAAACTTCTGAAATCAATTCCTTTAGATGTCGTGTTGAGGTAAGTTATTGAGATTAACTACCATATAGAGAGGAGTTTAGTTTCTTTTTTGAATTACATTTATCTGAAAAATAATGCCAGTCGGATGTCATCATACTGTCTTAGTTTAAAATCAAAAAGCATGAAGTGTCTTGCTATGTCTCCTACTTTGTTACAGGTTTAAGAACAGTAGGCAGTACACAGTTATTAAAATCTTTTAAACTATGCAGCACTTCTTGCAGCAAATATGAATACTTGTAAAGATCCGTGTTGCCCAGAACTCCAGCAGTATTGTCTTGCAATTTGTCTCAAAGACCTGAACTCTTAAAGCACTTTGTCTTAATACCAAGGAGTATACTTCCAGTCATTACATACATACATTTATATATATATTTTTGTGTGTGTGTAACTTTTTCTGCACAACTTCTTTTGATTTATTCAAGTATATTATAGCATGGGTTGTTTCCCCCGTCCCCTTTTCCCACAGTAACCGTACCCACACAGAAATACAAGAAATTTCTTTGGCTATAAGAAGTCATATGAGCAAAGCTCCAAGTAATACATTCCACCCGCAGGATTTCTCTGATGTCATTAGTTTTATTTTGTACGGGAACTCTCACCGAACTGGGTAAGAACTTCCTTTTAATACTGAAATACGTAGATGTTGAATTTATAGTAAACAACTCCAAGCTATATTTAGTTTAAAATCTGTAATTATCTTTACAAATTACATTGTTTTACCTTCAATTATTTTTTATACTGCTTTTTAAGTATTTATAAATATCTTCAAATATGCACCTTTTTTGCATATTTGGCTATGTTCATTGCTGCTGGAGACAGTCTTATGAGAGATATGTTTGAGAGCAATAGGGAACCAAAGTGTGTGCAGTATAAACTTGTTACCACATGACCTTGTGTTAATGTACTGATGTTTTCTTTCAGGAAGGATAATTGGTTAGAAAGATTATTCTATAGCTGTCAAAGACTAGATAAGCGAGATCAGCCAACCATCCCTCGTAATCTGTTGAAGACTGATGCTGTTCTTTGGCAATGGGCTGTTTGGGAAGCAGCTCAGTTTACTGTTCTTTCGAAGTTACGAACTCCTCTGGGTAGAGCCCAAGACACTTTTCAAACAATTGAAGGTAATATAAAAAATATAGTTTATTTTCATGGAGTTTTTTTGGTAAGACTGTGCAGCAAAGAGCTTCATGTCCAAGGCAAGAAGCACAATGGCTTTATTTTTCAGTAATTGTAGATTTTAGCATGTTTTTGACCGATGCATCAAGAATTGCAATGGCAGAAAACTGGTTGCATAACTACTGTTAACTATTGAGAGATTTTGCTATCCCTTGATATTTAAATAAAATACTGTCTGTTAACCTTTTTTCCATGTTTTGGTAAAATGTATAGGTATTATTAGGAGTCTTGCAGCCCATACATTAAATCCTGACCAAGATGTTAGCCAGTGGACTACTGCAGACAATGATGAAGGACACAGTAGCAACCAGCTTAGGCTTGTTCTCCTTCTACAGTATCTGGAGAACTTGGAAAAATTGATGTACAATGCTTATGAAGGATGTGCCAATGCCCTTACCTCTCCACCCAAGGTTTGTCTGTCTTACGGTGCTGATGATACTTGAAACAGTCTGCTGAATGAACAGTGTTTCCAGGGTTGTTCAGATCTTAACCATGGAACTTAAGAAGAAGAACTCAAGCAAAGTTTGAGACTCCTAATTTGTCTGGCTTCGACTTTGACTTATTCCTAGAGAACACATGAAAACAGGATTTATTTCTGGAGTTCCAGCTTGTATAGTGGTACAAATCAAGCAAGTCTGTAGTACCTCTGATTTTTAGCAGTTACTTATGTGTAGGTTGACAGCAGTCCTGTTATAAAGTAACACAATTATTTGAGGCTGTAAATTGCTTTTTGAGGAATACTGTAGTTTATAAACATACCCTTTTGTGTACTCCTAACTGCAAAACATTCTTCACTGTTGAAATAAGTTGTTTAATTACTAGACTTTGACATGACAGTAATGTATAATTTATAGTCAGTTCATTTCAAGATTTTTAGCTTGCCAGTGTGCCTGGCTAGTTGCGTGCTGTGCATGATTTCAGACCATCTGCATTAATAAAATTAAAGATGCAGAATTTTGCCCGTTTCTTCATCTCTCAATTGAAAACTCAGCTGGAGAAAAGAAACCTATCCTGACTCTGATTGTTATAAAGTACTTAATGTAACTACTTTGATTCATATGAATGGTATTGTAAAACTTCTCTTTTCTGTCTTTAAAGGTTATCAGGACGTTCTTTTATACTAACCGCCAAACGTGCCAAGATTGGCTAACGCGGATTAGGCTTTCCATCATGAGAGTTGGATTGCTGGCTGGCCAGCCTGCTGTGACAGTCAGGCATGGTTTTGATTTACTTACAGAAATGAAAACTAATACTAGTATCTCTCAGGTACTTTCTTTTCAAACTGTGTAGACTATTGCAAAAATCTTCCCATAATATTCTAAAAGAACTAAGCTGAGGCAATCAGTAGTTATTAAACCAACTGGTCTGTAAAAGATAGCATTATTTAAAGCCACATTTTAAATTCATGTTCTATATTGACAGACTTTTGTGGTTAAGTGATACTGTAGGTTGGAGATAAAGGTGTTCTGCATACATGTGGTCAAATACTATACATAAACGAATGCTATAGTTTGTTCACGGTTTGAATTGAGCAATTTCTTTTTAAGCAGAACTTTCTGCATAAACCGTATGAAACTTCTGTCATATTAGTGTGAGGCCTTCCCAAGCTTCTGGTAATGTAGTGTCTTTGCTTACCTGGGGCTATGAGCAGGAGGGGGTTGTATCATGAGGGTGTGTATCCTTCCTCTGTAAGTAACTGGCAGAAGTGCAGGGGTGGGATGCGTGGATGAAGTGTTTAAGCCTTCTTAAAAGGTTGAATGGTTTCTTCAGTACATGACTTGATATGCTTAAATATTTTAAGAAAGGATGTTTGGTAGATATTTATTACTTCCTGCTTCTTTATGAATTCTCACACTTACATAGGTATAGACTATCACATAGTGATTGCTAACTATTGATGTGGATTCACAGCATACGCTTCTCCCTTAGCTCCCCTGCTTTTCCAAAAGCAGTGCAACGGATAGGTATGCAGAGCACTTCTCTTGTAGATGCATATAATGGAACATTGCTTTATCATTTCCAAGTATTTAACCATGTATACAGCTCTTATTTTATATGAGATTTGTTAAATAAAGCTTTTGGTTTGGTTTTAGGGAAATGAATTGGAAGTGACAATTATGATGCTGGTAGAGGCACTGTGTGAGCTTCACTGTCCTGAAGCTATTCAGGGTATCGCTGTCTGGTCTTCTGCTGTAGTTGGGAAGAGTCTTGCCTGGATCAATTCTGTAGCTCAACAAGCAGAAGGACGGTAAGTTTTCTCAGATAACTGGGTGTTACAGACTTGGATATTTTTATCCTTCTTAGCCATAGTTCTGATTCTTTTAAACTGTGGCATGAACCAAGGCTACAGATCTAATTTCCATGTCAATTAAAGTCAATGTGTCTTTCAGAGATACCTAATCCATCCAGCATCTTTAGATATTTTAACTTCTAGTTTTAACTAAATTACCAGGATTTGAATATAAATGGTATTCCTAAGCTGTTTTTTAAGTTTTTCATACACAGCATTATTATTTTCATATTGTATTTAATTTTCCATTGCAAAATATTATTCTTTTCTAATGAAGTTTCTGACCAACGGTGTGATCTGATTACCTGCCACAGTTTGCCAAGAGAGGTACTCCAAGGGAGATGCTTTGCAGTTTTAGTTCAGCTTTGAAAAAGTGGCTTCTACGTCTATTGAAGTAGAATCTTTGGCTGCAGATACAAATAAGTGGGTCAATGTTCCAGATAGGGTATGCCTCCATTTTGGTGTTTTCATCTCCTTAAAGGAATACATCCCTTCTTCTGTATGAAATGAAAAAGGGACACCTTTCATTGTTTACCTGCCATGTAAAAATCCCCAAACAAAATAAGCTAAAAAGGGGTTTTATATTTACAACTTTTTCCCATTTTTGTAAGATTTCTTAAAATAATGTGCAGCTTTGTAATATGCGAGAAGCTTAGAAATGTCAACTTTGAGGTGCGAATTGTTGCCCTAGACCCAGCTTTACAATCGTGTATTCGATGATGTGTAGTCAATCAGTATTTGGCTTTACTCATTCAGGTAAAAAGTGTGACAGTCAAAAATAAAACTCATTTGTCTCCTTCAGTCTGTACTTGGTTTGAAGTTTCCATTAAAACCTGGTTGGAAAAGCTTTTATGCTATGCTATAACCTGGAAATTCAGCCAGTAAACTTGTATTCTGTGTTAATCCCTTTCTTTTGCTGAAGGTGGCACGTGAACTTTTTTGAGTATTGTGGTAAAGAAATGTTTAAAATATAGTCTATTTACCAAAAAAGAAAACTGGTTCTGTAAAATGTTGACTAAGATATTAAACTATTTAAGGTTTGAAAAAGCAACTGCGGAATACCAGGAGCACCTGTGCTCCATGACAGGAGTGGATTGCTGCATAACAGGCTTTGACAAAACTGTTCTGAAGTTGGCCAATTCAAACAGTGTGAATAATGCAAGCCCAAAGCATTCCTTGAATGGTCAGTATTTATTGTTTTCTTTTTAAGAGATATACAATTTTAACTGTATGTGCATAAAATTAGAAAATTAAGTGATATAGCCATTGTAAGTATAGTGTCTAATTCTTAAAACAAAACCTGTTTCTGTCTGCAGTTAAACTGCACTGCTTAATGCCACTGAAACCAATATTATGTGTAGATACGAGGGTTTGCAATACTGAGGTCTAGCTGAATGAAACAAAAATATCTTGTAATTTACTATTTTAATTCTAAATTATTTTAGATCATTGTAGCTTAAGGCTTAGTATTTATGACATAATTGTATCATAAATGCACTAGTTACTGTTTTTTAACTACTGAGACTTTGTTGCAGTATTCTATTTCCTCTTTGAAAAGGGACCTTCTCTGTTCTCAATTTCATTATTCTGTTTTCCTGTTTTGATGCTTCTTTACAGATATGGACTAAATTTTTCCAAAACTTCCTTTGAAAAGGTTCTTTTTTTAAAAAAAAGAAATATAAGTGGAAGAATACTGTGAATGTTATAGAACTATTTTATTTTTAAAATATTTTTCTTTACAAAAGACTTAGAAAAATACATTTGAGTAATAGAATTGCTATTTAAAAATATATATTTAAATGCATATACTATTTTTTCATCTCACAGGAGAAACTAGAAAAACTGTTCTGACTAAGCCAAGCGACTCTTCACCTGAAGTTATAAACTACTTGGGTAACAAAGCATGTGAATGTTATATTTCCATTGCTGACTGGTCTGCTGTTCAAGAGTGGCAAAATATGGTCCATGACTTGAAGAAAAGCAATAGCAATACCTCAATCAATCTGAAAGCAGATTTTAACTACATAAAGTAAGGATATAACTAATTTATTCAGCAGTACCTTAGAGTTCAGTATCTTAGAACTGAAATACTCCTTATGGATTTTAGAAACTGGATGTAATTGAAATAAAGGCATGATAAGAAAGGGGAGTTTTCACATGCTGAATTTCTTTTTCTTCTATTGCAGTTACTTAGATAATTCCTTCTTCAGTGGATAGCAACAAGAATATTGAACCTTTGAGTCTTCTGTATTCTGAGCCATCAAGTCTCTTAACCTTTCAGTGCCTTTTTTGTGTAGTTCTGCAAAATGCCCAAATTTTTCCATTGTCCTATATTGGGAAATAAAGAAAAGTTAATTTTCTGCTTTGGGTTCTTAAGCAATATAAATTTATATAATCTATGATCTGCACAACGTTCCAGTATTTCTGAAGTCTTGGTTTCATGTAAACTGAAGAGTTGAAACCATGGCCTCATGAAATTCTGCCCCAAAACTTGCTTTTCTGTGCCTAGAGGAGGACGTGGAAAGTTTTGGGGTTTTTTTGATTGTTTTTGAACTTTTCCAAAGTCAACCTTTTTCTTGCTATGGTAGAAGAGTATTATATATAGTGTGGTGATAATATGAAAAACTTCATAGCTGGAGAGGTGTGTTTTCCTTCTGCTTGAATTTATCCATTTGGTGTAGTACTATTGCCTTGTATTGATCTATGTGAAAATTGGGATTTTTGCTTAGAATTAAGCATAAGTGCTCTGTAAGATTTTGAGTTAGGCTTTAGTCTTTTTTGCTGTATAAGTTATACAACTGGAATGAAGTAAGAAATGTGAAAATAAAACTATAAACATTGAATTGCAGATCTTTGAGCAGCTTTGAGTCTGGACAACTTACTGAATGCACTGAACAACTAGAATTATTACCAGGAGAAAATATCAACCTACTTGCAGGGGGATCCAAAGAAAAAATAGGTATAAATGCATTACTTTAAATACAAAAGTAAATATTTCTTCATGTATCTGTTTATAAATGACACAAACTTCTGAATGCAGTTTGTGTTCAGTGGACTGACCATAACCTTTATGAACTGAACTTCAAAATGATGGCAGTTGTCATTCTAAATGTTGATACAAGTGTGTTTTCTAGAGGTAATTTGTTTATAAGTAACCTATCATGAATTTCTAGTATGAATATAAATATATATTGAATACTATATTTATTAAAAGAGTTTTTTTCAAACTTGCTTTCAAAAACGCATTCTCAGATGGTGACACTTGATAAAATTTGGCAGTTCTAACTGGATTCAATTGTTTAATCTCTATGTAGACATGAAGAAGCTCCTTCCTAATATGCTAAGTCCTGATCCAAGAGAACTTCAAAAAGCAGTTGAAGTACAGCTTTTGAGAAGTTCAGTATGTCTGGCAACAGCTGTAAACCACATAGAACAGGAACAAAAGTGGCAGTCAATATCTGAGTAAGTTGAAATATGCTGTGAATGTAATATACTGTGAAAAGCTGTTCTAGTTGTTAAACGTAACTTTGAAAAGCATACTCTGCTTTGTATGTATCTATGGTAGTTCACTACTAGTTTTAGCTGTTATGAGTTATAAGCTTACTGAGGAAAAATAAGATGATGTTTAGCTTGGAGGTTATGTAGTTCTTTAATAAAGTGACAAGAAGCAGTACTTTATCAAAGTGTCATACTGTAACGTACATGATATTGCAAGAATTTTTCAGTGTCTTTGAAGATGTAGAATTTGCTTTTTCTTCAGTAATTTTGATATCACTGTTTACTGTTGAAGTCTAGCTAACAAGAATGTTGTGATTCATTTCAGAAATGTTATTAAGTACTTAAAGCAAACATCACGAATCGCTATTGGACCTTTAAGACTTTCCACACTCACTGTGTCTCAGTCTTTACCAGTGTTGAGCACTCTTCAGTTGTATTGTTCTTCTGCTTTGGAAAACACTGTATCCAACAGGCTGACATCAGAGGTATGTCTGTGTGTTTAAAATGCAAATTGGAGCAATGTCTTTCTCCATGTCATGTCATGATGTATTGAATATAGAACATACATTGTTTTGATTGTGGTTAATGTGGTTAATGATACTGTAAAAAGACCTCATTTTGTTTCCTAACATGCCTTTACCCAGTTTTTTTTACATTTACATGTCTGTTGGAGAATTCTTTCTATAGTTACAAATATAACATCTCTTTCAATTACATTTACAGTATTTTAGGTTTTACTGGTAGGTGATTTTTAGAGAAGTGGTGATATTCTGGAAATACATTGTAACACTTATTCCTATGATACGCACACACAGTTTATTTTAAAAGTAACTTCAAAAAATATTTATCAAAAACCAATCACTTCAGCTGTTAAAAACTTAATGTCAAACTTCAACCAGCATGAATGATACAGTTCTGATTTCTAATCGTTTTGTTCAGAAAACAGTTCTGCTTGATTTTGAGTTATTCTTAGTGTTGTCCTCTCAAAATCAAGCATATTTTTCTAGAGTTGCATAAAACATATTTCATGATAAAGGATGGCTACTAATACAAATAAGAATGTATACTCTGCACTGAAATTGTCTCTGGTTTTAATAAATAAAAGTACATTTTAGTAAAGATGTCTTTCATGACGACCGTGCAACTTGTGTGTCTTTCAGGACTGTCTTATACCTCTCTTCAATGATGCTTTGAGGTCATGTAAACAGCATGATGTAAGGCCATGGATGCATGCACTGAGGTACACAGTGTACCAGAATCAATTGATGGAAAAACTTAAAGGTATATAAGCTCTTACTTTAGTGTTATGAAGAGAAATGCAGAATTTGAACTTAAACCTTTGGCTGAAAGCAGTAGCTGTGTCTTTTTCTATTATTTAGATTGATTACTTTCTAAAGGCCAAGTTTTGGTTATTTAGGTTAAGACTAGGGGTCTCAATTACTACTACAGTGTAGAAAGTGTTAAAAAGAAAAAGATTTTATTCTGAGATACTTGGCAGTTCTATACTCTTTTAATAGCACTTTACTTGCTCGTTTGGTCATGCTTTAAATGCTTTCACTTTTGAACACTTAACAATGGTTCACGAAACAGTTATGAAAGCCGTTTAGATGTGTAGTATGATAAGAAGTAATGGGAGAAAAGGAAGTTGTATCAGGGGACAAGTAGATTTCTTAGTTAAGAAGAATGTTTATATTGGAAAAAATTACTCTTGCCCAGCAGAAAATTTATGGCTATATATTTTTTTGTTTGTTTCAGGTGGGGTATATAAATATTCTAGGCAGAAATGAAGTAATCTAAATTTCTGAAGGAGGCGTTAGGAAATACAAAAGAGCTGAGCAATTTTTGACTCATGGCCATAAACAGAACACATTGGGCAGTAATTATCTGTATAACCCAGGTGCAATTATTGTTTGTTTAATACTTTTGTTTACAATATCTTGCTTTCTTTTTCAGAACCAACAGTCCCAATTAAAAGCCATCTAATGGAGCTGGGCTTAACAGCAGCAAAATTTGCACGGAAGCGAGGAAATATTGCTCTAGCTACACGACTGCTTGCCCAGTGCAGCGAAGTTCAGCTAGGAAAAACCACCACTGCACAAGACTTAGTCCAGCACTTTAAAAAATTGTCTGTACCAGGTCAGATAGATGAAAAATGGGGTCCTGAACTTGATATTGAGAAAACAAAGTTGTTATACACAGCAGGTGAGAATTTTCTGATTACATCGTAGATACTTGAGCTTCTTGTCCTGATAACCAGGCTAATTCCCCTGACCTTGAAGAAATCATCATAGGACAGTATCATTAGGAACTGATTTCATCCTGTTAACTGTTTCAGTCTGGGAGTGTTTTCACACAAGTCGCTACTTACTTGTAGTTTTTAAATTCAAAAGAGAATTTTCTTTGTGAAAATATATTGTTACAAGGTGTATCTAAATATGCTGAATTTCATAATAAGTGTTTTGAATAAAGTTAATGCTCTACTGAAGATACACTTTTCATGATGTGCAGGTCAATCAACACATGCCATGGAAATGCTGAGTTCTTGTGCCATATCCTTTTGCAAATCTGCCAAAGCTGAATATGCGGTCGCTAAATCTATTCTCACGCTGGCGAAATGGATTCAAGCAGAATGGAAAGAGATTTCAGGACAGTTGAAACAAGTATATAGAGCTCGACAGCAGCAGAATCACACTGGTCTGTCTACCTTGTCTAAAAACATATATAATTTGATTGATCTCCCAGCTGTTAATACACTAGAAGAAGAATATCCTAGGATTGAAAGTGAATCTACAGGTAGATTTGTTCTCCTTCTTATTCTTTTTATTAAATTAGTTACTGATGATTCCACTGAGGGATAGCACCAGTTACATTGACAAAGACTAAATGCTCCATCACTCATGTATTTGTTTTCCTAATACATGTATAAACAGTGTGTATTTTATGCAAAAGGTAACTATACACAGTTAAAAAAACCCAAACACCTTAATATTGATAATGTTGTATTTCTGTCACATTTTTCTCATTCAAGTGATGGTGGCCTGAAGAAGAAACTGGGATGCATTTATTTTATGAGAATAATCAAATTTTGTCATGCTTTTGTCTGCTTTCAACTCTTGTATTTCCTAAGGTTTGAATGAGATCTTTCAGATTAAGCATTGACAGTTTATATTTTGAAGGCCCTAATATGTGTGAAAAGCAGTTACCTCCAGGTTTTCTCATGATTAATCTATACTTAACTTGAACACTTCTGTTGTTGCCACAAAATGCACTCTAATTCCCAATTTTTGGCAGACTTTTCTTCAAATGTCAAGATAAAGTTCTTTCTCCGCTTAAGCATGGGTTTATTTCCTCTCTTGCAGAGTCAGAATTACTTTAGAACTGTTAATGGATGTTAAGTAGTAGGTGCTTTCTGACTTGATTGTGAAGAAAATCAATATATACACGAACACACACACTGCCCTAGGTACTTTACAGAAGTCTGCTCTCTGAAGCATCTTGCTCTTTTGGAGATCATGAGTTTCTCGCTTCAGTTCCATCTTTCTGTGAAAGAGAAAGGAATTGTAGAGTATTGGCAGTGGTTGTTAGCAAATGAAAAACAGGTCTTTGTTTTGCAGCCAGCGTTGGAACTGAAAAACAGTTGCATTTCAGAAAATTTTACACTCTTGGGTACTAACTTGACCAAAAAATGTATTACGTACTTATAATGGTTTTGAATTATTTTCTATGTTAAGGAAATTAGAAGTAGGTTTTACACCGTAACATATATTGCTCTATTTTTTTCCCATCACAGTAAATATTGGAGTTGGAGAACCTGACTTCATCCTGGGACAGCTGTATCATTTGTCTTCAGTACAGGCACCTGAAGTAGCAAAGTCTTGGGCAGCCCTGGCTAGTTGGGCTTATAGATGGGGCCGGAAAGTAGTTGATAATGCCAGGTAAATTCATCCTAATGTTTAAATTCATACTTCACAATTCGTTTTCTTAAGGTAAACCCTGGCTTTGTACTTATGATTACTGTTCTTTGTGGTCCAATGTTACATGTGAGCAGAGAACTTAATGTTCTCTTGACCACTTGCCTCCTGTAAGAAAAGCAAGCTTAATTCTGAGATAAGGATGAAGATTTCTTCCTTCAAGAAGTTTTGTATATACAGTCTTAACGGGCTCAGTAGCTCTATGAATGCTAATATACTGGGGATCAATAATTCATTAAATGTTACAGTCAGGGAGAAGGTGTTCGTCTGCTGCCCCGGGAAAAATCTGAGGTTCAGAACTTGCTTCCAGACAACATTGCAGAGGAAGATAAAGAGAAAATCTATGGGATTCTTGGACAGGCAGTGTGTCGTCCAGCTGGGATTCAGGTAAGTGTAAATTTGCTTGCTTAAAAAATGTTCAACTTCAGTGTGAACCTTATTTTTCCTCTACTTGTGATTCATATTATTCTTGTAAATGTTTTAAATTAAAATTCAGACAATACAAGAGTTCTCTAAAAACCATCTGTTAGCTAAATGGTAACACATCTGTCTGTGGACTATAATAATATGCTCAAGTAATGCAGTTGTATGAGTTGCCTAGACAAAAGCTGAATTAGGAACTGACATTGCTTGTAGAAATTGGAGGACTTAATCAAATCTCTTTTCTCTTCATTTGCATTGAGGATGAAGATATGACTCTACAAATCACCGAAAATGAAGACAATGAAGAAGATGATATGGTGGATGTTATATGGCGTCAATTACTAACGAGTTGTCCCTGGCTTTCAGAACTTGATGAAAATGCAACAGAAGGATTAATTAAAGTGTGGAGGAAAGTTGTAGACAGAATCTTCAGTCTCTATAAACTCTCCTGCAGTGCATACTTTACTTTTCTCAAACTCAATGCTGGTCAGGTTAGTGTTTGTTCTGTTGAGGAAATCCAGTTACGAACTTCTCTAAATGATGATATGAATGATATACTTAGCTTAGAGGAGTATTTCTTTCTTTCAAGGTTCTGCTTGATGAAGATGATCCCAGGCTGCACTTAAGAAATACTTCTGAGCAGAGCACTGATGATGTTATTGTGATGGCAACCCTAAGACTGTTACGATTGCTTGTGAAACATGCTGGAGAACTTAGACAGTATCTAGAACATGGGTTAGAAACTACACCTACTGCTCCTTGGAGAGGTAAATAGTTGTTATCTAGTTGTTAAAATTTCATTTTGATACCTTTCTGCTTGTATTTAGAAAAAAATATATTCATTGCACTTTCATAACATTTTTAAGTATGGCAGAAAGAGAGCCTGTATTTTACTAAATTTCATTAAAGGCATTCAAGTCTGGCGTGCATTCTGACGTTAGAATAGATGAGTGGCACAGCTTCAGATCCCTTCCTTCCCCTGCCTTAACACATCGAAAGGAGAAAGGAAGTGTAGTTTGAGGTATTACATTATATTACCACCTTAAAAAAAGGGATGGGTTTTTCCCTACCTACAGTTTGAAATGCAGTTCAGAGAAAGATGTGTGGCTAAAGCCAGATGTCTCAGAAGTAGTTGTTTGTTACTACACTGCTGGTTCTGGTTGCTCAGGGACTTTCCCACAAAAGGTTGTTGAGTTGAAGTGTGGAAGGCAGCCGAAGAGGAGGCCGACTATTGCAAAATTGTACTTACTTGTGAAACATCCAGTTATATACTACTTCAAGAACTATTAAAGAGATTCCTCTTTATTTTTGAAAAATTATGTAACAGATGCAATGTGCAAAACTCAGTTCCTAGTGCTTGATTAAAGGATTGATATATTGTATCTGATGTTACCTGTATTTGAATATTAGAAGAAAATAAGCTATCGCCTGTACTGTGAAAGGCAGTTATTTAGAGGAAGTTTTTATTAGGAAAACAGACATTTACAATTCTCCCAATGCAAAAGCAGCGTGCTTTTAAAAATAAAATTCTGCATCCTTTGAAGTGAAATGAAATGAACCGGCACATTTTCTTTTCCCATTTATGAAGGTATTATACCTCAGCTTTTTTCTCGCCTTAATCACCCAGAAGTGTATGTTCGTCAGAGTATTTGCAACTTACTGTGTCGAGTGGCTCAAGATTCTCCTCATCTCATACTATATCCTGCAATAGTGGGTACCATTTCACTTAGCAGTGAATCCCAGACTTCAGGTATGGAGAAAAAAAATGAATGTTCAAATACACTTTAACTTATTTATTTTTTTATATACTGGGTAAAATAATACTGAGGGTTTGGAGTTTGGTGTCCCATTTCACCGCCCCCCCCAAACTCTGATACTTTCCATCTTAAGAATATTTTTATTATGGGACCTCACTGATAGCTTTCATTTGATTTACCAGTTTGGCAAATAAGTTAGTTTTCTCAATTTTATCATCGTATGCTTTGCCAGTACGTAATGTAACATGGGACCAGGTGCTAAATGAAGTATTGAGTGACGTATCTTTTGAGGCCAGAACAGTGTAGCTAATATTTTAACATCTGTTTTTAATTTAGGAAACAAGCTGCCTTCTGCCATCCCTACTTTGCTAGGTAATATTCAAGGAGAAGAACTGTTGGGTGGTGAATGTGATGGAGGGAGCCCCCCAGCTTCTCAAGAAAGTAGTAAAGATGACACAAAAGTTGGATTAAATGAAGATCAAGCAATGATGCAAGATTGTTACAGCAAAATTGTGGAGAAACTATCTGCTGCAAATCCAACGATGGTATTGCAGGTAAATAATCCAAATGTATGTTACTTGTGCTTTTATTTGAACCACAAAGTAATTTATATATCTTGTTGGTAGACCCTCTGAAAGTTAGTGCATCTTTTGCTGTCAGGCTTTTTTTTTCCTTTTTTTTCCAAGTTGTTCATCTACATGAAGTTTTAATACTAGTACTCTTAATTAAAAGTGAATCTTAATTTCTTTTATACAGGTTCAGATGCTAGTGGCTGAGCTGCGCAGAGTTACAGTTCTTTGGGATGAACTTTGGTTGGGAGTTTTACTGCAGCAGCACATGTATGTCCTCAGAAGGATTCAACAACTGGAAGACGAAGTCAAGAGGGTCCAAAATAACAACACTTTACGGAAGTATGTCTTTTTTTAATAATTCAAGTGATAATTGTATCAATTGTTTGTTCTTGGGGAAGCATACAGTCAAACTGATTAACAGTGTTGTTGCTCCTGAATTCATACTATCCTAGCTGCTGCTTTGTAAGCCAGTGAACTTATTTCAAGAGCATTTTGATGCTGCAGCTAGTATTCTAAACAAATGAAACAACAACAGTCTGTGTGAGTCCATGTTGGGATTTCCTTAGTAATCATGTGTTAGGACCCAACGCATATTAAGTTGTGGATTATAGGATTCTATAGTTCTTCATTTCAAGGTTTTTCTTAAATCTGAAATGAGGACGAAGATGTTGAAGGATGTAATCTGTTTGGAGTTTATTGCAAATACAGATATTTGGGGTAAACAGAACATCTTAATCTGCTTTTGGTTTTCAGTGTTCAGCAAGCCTTTTCCTCTCTCATATCTGGGTTCTCTGTGAATAGATTTGTGGAAGAGCAAAGCCATTCACTGTGAACATGGCTAAGCTTAACACCTCTTGAATTCTACAGTCAGGGCTGACACGGAATGGGAGGACAGCACGATCTGAATTGTGCTCTTCCCCTTCCTTATAGTGTGGTACACCCTCAGGAAGTAGTGGTTAGGAGCTCTTTTGTTAAAGGAAATAGTTGCTTAGGGTGGTTTGAGCTCTCTGAGCTTTTCCTCAGTGTTTCCAGTGGTGAAAAGCCAAGTTCAAATGTTTCAGTTTCTAAAACAAACAAAAAAAAATTCAGCAGAACATGCATTCAATGTGGCATGAAATACTCTTCCTTTTAATACAGTCATCCTTGAAGTCCTTATTTTAGAGATGTGTAACTGTTTTCGTGAATTGTTAGATGTCTCATTTGCAGTCCTATTTTAATGCTCTGCTTATGAAGTAATTTGGTTTTATGGAGTTAAGAGGAAATTTATTGTTTTTTTACTAGAGAGGAGAAAATAGCAATCATGCGTGAAAAGCATACAGCTCTAATGAAGCCCATTGTATTTGCTTTGGAACATGTACGGAGCATCACTGCAGCTCCTGCAGAAACTCCTCATGAGAAGTGGTTTCAGGATAACTATGGAGATGCAATTGAAAATGCACTAGAGAAACTTAAGAATCCTTTGAATCCTGCTAAACCTGGAAGCAGCTGGCTCCCGTTTAAAGAGGTATTATATGCACAGAGGAAGAGTACAATGTAGAGACTCTTGATGCTCTTGCTGCACCATGTGCTTGACCCTCTCCTTAGTATTCTCTTGCTCTTCTCTTGCATATCAAGATTGCAGTCTATCTTCAGCAATCACCACAGGCATGCTAGACACTAAAGTAAAGTTAACTGTTGTCTCTGTAACAAGTCTTATTGACTCCATTATTGCATTTCTACCCAATGAAATTTTTTTTTTCAAATCTTGAATCTTCTGCTGTCTGAGATCTGTCAGTTTTGGGGGCAGAGGGCTTTAACTGCCTTTCTGAAACTATGCCATCCAAGTTTAGTGGATTTAAATTTGAACTAGCTGGTACTCTGGTTGTCTAAGTGTAGTTCTTAGGCTGTGCGGCAACCTTCAAATGATCAACCCTTCCCAAATATACTCTGTTATTCACTTATGTGATCTTGTCATATTAGGTTTTTTACAGGTCTGAGGAAAAGCAAAATATGTATTCACTTGGATATCCAGAGCAACCTGGTGGTTTTTAAAAGTCGTGATAGACAGAACCTAGGTTTTACAAACAAATAGACTATTTTCTTTTTTGTAGTTCCCCTTCTGCTTTGCAGAACAAGCGAGCGTGCAGATACATAAACAGGAGGTTGCTGAACGCTGCTGCTTTTGACCACAGCTCAAATATTTTTAAATGCAGGAGCAAACCTCCTGAGGAGTTTGATTTATTGTGACTTGGTTGCGTATCACCAGGCAGGGTATATTTGCTGCATAAAGGATGTGTTTTAGATCTTGTCATCTTCATCCTAAGCTATAAATGGATTAGTAGGATGGCAAGGATGAAAGGTAGTTTAAGAAGATGACTACCGTTAAGTCTGTTTTGATGTTTGGTTTTTTATTTTATTTTTTTATGCTAGCTGTCAAGGTGAACTTTAACCTAAACCAAAACATTTCTTTGCAATAGGTTATGCTAAGTTTGCAGCAGAGAGCACAGAAACGGGCTAGTTACCTTTTACGGCTTGAAGAAATCAGTCCTTGGTTGGCTGCCATGATAAGCACTGAAATAGCACTTCCTGGAGAAGTATCTACCAGAGACACAGTCACAATTCAGAGTGTGGGCAGCACCATCACAATTCTGCCTACCAAAACCAAACCTAAAAAGCTGCTTTTCCTGGGTTCAGATGGGAAGAACTATCCCTACCTGTTCAAAGGTAAGAAATTGAAATTTTCTCCTATGAGTTACTGTCTGTTATAAATCAGAAAATATTAGTTGGGAAGATGCATCATTGCAACTTTTGCTTTCTCTGCCTGCATGATATGGAGAGAAAGTCTTTCCCACCTCATGATTCACCATACACTTTTGAGGATTTTAGCTTTGTGAAGCTGTAAGTCAGGGGTGCTTCAGATCCCTTCTTTATAAGGGTTGCATCAGAAACAGTGTTCTGCTTGAATACTGATAGGATTAGCTGGATCCACTTTTCCAGAAGCTTAAGGTAGCACCCAGAAGAGACCTTTAGAGACTCCATGCTTTCCCTGAAAGGGAAAGATCTCTGTCTTATGTTAGTAACTGTTGTGTGTACCGCTAACAGAGCTGTCATAAACTGGTGATTTTAGTAGGTAAATGCTATGTAAAACTTTAGGTTTAGGCTGAACATCTCATCCTTACTCTGCATAATTTAAAAAGCTATTCGTAGTCTGAAATGAAGTAAGATTTAAAAAACCACTAAGTTTGGGGCTTTAAGAGAATATTTTTTATCTAGAAACTAAATTTTAAACAAAAATTTATGACAGGTTTAGAAGACTTGCACCTAGATGAAAGAATCATGCAATTCTTATCAATTGTGAACACAATGTTTGCTACCATTAACCGTCAAGAGACACCAAGGTTCCATGCGAGGCACTACTCTGTGACGCCTCTGGGAACAAGATCAGGTTTGATCCAGTGGGTGGATGGAGCTACACCTTTGTTTGGTCTTTACAAGCGGTGGCAACAGCGAGAAGCAGCTTTACAAGCACAAAAGGTAACAACTATGGTTTATGCCAGCTAGGACAATTCAAAGGGAAACGCTTATTCTGATTTCTGTTCTAGTTCGAAGTAATGTAGTCTTAAACGTATTGTGTTTTGTTCATAATCATGCAGAATGGTTCTGTGTATTCATATCTCTTGGGATTTCACCAAATGCCAATGAAATTGCAAAATGTAGTTATATATATTACATATATTACAGTATGTAACAAATATGCTGTTCTGGCATAGTAATTCAAGGAGAACTATTTTTGCACAAATAGTTAACCTTGGTTAAAATTAGTTTAGTTCCGCATCTCATTCTCATTTCATTTTAAATACAGGGTTTTTTGAAATTGACCTTGGTAAGAGTAGAGTTAGGCTAAAGCAGTGTATTTTCAGTTTATTTAGGTTTTCTTACCCATCGAGTTTTGAAGAATTCTCTGCACTGTAAAAGTCATCCTCAACAGAGAAGTTGATGTCGTATTATTCTCACCAAAACTGAATTTGGGATACTTTTCTGTGGTAATGAGTTTCAATATATAAACTAGCATTTTTACTTCTTCTAGGCTCAGGACTCTTACCAGACTCCTCAGAATCCTGGAATAGTGCCTAGACCTAGTGAACTTTACTACAGTAAAATTGGACCCGCATTAAAGGCGGTTGGGCTTAGTCTTGATGTGTCACGTCGTGACTGGCCCTTGAATGTTATGAGGGCTGTTCTAGAAGAACTGATGGAAGCAACTCCCCCAAATCTCCTAGCTAAGGAGCTCTGGTCATCATGTACTACACCGGATGAATGGTGGAGAGTTACACAGGTGAGTTACAACAAATATATTTTCCCTTTGAAAGGATGTGTTTTTAATGGGATGAGGGGCAACAAATGCCTGGGATGTGTTCAAACAATGGTACTCCTGAGTTAGGTGAGCTAGGACTGAAGAAGTTTCATGTAACAGGAAATGTTAGTATTTGGCAGGAAATGATGCAGTTGTACCATATGGAATAAAAAAATGGGTATGCACCTGATAACTCTACATTATTGAACTAGGATTATCAGCCTAAGACATGAAAACTCTTGTAAGATGATATCAAACAACAAATAGAATACAGCTTGGAATAAGTTTGTTTTGATTTGTCTTACACTTAAAATGTTTTAAGATGGTAGTCAGTCCAATGTCTTGGCATAGGATTCCCACAAATAATTTTTTCCTGAAACTCTCTTTAAAGTCGTATGCAAGATCCACTGCAGTTATGTCCATGGTTGGCTACATCATTGGTCTTGGAGACAGACATCTGGATAATGTTCTTATAGATATGACTACAGGAGAAGTTGTCCACATAGATTATAATGTTTGCTTTGAAAAAGGTAATTTAAAAAATGCTATATGATATTCAAATAGAAGGTTTCCCTTCTTGGTAATTAAAAGAAACAACTTAAATTTTTATCTTGAAGGGAAAAGCCTTAGGGTACCAGAGAAGGTTCCATTCCGGATGACGCACAATATTGAAACAGCACTTGGAGTGACAGGAGTAGAAGGGGTTTTCAGGCTTTCTTGTGAACAGGTAAGTTAAGAAACTTGCAGAAAACTGAGGGCTATCAGTTGCCAAATACTGTCTTAGAACCATTCTGTTAAACATTCTGCTGTTAATTTATAAAGCCTTCACCTTTTCTGCTGTGATTTCAGTTGGACTTACTTTAGATTACATCCTGTAGTAGGTATTTAAGAAATATAAGAATGTCAGATAAATACATATGCAAGTAGTGATACAACTACAGTTCATCAGGGAGAGGGACTTGTAGCTTTAGATGTAAAATGTTTTGTTTTTCCTGAAGCGCCTTTGTGAAGTTTTGCTTATCCTCTTTCTTCAGGACCGCACCTTTATAAACATGACAGATATGTTTTTAAAAAGAAATAAGCTCTGGACAAAGGAGAGCTTTCTTCCTCAAGTGTCTGTTGCTACAGTTTGGAAGGCTAGAATGCAATCTTCATTTTCAGTGATGTTACTACAGGCTAGCTGCATTTGTATATACTGTGGTGTTCTTCCTGTATTGATAGCGGTTACGGATAAGTTACAAATTTCTGTACTTAAGTACAGGCAGTATTTTGCATTTAAAATTCCACTATTCTGCAAGGATAATGCAAGATCAGAATGAGTCTGTTTCAAATATGATGCAGGTCCTTCATATTATGCGGCGTGGGAGAGAGACTCTGCTTACGTTGCTTGAAGCTTTTGTTTATGATCCTCTGGTGGACTGGACAGCAGGAGGTGAAGCAGGATTTGCTGGAGCTGTTTATGGTGGTGGTGGCCAGCAGGCTGAAAACAAACAAAGCAAAAGAGAAATGGAAAGAGATATTACACGTAGTCTCTTTTCATCAAGAGTGGCTGAGATAAAGGTGAGTTTACTATAGTAATTTTCTGGCTTATAACCAAAGTAGGCCCTATGCTTTCACTTCATTTATTTGCATTGTGGGGGTGGTGGAAGAGGTGGTCATTTATTAAAAATAGTTCACAAATTATATTGAGCTAAACTGAGTTTGTATTGAGGAAGTGCTTACAAGTATTTAGTTTTGTGTGTTGAATTCTAAAACACATTTGAATGTTTTGCCTGAATCTGGGCTAGAGGAATAAAAATAGAGGTTTAGAGAGTATTCTAAATAATGTCTGTTAAGCTTTAGCATTTGTAGCACTGGAAGTAGCCCCAGATGAACAACATCACTGAAGGATTAAGTGCTGCCATATGTTACTTTCTCTTACCTGTTTGAATTAAGTCCAGTTCTATAATATCTATGTCTTGGTTATAGGTTAACTGGTTTAAGAATAGAGATGAAATGCTTGCTGTGCTGCCAAAATTGGACAGTAGTTTAGAAGAGTATCTGAACCTGCAAGAGCAGCTGACAGATGTAGAAAAGCTGCAAGGAAAACTACTGGAGGAGATAGAATTTCTGGAAGGTGCAGAAGGAGTGGATCATCCCTCTCACACACTTCAACACAGGTACAGAGGAGCGAGGAATTCTGTCGGGAATCTTGCAATTCAACACATTTGGTGGTTTAGTAATGTACTTACAAGTTAAATGTTAGAAATGTATATATGAGACAGATTAATAGTTGGGTAAAAGCTATTAGAATAAGCAAGTGATTCCTTGTACAGAGTAACTATTGAAACCATTTTCCTACTGAATAATCTTACCTATGTCCTACGCCTCAAACTCCATCAATTTGACCTGTGCTAGTCAGTGTTCCACACTTGACCCTCCAGGCAAGAGACAGAATGTGCGGAATGTGATGTCCCATCAAATTAATCCACATAATGCAGCTACTGATAAATAGCACAAAAATCCTTTCATCTAAGTTTCTAACTCATTATTTTTCAAGTTTATTTAAAATTGATCAAGGGTTTCAGAATTGCATGAATACGCACATGCATTCATTAGTTTGTAGGAAAACAGAATTAATTATAGAATCATAGAATCATTAAGGTTGGAAAAGACCTCTAGGATCATCAGGTCCAACTGTCAACCCAACACTACCATGTCTCCTAAACCATGCCCTGAAGTGCCACGTCTACGCCTCGTTTAAACGACTCCAGGGATGACGACTCCACCACCTCTCTGGGCAGCCTGTTCCAATGCCTGACTGCTCTTTCAGTAAAGAAAGTTTTCCTGTTATCCAACCTAAAACTCCCTGATGCAGCTTGAAGCTGTTTCCTCTTGTTCTATCACTAGTGACCTGGGAGAAGAGACCAACCCCCACCTCACCACAACCTCCTTTCAGGTAGTTGCAGAGAGCAATATGGTCTCCTCTTCTCTGGGTTAAACATCCTGTTCCCTCAACCTCTCCCCATGAGACTTGCTCTCCAGACCCTTCACCAGCTCTGTTGCCCTTCTCTGGACACGCTCCAGCACCTCCATGTCCTCCTTGTCCTGAGGGACCCCAAACTGCACACAGTACTCGAGGTGCGGCCTCACCAGCGCTGAGTACAGGGGCATGATCACTGCCCTGCTCCTGCTGGCCGCACTATTCCTGATACAAGTTGTATGTAATTGGTGAGAATGTGTTCATTTTCTGGTCAAGAAGGTAGTTGTATTTTTCAATATGGTTTTGTGTTCAATATAGTTAAGTATTTTTTCCTGTGTAGTACTTACTTGATTCTTTGGCTTCAATAATTCAGGTATTCTGAGCACACACAGTTGCAGTCTCAACAAAGAGCTGTCCAGGAAGCAATCCAGGTGAAGCTGAATGAGTTTGAGCAGTGGATAACACATTACCAAACTGCTTTCAGTAATTTAGAGGCAACGCAACTTGCAAGTCTTCTTCAAGAAATTAGCACACAAATGGACCTAGGTATAAAATAGCATTTGTGGGGTTTATTTATGGTTTGAACATAACTAGAGTTTAGTATCAGGAGGCACTATGAGTATCCCCTACCTTACAGGCAAGGAAAGACCTGTATATAATAAATTAAAAGAAAGGGGGTTCTTCAAAGGGTGATTTAGAGCACTTCAAGGTTTCTGTGCCAAGCTCTCTGAAGGAACTTGTCTTACTTACCCTAGCTGGGCACAAGATTATTCTCTTAACTTGTGCTCGGAATTCTCGATATGAATTCTCCATGCCTCCTTTATCACAAGTAAAGAATATTTTTGAAAATATGTTAATACTCAGGATTTGTATGCTATAAAATGTGCTTCAGAGATATGTTTTAATTTTTAACTATCTTTCTTAAAAGGTCCTCCGAGTTATGTACCAGCAACAGCATTTCTGCAAAATGCGGGCCAGGCACATCTCATCAGTCAGTGTGAACAACTGGAAGGGGAAGTTGGTGCTTTTCTTCAGCAGAGAAGATCTGTGTTACGTGGTTGTCTTGAACAATTGCACAACTATGCGACAGTAGCTCTTCAGTATCCAAAAGCTGTGTTTCAGAAGCACCGAATAGAGCAATGGAAAACGTGGATGGAAGAACTCATCTGTAACATGACAATAGAGCGTTGTCAGGATATCTTTAGGAAGTAAGTTGACAGAGTAATGGATTGTTTGAAGAACTTAATTTTCAAGCTAGTTCAGGATTTTAATTTTCTAATTAAAATCAATACTTTTGCAAGGACTGACCTAATTATAAAGGAAGACAAGATTAAGTTGTAATTGCAGAAGTTTGGAGAAAAGATGAAAATCTGTTTTAAAAATACTGTTCCAGAGTTTAATCTTTGTACTGCAAAAAGAAAACCAAGTAAAGTTGCCCTGTAATGAACAAATGAAGAACTATGTTTGTGGCTTTAGGGTAGTGGTATTTAGGGGTTTTAGAAACATAGTATTTAAAAATCACTTCAGTCTACTAAAGATTTTTTTTATTAAAGCAGATTTTCCAGCAATTTTTTTTCTTCTAAAGTCAGGCCATTTCAGTGCTATTACTGCTTGGCTTACAAGATCTAGATTATATTCAAGCATTTACACTGGAACCTGCTTCCTTCCTATTTCTTATCTTCTATTCATCCTTTACCTCAAGGACTACTGTCTTCTGTCCTTGCAAATAGGTACGAAACATGGTGTGTTCTAAGGCTTTATGAAAGTGTCATTAGGGTAGCCATCAATGGCTGTGATACTGAGAGTTGATATGGAGCAGGCGATGTGGGAACTGTCCAAATGCAGAGTATTTTTCCGACCCGCAGAGCAGAATGCAGTTTGCTAGCACTTGAGAAGGAAGAATTTTGTCATTGTACTTTTGCTTTACCAGGTATGAAATGCAATATGCTCCTCAACCACCTCCAAGTATGTGTCAGTTCATAACTGCTACAGAAATGACTCTACAGCGCTATGCAGCAGATATAAATAACAGACTTATCAGGCAGGTGGAGCGCTTGAAACAGGAGGCAGTTACTGTACCTGTTTGTGAAGAGCAGCTGAAAGAAATTGAACGTTGCATAAAAGTTTTCCTTCATGAAAATGGAGAGGAGGGCTCATTGAGCTTAGCAAGTGTTATCATCTCTGCTCTTTGTGCGCTGACAAGGTGAGTTGCCTTGTGTGACATTTTTTTGTATGTGTTCATGTTTGAGACGACATAAAAGGAATATTCAAGCAATGTAATTTTGTGGAGAATGCAGCAGCACACAGGTTGTCTAACTAAGTGTCATAATTCATCTAGGCGAAATCTGATGATGGAAGGTGCAGCATCTAGTGCTGGAGAGCAACTGGTTGATTTGACTTCAAGAGATGGAGCCTGGTTCTTGGAGGAGCTTTGCAGCATGAGTGGGAATGTTACCTGCCTTGTGCAGTTGCTGAAGCAGTGTCATCTTGTACCCCAGGACTTGGATATTCCTAACCCAATTGAAGCATCAGAAGCTGTTCATTTAGCGAATGGAGTATACATCTCACTTCAGGTGACACTTACTTTTATGTTAATTTTTCTTTCCTCATCCCCAGCCTTCTATAAGACTCCAGCTAAGCCATTCTTAACAGCTTCTTCCTTAAACAGCTAAAAGTTTGTTTATGATGCTGCTGAGATCTTTTTTTATTGGACCTTAGTCTTGATTGCTGTACTTGGCTGAGCTGAACAGGCATTTGTTACTGCCACTTAGATTTTTATTGGTTGAAAGAATTTTGATCTATGAATGACAAATTGTAAAAACTGCTGTCAAGTAAGTAACCATAAGAAAAGTTAGTATCAGATGTATAGACACGCCAGCTTCATGTCTTGCTTTCATTCTTTTTTTCTGTTGCTGGCAGTCCAGAACAACTTCCAAATTGTTTAATTTGTGCTTTTTCTGTTTTCTGCTCCTGCTAAGCCTTACTTATTTTCACCTGAAACAAGTAGTTTGAAACAAACTCTGAAAACCTGTTTTACAGGCCTGTATCCCCAAGGTTGGGAAGGAGGAAAACACATTGTTAATTTTGTCTTAGAAATGTTTCCACTTTAATGAAGTGAAAAAAATTAGGTGCAGCTTGAGTAGAATATCTGCTGCAGATGCTGGTTTATAAACTGTGGCTGGCATAAATAGCGCTTTTGTGGGCTTTGGTTCCACTGTACTGTATTTGAAAAATTTTCCTACCGATTTGTGTAAGCCCACTGAGATTTCCGTCACTTTATTTCTTCGCTCTTCAAAGTATTAACATTTAATAAATTTTTCAGAAACAAACATGCAGTTTCATTACATCGCAACTGAGATCTGTCACACATATACATTGTTTTCCTCCCGGTGAGCTCTTAAGATGTGTAGCTCACTGGGCAGTCAAGAAAAGTAATCGTTTTGGTGTGTCTTGTCTCATTTTGGAGACAGGGCATTGGTTGGTTCTTTCTGTAGCTGCCTTTAGCCCTCTGATGCATTCTGCTTGGAGAAAATTGCTTTATGCCACATAAGGTACTGTTTTTCTTACCTGCATTGATTTCTGTGGCATGAATAGGGCTCTGGCAAAATAATCACTATCTGGCAAGTTTTTGATTCTTTTTCCTTGCCTAGTCCAATCAGTTTAGCAAATCATAAATTCAGTAAATTTAACTCATGCGTTTGTAGCTATGTAATGGAAAAGAAAAGCTACATAATTTGGCAAGCTTGATAGGCAAAGTGTGATCTCTGCACCACTAATCCTCAGCTGAGGATTGCTGTAAGGTATCGCTGCTGATGTTATTGAGACAGTCGCTGCTACATTTTGCAAATGTCAAACCTTTCGGTTTGTACACGGTATAATGTGTTCCTGATTTCTTTAATTAAAAAAAAAATAAATAGATTTTGACCCTTGCCTGACCCCCATCATGTTATCTTTTAGATAATGTCTACCCTAGGGTGATGTAATACTAAAATGAGAAATATGTTGCATATGATACTTTTTGAGAGGAAAAATTTCTTATGTTTTCATACTTACTTCCCAACAGGAATTGAACTCTAACTTCCGACAGATCATTTTTCCTGAAGCACTTAGGTGCTTAATGAAAGGAGAGTATACTTTAGAAAGTATGCTCCATGAATTAGATAATCTTATTGAACAAACAACTGATGGAGTCCCTTTGCAAACATTGGTTGAATCTCTTCAAGCCTACTTACGAAATGCTGCTATGGGACTAGAGGAAGAAACACATACTCATTACATCGATGTTGCAAGGTAAATCACGTTTGTTTTTTTTTTTAGTTCAGGTATGAGAGAATGAAGACTGCAGAACATTAGTTTGGCTAAATTATATTATTTATTTGATGTACAGGCTTTTCTCGCCCAAGAAGTAAGCTTGCAGTGTCTAAAATGCACACGTTTCCTCCCTGTGCGTTTATACACGTGTATGCGTAGAAATACAGAGCTATGGCAATTTACACTTACATTTGCTTAAGGTTGACTTTTGGTAGTCAACTTTTTCTAAAATACATGCTTGTGATTTTATGTTTGAAGTTAAGGGGTGCTAAAAATAGCAACTCCTCCGTTAGTTTGTGGGAGGAACCTGTGAAAGGGAGAGCTTGTAACCATGGCACTCCTTTTGTCAGGAGGTTGATGAGCAGCTTTTGCATAATGAATCTGTGACTTGATTAAAAAAAAACCTGAAACAGACAAACAAAACCCCAACCAAACAAAAAGACTTATGCATCTTGTAACATGGGAAAGAACCTTTCTGGGGAAGTGCTTGGTAGACAACTAAGCCAATTCAAAAGCTTCCTGCTGAGTACAAGTAGTGGTCTTGCTGCTTCCCTTGAGCCAGTTATGGTGGCTCCATCAGTGGTATGCTGAAAGCTGCTATACCAGTTGATAACAACTTACTTTTTTTTCCTCTTTGGTTAATTTTCTTCCTGGTTTGCCCATTGGCAAGCCTGCTCAGCTCTTGGTTGGGGGTCAAAAGTGATGTAAGGGAGAGAGAGGATAACACCATCCTGTCAGGAGCAGCAAGCTGTTAAACCATCTCGGCCATAACCTGAGGCCTCATCCTCCACCTTTTTACCACATGCTCCATTCAGTCAGTCATCTGTGTATGTTATAAAGCCAGTACTTGGTTTTCAAGAAAGGAGAGGTGATATTGACATTGCTTACTATCATAACTTTTTTACCATGCTCATAGGAAGTACAGTCTATGTCCTCTACCTGTACTTTAATTTAGCTTTGTAGCTGGTCCTTTAATACAATCCTGTCTTATATGGTATCCTTACCTGTTCTTATGAGACCAGCGTTAGGATTCATGTGCGAAGTGGGGCTGGGAGGGTGGGAAGAGCCTGCAAAAATTTCACCTTGTTCAGATGCAAATTCATTCCAATCTGGTGTAGCTGTGGGACCAATCAGTTTGAGAAAATCATATTTATTTCTTGTAGGCTAAGCAAAACCATGTCTGTTTTCTTTTTAAGAGTACTTCATGCTCAGTATGGTGAGCTAATTCAGCCAAGAAATGGTTCAGTTGATGAAACTCCCAAAATGTCGGCTGGTCAGATGCTTTTGGTAGCCTTTGATGGAATGTTTGCTCAAGTGGAAACTGCATTTGGTTTATTGATTGAAAAGGTATGAATTTGTTCTTTTCAGAGTACTCTTTGAGTCAGGAATAATAAAGTCTTATAAAACCAGAACTAATTTATTTCCTTTATGTTGCTTAGCTAAACAAGATGGAAATACCTGTCGCCTGGCGTAAGATTGACATAATTAGGGAGGCCCGCAGCACCCAAGTTAACTTCTTTGATGATGACAATAATCGGCAAGTTCTAGAGGAAATTTTCTTTCTGAAGAGACTGCAAACAATTAAAGAATTTTTCAGGCTCTGTGGTACCTTTTCTAAAACATTGTCAGGTAAATAAATGTTACTGAACATTCAGCATTGCTCTGTCCGCTTCTCATCCCATGTCCTTTTGAGAAGAATGTAAAATGGTTGCTTTTGCTGTAACTTGCCTTTCATATATGGCAAGTATGCAGAAATTAAAAGTCAATTCCAGTGATCTTGCTGTATTTAAGTCAGATAGTATTTTTCTAGATGCATCAAATGTTCTGTTTATAACAAAAAATACTATTTCTTTCCTTTAAAAGGAATCAGTTCACTTGATGACCAGAATGCAGTAAATGGACCTGTTCAAATTGTCAATGTGAAAGCCCTTTACAGAAACTCTTGTTTTAGTGAAGACCAAATGGCCAAACCGATCAAGGCTTTTACAGCTGACTTTGTGAGACAGCTTTTAATTGGCCTTCCAAATCAAGCTTTGGGGCTGACTTTGTGCAGTTTCATCAGCGCTTTGGGTGTTGATATTATTGCTCAGGTAGAGGCTAAAGACTTTGGAGCAGAAAGCAAAGTTTCTGTGGATGACCTGTGCAAGAAAGCTGTGGAGCACAATATTCAAATTGGCAAGTTCTCGCAGTTGGTCATGAACAGGGCAACAGTATTAGCCAGTTCATATGATACAGCATGGAAGAAGCATGATCTAGTGCGCAGACTGGAAACCAGTATTTCATCTTGCAAGACCAGTCTTCAGAGAGTACAGTTGCATATTGCCATGTTCCAGGTAAGACCACAACGCAGGTTATTTCTTTCCAAATTGTGTCTGTGGGAAGTGAGCTTTAGTTACTGTGTCTGAGTACAAGAACTTTGTATTTTGCTGAATGAGCTTTAGAGTACATTAACAGACTTGACAAAGTATTTTGGTTTTAAATTATTCTGTAAATGTATAAAGGAAAGTATTAGATTTTTGGAAGACTAACTGCTGTATAAGATGCAAATGTGACAATGTGTAAATTCTTTTTTGAGTCAATACATGTAAAACAGAGGATATGCATTGCTGAATGTCCTCCTGTACCTTTCCTTCAAAGTTTTAATGCATTAACTGTCTCCTTGCTCTTCTCTCTGCCTCATGAAAAAATATAAATAGCAGCAGTATCCCTTCTGAAAATGTTCTTCTGAGGCTTTAGATAAATGCTGTTGTGTACCTTCAACTGGATACCAGCACACGGCTCTATTGTTGCATCATTGATCTTCATTTTGTAGCGATTTGTAGGTTAAGGGTAAAGGCTTTCACCATGTCAGTTAATAAACCATTTCATAGACTGGTAAGCAAAACTGGCTTCGTTTTAATGCACTGCAAGTGAATTATTTCTGCAAATTAATAGATTTTCCTTTAGATCAAGGAAATGCTTGCAAATCAATTCTAGTAAGTTGATGACTGATTAATGGTATAAATATTGAAGCCAGCAAAACATAGTTTACTGCTACTTGTATAATTTAACACTTTGCAATGATTTAGAACTTTTAAGCTTGCTGGTATCGTCTGACACCTAGTCCTTTTAAAATGCCTTTACTTATAAAAAGTGTACCAGAGTACTAGAATTGCAGTTTGTATTGCAAAGTACTTTGTGCTGAGCAATCAAGTGTTCCCATTACTTCCTTAAAGTGGCAGCATGAAGATCTCCTCATCAGTCGCCCACAAGCTATTTCTGTTACTCCTCCACCTCGTTCTGCAATTTTAGCCAGCATGAAAAAGAAACTTCACACGCTCAGTCAGATTGAAGCTTCAATTGCAACAGTCCAGGTACTACTATTTCTGGGGAGTTTGTTCAGCAGCATATTGGAATGTGACTCTAACACAAGCTGCAAAATTACCTGCCACTTCCAGATTATATTATCTCTCTTGCTATTGAAGCACAGATTTAGTGGTATTTTCATTGATACCTTTCAGTCTGTCTGATGTATACTGTTACATTGTTTTGTTTTGCTGTCTCATACAAAATATTCTCTCTGGAATATCAGTAAGTCTGTTTCATGAGAGAAAATAGAAATACGTGAAACTACCTTTCCTTCTGAAGGCTGATCGTGCTCCTATTCTTTAAGTTTGTCTGACTTAGATCATCCTTACTATAGTTTTACTAGCTAAATGTCAGAAGCTTCCATTGTAGATCTGGGCAAATCAGTTATTCTGTATGTTAAGGTTTCTGTGTGCTGTGGCCTGGCTCAGCTTTTTAGACTCTTGGGTATCAGTAATACAGAATGCTTAGCTTCTTGAATTTTAGTGTCCTTTTTATTTGTGAAGGTACTGTTTGTAATTTTTTGAAGATTATTTGTAAAACAGTTCAGGGCTCCTGTGACTTTATACAGTTTTTAGTCCAGAAATGTGATTACATTTAACTTGCTTTTGGTGTTTGGCTTTTTTTTTCTGGTGGGTTAAAATCTAGACAGGCAACTTTATTTCCATAGCTACCATATCCAGTTGTGTTTTGGACTGAAAATAAACCTTTAAACAGCATAAGCTAACATTTATCAATCATGAACACGACATTCTTTTTAGATATATTTGGGTATAAGAATGTGTCTGCATGTGTAATTCTTTTTAAAGTTAGGCATTTAGGCTTAAGATGATATATATCAGTATGGATTATCTGTATCTATGTTAGTTTTCTTTTTTTCCTTCCCTGATGCAGGAGAAACTAGCAGCACTTGAAGCAAGTATTGAGCAGCGTTTAAAATGGGCAGGAGGTGCTAATCCTGCCCTGGCACCAGTCTTGCAAGATTTTGATGCCACTATTGCTGAAAGAAGAAACCTTGTACTGAAAGAAAGTCAAAGAGCAAGTCAGGTACTATACATAAGTATAGTACTGTTGACTTGATAAGTGTGTTCACTCTCTATTTCCTACTTAAGATTTATGTAGAAGATATTTTTCCTCCTCAGCATCTAAAGAGCAAACATAGATAACAAAATACTTCTGGGAATCCCGCTTTAAAAGCAATATGAATCATCTCTGGGAGGATTGCTGCAGGGTTAGGTGATGCTGAAATGGTACTGCTACTGTAACAGAGTGGCTTTACTGCTATATTTAAAATTCTCCCTTCTAAGGACGTGGAACAAATGCAGTTTGTATAATAGACAGTTTAATTGGAATAATTTTTCTCACTCTTGCTTTGATTTTTAAGGTCACTTTCCTCTGCAGTAATATCATTCATTTTGAAAGTTTACGTACTAGAACAGCAGAAGCCTTAAATCTTGATGCTGCGTTATTTGAACTTCTCAAACGCTGTCAACAAATGTGCTCATTTGCGTCGCAGTTCAACAGTTCAGTCTCTGAACTGGAGCTTCGCCTACTTCAGAGAGTGGTAAGTAAAGGTCAAAGCAAAATATGTAACATTACAGAGTTGCTGTAATCTCGAGTTCAATTTTCTTTCATTCTAAATTAATGTTATGTATACCTTCTAATGGGTTGTGGATTACAGAATTTATTCCATCAGCTGTTAAACTCTTGGCAGAAGCATCTACACAGTAATTGAATTTTATCTTTGGATGCAGATACAAAAATGTTTCTGTTATTTTTAGGGCACTGGTCTTGAACATCCTATTGGCAGCTCTGAATGGCTTCACGCAGCTCACAAGCAGTTGACCCAGGAGATATCTACACAGAGAACAGTACAAACAGAAAGAGAACAGCAAATAGAAACAGTTTGTGAAACAATTCAGAATCTGGTGGATAGTATTAAAACTGTGCTCACGGGTCATAACAGACAACTTGGAGATGTCAAACATCTACTGAAAGCTATGGCAAAGGTATGTCTAAAACTTCATTACACTTACTCCTCATGCCCATGTCAGTACAGATTAAGAAAAGTAACGCTTGTAACGATGTGCTTTTTAAAGTATCTAGAAACAGTGAAACGTGTTCATGTATAAGGAGTTCAAGACACAAAAGTAATTTCACTTCTAAGCATTCATAAAGCTTTATTTCTAGAGTTAGGCTAATCAGACTTCGGTTGAATTAAACCTTTTTTCTCATTTGGCAGCTGAAACACTTTCTTTGTGTTTACAAACCCTCTTGGTTTTTAATCAGTAAAACATTTGATCCTTTTCAAACCTGTTTTCTTGAAACATAACTACTGAAAATTATGGTTATTTGTAAAGGACAGATGACAAACTGAGGGCCTGAAAAAGCTAGTTCTTAGCTCAACTTTATTCTCAGCCGAAATATGGCACATAGTTAACCTTTTTGCATATCTTTGATACAGGATGAAGAAGCAGCTTTGGCAGATGGTGAAGATGTTCCCTATGAGAATAGTGTTAGGCAGTTCTTGGGCGAATATAAATCATGGCATGATAATATTCAGACAGTTTTGTTTACATTAGTTCAGGTTATGGGTCAAGTCCGCAGTCAGGAACATGTTGAAATGCTGCAGGAAATAACTTCCCCTTTGAAAGAACTAAAAACACAGAGCCAAAGGTAAGAGAGTCGCCTGCTCTCAGGTGAAGGCATTTTGTTTATCTTCTTGTATATAGCAGAAGCACGGCATGGGGTGCCTCCTTGGTGGTTGTCTTAGAATGCAAAAATATTTTTGCAAAGTTTGACTTAACTTTCATTTTGAGTTTTCAGTAAGTCAAATAGTTTATGAATATTTATCAACTCCATTATGTTCCCTAGTGTCTACAATAATCTAGTGGGTTTTGCATCACCCTTAGTCACGGATACATCAAATGAATGCTCAAGCCCAACATCAGCTGCTACGTATCAGCCAACCTTTGCTGCAGGTAATCCTTGAAAAAGTACAAGCATCAGAACATCAGGAATTGATGTTAGAGAGGGGATCATAACTTCTACTAAACTTTGAAATACAATCTCTCTAAGATTGTAAAATTCAACATACATACAATACGGAACGACTGCTTGATCATAGCCTCTGAATAGCCTTTGAGATCTGGATTCACTCCACAAAGCCCGGAACACAAGAACGCATTGTCACATATATCAACTGAACTGTAATTTCTGTTGAAATTGGCATTAATTTATCGTGACTTTGGAATTAATCCTGAAATCTACAAATGCATTCATGTTTGCAAAATTTTCATTGCTTTACAGTTAAAAACATGAATAAAGTTTCTCATGAGCATGGATTTCTTCCGATTTAAAGGATTATTCTACTCTCAATATTTGGACTTAATCACAGGTTCCTGATTTCTATCAAGAACAAGAATTGCATTTTTTAACTGCCATATAAAATGATAGAATTAGAGGTTAAAAGAGTCCCTAAAAATTTGTTTAATGTAAATAAATGTTTTGCAATGGAACAAAACCTCTTGTTTATGAAGTGAAAGAAATTAGAAAATTAAATCATTGACGAGAACAACTGGTGCAGTGTTTAAAACACAAGTTTAAAATGCATTTGTACTGAAGTACAGCTGCATTTGATACACATTTAATTGTGCCTTTTCTTGTTTGTATCTTTTGCTTTTTCCTTATGCATGAAAGAAAAAGTATGTATGTGTGCTTTTTCTTTAATGCGTCTATAATACGTTAATTTGAATACTTCAAGCACTTTTAAACTTTCTTTACAGCTGTACGTAGCAATACAGGGCAGAAAACTCAGCCAGAGGTGATGTCGCAGAACGCAAGAAAGCTAATTCAGAAAAATCTTGCCACGTCAGCAGATACTCCTCCAAGTACAGTCCCAGGAACTGGCAAAAGTGTTGCCTGTAGTCCCAAAAAGACAGCCAGGGACCCTAAAACAGGAAAAGGTAAACACAGGGCTTTAAAAAAAAAAAAAAACAAACACAAACACACACAAAACCAAAACCAAACCAAAAAAAAAAAAGCCAAAAACCCCAAAACACCTCAGTGGGCTTCTGTGCAGGAACATAAAATTTTGTTTTGTTCCTTTAGCCGTGCAGGAAAGGAATTCATATGCAGTTAGCGTGTGGAAGCGAGTCAAAGCCAAGTTAGAGGGCCGAGATGTGGATCCCAACAGGAGAATGTCTGTTGCTGAACAGGTGAGTTGAAAATAGTAAAGTTCCAGTACTGGTCCTTGCTTTTTAAATATTTGGTAGTAAGCACGTGTGCGTGCCTTAAAGACTAAAATCCTATTGGGAATGGGGATTCCCTTTTGAGATGTGTGATTTATATTCCAATGTAAATCAAGGTATGCTGCTGCTTTGTATTGCTGCATTCTTTTTTTAATCAAATGCTTTTGTTTTCTATATCGTAGATTTATATAAACTCATGAATTGGATAGAATTGCCTTTTGTATATCAGCAAGCTAACATTTGTTACACAGCTGTTGATGTCCAGGGAGAACATGAGCTGTACAACTGTATAAGGAACAGAACTTATCTGTGTTGACTAGTGTAACGCAACCAAGCTCCTGTCTCTGGGAAATTGAGTCAGTGGACGCAGCTGTCCATGTAAATTTGAGAATGTTGTGACTATTTTCAAAATGGGGGTTATGAATGGGATGACGCATGATCTATTTGTTTTTTTCCCTCCAGTACAAATTCCTATTTCTTATATGAACTACAAAGTCATGGATGATTTAAGCTTACAGTTACTATAGATTTTTTCACTGAAATTTTGTATTTGCAGGTGACGTTCAAGAGTAAATTTTAAGATCACTTAAACACTTTTTTAAAAATCTAGCTTATTTTTAATTACTTGTTTGACCTTTTTAATAGGTTGACTTTGTGATTAAGGAAGCAACTAATCTAGATAACTTGGCTCAGCTGTATGAAGGTTGGACTGCCTGGGTATGAGTAGGGAGAAAGCAGATCAGTCTGGTTCAGCGAGGTCAGACATCCACCAGAATCAACTCGGCCTCAGGCATCCATAGCCGCACCACAGTCGGTGGTGATGCATACTGGGGCTTAATCTGAGGAAACCTAGGAAATCTCGGTGCACTGGGAAGTGAATCCTGCAGGATAGCTGCACTCAGGGATACGCTAAACACAATGGTCTGCAACCCCCACAGTCAAGGGTGAAAGCTCACCGCTTGAACAACATGGTTTGTCTTTCTGCTACGGAAGAACTGCAAACGTGTCTGGGGGTTAGCTGCAGAAAGAAATCGGGATGCTACAAACCGCAGAGTGATTTGGAACTCAATTCCACCTGACCCTGTGAACAATTCAGGAAACACCGAACCCTGTTCAAGGAAAAACAGAAAAAATGGGGAAATGGGGCCATGAAGAAATCACAGCAAGGGGAGATTTGATGCATTCAGATTCTTGTTGACTCTTGTTGCGTGGCAACAGTGCTGGTTGAGTCGACCAGTTAGTATGGAAAAGGCTACAAAATGTAAACTTCAGAAATGGACTGAAAGCAAAGAGCTGTACATCAGATATACGCTGCATTGGAAGAACTTCTGAGATAGAAGAAAAAGCCTTTGTTCTCTTCTCCCTTTCCTCTTTCCTTTCTCTCTTCCCTCCCAGCCCCTCCTTGCATACACCCCTCTTGGCTTATTCTTGTAGGTTAGGCGTACTTCCAATATACTTTTTATTTCAATCCTTCTACTTCACAGTCTAGTCAAATTAACAACTTAAATTTTGTTTGGTAAACAAATTTTCCAAAAGCACTGAAAATATAGAACATCAATGATTACTTATGAGTTGGACGGTCAAATGCAAAATGTAATTTTGGTTATTTTAAAGTCATTTCTGTGATTCTATTATGTACAGTTTCTCAAAATTGTCACTGTGCATTTAAAAGTAATGAATCCTACAGGCATTTGATTTAATGTGCACTTCCCTCTGCTTGCAGTGTACACTTTTTTGTAATTCAAATTGTCCCTCCAATCTCATTCTACTGTGATTGCTGTAGTTTCTTTCGTATGACGTAGCTAATCCAATGTAATCTTTACCTTTTTAAAAAACAGGATAGAGTATCTAGTAGAGTTTTACATTGTTGATGACAGATAAACAATAAAGTGATGTTCTGGTGGAGGTAGAGTGACATGCTTTTTACTTCACTTTCCTAGTACTTTTAGTTTACACTTGTAAATTATAGTGCTTCAGTTCACAGGAGTATACATATCATCCAAGAAATGAAGGACTCTCCAATTTTTGTTCAACTACATCTGTAAAGGTTTCTGCAAAGCAATTTTCCTTTGCCATATTACTTCTATAGATGGTTGTTCAATAATACCTCCATAGTGAATCTTCCACCACCGTTTTTAGGTTTTTTTTAATCAGTTCTGCACTCAAAGTGTGATTATGGTCAGAAGAGTCTGTCTAAAAATGGCATCTTCTTCCTTGGATCTATGTCCTGCTTGTCTGCCAGCTGTCTAAAGGACTTCTTGCTTCCTTTTTAAAGTGGGACATCTTTAGGAAAAGGCAACTTCCTTTTCTTAGAGCAAACAAACATAGCAGTTGTTACAACTACAGAATCTCGGAGGTGCTGATAGCTAAAGCAGAAACACACACTGGCGTTCCAAACCCAGATAAATTTGCGTAGCTACGTATAAAAGTTTCTTTCGTAGACTTGGTGTTCGTTGCGCACAGTTGCTGAAAAATAATAGATGTGGGAAGATCCTTTATGCTGCTTTAGTCACTTTTGAGAGTAAAACCACACTTTTTAAATACAGCATTTTTTTTCAATCAAAATCTAAGTATTAAAGGATTTGAGCCAAGCCCACTACTGGCATAAAATTCATTTAATTGAATGGATTTGCAGTAGTTCATCTGAGTAGAAAGCTTGGCTAGTCATTTTTGGATAACAAAGATTAACACCAGCCATATGTAATAGACAAACTTGTATTATTTTCAGTATTTGCACTATGCTTAACTGCTCTGCCTCCTCAGTAGGTCTTAGAATTCACTTTCTCCTCTGTTGCCAATTTTTTGTGGACATGCACTTTGAAGTGTCAGAATTTTCAACAGACACATGGCCTTTTTTGCATCCTGATTGCCTGATTAACTCTAGGGAAGTCGCAGGCTTTATATGGAACAATACCCGTGCAAATGCATTCCACTGCCATTGCTTCCGGAGCCCTCTGCCAGCATTGCAAGAAAGAAGGCGTGTGTTGCAGTGAAGAAACATGCATATGCAGAACAGGACACTTGACTCTGTCGCTCCTTTTTTTTTTAATCCAGTTAAAAAACCTTATGAACAATCTGTTTGGAGTAACAAGAGTGTATTATACATGCTGTTTTATTTCTTGGAAGCTGGAGGGAAGGGGGGGGTAATGCACTCACCTGTGGCTCATGTATTATACCTCTGCTATCCAGAAATGAAACACTTGTGTGGAGATGGGTTCTTACTGCGTAATTTAATAAAGTTTGAAAAATATTAATTTCCTTTATGTATTCATAATTTTCTTGTATGCCAGACTACTTGTGGCTGTGAAAATTATGCGGGGAATAAAATGCCAAATAAAACAAATACAAAAAAATCCCAAATTAGAGCAGAGGCTAGAGAGACTTAAATTTGCATAACTGAGGTCGAGGAGACAGTTCACATGCTTAGGAGTTAGTGGGACTGTCAGCGTTTGTGTGCTGATGCTTTTTCCTTGGTAAATGTGGACAACGTGGCAAATGGGTACAGGCTTGGTTAAACCCAAAATGCAGATTCCTCTGTGTGCATCTTACATATTAAATAAGATCGCATTAGTTACATTATCTTTTAAAAGATAATGTGTTTCTTATAAAGACACATTATTACTTCATTTTATTTCAGTAAAACTGAGACATTTCCTTTTTTTCCTGCAGTAAGACCTAAAATAATGCAAACCTAGAATCAAATCTTTGTAAATACATGCAAATCAGCTGAAGCTATAGAAGTCAAACTGTTCTGCTGGTGGCAATTTTTTGCACGATGCTCATCTGCAGTAAGTGTTAACCAAGGGATCACACTATAAACTAATTTCTCAAATTGAAAGTATGCTCATCAGTTTTTGTTACCCCCTCTCAATTACATAGGCTTGTGGTTGAGATGCTTGTAGCCCTTTGAAAAATCCAGTAGCTAGTTTGCCTCTCTTCCTGCTCCCCTCCATAAAGTTTGTATAAAGCCAGCATGTGAGCACTGCCCTACCAAACAGGTTAGTGGGATGCATTAAACAAACTGGAGTTGTTAGTGGTGTCAGTTAATATAACGGAAATTGAAATTATAACAGATGCGTAAGTTAAATTATTTTGGTATTTTGCAGGGATTTCATCGTCCATTTTTCCTTTGGAACAATAAGTTTTGCCTTCAGTGATCAGTCTACTTAAATAGTAATTTATTTTGTCTGTAATTTTTCAAAATCTGTAAAAGACTAAAGTGTCCCATAAAAATTGGAGGGAGGGAGTTTTCCCAGGAAAAGTGAACGAGACTTTGATAAAAGCGTTGGTGACAGGTGATGCCTGTGCAAGGTTATTTCCCGTGGGAAAGGAGGGTGTTTCACTGCATGAACTCCCTTGTGGGAACTGCAGCAGCCATCACTCTGGCCCTGTGGCACCATGTAGTGCTGTCCACCCTCTGATAAACTCAACAGATCACATAGTATTTATCCTGCTAACTGCTTTGTTATGCCTGAATGAAAAGCACCATATAAAAATATTACTTCAGAAATACAGTGGGGGATTGGAGAGGTTAAAGTTCCATTTTTCTAAATGCTGTAGTCCATAAGGTTAGTTTGCTTCAATTATTTGTCAGTGTGCTGCGTGCCTAGTACATTTGGCCATCCTGTTTTAGCACACTCAAGTACTTCAAAGGTTTCTTTGCTTTTTCCCCCCTTTCTTTTTTTTGCAAGCTTTCCCTAAAATTAGCAGACGCACCCCTTTATGCATTAAAGAATTGCATTAGAAAAAAAGTTTAAGATGACACCTACCATCCATCTCTTGCTTTCTTAACTCAGTACCCAATTATCACATGCATATGTGTTGCTTTTTCTTCAATGGAAAACAGTTATTCATGAGTATACTGTTAATGTTTTAGTTAAAGAATTCAATTGAAAAAATATATATTACATAAAACTACTACTGCATGTACTTCAATGCATAGCTGATTAGAGCAATTTTGCCATCCATCAGACTAAGTTTTTATTAATACCATAAGAAAAAACTTTGAGATGCATTTATTATATTGGGTATGATGAATGGGTGGAGGCTTAACATGTAAAATTTTTGTCTCAATGTTGTGCAGAGCAATTAACCTGCTCCTTGTAAAGGTGCTTTGAAGTTAGTTTGGGCATTTAATTTTGTGTGTATCTGCTAAGAGAGAATCTCAGTGTAGGAAGAATGCATCACATCACAGCATGATCCGTGTCGCACATTGAAGTGTACAGACAACAACTGGCTTTCTAGAGCTCAGGTAACGGTATGGGAGGTGATCGATGGTTTTCCACGCTCTGAGCTACTGCTATTACCATCCTCTGCCTTCTACATTAGGATTCTATTTTTAACAACCAAATTTATAGATATATACACATGTACGTGTATGTATACACACACATGTTTTTTTCTTTTTACATTGTGCTTCAAAAGGGCTGGCTGCCCAGGGAGGGGTTGCTGAGTAGCGTGGCAGGGCCCCAGGCTGTCCCGTTCTCTGCAGTGCGATGGCGCATCTCCCTTGGCGATTCTGGGCAGCGAGGGCAGCCTGCACGGCTCGCTCTTCCCTCTGCCCCTCCGAGTTACGGAGAAACGACACGAGGGAACCACACCTCTGTGGGCCCTCTAGGATGGCAGAAAAGCTGTGATGGTAGACCGATTTGGGAGCCAGCATTTGAAGGATTAGCTGGAAGATACTGAATCTGACAGCGTTTGGAGATGATGGAAATACCTGGTTTTTTTCATTGGTAAATGCTTGTGGTTTTGTGGTGAGAACCATACAAAGGGATGAAACCAGGAGCTGGCTGATTGTGTCGAATAGCCAGTGAGGTGGCTTCTGCAGGATGCTACAAATACTCCTGGGAACAGCAGTGCATCATGCTTCTGCCTGTGTCCATACTTCCTCACAAGACTAATCAGAGCTATTGCTGCCATCATTTCCTTATGAAGTTAGCTTTTGTTTGACCCTTGCTGCAGTCCAATTATGGATTTTGAGGGTGGACTCCATAATTTTTAAGTGCAAAGGGGTACATACTCAGCTTCTAGCAATATGTAAATTAACTTGAAAAGTGTTCAGCAAAGTATCTATTCTTTACCTACAAACTTGAATGAGTATGAAAAGCACCCTGTAAAAGATCAAACAATTCAGTACAGACATGTTCTTGCTTTTACAGCATCATCTTTAGTGTTCTTTTACTCTCCATCAAGCTGGTGAGACGGGTTGGAAAAGTATTGCAGTGTTGGTGCCAGAAATGAGAATATGTTTCCTTTGCCCTCATTTTGGAATTGCATTACATCCTAGGGATTGTGATTAAGCTCATTAACATGTGACAAACATTTAGGAAATTGAGTCAGAAAAAATATTTTTATCCTAATACTTTTCTCCTGTGTTTATTCCAATGCTGCTATAGCTTCTGAAAAAATAAAGCAAGTAGTCGGACAGATGGTAATTATCCTAGATAGGTCAGGCGGCAGTGGTGGTCTGAGGTGGGGAACCTTCCTGTTAAATTCAGAGTTGTTTCATCATTTTCCTGTGTGGTAATCTGCAAATCCCGTACCCGTGGAATCTGCTGTCTACAGCCAACACGCTGGCTTCTTCACGTTGGTCACATGCAATAAATAAATACCTGCGCTGTAAAAACAGCAAAACTTTATGTCAAAGAAAGTCGTTGGTGAGCACCTGTGGTGCCATGTTATTTCAGCAATAACAGGCTATTTATTAGCCCTAAACATTCTCGATCAGGAGGCTCTGTCTAGTTCGTAGGACACATACACATATAGAATCATAGAATCATTAAGGTTGGAAAAGACCTCTAGGACCATCAAGTCCAACTGTCAGCCCAACACTACCATGTCTCCTAAACCATGCCCTGAAGTGCCACGTCTACACCTCTTTTAAACGACTCCAGGGATGACGACTCCACCACCTGTCTGGGCAGCCTGTTCCAATGCCTGACTGCTCTTTCAGTAAAGAAAGTTTTCCTGTTATCCAACCTAAACCTCCCCTGATGCAGCTTGAAGCTGTTTCCTCTTGTTCTATCACTAGTGACCTGGGAGAAGAGACCAACCCCCGCCTCGCCACAACCTCCTTCCAGGTAGTTCCAGAGAGCGATAAGGTCTCCCCTCAGCCTCCTCTTCTCCAGGCTAAACACCCCCAGCTCCCTCAACCTCTCCCCATGAGACTTGCTCTCCAGACCCTTCACCAGCTCTGCTGCCCTTCTCTGGACACGCTCCAGCACCTCAATGGCCTCCTTGTCCTGAGGGGCCCAAAACTGCACACAGTACTCGAGGTGCGGCCTCACCAGCGCTGAGTACAGGGGCACGATCACTGCCCTGCTCCTGCTGGCCACACTATTCCTATATACGACATATGCCAATAAAAGGTAACTTCTTTAGAGAGCACATGGTCTTTTACTTATTTGCCTCCTAATAATGACACCTTCAGGTTATATGGCTCAGGCTTTTTAAAATAAAAGCCTTATCCTTGGAAGCCCTGGTGGTGCGGTGACCCTTTCCACTCCTGTGCCGACGGCTGGGCTGCTGCGTCGCCTCCCTCAGCCCAGGCGGTCGGCTGGCAGGCTTCCTCACAGCCGGTGAAACAACAACGCTCGCCTCTGGCCCACCCCACCGGCCCGGCTCCCCGGACTGAACCCAGTGCCCCAGCGCCGACCGCACACCCGCCGCGGGCGGGCACCGCCAGCCCCGCCGCCCCGCCGCAGCCAAGCGCCAGGCCCCAACCCGGATCGCAGTCGCATTGCGACGGAGGGAGGGGGCGGAGGCGCGGAGGCCCCACGCTGATTGGGCTGCTGTCACTATTCGAATCACACCAGCCAACCGACTGTCGATGGGGCACGCCAGAAGCTCTGGGATTGGCCTGCGCTGGGTTTCGAGAGGGCCAATCAGAGTTCCGAGAGGGGCCGCGGAGGGTATAAGGGGCGGTGGCGCCTCGCGGGCGGCCACGGCCGGTGGTGTGGGGGCGGTGTAAGATGGCGGAGGGTGACAACAACAGCGTCTACCAGCTGGTGAGGGCGAGCGACGCCGGGGCCTGTCGCCCCTTCTGAGGCGGGAGGGGAGGTGCTGTACTCTGTCTCCCGGTGCCTGGGGAAGGGCTGGCGGCCGCTCGGCCCTACCGGCGCTGGGGGAGTCAGGGGAGCCCGGCCTGCCCATGGCGGCTGCGGCGGCCGGTAAGGGGTGTCTCGGCCCCCGAGCTTATGAAGCGCGGGGGAATGACTTGCTGCTCGCGTTTGCTTCTAAAAGGCTCCTGTGCAGGGCCCGGCGTGCGCCTCAGGGCCTGGCTGGCCTTGGCGAGGGCGCTCTGCGCCGTCCCTGGGAGCGGGCACGGCGGCTGCTCGCAGGCCGGAGCTCGTAATAGTACCTGGCTTTACCTTAGGTGCAGGGCTGGCGTTGAATATTCATGTCTTCGTGTTTCGTCTTCATTCACAATCCTTTGTTTGAGTTATTGAATGGTTCAACGATGCAGGAGACCGGCAGGAGCTGGATGATTAGCTTAATAATGTCAAGGGTGGGCCCGAATACTTGAAAACTTAAATACAAGGATATGTATATTTATCTCTGTAATAGTAAACGGCCGCCATGGGAAATGGGAAAATCACTGTGAAAACATGTGAAGGGGTTGAAAAAGGGAAGCTTTTGAGTGCATTCTTGATGGGCGCTGTTTCTTGCAGCAGGAAGCTGTGCAGCCTGGGAGATTCAGGGAGAAACTGTCACTAGTGCAGAGGTGGAAGGGAGGCTCGAATTTCTGCAGAAAAAGTGCAGGGAACTATATTGCCAAGAACATGCGTGATGTTCGGGAGGGATGCCCTTTTGGAGCAGAATTTCATATTTATGGAAACTTTTGTTGTTCGCTTAATGAAAAACACTTTTGAGGGATGGGCTCTGGGATGAAGATGGTGTTGACAAAAGCTTATTTAAGTTTTCTCTACCTGGCCCAGTGGGGAACAACTTACAAGAGCTGTCTTCTAGGCTGAGAGGGGCAGGGTGCTATTAATAACACTGCTATGTTCCAGTCTGTTGCCCATTAAATTTTCTTTTAGTTGTGATGTTGAATGCAAACAGCCAGAGGTAATAAAGCAAAAGTTTGTCATAAAATGTCTTCCTGAGAAATGCAGCTGGTTTTTTATTTCCTCCATGTGACAGTTGTGTTTATAACACAAAATAGATATGATAATTGGAAAGTGTTCAGCAGCATATCAGATAGTTTTCTAATCTTTTTTTCCCCCTGAACTGTAGCTTTCAAATAATTTCCAATGCTATCACACAAGAAAACTGCTTTGCCATGGTAGCTGCACTCACAGTCATTGTTATTCTAGTGGTGCTAGGCTTCTTGTCTGAGGTAAGTGTAGCGCACAGCTGAGAATGAAACCTGCTTTGCTATCTCTCCACAGCACATGTGCAGGTCTTGATGACTTTTTAATCTCTTACTGCTTGGCCAGTGGTCTGTTCTGTTCATGGTTACCAGACTTTTGTAATCTTTGAGATACCTTGTCCATGGAAGGGAAACTATTAAGCTCTGTTAAATGTCGAGCACCTGAAGTGAACTGCTTATTGAGCTGATGCCAGAGCAGGTGGGGCCTCCTTGTAGAAGATGTATAGGGAGGAATGTAAGAATAATACAGGAAGAGGAATTTAAAGGCTGCCTGATCACTGCCTGGGGTGACCTGTGGAAAAACTTTCTTTGTAGTCCAAATGTGATCAATTGGGTAACTCACCTTTACTGTGGATTCTGAGGTTTTTATCCATCTTCCACATAAAAAATTGGTATTGGACAGCAACTAGAAACTTCAGTTTAATGTGGTAGAGTTATCTTTGAAAATACTTATATTTTAAATAGTTCTCATGTTGCAATTTTCCAGATGTTGGCAACTTGAGAGCTTTTAGCGAAAACATACTCTCTACTAATCTGGGGAGAGGGAGTACTGTAAATAGGGGATTTGGGGAAAATACCCTGGCAAAATCTGGGAGGAGGCATCATTTGATCTAATAACATGCTGCAACTTTGTTAGGATCTTGACTATTTTAAATTATCACTGCTACAATGTCATAACTTACTATAAACCTGACAATTTTATTAGTAATTCAATTTCTCAGAAAGGTTTGTGAGGAGGGTCTTTAATTATGACACTTCTTTTAGCGAATTTGAGTGTGGGAATTTATTTTGATGCTCCGGTTAGTAATAAGTGTTTTCTTCTCCTTTTATGTAGGCTGCAGAAACTGCTAGCTTGGAAGAGCAGTTGCAAGGATGGGGAGAAGTGATTTTGATGACTGATAAAGTTCTTCGCTGGGAGAGAGCCTGGTTTCCTCTGGCACTGATGAGTGTTGTTTCGTTTTCTTTTCTGTAAGTAGCTTGTGGAGGGAGCCTGGAACACCACTGCCCTTTCATGGTTGGTAGCAAACCTATTAAGTAAATTAGTAGGACATCTTTAAAAATCTAATAGGAATGCTTTTACTCCAGGTTCTGTTTCTGGATGTGTGTGAACTTTGTTGAAAAGAAAAACTGTAAGTTTTGACAACAGGAAGTAACATGAGTCACATCCTGCTCAGGGGGGCTGGGGGGCAGGGCTTTCTGCAAAAGCTGTTTGCCACCAATGGTTGCTGTAGTTTTTTTTACCCTGCTCAGCTGTATGTTCTTCATTGATGTGTTTATATTCTGCCCTCATCCTTTGTATCCTGTTTCTCAGTCAATTTTGTTATGTTCTTCGGCTTTTTTCCCAAAACCAACAGTAATATCATTATAGAAGACTTGTTTCCATAGGGCAAACTTTCCTATTCTGCATCTTTGGTGTGGTGTTTAGGATGAGTTTAATTGGTTTTGCACAACTTGTTTCTTTTATGTTCTCTGTCCTGTCCTTTGAGAAAGGAAGAAAAGGAAAGACTGCAGGTAACTTCCAGTTAACAGGATGGGAGGATGTTGCCGGTCTCTGGGTTGGAGATACAGAAGTGGCAGGCGTGAGGCACTTGTACATGCTTTTATGTAACATAGTAGTAGTCAAGATGACCCCAACCTTCCTTGTACAGCATGATACTCCATGCCAGCTGTGGAGTTTGCCAGTCGCACATGTTTTTGGAGTAAACAGAAGAGGGGAGTTACAAAAATGTTGAGACAGTGATAATCAGTCTTCTGGCTAACATAAATTTCATGGTCTTTAAGGGAGGTGAGGAAGATGGAAGTCAAATGAAACTGAAAAGTAACTTTGAGGAGTTAATTACATGAACTTAAGGCTATTTGTTATAAATTTTGTGATTATAGCAGGAAAGATCTTGTGTTGAATAATACTTTGAGGAAATAGAACTACTTCAGATTCTGAATTTGTACTTTATAAAAAATGAACTTGAACATTCAGCGCAGTAGCACTGTGCAAGATGTATAGAAAGACTGGCCCTGCAATGGACTGTGTCACTTCTTTATTACTTCAGTGTTCAGGAAGTTTTGTTACGTGCAATTCAGTAGCATGGGGCACAGCTGAGTACTAACAGACATTTGAGATGAGCTAGTACTTGCCCAGTACCCATGCTGCTGTATTTGAGTGATGGCACTCTTCATATGTAAGAGCACATTGTCCTGTTTGGAGTTTTATGGCTCCTTGTCCAGAACAGGCTTGGTTAGCTCTCAGGGGTGAGATAAATGACAATCCATAGTGGATCTGAGTTCTGTGACTTACTCAAGAACCAACAAGATTAGAGCTTTCGCTCTACCTGGTTATTTCACATGTTCACTCACTCATCCTCATCCCCAGTCAGTGTGAAGTTCACTAGATGTCAACGTCTGAGAGAGCAACGATGATGAATTTCTACTTCTGCTGAACTTCATACTGTGATTGCTGTATTGTAGCATTTTTCTTAACTAGTACATTAAGAGAACTTTATTTTTATCTGTGTTTCTTTGTAATAGTGTTGAAGTACTTAAATATCCTTTTATTAGTAATAGGAGCAAATTTGAAGATTTCTTTGAAGTGTTGGGCAAGGGGGTAGGTCTACTGTTCGAAGTCTTGAGCCAATCTGAAGAAGTGACTGAATATGTCTAGTATTTAGCAGTCTGAGCACCCAGAAATCATTTCTGTTATCTTCTTTCTGCAGGATGATCTATTACTTGGACCCATCAGTTCTTTCAGGTGTCTCCTGTTTCGTGATGTTCCTCTGTCTGGCTGATTATCTTGTTCCTGCTCTTGCACCTAGAATCTTTGGCTCTAATAAATGGTGAGGAAAACTTGAATTAAAACAGTTTACTGAGTGTAAATAAATTATGAACTTTATCAAAATGGATATCTGACTTGCAAATATCAAGTGATTACTTTGCAGATCTTATTATAATGACTATAAACTCTATACTGTATGAAGTGAGGACACTAGTAAGATGCCCTTCATCTTTTTTTCTGAAAGATGACTACTCTAACATATCTTCATTGTTCTTCCTCTTCTAGAAAAATAATTTTTTTTCTGAAGGAGTAGGCACATTCTTTGCTTTCTGTTAAGGACGCTAGTTAGTTCTGTGAAACTAGTTTTTAAAAATTCATGGATAATAGATATTAAGAACTAAAATTATGAGGAAGGGTATTGGGTTATATGTTTGGAAAGAGTGTCAGTAGTAAATACAATGAAGGAAGAGAGTAATGCAGAGAGTATGAATGTGATTGTGATTGAAACAGATTTGAAGAAGGGCAAGGCTTATATAAAAACAGTAAGCTTGAGCAGAACCTTATTTGAAGTAAATTTTGAGTTAAAAGCAAATTTTAGTGTATCTGCTTTAAGATGACTAATGGATAAATGCTATTGTCTAATAATGACCCAGCATAAAAGCCAAAGTAATACACAGCGGTATCAGGCATGTATTACTTGTGTGTATCACACTGGCGTCAGATTAGAATCAGTGGTCATCTGGTTTGCATGTGGTTGCTCTTTGGGAGTCAATTTAAGAGAGTCAGTGGACAGAAAAATTACATGGGCAATTGCATTACAATGCTTAATAAAGATAAGGTGTAAAACTAAGTGAAGCAAATGCTAGGATAAGTACTGGATAAATTTTTATGGCTGGAAAAATACCATGGGAGACTTTTAAAATTTCAGATGAGATCTTCAATTTTTGTATGTTTTTTTTTTTTTTTAAATAAAGGACTACGGAACAGCAGCAAAGATTTCATGAGATTTGCAGCAATTTGGTAAAATCTCGTCGCCGAATTGTTGGCTGGTGGAAACGTCTCTTCACACTGAAGGAAGAGAAGCCTAAAATGGTATTGAGTTCTAGGAGTTCATCTCTATTGTCTTAAGATTTTGTTTGTCTTAAGTATTTTAGCAAGGCACATGTCTGAATTAACTGGTATTCCAAACCAAGAGCCAGCAGTTCTGGCTGTGACTTAATGCCAGTCACATATCTTACTCAAGCCTGGAGTGGCAAGTTACATGACTCCCAACTTGCAGTACTGTGCACGTAGGAGCATACCCTTGATATTAAAATAAAGCTAAACCGGGCTTCTTTGGATAGGTCAGTTTTTGGAAACACAACTTGTTTCCAGTGTGCATGAACTGTCCAAAAATCTAGATCTTGGCAATGTGTCAGCTTAGGTACATGAACTACTGAGTTCACTGAAACAGCTTCAGGAACTGCGTGAGGCTGAAGTTGTGTCAATGGGGATGGCGTAGTCTGACTCTAGGGGATATCTGGACAGAAAAGAACTGGCGTCCTGTAAAACCGATGGTCTGAAAATAAAGGAGAACATACAGTTGTAGACTCTAATCTCAATTTTAACAAGCCTATGTGTAAGTATGGCATGTGGGGGAGCCAGCAAACTTCAAGTTAGTTTTAAATGTTGAAGTGTTGTTGGATACTGAAGGGAAGGGGGAGAATTCCCAGCAGATCTGTGATAACTGTTCCCTTTTCATCTTTTAGTACTTCATGACGATGCTTTTTTCTCTTGCTGTGGTTGCCTGGATTGGACAGCAAGTTCACAATCTCTTTCTGACCTATCTTATTGGTAAGTGTGCAGCATGCAAACCAGAAGTAACTTCCTTGTTAGCTGCCTGAAATGGTATGAGGCTGGTAGAAGTAATTTTTCATTATATGTGTGGTGATTTTTGTTGTTAATGGGCCTTAAGGGAAGTAAGGAATTGCAAGGGGATGAAAACTTGTTAAAGGAGTACTAAATAATTCCTTCTTTTCCTCCCCTCTCTAGTAAGTTTCTTGTTGCTGTTTCCTGGACTAAACCAGCATGGGATCATTACAAAGTATGTTGGAATGGCAAAAAGGGAGATAAACAAACTTCTCAAGCACAAGGAAAAGAAAAATGAATGAAGACTTAACTGCTGTTCACTCTTGTAATAGGTTTACTTGGGAACAGTTTTGAGAGTTAATGTATAATTAAGACAATAGAAGTTGTATTGCTCACTGGCTTTTTTTATTGGCTCCCTGATGAAGTGAGTGTGTCACTAGCAACTGCTGTGGGTTTGTGTGTCTCCTGCTGCGCTGACTAGGGCTCTGCAGCCTCAGCTGATCTTGAATGGAAGATCCTGACCTTTGATGTATGGAGCTTATTAAGTGTCTTCACCAGACTCAAAACTCAACTCGAGAAACAGCAGAATTGTAATGTGTGATAGTATTTCTGTAACTGCAAGTTTCACTGATCTTTAATTTGTGGCTACAGCAAGCATGAAAGGCAGTTCTGAAAGCTTACATTTCTTAGAGGCCTGTTACTACTGATCCTTGTGGAAGGAGGACAGGTAGCTGAGTAAGGATGGTCATAGCTGAGATACATACCCAAAATGGCTGCCGAAGGTGATCCCATTGTCTCAGAGTCTGTTTGCTTTTTTTGGCTGCATATTCCAGATTATCTGTTGAATAGGGGTCTGGAATATATAAATTTGTAGTTCATTATTTAGCTGTAGTGTAAACTTCGACTCATTGCACTGAGACTGTAGAAAATGAGTTAAGGTGTGTGTTACCTGAACAGCTGATTGTTCTAAAAACTGCTGTTGTCACGAAGCTGTGTAGCACATCTGGTTTTATGAATGTTGTCTGTATACAAAATCACCTTGAATATGCTATGTTTGTCTCCTGTAAATAAGCCTGAATTGTTTGTGCTTTTCTATGACCTCTCCCTCCTTTTTTTAAAATTGAACTTTTTTCTTTAAAAAGCTAAAACCTGTGTTACTGCATTTTAAAAGTTTACTCGTTTGAAATGAACTCTTCAGTGTCTATTGTAACTGTTGATTAGGTAAATACAGACTAAAGAGGAACTTCTTTGAGACTTGTTGTTTGTGAACACTCAGAATTGTGTAAATGCCTTTCAGTCAAGAACTGGAGCTGGGAGTGGTGGTTTAGTGCCATGTGGCAATCTGTGTGCAGTGTTCTGACAGAAAAACACCTTTGTTTGAAATTGTAAATAGTAAAACTTCTGTCAGCCATGGCAGTACACTGACAGTGCCTGCTGCAGAGGGGAAAGGCTGCCATGTTATCTGTGGTTGATGAACACTGGGGAAAGAGACTGAGGCCAAATCGGACCCAATCACTAAAACCTGTGGTGGTGTCTCCCCACAGTTTGGATCCGTAATGCAATGGTGAGAGTGCTCTGCTTGACTGGCCCGGGCTGTTGCTGGGGAAAGGCTGGGTGTCCAAGAGCAAGCAGTGATGCTGTGCAGTGTTGTGGAGCTCTCTGGGGGAGGGCTGGTGGCAGCCCCTCTACCCCCATGTTAGCATGAGTTTAGGGTGCTCTATGCTGGATGTTACAGCACTGAAAGCTTTCTCCTTTTCAGTGAAAATTCATAGAAACACAACCCATCCACTATGCAGCTTTGCTTACCCCAGACCTTCAGCTGTGTCGTGTAACTCCTCACCACACTGAGTAGCTATGTGGTTCTCCACTGTACAGGGCCCTATTGAAGCTTCAATGGAGATCAAGTATATTGGGTTAATCTCTCTATTGTGTTATGCCTTGTAGAAAAAACAGGAGGAAAAAAAAAAAGCCCCCGCAGAACTGCAGTAGTGGCACCATCCATGTCCTCCTTTTTGTTGGTTAGGGGTTTGTTTGCTCGGTGGTTTTGTGTGGCTGGGTTCCCCCTCCTGGGAAGGCCGGGAGTGCGCCCCGTCGCGCCGCCCAGCCTGCGGCCAAGGGTTTTTGTCCTTCCCGCCCCGCCGTACCTTGGCCAGCCGCGAGGCGTCCTGGTTGCTGTAGGAACCGGGGCGGGGCTGTCGCTCCGGAAGCGCGATGTGCGGCTCTCGGCCAATGGGGACGGCCAGGCCTGGCGCGCGGCGCCCGCCGACTGGGACGCCGAGTCTCGCGAGGTCTGGATAGACGCCGCGCGGCACCCCGCGCCCATGGCCCTCCCATAACCCCGCGCGGGCGCCCGGCCTCTTCCTTTTCCGCCATCTTGCTGCACCGGTGAGTGCGGGGCGCTGCTGGGCCCCGGCCACCATCCGCCGCCTCCCGCCCCCATCCGGGCCCCACGGCCGCCTCTCCCCGGCTTGCCGGCGCCGCGAGGGTGCGCTCGGCTGGCCCGGCCCGCTTTGAATAGCCGGCGGCTCCCCTAGCGCTCCGTAGAGCCCCCGGAGCGGAGGGTGGGGGGAAGCGCCCTATCGCCCGTGGCTCCGCTCTGGGCAGCGATGCGGGGCGTGGGCCGGGGCCGGCGGCCGGCGGCTGGCCGGTGCTGTGAGAGGCTGGGCTGGGCAGGGCTCCTGGGAGCCGCGCTGCCGAGCCCGTGGGTGTCGGGGAGCGAGGGTCGTGCGGCGGCGCCCAGGAGGAGGTAGCGAGGGGCCCTGGGGGTGGGAGGGCTAGGCCCAGGGAGGGGGGCAGGAGCTAGGCGGGCCTGCTCGTCTGGGGGTGCCGGCTTAGCAGTAGAAGCTCTCGGTCGTCTGGCCGCCGCGGGAACGGCACTGCGGCCGGGTCAGGAGCCTCCCTGGTTCGGTCTGTCCGTGCGCTGGCTCTGTCATTAGCGGGGCATGTCATGCCGTGTGGCCGTCCGGGTGCGTCTTTCTCGATCACGAGAATGCAAGGGTTGATGCTTGGTTTCCTTTTCGGAGTGCTGTGTTGCGCTTGCATCCTGCGATTTTCTTTTGCAGATAAGCAAGCCGAGAAGCACCTGTTATATTTAATGCCGTGTACGACCTAGTTTTTTAACAGGGCTAATACTGCAGAATTGGGTTGTTAAGTCCAAAACGATGCTCTTGGGAAAGGTGTCATACTGATTAAACGTTATTTAGATGGCAGTTTTTAAATCTTCCTGTGTGCCTGTTGATAAAGCCAAGTTTAAACAAGCGTGTCAGATTTCCTAACTTGACATGGTAGTTGTGACTCCTCTTGAGCACACCTGGGTATGTGATTTGATCTGTTTTTTAGCCTAACAATGCTTTTTAAGGTTTAACATAATTTTCTGCCAGCCTTAGATCTTTTAGGTTTAAAATTAGCCTTTTAAGAAGTGCCCTACTCAGTATTTCTGTGCTGAAGAGCTGGTGTACTTAACTGCCTCTCCTCTTGCCTGCAGGCACCATGGTGCGCATGAATGTTCTAGCCGATGCTCTCAAAAGCATCAACAATGCAGAGAAACGTGGGAAACGCCAAGTTCTCATTAGGCCGTGCTCCAAAGTAATCGTCCGGTTTTTAACTGTGATGATGAAGCATGGTAAGTCTAGAGTGTGTAGCGCTGGCTTTTTTTCTCATTCATGTTTCTGTGGATGCCGTTGTGTTAAGGTGCTTTTTGACTAAAAGTAAATCAAGATGCTTGAACTAGTTTTGTACAGCATAGTTACTTGAGTTGTATTCATGTTGCTAAGTATTAAGTGTTTTTGTGTTTGCTAATTTTTTGTAGGTTACATTGGTGAATTTGAGATAATTGATGATCACAGAGCTGGGAAGATTGTTGTCAATCTCACAGGCAGACTCAACAAGGTAGGATTTGCTTTCCTGAATTCATTTCTGTGGTGTTTAAATGAGACTTTCTATCTTCATGTTTGTCTGCTCCAGTTCTGAGATAATTACTTGTAAAGAAGGTGGTACTTATTGAATCCATGTAAGTGAGAGTAATATGGGTATTATCAGTGGTTACCAAATGCTTTGTAATTTTTCTAAATTCATGATGTTATGGTTGACTACATCTCTTCTAAACTCTGAATATGTAAGACAGTTCTTCAGGGAAGTCTGCTGCAAGTGCTCTGTGTTTCTCTCTCTTTAAAAGCTTTCTGGCTTCCTAGTGATTTCTTGGTTTCTTTGCTATTTAAGTGATCTGGAAGACTTGTCTTAAGAGATAGGAACTGAGTTGCTTTCCAGGTGATGTTTAATACCTGTAAATGTCGAAGACAAACCTTTCTCCTGCCACTGGATGAGCTTTGCTTGCAGTTGAGGGAAAGTTGAATGCTATGTTAATTAGTGCTTTTTTAAGTTTCTGGGGCATATGAAGTATTCATGTGTGCTTTGGAAATTTTAAAAATGCTTTTGTCTCAAAATATTGAGCTGTTTAGTTCCGTGATGAGTTGCAGTGCATCATTGTTTGCACTTAAGCTGTATGAGTGAGAGCTGGCTCTTTACTAAAGAAATAAAAATATTACTTGGTCAAAGTGTGTTGGGGGCTATCCCCACGATGAACAAATTCTGCAGCTGAAAACTGCTTGAGTGTAGTAGGCAGAGAATTCTGACACCGCCCAAACTACTAGTGTTTTATATCTGTAATAAAGATTATGTATGTCAGGTTTGAGTGTAGTGTTCCTTGAACTCTTTTGGGATGATTTTGTAACTGATCTTCTGGGGTGCAGCTGGGTATAGTGTTTCTCTGAATAGTTGCAATATGGGAACAGCTGTTCGGTTGAGAAAAATGTCCATCACTGCAGCAAGAATCACAGAATGGTAGAGGTTGGAAGGGACCTTTGGAGATCATTGTGTCCATCCCCCCTGCTTGAGCAGGGACACCCAGAGCAGGGGGCACAGGAACGCGTCCAGGCAGGTTTGAATGTCTCCAGGGAAGGGACTCCACAGCCTCCCTGGGCAGCCTGTGCCACTGCTCTGGCACCCTCACAGGAAAGATTTTTTTCTCATATTGAGGTGGAACTTCCTGTGTTCCAGCTTGTGTCAATTGCCCCATGTCCTGTCATTGGGCACTAATGAAAAGAGCCTAGTCCCATCATCCTGACACCCACCCTTTAGATATTTATAGGTATTGATGAAACCCCCCCTCAGTCTTCTCTTCTCCAGGCTGAACAAACCCAAGTCTCTCAGCCTTTCCTCATGAGGTTGATGCTCCAGTCCCCTGATCATCTTGGTAGCTCTCTGCTGGACTTGCTCAAGCAGTTCCATGTCCTTCTTAAACTGGGGGGCCCAAAACTGGACACAGTACTCCAAATGTGGTCTCACTAGGGCAGAGTAGAGGGGGAGGATAACCTCTCTCGACCTGCTGGACACACTCTTTTTAATGGAGCCCAGCACACCATTGGCCTTCTTGGCCACAAGGGCACATTGCTGGCTCATGGTCAGCTTGTTGTCCACCAGCACTCCCAGGTCCTTCTCAAAGGAGAAGGTGTGCTTCTGTTTGCATATTTATTAAGATGATTGGAGCCAGTGAGGTGGTAGTAGTGATCATGGTCAGCAAGTAATATGATTAATTTAAACTTTGATATATTTTATGCATGCTAACTTCTCCCTGTTTAAAATCTATAGGTAGTGTCGCTAACTAAGCGTTATGATTAGAAGTAGAATATCCCTGAGTAATCGCAGGATTTCTTATGATACAGGATGCTTAATAATCTTCAGTGATTTATAGTCGGTTTTGTGCACTCCCAGGTCTAGCCATTAATTTGTTAGTTCAGCTTCAGCAGCAGTGTAAGTCACCCTAAATCGAGGAGGAGGAGGCAGAGCGGAGGATATAGCAGCGGAAGAGCTGTGTGAGAGTCTCCACTTACCTGAGAGGAAGTGCCATTTCATATTATGGGAAGTGGAGTGTGCTTCTTAGTACTCTAATCCTTTTCTGCCAAAAATATTTTAATTGCAGTTGTTAATTTTCTTCATCCATTGAATTGGAATGACAAATATGCAAATCTACTTCATAAAGTTGTTCTCAGTTTGCAATGGAATTCTGTTTTACAGTGTGGTGTAATCAGTCCCAGATTTGATGTTCAGCTGAAGGATTTGGAAAAGTGGCAAAACAACCTACTGCCTTCACGTCAGTTTGGGTGAGTATGGACAAGAGGTAAATCAGTGTCATATGTGAAAATGTGGGGTTTTCTATTATGCTTTCATCCTGCCTGAGTTAGACTTGCCTAACACATTTCCTCTCTGATCAGTCTGGAGGTAGATACCAGTCTAAAAATCCATCTTCCATACAAAGGCTCTTTTTAACTGGTTTAAAGGGGCACTGCTAAGCAAGGACCTATTTTTGCTTGGCTTTGGTAAATCTTGTTTTCTCCATTTCTACAGTTTACTGGGAAAATAGGACTCTTGTTTTAATTTTATTAAAGGCTGTATAGATGGGGGAGGAGTCACGTAAGTTACCAGGTCAACAGAAGTAGGTCTTACTGCTTTAAACTTCCTGATTGTGTATGAATTTATTAGACATCAAGTAATAAGAGGCTCGGAGCCTCTGTTAAACAAACCTCCACAACACAGAAAATGTTACTATTATGCAGTACCTTTTTCCTTCCCAGAATTCACTGAGTCAGAGTAATAAATATCAGTGTACCAGGATGACAGAGCTCGAAGAGTCTTCAGTGGCTCAGCCAGTCTGTCCTGTCAAAGGCAGGATTAACAGTTCCTTGTCATTCCTGTTCTTAAAGCTCCAGTGACAAGCTGCTTGCTTTGGCTGCACCTGTATAGCTTGCGAGTGTGTGTTTTCGTATTGGGGATTTTAAGAGTATTTATAGAGTGGTTGGACAAGAGATTCTCAGCCGAGAAGCTGTGTGGATGAAGTAGGGTGATAATCCAAATGTTGGTATTAGCGATGACTAAGGCTGCTTCTGTTGTCAGTCCAGATCCAGATATTCAGCTGCCTCAGTGCACAGTGTTCAAAACACTGCGAGACAAAGCGCTCAGAGTTGAGGAGCTGTCTGGCACCATGGCAACTCTACCTGCTCTGAAGAAAAATGTCTGCTTAAAACAGAAGCAGGCTTCGTCTAGAAACTATAGAGTTGCTCCTGCTACAACAGCTGAACTGACTTGACAGCAGGAATGCGCAAGAAATGTCCTTTGTGTGCTGCAGAGTTGTACTTGTGAAAGGAGTTTCTTTTTCATTGTCTGACAGCCTGATCTCGCTTCCGTTAGGCCCAGTCATACAGAAACAGGTCTTAAAATTGTAATACAGAAATGAAGTTAGTGCTGACAATTCTGCACGAGCATAGACCAAAGCGATAAACTGAACATTTGTTCTTTCTTAACAGGTACATTGTACTGACAACCTCAGCTGGCATCATGGACCATGAGGAGGCTAGGCGAAAACACACAGGAGGCAAAATCCTGGGATTCTTTTTCTAAAACTTGTAAAAAAAGAGGATACTAATAAATTGTTCAAATGGACTCTGGTGTTTCCAGTCGGTATTTTAATGGCTTTGAATGCCACCTGTGACAGTGGTTGTAACAGAGCGCTTCAGTAGTGCTTAAGTTCTAACTTCAGATGATGTTCGGGTTCCACACCATCCCTGGTCACAGCTTTTATTTCTGTTAATGATATGACATACTTTTAATAGTTACCTCTTGAATGGCAGTTACAGGTTGCTATACAGAACAGCCTCAGGAGGAGAACTGTGATCTCTTGCAGTGGATTGCCTCTTAGGTGTTATATGTAACTATGGAGACACATGTATCTGTGACTATAGTTTCACCTTCTGGCTAAATAATAGATGATGCCTCGCCAGAAGGTATTTCCTGTTTGTGGTTTAAAAAGTTATGAGATGTGGGATTGTGGAATAATTAAGATGGTTGAAGTTCAATTTCAGATCACAAACTCATTCTACATCTTACAGTGTAAAGAGTAACCGAGATAGAGATGAATAATTGTTTTTTTCTTCAAATTTCCACTTTGAAAGCCCTTTGAAACAGCAGAGTTTTGGGTAGGGTGGTTGCTGTGCAGCTGCTTTGCACATTGCCATGAAGATGTAACTGGGATTTCTTTTAAGATTTTGGAGCGAGGAAATAAGGATATCTGAACTTACAGGTAGTGACTACTTAGTATTGAACGAGTTGTTGGCCTTTGTTTCAGACATCTGGTGCGTGACAGCATAATGTACTTGGTAAGAAAAATTCCTTCCAAAGCAGTGCACAGAGCAGGTGACTACAGCTGAAGAGCTACTTGCAGGTGGTAGAGAATGGGAAGTGAGCTGCTGGGCTGTGTTGTCCTTCAAGAGCAGTTTGCTTATTTCACTTTGTTGGCTTATTTCACTTTGTTTGGAATCTTTATTAGGAAGGAGCCTGTTGAAATGTAGTAAGCCTGTTTCAACATGCTTTAAAACAGCTGTTGAATTTGTGGTTCTCCTGATACAAAGAGTTGGAAACAATTTTCCTTCTTGGTGTATGTCCTGATGCTTGATACGTACAGTGCTTGAGTTAGTTGTTTTGCGCCTTGAAGGTGATACTTCATCACAAAGCTTTTCGGAGAGCCTCGGGATGGAATTGGCTGTCCTCAGGCACAAAGTCTTGAAATTCTATAGTTCATGTAAGCTGTTCAGTTCAGTCTGTTACTTTTTATGGAGGAAAGGAAAAGGTCATACTGCTAAGCAAACTGGTCTTAACTCTTTTTAGATGGGCAGCAGAGTCTTGCCTAATGTGGTGGCTCTTCTCTGAGGAAGAAGCAGCTAGAGACGGGGCTGTGAAAGGGTGCTTACAGTGAGCGTTCTGGTGGTGTACGCCAGCATCCTGTAACAAACTTGCAGCTTGACTGACAAGAGCAGGGGAATAATAAAAAAGGCTAGTTTACCTGTTTTGTCTTGGTCACCTGCCGGTTAAGGTCACAAAGCATGGAGTTCAGATGGCATCAAACATTCAGATGTGAGCAGTTCTCCTTTTAATGGTTCTCAGTTTGATTTGCTTAGCTGAAGATAAAGAACTGTACACTGAATCACAAAGAGTAGTTACAAAGTCAAAAGAAGTCTGTCTTGACCCCTTTTTTATTGTCAAATGAAGCTATTTTGTTACAGGGTTTTTTACTCTATCCTTAACAGAGAATTCTGCAGTGCTAAGCACTGATGCAAACACAAGCTTTTGTATTTCTTGCTCAGAGTAACCCTGAAGACCATATCAAGATTCGACTGTTCCTGTTTATAAAATCTTGTTATCAGTCTGGAATAGAACACACATTTCTGATACCTGATGGAAGAAGGTCAGTGGCACCTCAGGGCTTTCTTTAGGTTAATTTGCTGTGGCTACAGGTTACCTGCTGGTTTGACATTTATGTTTTAAACGAGCTTTACACAGGATGCTCATCAGTTTTTTCTGAACCAGTTTGTCTGTGTATGTCCTTCACTACCACAGAGGCTCCTGAAGCAAGAGAATTTCTGATACTCTCAGTTGACGGACAAGTTGGGAGTAGACTGCGTTAATTTATTTCACAAGCCAGCCCAGTGACTTTTGTAGAATTATTAAATGGAAATTAGAGCTCCAATGTAAAAAGAATGACTTGGAGGGAAGCATGCAGGAGCAGGTGTGCCTTCTCCACAGTATATCTAACAAATTAACTACACGCTGGCTTACCACACGTGGAAGCTGATACGGCTGTTCTGAGTTCATAAGACGATCTCTGAGCTTGTACCTCACTGATGAGAGATCCTGGGCAATCGCTGTCAGCTGAGATCCAAGGAACTTCTGAAGTGGGTCTCAGGAGCTGATGCACAGGATTATGACATGCCCTGCAACACAACTGCTTTAAATGGGTTTGCAGAAATTCTTATCCTCAGACATGCTTAAAATCTGAAAGTGGTATTATTTTAAGCTTAATTGATGTTTTGTGAGCTGAGGGCATGTGCTTTGGGAAAGCAGTTTGTAGGTAAAAGTTAACTATCATTTTGGGTAATAAAGATTAATAGGGAAAGGTGAGAGGGAAAATGATACAGAGCTGTACAGGATGCAACTGACAATCAAGGCAAAGTGTTAGTTCAGAGGTGTTTGGTACCTGCAGAGCAGAGGGAGGTTAATGGTGGAGGAGTCTCCTAAGGGACAGGTGGCTGATGTTCATGTGGGGAAAACTGGGAGGGCGGGTGACACCTGTGGAAAAGCGTCTGTGCTGCAAACCCCTGAATCACCAAGCTTTACCCTCGTGCTCTCCTGGATACTGTGCAGTCTGACACTGAACGAGTCTGGAAGTGATTGTGTCGCCTCTATGCCCTTCTAGATGCAGAGAGAAGTCTTGGCCTTTTGGCTGGAGGTCTGCTTCTACTTGCGAAGCCAAATCTGAACGCTGAGGTCTGTGTGTGCGTGGCTGCTTGCCAGGCTGTTGTGCTGGGGAGGGTCTAGTCATGTTGTGGTATGGATAGCATGTGGTGAAGCTGCACTGCCTATAATCCCTTCTTACCTGCTCAGCTGATGACAAGAAGGTAAGCATCAGTAGTCCTAGTCACGGTAGTAAAATGGGATCAGAACTTAGAGTTGTGAAAATTACTAAGTCGGAAGTAGTTGGGAGAGCATTGGTGACCCATCTGCGGGGTACAGCCTGGTCTCGCTTCTGCTGTCAGATACATGGTCAGTATTTCCAGATGCCGACTGCTATTGCTTCTCATGCCGTTCTTTAAGAACATTCTTTAAAAACAGGTTCAAACTGCCTGCCATGCATTGAAATACCTGTTGTTGCAGTGGGAAGTTGTCAACAGATGGCAGCATCCGACTTTGAACTGCTGGAGAGAGGGCAAGCTGTGTGAGAAGAGTCCCAAGAGGGCTTTGGCATTGCTGCTGGCCTCCTTGCTCCTTCTGAAGAGCTAAATATCCTGACTTCTCCTGTACTCTGGTCCACAAAGATAATTTTTTCTTTCTTTGATGCACTAGAGCCTGATGTAAGATAATATGGGAGGTGAGAGTAAGTATGGATCTTCAAGATATGACAAAGGGTAAAAAGCCTGGTGCGTGGCAGTGGCTTCACTGGAAATGCATTTTCTCTTCCTTGTCCTTTTGTTTGTTGTCTCCCACAGGTAATTAAATTACCCTCGTTCCCCTGAATGGCATGTGTGTTTTGTTTCTCAAACTCATGTGCCAATTACTTGCACCAGAAATGTAAGCAGTAATTAAACCTCGATCTCCAATGTCTGAACAGTTACCTTAGTGACTCTCACACTTACTGGAGTGTAGGTCAAAGCCAGCAACAACAAAAAAGGATGTGTGCAGCGGTGCAGCAGAAAGCAGGGAAAGAAAATGGGTCAAGTTGGTGAGAGAGGCTTTAGAACTGGCCCCAGCAGATTTGGCGCTGAGTAGTTATTTCACAGCAGTGAAAGAATGTGAAGTCGCTCGTGGCTGGTGTGGGAGCCCTGACTGCAGGGCGCAGGATCGGAGAGCGCTGTGATGAGTGTGTCAAGATGTGCAGATGAGGCTGGTGGTAGAGGATAGGAGATATCATATATTTTTAAAGGAGCTGGGACTGCCAAAGCTATTATTTTAGGATTTTTAATTATAATTACATGCTTTCAAATGACAAGATTTTTTTGTTTTGTTTTGTGTGATGCTGTTTAGCTAAGTTTAGATTTAAGACAAGCCTATCCACTGTCCAGTGTCTTACGGCCAATTAATGCAAATATCAGGCTCTCAGTAAGTATCTGGATGGATTTAACCACAGTTTAGTCCAGAGGACTATTCTAGTAGAGCCAAGGAGTTTCAGAAGCTGGCGGCCTGTGATCTTGCTCATGCCTCTGATGCTTTCTCTGCTCAAGTGCTGCCATTTTACACATGCAGTTCTGTTTTAAAAGAGAATTATCTATTTTAATTCTCCTGCTGTTCGCCATCTTCTTGCTCTGGTACATTGTATTTTGGCTACCAGCTCATGACCTTGATTAATTTGGTTTTGTTTACAAATATTTTTACAAAGAGAGAAGTGCTGACATAGCAAGTGACAAGAATAACTGGGTAAACTTTATTGCTTGATATGCAAAGGTGCATCTTCTGCTGGGGAAAAAAATTAAATTCCATTGACCTTCTCCTGCTCTTAGATGAAGCAAATGAGGATGTCTGAAGGCATAAAACTTTCCACTTAGTTTTAAGTTGATCCAGTCTGGTTTATTATATGAGATACATAAGAATAGTCTCAGAAAAGCACTAGAAACAGAGAGGAACATGTACAAAGAAATATTGTCGTTTTGGTGAAGGTAATGAGAGTTCTGACCTTTGCTAGGACCACTCTTAATGTAATCAGGTAGTCCTGGATCCACCTTTACCTGACGGTTACCCATGGGTTTGAAAGCTGTCCTGGCATTCTTGATCCGACTGCGCTAGGTTTATCAGCCACCAAGTGATTCCTACTCAGGGTGTGGCTGCTAATTTGAACCTATATTTATTTATATAGGGAGCACACATTAAAATCTGTGGGAAGCCTATTGGGGTGCTGTGATGCGCAGGGCAAGTGCATTGCATTGTGGGGGGAGTGTGTGCTCAGCCAAGCAGAGGTGGCTGCTGCTAGGAATTTCACCATCTCCAAAAGGGTTACAACTCTACCAGGACAGGCTGTACCGACTGGTCTTTTCTCACGCAGTACCCAGAATGAAAAGATGGGCAGACATTGATTAACAACTAAATTACAACCTGGTCAAATGTGATACTTGTGATCTGACAGTATTTTAATCATGCTTGGTCTGTGTAGCACAGGTTTCAGCTGGGTGCTGATGCTTCAGTGTGCTGAGTCTCCTTTGTGTGCTGGTTTTCCTTAAGCAGAGGAATGGATATCGTAATCACCTGATGCGTGTTCCAGCAGGAGTTTCACCGAGTGAAGGTGGGGGAAGAAAAACTGCAGACCAAAAAATGTACTCAAAGTAGAAGTGGGGAAAATAATACTTGTGTCACTAAGACAATTGTTCTACTTTCTAAAATCTGAGTTGGGAAGTAAATCCAGAAGAGACAGTCGGTTATCTTCCCTGACCTTTGTATAACAAAGGCCCCAGATCTCATTTCTGTTGAATTTCTCTCCATTTAGTTCTTTCTGGGTGCGAGGGAGCAAACAAGAACAGGAGAGTATGCTACTGGTGAAGCTGCCTTTACAAGCGGAGCAAAGCTACGACGATTACCCCAAGCAAGCAGCAAGCAAGTTAAACCCCCTTTTGCAAAATCTCTGATGTGCCGGTGACAAGCCTCAGTCTAACAAGGTAATCAAATTCATGTCTGCTTTCTTCCATAGACTAAATGTAGCTGACTGCACCAACTGCCTGATGCGTCCCACAACCCTGTCCCCCCCTCCTTCACACACCGTTTGTGATGCTCAACTGTTTAAGCAAAATCTCTGGGGACATGTATTTTGTTCTTGGGTTGGCATCAGGGCAATAGTCATTCCGCAGTTGTAGTTGATCAAATTTTAGCGCTACGCAACCGCATAATGCAGCAGGGTTCTTGAGATCAGCCAGCTGAAAACACCCAGCAGCTGCCACTTATACTTTTTATAGTGACATAAAACACTGTTAAAGTGGACACCGAATGGTCTATAAAGGTAAATGGGTCAGGTGCATATTGTAACGAAACGGGTAGCTTGCTCTGCCTGTCCTGGGATGTAATTTTGCTGATCCTCAGGACACCCCATCTCATCAGTCTTGTGACTGAGTTGAGAATAGAGATGCTGTTGGTGCAGTTGTGCTGGTGGGATGGACGTGGACTTTGCTTTGGGATTAAAAGGGCAGGATTCAAGTTCTAAGTGTAGCTTAGCTACATTTTACTGAGGTTTTTATCTGCTAGTGCTACACTTGGTCATTGTGTATGCATTCCTGTAGTATTCTCTGCTTTTGGACAGGGTGCCCTAGCAATGTATGTAGAATCATAGAATCATTAAGGTTGGAAAAGACCTCTAGGATCATCAAGTCCAACTGTCAACCCAACACTACCATGTCTCCTAAACCATGCCCTGAAGTGCCACATCTACACCAGGGATGGCAACTCCACCACCTCTCTGGGCAGCCTGTTCCAATGCCTGACTGCTCTTTCAGTAAAGAAAGTTTTCCTGTTATCCAACCTAAAACTCCCTGATGCAGCTTGAAGCTGTTTCCTCTTGTTCTATCACTAGTGACCTGGGAGAAGAGACCAACCCCCGCCTCACCACAACCTCCTTTCAGGTAGTTCCAGAGAGCGATAAGGTCTCCCCTCAGCCTCCTCTTCTCCAGGCTAAACACCCCCAGCTCCCTCAACCTCTCCCCATGAGACTTGTTCTCTAGACCCTTCACCAGCTCTGTTGCCCTTCTCTGGACACGCTCCACCAACTCAATGTCCTTCTTATTCTGAGGGGCCCAAAACTGAACTCAGTATTCAAGGTGATGCCCCCAAACTTTCTGTCTGCCAAGGAAGTGCTTTTCTTCACAGTTTGGGGGTAGTGTAGTGTGAGGGCAAGCCATGGAAATGGAGAGCATTCCTGCTACTCTATAATCCATTGCCATCCTGTCTTGGGTCTTCATCATTTATAAGCAGGAGTTGATTTGTTTCATATTTCATTGATTTTATTTATTGTTCCCACTCTGTAAACACATCCTGCCACCCATTCTACAGAAAACTTTTTACAGAAGCTTGCAATCCCCTGCCTGTGATCTCTAGATGTCTCCCTTGCCCTAATACAAGAAAATATGAAAAAGGCGGGAGTAGCAAAACACTTGGTATGTGATCTTGGATAGAAATATGTATGTGCAACACCCTTCTGCCTTCACTTCCCAGCTAGATTAGAGTGGGATTTGCCCCTTCTGTTGTGGGGAAGAAACCTGGCATAACCGTTGTTGTGTTCCACGGATGCAAGTAAATTGTGCTTTCAGCTGGATCAGGCTGTTAGCAGGAAGAAGCCAGGATTATATCTGGGAGCAGGAGGAGAAAAGCAGGTGATGAGTCAGGTTAAAAAAAAAAAAGCTGCTGCTGAAACCCACCTCTGAGTTACTTTCCCAGCTCATTGAAGGATGCCTAATTGGTGTTCGGTCCACTGTTTTGTGCAGTTCTAAAAAAAAAAAAAGTCCAGGAACATCAGCATGAGAGCTTTAGCTTTTAAGTATCTTTACAAAACAGGCCTTTAACCGTAAGAATGAAGAAAGGGGGAAAATGAAAGGATTGTTTTTTCACATTGATGCTTGTCTCCTCACTTGTAATAACATGTCCAGCTGTATTCTTGCATAACTGGATCCTCGACATATAATCCACAAGTCTGTGTGGGCTGGTAATTAGCGCTGGCCCTTATTCAGCCCTCGAGATTCATTCCTTAGGGCAGCAACATTAGCCACTCAGTTAAGCATCTGCGCTTCTCAGATTTGAAATAATTTTTACCTCACTCAGGCAGGCTGTGTGTCCTGGAGCTGACTGCACACATTGCTTGTATTTGTGCGGAGACCTGTGTTTGCTCTGGTGTGGATGGGCAGGTGCATCTGTCCCTCTTGGGCAGAAGTCAAAGCCTTGCTTGTTTTCCACGACCAGTGGAGGATTTCTGACTTGTTTCTGTTTTTAGTTTAATGTGAAAAATAGTTATAGTTCAGCCCAGGTAGTGGGAGTTTGAGTTTGGTGTGATGCCTTGTTTACTGTCTTTGTGAAGTATTGTCAGGTGAAAGATGAGATATGCATGGTAGGACGACAAAATTCATCTACTACCTGCTGGGCAGATATTTGCTCTGGGAGGGAATCAAAAATCAGGAGACTATTTTTAGCTCTGAAATACTTTTCTTGAATGGCATTCAGTCCTCGCCAGCCTTTGATGAGCAGAAAAATAATCCCGCAGGGGAAAAACCAAAGGTGCCTGAATCTGTGCTCAGCTGTCGGCAGCTCCCATTGTGGCCATGGGAGCACTGGAGCAGCTCCAGGAGCAGCAGGCATCCCCTAACGTGGGCCATGGGAGCACTGGAGCAGCTCCAGGAGCAGCAGGCATCACCTAACAGCAGGCACCAGGCGAGAGCAAAATGCTCGAGGGCGGCAGGGAGCTGGAGTTGGCAATACAGAAGTGTGTCAGAGCTTGAGTAAAAATGACTCTGAGCCCATTTTCCTGATAGACACCCAGCCCTGCAATGTAGGGCATGGGGCTGAGAACCACAAGCCTATTGCACATCAGGAGTCAGCCCTGATCCCAAGCCCCGGTGGGAGAACTCATCTTGCAAATTGGCAAAATACGAACCCAGTGCTGGTAGATGGCAGCTCCAGAAATAGAAAGATACAGTGATAGCAGATAACACTCCCTGATAGCTGAAATAAAAAGAATTAAACAGTACAAAAGTGTGCTTTAATTGCTAACTGTCTCCTGTCTGCTTAAATCACTAGAAATAAGGGTCTGCTCTTTAGTGATGAGCAGTTCCAGGCAGAGCAGACGTGATGGGGAAAACATGTTTGGAATAAATACTGATGTGAATGGCACTTATTAGCTACAGTGTGGCATATTTATTCCTCTGTAGTTAGCATAATAGCACAGCTTGATATGAGAAGGGTTCTTTACTCATGTCTGTGTGTGCGTGCATAAAAATAACAATGGATTGTTATGGGCAGAATGCAGATGATTTTCCTGTCTCTGCAATTACCGCCCATGTTTGGATGGCATCATTTGTGGGAGATGAGCGAGTGGCCTAAGCATGGCTGTGCTTTGAGAAAACCTTCCTTTCCATGCGTCAAACAGGAAACAAGTGAGACAACAGTGCAAGAGGCCAGCTTTTCTCCCCTGTCTCCATGCCTGACAGTGGCTCTGCTCTGCTTTTGGTTGCTGCAGGGGTCCTATGAGGCAGAGACACCCCTTGCCAGCCCTGCTGGGACTCCTGGCAGCCTGGCTGCAGCCAACAGCCTTAACTTGGGCTGTGGCTGGAGTGGGAGGGAAGTGGAAATACCCCAATTATCTCACAGGAATTTAATAGGAGACATGTGGGTGGCTAGGTGAAAGCTTTATTTTCTTCTGAGAAGTTGGGCGCTCCAAGCGGAGACAGGTGATGGAGATAAGGTTGGTTGCTTGAATGTGCAGGCTACCTGCCTTTCTGCTGATGGGAACCTGCTCATCTTATTCTTGTCTTGCTTTTCTGTGCTTGTGTGCTGGGTGCTTTCAGGTGCCCCCATACCAGGTGCTCTTAGCTGGGAGTGGTATTGGAGGCTCTGCAGGGAGGTGCTTGTTGCTCCCTTGCTGAGAGCCTGCTTGATCCTGCTATCTGTGTCAGGGTCTAGCAGCCCTGCTGCTGCCCTGCCCCTTCTTATTTCATGGGGTTTGGGGTTTCTTGCCCTTCGAGAGCAAGAGCCTGCAGTAATTTAAAAAGCATTGACCAGTTCAATGAGGACTTACCACTATGGTTGCCATTTCTTCCCCAAGTTTCTGGAGCGAGGGAAAGCCTTGTAGAAGGTCTATGTGTTCAGTAGATGCTGGCTGCCAGCCAGTGTGGGGCGAAGGGCCCCCTTGCAACAGCTTCCAGAGAAATCTCTGTATTTGAGTGGTTCAGCAGGTGTCATCTATGAGTTGTTGCTTTGCAACAGCAGTAAGATTTCTCATCTCTTCTGCCTACATTTTAATGTAAGAACATGTGAAAATGGACAGTCTTGGACCTTTACTGTCCTGTTTAAACTCTGAGTGACACTGGCTGGTGAATTGCAGAGCTGCTTGGTGAAGGGGAGGGAAGACAATGGGGTTGACAGACAAAGGGACTGTCTGAGCTCTGTTTCCATAAGAAAAATCATGAAGCATTTCAAATGAGGAGCCAAGAGCTTCTCAGGTTGGCTGTGAATGCTGAGTACTGTCTCAGGACCCATCTTGGAAGCCTTTTTGTTGAGGGGAATAATTATACTGTGGCAAAAGTATTTACTTGCCAGGTATTTGCGTGCCTTATTTGTACGGTGTTCTTCCATTGCAGGATGAAAAACGTTAAGATGTATGCCTGGGAGTAACAAACTTTCCATTCTTTCTAAGTTTGCTTGACTGAATGCTCGGTTTAGAAATACCATAAAAGTGCCAGGCTATAGCTTGAAGTATCTCATTACCAGGTGTCAGGCTGCTTATAACTTTCACTCAGGGATTGTTGGGGTTTTTTTCCTGTTGGTCTTCTAATGAAAATGCCAAAGGGGGAAAAACTATTACAAAAAATAAATGCTGCTTTGATTGAAAATAAAAATGCTGAGCCAGCAAGTGGCTTTCAGTCATGCTTGCTTTATTGCATGGTCCTTGACTATATGTTATTTCACAAGCCTATGGGATGTTGTATGGTGTGAGGGTCTTGTATGGGCAGGGTCCTGCTGGTTTGCAGCACGCTAGGAGGAATTGCAGAGCTGAGAGATGAGAAGGTAGTTTATGTCAGTAGAGGGACCTGACGAGTAGGCAGGGGGGAAAAAACTCGGATGCTGAGGTTACAGCACTGACTTGGCTGAAGTCAGACAAGTGTCCCCTGTAGGGCATGGGCAGCATGGCCAGCTGAGGGAACAAGGACCTTGTTGGAGCTTTTGTGGCTGCTGGTCACCTGTGACAATGTGGGGAAACTGTTTTAATGCTCTTGCCTTCTCTTACAGGGTTGTCAGCTGCTCTAGCTTTGGGTGCTAGTGCAGTAAGTGATGTGAGGGAGCTTCTGGCATTGCCAGGCCCTGTGTAGTATGCCTGTGGGAGACCACAGTGGACCTATGAAAGGTGGCTGAAGAAGCAGCTGAGAACTGGTGATCCAAAGCATGAGCAGGCAGCAATGGTGCTGGGAAGGAAATGTGGGGAAGGCTAACACAGAGCGCTGCTGGAGAGGCTGGGGAAGGCATATCTCCTCTGCCAGAAAGGAGGAGGAAGGTGCTTCTCTGGAGACCTTAGTCATGGTTGGAGATTCTTGTGGCATCTTCAGAAGCCTCTTGTCATGGAGAAGATGATGCGCTAGAAGGACAGTCTTGGCCAGGTCTAGCTCATGCAGACTTTGTGTGGCATCAGGATCTGTCTTTAGTCCCAGACTTCAGCAGTGCTTCCCTGCTGCCTTGGCATCTCCCAGTGCCAGCAGCAAAAGTGATAGTTTAAGGATCTCCACGTCATGCTGGAGAATGTACTGTCAAGGATGGAAGTGTCACAGCTTGTGTACCAGCACCCGAATGTGCTGGCTGCTGGGAAGCCTGTGATCCCATTGCTGTCTCTCAGCGAGCTGTGCCCTGGCACAGGGAGGTCCCTGCTGCCTGGGGCATGCAGACAGAGGTGCTTGAAGACACCATGGGTACCACCTGGGGGAGGTCATCGTGCCCCAGAGCCGCCTGTAATTGTGAGAGGTTTCTGTGGCCCTCTCCAAGGTTCAACTGAATGCTTCTTTGGACCTGCCAGAGACTGCAATCCTCTCCTTACAGCAATGCTGGCACTTTCCTCAGCAGGGAAAGGGAAACTTGGAGACATGGCAACCAATTTGCAAATAATAAAACACTTAAAGCTATACGAAAAGCATCTTGCATGGAAAATCAGACAGGGCAGGAAAAACAGCACTTACCATCATCATAATGCAGCTGAAACCTCTTTCTTGGAGATAATCATCTCTGACTCCAGCAGTAAAAATAAAGGACAAAAGCTGGAAGAAGCCAGAAAGCATGTCCGTGGGAGTGAATATTGGTGAAATGAAAATTAAAAACACAATGAAAGGCATAGAAGTGCCTTAAGTGAAAACAGAGCCATTTGCCTAGAACAACTACTGAGATTATATGGGAAGCACATGGGGGTGTGGGGAACCGGGCTGAGCCTGGGGCTGCAGCAGGGCTGGTGCCGTGCCAGTGCTCAGCCATGAGGGAATGGGGGGAAAAAGCCCCTGCCTAGACTTGAGAAAGGTCCAGCTTTCAGGTGTCCCTTGCTGTCTAGGAGACATTCAGGTCCTTGCTTTTAGCACCCAGTCTGAAGAATAAAGTAATTTATTGTCTGTCTGGAGGATAATGGCTGATCCTGGCCAGCACGCGATCCTGTCTAGTGAGGCTCATCCCCAAACTGCTGACCTTTAATGGACAGTATGTGCTGAACTGGCCTTCCTCAGCGAATCTCGCTGAAGTTCACATTTAAAGGTCTGTGCAAGTCAAACCTCATCCAAAGCTTGAACAACAGAAGGGAAGATTTCCACTGGCACAGATCCAAACCCCATCAGGCTGTGAAGGCTCAGAGAGGCAGTGCTGCCAGCTGAACTGACTTGAGAGCAGCCCATAGAGTTCCTTATTGTCCCTGCTATGTGGGAGCATGGTCTCATGCAAATCAGAGCCACAAAACTAGGCTTTAAATGTTGTTTCCCACTTCAGGTTTTGAGCAGTCATTTGGAGACCTTAATTTAAAAACAGGTATCACTTTTTAAGTGCTACAAAAGATGCACAGCCTTTTATCAAAGGATGCCAACGTATGGTGCGAATACTTATGTCTTGTGACTATTTCAGGCTGACCTTGATGGATTTGTTATGCTGTCATAAAAATCAAACTGCTCGGTGAACTATATGCTATTTCCCACAACACCAAGAAAACACCTGGGGCCCTTTTGCTCCTCGTAGACAATGGGGCACAGAGGCTTATGCAACTCTCCTGTTCTGCTGGTGGCTGCTCTCTTCCAGAGCTGGCATGGTATTTTTGATGCAAAGAAGTGTCTCCTAACTATATGCTAATCACATTTTCAAAGCTTCAGCTGATGCTAAAATGATGCAACTGATGCCTGAATTCGCATACTTTTATTTATTGCCTTTTGTATGCTGTGTGTAGCTTTTCATGTAACTGTGCCTGATTTCTACCAAAATCTTGGTTTGAGAGCTTCTGTACAAAAAAAGATGTGTTTATCCTTTTTGAAGATTTTTTTGAGTCCTCCTTGGCCCCAGCTATCTGAAATACAGACTTGTGCACATATATTCTCTCTGCAGGCAAAGAACAGAAGCAGGAATAGGCTTTACAGCTGTGGTTCTCAAATTTTATTAGTCAAAGAGCTGCCTGACCTTCAGGGAAAATAAAAAAAATCTGGGAACCATCATATCTAATGCTGCCATCCTGATGTTCAGTTATGACCAAATAACTTCTCTATATGATTTTTTTATTAGTTTTGCTTGCCCTTTTGTTTACTTACTTGCCTGGATAGGAATGTGCTCAGTAAATGTGTCTCTTCACAGGTCACTGTCTGGTGTCTCACACAGCACCCTTGGGCCTATGCTGAATGTGGGTCTGCAGCCCTGGTGGCCTCTGCCCTGTTGGTTTTACGTGGTGTCTGCTAAGCTGAGGGAAACAGTCACTTTTCTGCAGATGGCATGGTGCAATTAGTCCTTTTCTTAGTAAAGAGATGCTGCATACTCAGCCCAGCCCATCATCTGATGCTGAAGAAGCATTCTCAAATTCAGTCCATCACAGAATAAACTCACCAGGTGCTTATAGGAACAAGGAATACAACAAGTGATTGCCACAGCTTTTCCTGGTTTACTGAGTGCTGGTGAGGACCCTGGCTTGGAACAGGTTCCTTGCTGGTGGGGTTCATTGGGAATGAAGGGGAGAAGATGGGAAGACCCAGCTGGGCTTTGCTGGTGTTTCTAGACCCAGGGTGCTGCGCATGCAGCTGATGAGGGCTGTCAGCTGGGGCAGGCGGGGTTATCTCTCTGCAGAGGTGGGTGGGGTTTTGGGGATCCCCATGTAGGTGCTTCCAAGGCCAGGCCTTTTGGTGGCAAATCAATGCCTGTGTTTGCTGTTCCCAAAGGCAAAGGCTGGTGCCCTCCTGGGCCATCTTGGCCTGGTGCAGGGGAACCAGGCTGGGGGGGCACTGGGCCGCCCTCACAGGCATTTTGGGATCTCTCCCCTTGTCAAGCTGCTCTCCTGGTGCCCTGTACTAGCCTGTGGTCTCAGAGATGGGCCAGGGGTGTGTGTGCTTTCCTGGGTGTCACTTGGATGTGGACAGACTCTCTGCCCATCCCTCAGTTCCCTTTCAAAAGCAGTCAGCTGTAGTTTTCTTCGATGTAATGGCATGGGCAGGGAGTGGCCTCCTGTGGTACATGTGGCACAGGCACAAGTAAGTGTCACGTTGATGTGTATGCTTTTGTTGCCCCTTTCCTTCCTTTTTCAGCTCAGCAATTGCCATTGGACTCCAAGTTTCAGGATCTTGGGTCTCCTGAAAGAGGTTGGGCTGCTGGTGCAGCTCAGCTCCTGGCCTGCTGAGCCCTTTAAAAGCCACATGGCCACCACCTGTGCCAGCTCCTGGTGTGTAGGGCCTCTCCAGAGATGGAGCTGCTCTGGGGAGGGCAGCACTGTGGGGGATGGTGCTGGGCATCCCCCCTTTTGCCAGGGCCTGCCCAGGCAGGGTGGCGGTGGCCCTGCTCCCCACATGGTTGCTGGCCCTGCCCCAGCTGGTGCGGGCCCGCAGCTGTGCCTGCTTGGGCCAGCCTGTCCCGATGGGCCGGGGAAAGCTGATGTGGAGGGTGGCTGCCGGGGTTTTTAGCTGTCCCAAGCTCCTGTTGCTTTGCAGGCATTAAGTCTCCCCTTGCTATTTAGCTGCCCCCTCCAGACCAGTGGTCTCTCACCCCCTTGTGTGTCCTTTCTGCCCAGCTATGAGGGCTGGTCCGGCCCAAAATCACTGGCCCTGAGTGGGAACAGTGCTGCCAGCATCCCAGGAGGGCAGTGAACGGCTCTTGCCTGGGCTCCAGCAAAGTCCAGGCATCGAGGTGAGGCACAGGTGATGTTTGAAAGAAAATAATCTTGTGTAATTCAAGCACCAGAGGGAACAACTTGCTCTTGTGGAGGATTTGTTCTGTGTCCCCTCTCTTCCCTGTGCTGCTTTTCTTCCCCTCCTCCTCTTTAATCCCCATCTTTCTTGGGTTCAGCTTTTCATCCTGATCTTCAAGGACGAAGGCAAAATGCTTCCACAGCTTGATAAGCTGCCCAGATTTGCATTTAACATATTCAAATATTTAACATATTTAGAGCTGAATTAAAGCAAAGGGAGACAAAATTTGGAACAGACAGAAGAATAAGTGTGTGTATATGAAGGAATAAAGGCGATGCCTGCAGATACACAGGGAAAATAAAATATAGGAAAGAAGGCAGAGAGAGTCTGGTCCCTCTTTGTTGTCGTATCAAGCATACTGTGACTAATGGCCATAATTCCCCCCCCCCCCATCAGTACCATAATAGAGGAATAAAACTAATTGTCATCTGCCACCCACTGTTTGTAAAGCAGCTTCTCTTAAATAGTTCTTATGTATTGAGTTCAGCTGTCAAAAGGAGCCACTTTTTTTCATGGTCTGCAAAATGCATTTCAGTATGAACACAGCTCGATGCAAAGGTCACCCCATCAAAAAATGTTTTCCCTCAGTAGTGAGTATAATGGCAAAAGAAGGCATTTTGCAGTCTATTCTCACCATTTTACTTGATATTTCTTAAATGGTAGACAGCTGGAGATTAAATTCCCTTTGATGGGCAGAATTTGAGGGAGAATGTTTTATAGTGTATTTTGGGTTCCCCCCCTTCGTTTTCCATGCTGTGGTATGGGCTTTTTAATAGCTACTTATGACAGGTAGTATGAGCCATAAAAAGAGCAGGAGACAGAAGAAAATTACCTATTGTTTTTCAGATTGGCTATTGTTCCTTAGGATATTAGTATGTGTTCCTGTGTGTGCTAGTCTTTTAATGGTAGTTTGGTTCCTGGCTGCTTAAATTACTCTCCCTGTCAGTGTTTCCATTTATTTGACACATTCCAAATACAAAAAGACTTTGGGAGTCAGCCTACAGAGTGAGGGAGACTACGACGACAGTAAATATCTCTACAGACAATAGGCAGAGGTCACACAGCAGTGAAAGGGAGGGTTCCTGCTAACACTTCCACCAGAGAGTCGGGGTAAGGCAGTTTGAAGTTATAATTATAGGTGAACTCATGCAGGGGTGCCTGTTCTCCGTGTGTGCTCCCAGACCTGCTTTGGCATAAGCTGGTGGGGAAAAAGAAAAAAAAAATCTGTCTTCTGACAGGCATCTGAAAGTGGGTGTTACATCTTCAGGGGTATAACTTGCGTGTTTCACCCACATTTTTACAACAATTTTGCTATGTCTTGGAGTTACAAAGGGGAAGTTTGGAGAAGGCTTTACTTGTCCCAAGAAGAAATGATTTCCGCTGTTGTGCTGCCTGGATTAACCTGTGGTGACCCTTGCCCAAAGCACTGTGTGCAGACAATGGAAACAATGGCTCTCTATCAGGCCCTACCAAATACATGTCAAGTGATCTTCCAGCAATGGCAAAGGGAAGCTCAGGGTAGTTGAGAATGTAACCCCAGCTGTTCTCTTTCCCCTAGAGGGAGGAACTGGTCTTTCAAAGAGACATTTTTTATAATTTCATCTGTAGTTCAATTGTGTGCATTGATTTAGGCTTCACTCTGTTTATATGCACAGAGATCTTAAACAAAAGAAAAAAAGCGAAACCTGAGATTTAAGACCTGCCATTAAAGGCAGTCCTCAGGGGAAGTTCATATTGTAACGGTGGTTGGTGATCAAGTTGCCCTGGAAGATTCAGTGGTGGTGGTAGGAGGTCACCCTCAACAGACAAGAGGTTGTACCGCCTTGAGGAGAGATGAGTGGTGTCAATCTGCAAGGAGAACCAGGGCTTGCCTCAATGAAAGTCACAGTAGTGTCCCGGTATGGTGGCATGGGCAGACCCTGTCCTTGACTTTATGTGAAAACCGTCAGGGCATAACAACAGTTTGGAGCCTTCAGCTGGGCCCGTGGATGCACATTGAACCTGGAGTGTCCAAATCATTAAGCCTGAGCTGTTACTGTTTGATCTTTTAGTGAGTAGTAGTAATGGAGGGAAATTTCTGTTGGACTAGCTTCTGAGACAAAAAGGGGCTGCTGGGATAGTGTAGACCACACCTTACCTGCAGGAAAGTACTCTCCAATAAACCCCGAACAACTTCTCTGGTGGTAGGAGTGTTGCTTTTTCTTAGCCACCCATCGGAACAGAAAACTTCCAAGACTCTCCAGGCCTTATTCTTCTCTTAAATGTTAGATTTGCCTTTTTTAAAGGGCAGTTGTACCACATGTAAAAGATTATAGTTCCAAGTGTGCTCTGAATGCAGCAGAACCTGCTTTGTTCTGTTGTGCTAGCCAAAACATCTTGAGAGGGACGGGCGTCAAAGCCCCAGGCTGAATTAACTGGCTTGGAATTAGGCAGAGGATGTTTTGCAAGAGTGTTCCAGCCAGGGAGAACCACATGGTCTGGTCTCTTTTTGCTTCTACACTGCTGCACAGTCCAGAGAGCTCCTTTGTTTTAAGTTGTGTTCATAGCAGAGTAACAGGGGTGAAGGAGTCCTTACTTTGTCTCTGGGCCTCTCCATGGGTGACAGTGCTATGAGGTGGCAGTGGCCACCAAGTAATGTCTGGCCAGAAGCACAAAGTCCAGGTAGTGCATTTGTCCAGTTATTTGCTCTCTGATGTAAGGGTAGGAGCACAATCCAGCCCCTAAATGCCAGCCAAAGCACTGCTCTAGCTGATACTTGCCCTTTGACTTTCAAGTAGACCCAAATTCCCATTTCTCCATTCCAATTTCATGTTCTTTGAGCACCTCAGTAAAGTCAGGGTGAAAGATGAGCGAATTCTTGATGAACTCTGCATTGCTTTACTGTGTGCACACTTCCAGACACTTACTGCCTCTGGAAGGCTCACTCCTATTCAGGCTGCACCGTCCCTGCAGGATTATTTTGGGAGTTTTGTGTAATGATGGTTCTGTTTCTTTTCCTAAACATTCAGTTTTTGGCATTTTGCTCTTCTATGCCTGGGCTACCTGGGATGGACAGTGGGAACTGCAGCATGAATAAAAGCTAAATCACTTGAGTGATGATGACTCCACTGCCTTCTGTGGAGGTCTCTGTGTCTGAAGGGGCAGAGAAGTTTTCCTGCAGTTTGTTTTAGAGATGGCTGACCTTGAAGCTTTGTAGTAAACCAAGTAATCTTGGTGCTGCATGTCTACAGGAATTTGCAACATCACAAAACATCTAGAAGTCTAGAAGTCCTGGTAGGCCTTGGCAGTATGCCTGAATTGCCTCAGTGATCCTAGGAAATCTGCCTTCCTGGCCTGGAGGAGCTGGCTCACGCCCAAACATACCTGCTGTAAAGGAAAGGCCATTTACACCCTGGTGGCCTCTGTAGACTTGGCCAGTTCAAGAACCAGACCAGAGTCAGGTAGACATGTCTTTATCATGCAGCTGATGGGTTTTTGCTGTCTTTGGTGTAAACAGTGTAAAGAAAGAACCATGAATGCATGGTAGATGTGAAATGTCTGATGAATGACAACAACCAGTCATGAGTGGCTCTAAGGAGAACGGCTAGGAAAGACAGGATGGCTTTTGCTTTCTGCAGTCAAGTTACTGAATAATCTGAGGGCAGGCCAGGAGGATGGAAAGAAGGCTGATAAATCAAGCACGGCAGCACAAAACTTAATAAAGCGCTGAGATGTTTTAGGTAGAACATGGCACATGGGAGAAATGTGCTGCCAACCCATTAATGAAAGCCTCACTTTCCAGTGCTGTCACATCATTGGGGCTGGTAGATACCATGTGCCATAGATTTCTGTAGGCAAACCTTCTGTTTCAGGTTATTCCCCAGCAGAGGTGATGTGAGGATATATTTGTTGATATTCTTGGGGCCCTCATCTATTTTTGGGAGAGTGCTGTGAAAGGCTTGAATGGAAATTCTTTCTGTCAAAGCACACCCGTAATTAAACCGTTCTGTTTATTCATGAGTTCAGGCAGGCTTATTATTGTTTTTCTCTAACCTTGATCTAACAAATTGTGCAATGTGGTCTGCCACACATCTGCTGCTCCATGTGTGCTGGGGAGGGTGGACACCTGGTGTCAGTGGAGGGAGAGTAGTGGAGTGGAAACAGTGGCCTCACTGGGAATTTACTTTGAAGACAAAGCCCCTGCATGTCTATTTGTGAAACGTTTCTTTTGAAGCAGCAGCATGGATAGGTTTGTTGTGAAGCAGGAGGTGTTATAAAAGCGAATAACTGCAAGTTGGCCAAGTGCTTAATGAGGATCCGTGAGTTGTGACAGGTGAACTCATCTGGCAGCAGCCCTGGCTGCATTGCTGTGTCACACGCTGGTGGTTGCTCTTGAGAGACGCATTTGTGCAGCATGCCTGGTGCATGTGTTGCTCCTTGTCGGTGTGAGATGCAGGCTGTTTCTGTCATGTTGTCTTGTGGGTAACATAGGAAAATTACACATGTAGTCATGTGCCAGGACCATGACTGATTCTGCCCTTTTGAAGTTGGGGGGAGAAAGAGGAATGTCCCCTTATGGACAGAGTTTGGTAGGAAGGGAAAGCAACCTGCTGGAGAGGGGTAGATGCCTGAGCTCTGCATCTGCCAGCACGGACACTTGAGTCTTTGCAACACATAAATCATGGCAAATGTGTGTGCTTTTCTCATTGTGTCAAAGCCAGAAAGCCCTGACCCAGCTGGAGGAAAATAACAATTTGAGCAGAGATCTCATCAAGGAAGATGTTCCAGCTCGTTAGAAAACAACTTACTGTATGCTTGAAAGGCGCCTGTAATGCATAAAAAGAAATGGTTCACTCTTGCACTGGAAAATCTAAAGTAGAATAGGCAGATATGACCTCATCTCTTCATGCTGGAAAATTACTGCCACTTTTAACTTGGTGTTCTTGCCATCTTCAAGTGGTTACTGGGGAGTCAATGATTTGTGAGCAAGTGTAAATGTGGTTCAGTTGCTTATCAAGTTGGAGCAAATTCTCTTGGTTGGCAGTATGTATAATGGATGGAAAAGCAAAAGAACAAGCAACATTGTCTGGCTTTTTAAATGGCCTCTTCTGGGTGTCTGAAAGGCTTGGGAGGGAAGAATTTAAAGTGAACTGTGTTGCCTGACCCTTGTATTGAAGGCAACTATGGTCTTGCTATTCACAGTATAGACTTCAGGTCTGGTGCCCCACCAGTTCATTTGGGAAGTGTGGTCCCAGTGATAGACACTGCCACAGTGTTTAGGAAAACGCGCTGGTTACGCAACGCAGGCACAGTGTGCTGTCTAGGATGATCTAAGTGGGCTAGCTATAGATGGCACAGATGGTTATATCAATCTGTCCTCTCCTTATGCCAGTTCAGCGTACTGGGCTTTTGCTGTGATTGCAGTGCTGGGAGAACCCTGTGAGGCAGACTTGGAGTTGATGTCTGCTCACTGGCTGTGTGCTACTGGAAGGGGAGATAACCTCTCTGTGGTGGGCTGCCATGTTAGAGGTTTTTTGACTAGAATATGGTCTTTGGGAGATGACTCTTTTACGAGCAAAAGATAGTTAGGCCCAGCATCTCTGGTACTGCAGCCATTTCCAGGGAGTGCACCTAACAAGGGAGAAGTTCATAAGAAAAGGAGAGAATGGTGGCAGTGGCTGGAGGGACCTGCAATCTGGATGACTAATTGTCATGTGCTTCACTTGTGAGTGGTTGAATATACCCTTCAGCAAGTTCCATTGCTCTAAAAAAATAAACAGGGTCTGTTTCTGAATGTAAGAGCTCAGAAACTCTGATTCTGGTGTGATCTGGAGGTCCCCAGTTTCCTGTAGGCCTTGCCAGGGGAGTGAGAGCCAAGCCCTAGCTAGGGAAGTAGCTCCTTGGCTTCAGGCTCTTGTTTCACAGCAGGGCACGTGTAAGCCAAAGGCACTTAGCCTTGAGGCAGGCCTTGTGAGATGGGACCACTGCAATATGTCTATTTGGCACGCTTGGATGTGTAGGGATAGATGAAGCAGATTAAACTATATCACCCAGCGGTGATATACTTCCCAATGGGGAAATCTGCCACTTCCCCAGGAAAACTATTCCAATGGTTTAATTACTCTCAGTGCTGGCAAACAAGCTTTTATTTCAAAGCTGAATTTGTTTGACTTCAATTTCTGCCCATTGGGTGCTATTTTGATGAGGCTTACTCTTGGCTAGCTCTTCCGTGTGCAAGTACCTATGAGTATCAATTGAGTTGTCCCTTTGTCTTTTTCAGACACATTAAATTCTTTACATCTGTCTCTGCAGGAATTATCCTCCAGGCCTTGGTTTCCTTTCAGCTCTCATTTAAACTAATTTCCATGTCTTCCTATTCTCTGAAAGCTGACTCTTTGTTCAGGACTCAGTTCTAGGCACCTCAGGTCTGTGTATAAAGTTAAGGTTTCTCTCAAGCTGCCTGGCTCTTCAGTCACGCAAGAATGGCATCAGCACTGCAGAGATCATTACTTTCTTCTCTGAAGCCTTGTTTTCTGTCTTGTAAACACAGCATTGCCTTTTTGGTTCCCAAATCTACAGCCTTGCATTGTATTCTGCAGCAGTAATCCAACAGAGCCTGTGCTTGCCTCTGCAGACAGCACAGCAGGTCTGGTTGGGAGCTGGGGGTACATGAGACTGGTTGGTATTGGCACAGCCTGCCAGATTGCTGTTTTCTACTAGGTCCATTGTCTGTGTGTTACTAGTACTCATGGAAATGGGAAAGTTCTCCCTATGACCTCCGTTTCACAACAATTTGCTTTGCAACTTAATTGGTGTTTGTCAACATTAGAAAACTCCCACCTAGAAAATTTGTTCAGGCTTGGCTACGTTTCAGCAAGTGGGGAAACAGGAACTGCTCTCACACCTTCTGTTGGGGTTTTGCTGTCTCTCAAGGGAAGGGTGGGGATGGGAATGTGGAGGGGAAGCTGGGTCTGCTACTCACCATGAAGGTATTAGGGTACTGTTGAGAGGGCTTGTTTTAGGTGCATGAGCTTTTATAGACAGTTGCAGGCAGGAGCTATGGAATGTGGTTCAAAGCAACCATCTGTTGTGGGCAGGCTGTGCTGCTGTCCAGAAGAGCCATCTCTGTTTATGACGAATATTTTCTTTTACTGTAAACTCTCTCTTATTTGGCCACTTACCATAAGAATTTGTTAACCCCTTTAAAACTCTCAGAAAGTGGGTAACGTTGCTGGGAGTTGATGGTTAATTAAAGGTTAAATTAATGTGTCTTCCCCCTTGTCAGTATAATCCACATGAGCAAATTCCAGAAGGACTGGAGAAGGCCAGATATCACCTGCAAGACCCTGTTTGCACATCAGAATAGTGAATGCCTGACAGTACTGAAACAGTGCTGAAATGAATAACAGGTCTTGTTCTTCCTACCTGTTCTGTGCCTCTACTGTCTGGAGTGACTGAGTCTTACTAAAGCTACTGGGATTACAATGTGGTGCTTGAGCTTGTGCTTAGTTTCTAATTTCTCAAATTTAGGAGGGACTAAAGTATGTGTGTTAAATGCTTTGGTGAATGGACATCATTTGCGAGAAAAAAACCCAGTACAGAAATCCAAACCAGAAGGCAGGGTATCTTTTTTTTTTTTTAACAGAGTTTATATTTTCCTGTTTAAATGCAAATATTTCTCCTTGACACCCCGCTTAAAGACAAATAAGGTGATTGCTTCTTGTGGCTATGCTGGTTTCCTCATTTGAGTCTGCTGCTATAATGGCAGTCAGATTAAAAAAAAAAAAGGCAGACAGTTGGGCGGAGATGGGATGTTAAACATTGCGCAGAGCATGGAAACCCTGTGTCAGCCCAGAGCTTGTAAAGGGAAAACCATCACTTGGCAGAGACAGCTTAATAGGCTCGTAAAATCTGGCACCATCAAAACCATGATTTGGGTTTGATGAAAGCGTGGCAGGGGAGCCTTGAGAAACAACAGCTGTATCAACGGTCTTCAGATCATTCTGAGAGCAACATCAGGAGAAGGCTGGAAACAGTTCAGAAAATAATTTCATATTGAGGGTTTGCTGGGGGCAGAAATGTATAGGGAAAATTAAAATGAAAGAATTAATAACAGTATCAATAACCTTCCTACAACAGCTATCAGGTGTGACATGAAAATGACTTGAAAGTTGTAATCTACTGTGGTTTTTTTCCCATCAGCAAGGTTTGAGGGATGAGAGGAGAATCCAAACAAGGCAATTAGAAGACTGGAGCATGTTGGGGAAAGGAGGAACGGCTGGTGTGTAGAACCTTTCAATGCAATTTTCCCTGCCAGACACAGGGGCTGGTCCAAATTATGATACAGTGGAGCAAATATTGGAGCGAGCAGATTTATGGAGTGACACCAGTGATTGCAGTGTCAGCTGGTGTGCACAAGGGTGGCCTATGCAAGATGCTCATCATTGCAGCAAAAGACACAATGCAGCTTTTCCTAGAAGTGGATTCTAGAGGCAGAAGACTCTAGCTAGCTTTCTCACTCACCACCAAAGCCTGTGAATCTTTGAGTATGATTCAAATTTGCTGAAGTCATCGCCAAGATTTCCAGTACTTTTTCTGGGCTGTGGACCAATCCTGCTTAGTCCAGTCCAGTTAGCGTGGGTGTAGGGGATGGTAAGATGTCCTACATTTTTTTTTCTATCAGTGTGTGTTGATTCTGAGCCATTTGTACTCATTTCTTTTTCTTCAGGATGACTTGACTCACAGCCAGGAGTTCACTGTACTTGTCTCAGGCTTTGGGACTGTGGGCCCAAACTGGAACTCTCCATAGCTACTGGAAAAGAGAGCCCAGCACATAGGTTAAGCCACTTATAAATGATGGCATGGCTGAGGCAGCCAAGCTCTGTTTCTGAAACTGACTTAGTCACCTAAGAAATGAAACCACACTGAAAATGTTTCCCTTCCTGAGGTCCTAATGCTTTTCAGACATTACCTAAGCCATCAGGATATGATGGGACAGACTACTGTGATGCCATTTGCTGGTTTCAGGTCATTGCAGAGGAAAAGGGGACTCAGTTTTCAGACTCTCCCAGAGACAGCAAGTTTCTGTTGCAGTTTATGTTCAAACTTAACCTGCAAATCATCCAGAATTGATATTGTTTTTTGACCTATATTTAGCTGTATTGTTGCCTCATAGCTGTCCAAACTTTCAATGTTTCCAAGGGAAAAAGGAAGAAGCAAAGCTTGCAGTCTCTATTTTCTGAATTAGCGATTGTATGTCTGAGCCTTCAGAATACTGATCAGAGAAGCTAATGAAGAAGAGAAACCACTTGCATGAATGCATAGTGAACACCGAGGCACAGGCTCAGTTGCACGGGGCTGAGGATACAGTAGTGTTCATATGCAGAGGAGAAAAATGGTATGAGATGAGCAAGGTAGTCATTTTAGGAAGCTGGTCATAACTTTCTCTTTTGCTCTCAGAGCAGTCTCTCTGAAATTAATTGGTTACTCCTTTGTAATGCAAATAGATATAAAGAGGTTTATGCTTTCAGAAGGAGCACAGGCACTGAACTGAAGAGCAGGTACTGTCTCTGCTGCAGCAGACAGTCTGACATCTGCCAAACAGCTGGAAGTCGCTGGGGAAGTAGAGAAGCCGTTTGATAGCTGGAGTGAGGTTGGCTGCCCATCTGCAGCTCAGTCCTGTGCTGCACTAGTGACAGGACTAGTATGCTGTTCCATCCCAAGCCTTGGTCCACATCAGGAAGCCTCTGATATGCTGGTGCTCAGAGCTGTGAAACGCACAGACTATGGTCCCTGAAGGCAAAGGGTGTTTGTGCTGCTGGGGTCACTCGTAGGGTGGGAACATGCTATTCTAAAGAAGAACAGGGCTTTCTCCATGTCCATTCCTGTTCCTGCAAGCTTGGCACAAAAGGAGAAAATGCCTTTTCAAGGGAAAGAAGTCAGTGTATTCACTGGCCACGGTGTTCAGTGGGTTTATTTGCCAAAATAACCTATGTGCACTCAAAGTAAGAAAAGAGTTTTGTGGCACTGACTCTGTGATTCTAGGTCCTTTCTCCCTTTGAACATTTGCTTTTCTTCTGCAATATGTCATTGACTGGGAGTTATTCAAAGGTAGCTTCAAAAGATCAAAGTCAGATCCAGTCTTTATAGCACTCATGCCTCTGCCATTCAGTTTATGCAGCTATTAATGAGGTGAGTTTTATATGGCCTGACATTCATGTCTTCTGTTTACCCTAACGAGATTGTTCTGCTGTCCCTCTTGTTTTAATAAGCAACAGAGTCTCCAAGATCATATTCTACAAAGATATTTTTCCAGTTTAGGATTAGCAGGAGCAAAGCTAGGAATGATAATTTTAACAGGCATAAAACATCAGGATCTTGTGTCTGATGCCTTCAAAGCAGTGCATTCTCCTCTGCTTTGCCTACTCTGTATTATCACAGGTTTCAGGCTAACACATACATTTCTTGCCCTTTTATCTCTCTAATTGTTTTCACAAGTTCATTAATGACTTTGCAAAAGCTGTAGTGAAACTAAACGACATGCTCATAAACCTTTAAAGGAGAATATACCCGGCTGGTGATGGGAAAAGTCTCATTAGTGTTTTCAAATCGCTCCCAGCAGGTTTTTCTGCAGATTCAAACTTGTTAGGCACATAAATATGCTTCTCTAATTCAATCAGCTGTGCTGATTGTGTGACAACTGAAGTTTGCTCTGCTTTTAAGTAGCCACTAAAATCACCTTTCTAAAGCATATGTTCTGAGAGCCAGAACTAGGCTGAATTGTGAGGGTTGGGGTTTTGTTTTGTTGTTCTTTTTTTTTTTTTCTTTTTTTGTCAATCTGTGAAATTTCTTGGGCTACTGATGTCAACTATGCTTTGCTTCCAAGAAAATCCTGTGGTAGCTCTTTGGAAAATCATTGGGTTTCTCTCTGAGCTGGGAATATTGAGGTGATATTGGTATAGGATCTGCAATATATGCTCAGGCCAAGGCTTAAGATGGTGTGGGAGTTTTGCTGAGACAAGGCCTAATTCTGTGGGATTAATCACAAAGTGATAAGCAAGCTCCTTTGTGGTCTTTACAGATGATATATTCTGGCACATGTGCAGGGCAGAGAGAAGAGCTGGGTATGAATGAAGGCAGCTGCAGCATCTGTAGGAAAATGTGCAGCATGCCCCATGGGAGATGGTTCGAATCTCAGTGAGCCATGCCAGGGTCATGCCTGGACCCAGCGAGGAGATTAAAGAAATTGGGCTTTCTCTGTGGTGTTCGTGAACAGTGCTTTGGGCATGAAGCAGTGGTAGGAGGGAGAGCTTGACATAACAGCATTTCAGCGCAGCAGGATGTGGGGCAAGTGCGGAGGGCTGGCCTTGGCATCTAAGCGGCTGTGGAGGAGGAGGGCTGGAGGCTGAGCAGGGCAGGCGTCCAGGTGCAGAGGAGCCAAGGGGAACCGAGACCAGAAGGCTCACTGCTTCTGCAAAGTTCAGGGCACATCCTGAACTGCTAGACCAGCACGTTTCCACCCTTACTCATCTCAGAGCTGTTCTTTCTGTGCTGAGATAAAGAATGAAAATGATTTTCCAAGCCTTGAGAGTGCTTTCTTTTGAGTTCATCTAGATGAAGATATTTATACTACACAAACCTGAATTGAAGTATTTGATTTCACTTTTGTATGTGGAGTTAATTTATGTGACACAATTAAAAAACATTTTATTTATACAATAGGAACTTACAACTAGAGTAGGTGATTAAAACAACTGAACAGACTCTTCTGAAATTTTAACTTTGCTAAAAGCATAATGATCCTTTGACATGATATTCTAGTTGAGCATTTTTGAAAATAAGTTAAATGTAAGGATGAATTTTGGATAATACTTTACCATACAAGCTCTATTTTGTGCCTGTCACTGGAGATCTTGAAAGAGTTTTGATTGGACTAGGCAGGAGATACTAATATATGTTTTGGGCCTTATTGCTCAAAGTTTCCCAAATAAAGTTGAACTGTCTGGTAATCTTACTTCAGAGGGGTGAAAAAAAACCTACCGGCTGAGTTCGTTATGTGTTACGTGTCACCGCTTGCATGTAAAGCTACTCGGCACCAAACTGGCATTCTCACAGTAGAAAGTGAGTAGACCTTGGTAACACAAACAAAGACAAACTTCTTTCCCCAAGGAAGCAAAATAAGCACATCCAAACCTGAAGCTAGAAACCAAACTGTATTGGGTTTGCATTGCTACCAGTGACAGGCAACTTGCTCCGCAGAGAGCTTAGCATGTAGCAGAGACCTGGGACATCCCTTTCATGTAGGAGTGAGCACAGCTGTTATGTATCCGCCTTGTACAGGCCTCTCCTGGAAAGGGGATTCAGCTGTAACTTTATTTTTAAGGCCTCACTATGTCTGAGACTTTGCTGAAGTTGTAAATGGCTATTTTTGGTTGTTATAACTGACAGCTGTAACCTGCACTTTCACACAGTGCTGCCTGGATCACAGTAAAGTGCATCTGTCAGCCCTGGCTACCCAGAAAACAAGATGCACATCTGCTGGCATTTAACCTTGACTCCACTGAAAAGAGCAAAGCCCTTCCCGGGGTTAATTGCTCAGCTGAAATATCTTGGGCTGGATGCTGCATGTGTAGGACTCTCCTGACTATGGCAAGCACTTGCTCAGCACAGCTGGGGGCTGTAGATGGCCTGCACCGCTAACTGCAGTCTCTACATCTTCTGCAAGGAGGCAGGAAGAAAGCTAGGCAGGCTGTGCTCTGAACACACCTGGGGTTCCTCCTGCTCCTCACAGCCCACCTGTGCCTCTCTCACTGTCTCTGCTGCTCCCACTGCTGCCCTTAGAGGGAGACGTAGCTGTGGCTGTGCTCAGGCTTGCATATCCTCGTGTCGGTTCTACCAGCTGGATGGTGTCTGATTGCTTTACAGTTTCTCTGGGATCAGAGATTGAGAGCTCAATGTTTTGCAGAAAGGGAGGGTCACAGGGAAGCGGTGGTTTCTGCAAGTGTCCCAAACTGGATTTTGTTGGGGACCATCTGAAACTGCAGAAACAGGATTCTGAGTTTCCATTTTAAAATGTGTTTGGCAAATCTGCATGATTCTGCAGTAGAACATTCAGGATAACAGATGAAACTCCCCAAAGCTTCTTGTTATTGTTGCTGTTTGTTTGTGGAAATGTTGAACCCTTGACCTGACTACTTGGGTTTAACTGGGGAAGAGCAAATATCTTTTTTTCTTTTTCATTTTATTTTTCTCCCAAGGCAAAAAAGGTTTTCCGTACAAATCTTTTGAGCCCTCATTATCTGAAAGTCACAATTTCCAGTCACTCATCACTTTGGCTATTTTAGTCACTTTTTTAGTGCCTAGCTTTGATTCATTGTTCTCAGTTTCTATAAAAGAGCAAGCTTCTCCTTTCTGACAGCATAGTTGTGCTGCTGCATTACTGTGTGCAAAGTGTTCTGAAAGCTTTGTATAGGAGGTAGAGTTCAGTGGAAAGTCCTTCTGTTACACGTGAGGAAAAAATTTGCAATTAAGTTATTGGATTAATTCCTTCTTTGTTCTGTCTGAAAATGGCCTGTGAGCAGATTGCTAAATTCTCAAACAATTCATTACAACAAATTGTGAGTTTCTTCCCTAAATAATTCCTGGTCTGATCAGAACAAACAGTTCACAATGTGTGAGTGGAATTAATAATTTCTTAGTTTTGTGAGTGGCTAATACATGGAGAGTGGTTCCCCATTCACTGTGAACTGCAGGTAGCACAAGACATGACTCAAAACCTGCTTTTGATCTGCGCTTTAATACTAAGATGTTGGGTTGTGACCTGAGTTTTCATTATCATGAGGGACTGAGCCCAAAGAATAGGGGGTGGATGGATTAAACCTTGCTTGCAGGTGGATATTTGAAAGGGGAGGTGGCTGTCTGCGAGGAGGTGCCGGGTACTGGGATTTTGGGAGGGTGCACTTAGCCTCTGTAATTAGATTATTTTAAAACTCCCAAATATTATAAGTGGGAGGATAAAAAATGTGGACAATTCTTTGGTGGAGGAGGGAGAGAAGAGCAAACAAAAAGTGCTGTGTGGCTGGGATCTGAGGTATGAGGCAGCCTAAAGATGAGGAGCTAGATATGAGGACGGGAAGCCGGGACAGACTAGGCACGTAGCTTGTGTCTGGTAGCACTGGTGGAGGGTTGTGTGGCAGAGCACTTGACTGCCAAATCATCACACAGCCTGTCCAGCTAGTAAATATTACAGGAGCTGAAAAAATGAATAAGAGCATAGCATGTCACCAACTGTGCCAGCAACTGAAAAGGGCTGGACTCAGTGGTGTGACACTGGCAGCCCCTTTCTGTCACTGCTGCAGCCACAGCTCCTCAGTGCTCCTTGCAGACAGCTGTCAGATATCTCAATCTGCATTCCTCTGCTCTTGGTGTTTGGAAACAGCACAGGATGCAAAAAAAGAGATGCCAATTTTTGCTATATTGCATTCTTTTGCTTTCTGCCTTTGATGGTTTTGTTGCCTGACTTGATATAAAAGCTGGTTGGAGAATTTTCTCTGCTGTACTCTAAATCTTGTTTTTATACCATTCTTCCTCTCGTTACAAAGAGTTGCATGTGGCTCTGCTAAAGTCTGCCTGTGCTGGCTCGCGACTGTCTGTTAACACAAAAGCAAGCACTGGTTAATGAAGATGGAAGTGTTGGCATTCAGACTACTGCTGATTTGCTAGTCTCTGGTCTCAGTATCTTTGCCCCCCCCCCATTAAACCAACTCGGTAGCATATGCCACAATGTTCACTTTGTCAAAATGTTGGCTATCCTTCTAGATTAGTGCAGCTCCCAGACCAACTGCACTGGCATCATCAGTTACTTCATTCTGCCTTTGTTAATTAAAATAAGCTAAGGGTATCACATGTTATTGTGGCTTTTAAAAGCATACGAGCGTGCTTGTGCCTATGAGCCTGTTCCCATGGCTGATCTTTGCTGACTGATTCATGTTTTGTCTGTGTAATGGTTGCTAAATCTGCAGTGAAACAGGAACAACAATTAGTGGAACCCAAAAGCTTTCTTGCTCCTCAGCTGTCTTTGGCTCAGTGGCAGCTCATATCTCTACCATCTCTCTTGTGGAGCATTAAAATTAAAGAATCGTCCTTTGCTGCTTGGGTGGCGGAGTGAAAACTGTTGAAGCAGGAGTCAGTAGATGGCACTGTTAGACCCTGCTGGGGAGGTTATGGGGCAGGTGAACAGTGCGGGTACAGCTCTGAAAGGTGTTCTAGTGTTTGGACTTGGCCTCTTTCCTGTGCAAATTTGTTGTAAGTGGCAGGTGGACCTTTTGTCCCCTTAATATCTTCTGCCAGGGTCCGGTTGTCAGGTTGGGGGAATGCATCACTAGTGGTTTGACAGGCGTTCCTGCTAGCAAGGTCCAGCCTCTGAAGGTGTTTTGCCACCTCTGCTCAGGCACCGACAGACAAGGCAGTTGGCGTTAGCACCACAGACATCTTCCTCCATGCAAGATAACCAGTGAAAGTGCCCAGCTGAGCTTTGTGAGGATAGGGGGTGATGTTTCAGTTCTGATTTCTGTGAAAGTCACCAGGGCATTTCTAAGGGGCAGGGAGAGCCATGGCTGCTGGGGGAACTGGCACAGGGGCAGCATGCTGTGCAGGTCAGCACCGTGGTTTTCTGTGCAAGCTGGGCTCTTTCTGTATGGCAGTAGCTCCCTAATACTTCAAAATTGCAATATGACCTTACAAAGACTACCCAATTCTGCACTGCTGATGAGATAGCCTCATTTCCTAAGGGATGATTCCTAGAAAATTAACTAGCATTGCTGTAAAATGAGGATTTGTGATTTAATAGTTATCATGGGAGCCGCTCCAGGAATCCCTCTGCTGCAGTCACCATCCTGCACAGGCTTCTGTTCTCTGAGCAGTGCCTTTCTTCCAGCTTCTGGAGCAGACACCAGGCTTGACATCGTGTTCATCTGTCCATGCACCATAACATTGTCAGCGACATTCAGTACTTTGGGGATTTTTGACTGCTGACTTTCAATGACATTTGGAGCAACCTCCATGGCCAATGTGAGATACTCTTCTGTGCTGAAGAATATAAAAGGGACTGTTGCATTTAATATATTGGAGTATGTGAGACACAGCAGTAGTTTGCGTGATTTATAGGGAAGACAACAATGCGCCATAGAATGTTCTGTAAATATAAGCACACACAAATCATGCTACATCTTGCTGTAAATTTCTTTTACTGCTAAAGTGTCTAAATTAATAAATGCAGCAATAATGGATTAATTAAAACAATAGGTTCTACGACAAGCTACTTGGTCATTAAGATGGGGGTACATTTGGCTGCCCTGACAAGGATATAGGACATCAGATGATGGTGACATGGACAAAGCAACATGTCACTTAGGGTACGGCCTGACCCCCTTGAGTCTGCTGGAGGTGGTTAGTCCTGGAGAGACTGAAGAAAGGGGCTGCCTCTGTTTCTGTGCTGTAGACCACCCTCTCTGAATCACTTCTGCACCTTAAAGGAAAGACTAACCTGACTCTATCACTGGCTACCACCCCTTGACCTCAGGTTTTTAATGCGTGTCAGGCACAAGACAGGTAATTCCTACATTGTAGTGTCTAAATCCCTCTCATATAGGATTCTTCACTTTTTCTCTCTTTGTATCTGGATGGTGGGATTGGGGAGAATTTCAGTTTCTTTGGACAGATTTCCAAAAAGGAAGAAACAATTAAGTAAATACATGCTTTTTAGAAAACAGTATTAATTTTCACTTGTGATGAGGCTGATAGAAGAGAGAAGCTGGCTGGTGGGAGGCAATGTGGTGTGTCTGTAATCACATCTTGTACAAAGTTTGATGTAGCCAGCTGGCAAATACCAGCGACTCTCCTGAGTTCGTAGCTTACGCTATTTGTGTTGACATTTCTTGCAAGGAAAGGTAAAGAGTTATCCCAGCTGCAATAACTTGTGAGGTCTCGCTTTGCATTTCTCTTAATTTGCCTGAAATTAAAGTCTTGCTCAGCAGGAGCAATTCACATGCCAGCGTTTCCAATTTTTACTACTGGCTGGGGGACCTGCAGTGGGAGGATGCTGTGGGAGATGGCACCTGTAGCGATCCAGACCCAGCTCCATAGTTGTGCACCAGTAGCCTCACAGCTTACACCTTCCTTTCCTCCCTCTTAAAACCTGACTTTATTTTAACTTGGCTCCCTCCAAACTTAGCACAGAGCTGGCACGAGGTGCTGCAGCCCTCAGATGAGCAGCAGGCAGAGCCCTGCTGTGTTGCTGGAGAGGCAGATCCAGGAGCTCCTGAAGAGAGTATCTTGACCATGTCCTTGTACGGGGACTTGCTGTTTTAGCAGTGGGGCTCTGTGCTCCCTTGGCTAGGTCACCCTCCTCATACTGCTCACACCATGCTATATTTATGCTGTTTGCAATTTGGAGTCTGTTGGGATTGTTTTTCACTTGTTTGGTGTTAGCTGCTAGATAACAGAGAGAAGCTTTACCTGAATTCCTGCCCAAGCATTTGAGATGTTGCTGATGGGCAAAGGCTGTGTAAAAACACCCTTAAGAAGCAGCTGGCGCTGACAGTGGGTTTCCTTTGAACTATCAGAGTCCATTTCAGCTTCAAATGCCTTCACACAGAGTCCTTGACTTTATCATCAATATCAAAATCTTTGGGCCTGATTCTCTTCTCCTGCCAGACTTACCCTGAGGTGACACTGAATTATTTTCTTCTTGATTCTTATATATCAGAGCAAGACAAAAAAATCTGATTTCCAACATGAACCTAAAATATATATCAAAACAAAACAAAGGCAAAAAAACCAAGAAACAAGCCAAAACTGACCATGGAAGAGCGGGGTTCACAATATGTGGAAAAAGGGACTGGCCACTTGGGAGGAATATAAGAATGTTGTCAGGGTATGCAGAGATGTGACGAGGCAGGCCAAGGCCCACTTGGAATTAAATCTGGCAATGCATGTCAAAGATAACAAGAAGGGCTTCTTTAAGTACATCAGCAGTAAAAGGAAGACTGGGGATACAGTGGGACCACAGCTGAACAAGGAAGGGCCCCTGGTAACGCAGGATGCAGAGAAGGTGGAGTTACCGAATGCCTTCTTTGCCTCAGTCTTTACTGCTAAGGCTGGCCCTCAGGCATCCCAGCCCCCAGAGAGAGAGGACAATTCTGGAGACAGGAAGACTTACCATCAGTTGAGAAGGACTGGGTCAGAGGTCACCTATGCAAACTGGATCCTCGCAAATCCGTGGACCCCAAAGGGATGCACCCACGAGTGCTGAGGGAACTGGCGGATGTTCTTGCTGAGTCACTCTCCATCATCTTTGAAAGGTCATGGAGGACAGGAGAGGTGCCTGAGGACTGGAGGAGAGCAAATGTCACTCCAATCTTCAAAAAGGGCAAGAAGGAGGACCTGGAAAACTATAGGCCAGTCAGCCTCACCTCTGTCCCTGGAAAGGTGATGGAGCAGTTCATCCTGGAGGTCATCTCCAGGCATGTAGAGGACAAGAATGTTATCAGAAACAGTCAGCATGGATTCACCAAGGGAAGGTCATGCTTGACTAACCTGATAGCTTTCTATGATGGCATGACTGGCTGAATTGATGAAGGGAGAGCAGTGGATGTTGTCTGTCTTGACTTCAGTCAGGCATTCGACATTGTCTCCCTCAGCCTCCTCACAGGCAAGCTAAGAAAGCTCGGGTTGGATGAGTAGACAGTGAGGTGGATAGAGAACTGGCTCAACAACAGAACTCAGAGGGTTGTGATCAATGGAGCAGAGTCTGGATGGAGGCCTGTCACTAGTGGTGTTCCCCAGGGGTCTGTGATGGGTCCAGTCCTGTTGAACATATTCATCAATGACCTGGACGATGGGATAGAGTGTAACCTCAGCAAGTTTGCTGATGATACCGAGCTGGGAGGAGTGGCTGATACACCAGAAGGCTGTGCTGCCATCCAGCGAGACCTGGACAGGCTGGAGAGCTGGGCTGAGGGGGAACCTCATGAAATTCAACAAGAGCAAGTGCAAGGCCCTGCCCCTGGGGAGGAACAACCCCATGCACCAGCACAGGCTGGGGGCTGAACTACTGGAAAGCGGCTCTGTTGAGAAGGACCTGGGAGTGCTGGTGGACAACAAGCTGACCCTGAGCCAGCAATGTGCCCTTGTGGCCAAGAAGGCCAATGGTATGCTGAGCTCCATTAAAAGGAGCGTGGCCAGCAGGTTGAGAGAGGTTATCCTCCCCCTCTACTCTGCCCTAGTGAGACCACATTTGGAGTACTGTGTCCAGCTTTGGGCCCCCCAGTTTAAGAAGGACATGGAACTGCTTGAGCAAGTCCAGCGGAGAGCTACCGAGATGATCAGGGGACTGGAGCATCTCCCTTATGAGGAAAAGTTGAGAGACTTGGGTTTGTTCAGCCTGGAGAAGAGAAGACTGAGGGGGGATTTCATCAATACCTATAAATATCTAAAGGGTGGGTGTCATGAGGATGGGACTGGACTCTTTTCAGTGGTGCCCAATGGCAGGACATGGGGCAATTGACACAAGCTGGAACACAGGAAGTTCCACCTCAATATGAGAAAAAATTTTCTTCCCTGTGCGGGTGCCAGAGCAGTGGCACAGGTTGTGGAGTCCCTTCCCTGGAGACATTGAAACCCCGCCTGTACGCGTTCCTGTGCCCCTGCTCTGGGTGTCCCTACTCAAGCAGGGGGGATGGACAAGAAGATCTCCAAAGGTCCCTTCCAACCTCTACCATTCTGTGATTCTGTGACAGGCCTTCTGAAATACAGTGGAAATATAAGTCATGCTTGATACAAAATTGGTTGGAGTTGTTGGGCATCTTTACTTTCATTGCCATGGTCTTTGGTCATAGGATATAATGGCATGGGATTTTGTCTTAGCACAAGAAGACTTATTAAAACTAGAGCATATGTGGGATATTGGACTGGTGGTTTAAATAATGATGAAAAAAAAAAACCCAGTGCTGATGTCTGAAAAACATTTTATTTCAATTGAAATAGATGCCAGAAAAAACCCTGCTATTTTAGTAATCTAAATTTTGCTGAACGTATTTCTGATTAAATACTTTGCCCTTTTAATTGCTGCTGTAGTTTAGGTGGAATATGTCAAGTAGTTCTGTCATTATCTGATGTTCTTTAATAGACTTAACTGGAATCTTATTTATGGATCAAATCTATGGGCCAAATAGCAGTAAGAAATCCTTTTTCTTTCTGATAAGATGATATACACACCCTGAGAAAAGGCAGTGGTGGCATGCTCTGCCAGTTCACATTCTCCTCTTGCTAGGGATCTCTGTGATGTATGTAGACAGAAAAATAAATACAAGGGATCATTTTCTTATGGTATTTTCCTCTTTTTTTAGTTATGATACAATTTGGTGAACACTGGTTGTACCTTTGGAAAGGAGACAAATACAGTGCTGTAGATGACTGCTAAGAGGACATGATATATTGTGTGTCCAGAAGAATCTTTTCTCTACTCCCAAGGCCAGACTTCCTTAGATGAGAAAGTATATTTACATATAAGCCTCATTTCAACCAAAAAAACCAGGCCATCCGGGGACCAGAAGGGAAGCCAGAGAGAGCAAGGGCATGACTGAGCATTGGCAATCACAGGCAGGCTCCAGGTTGTCTCTTGCTGTCACACTGCTCCTTGGTTCAGTTCATCAGCCATTAGGTGAACTAGATTCTGTCTCCCAGTAAGTTTTTCTTGTAAACTTCCATATCCTAATTATCCTCCTTTTTACTCCAAAGGGAATACTGAGAGCCCTAGCAGGGATGTCTGATGTCTTCAACTTCCTTTTTAAAATACTTCTCAGTCTCTGCCCAGGTTCTGAAAACCCCTGGCAACTCTTACTGAGAGGTGACAGGAGCATATTTGACCTTTATCTCCTCTTCCATTTTCCCCACCCCAAGAAAGGAAAGGATACCTTTTCTTCCTACAGTCTTGAACATGTAGAGGTTGTTGGACAGTAAACTTGCTCTCACACATGTGCTCTAGTAAGTCCATGATAGCGCTAGTTAAAGAGTCCACAGTTAAAAGTCAGCAAGAAGAAAAAAGTAGTGCTTAAAAAGTGGTGATAAAACTATGACTGAGTCAGAGCTGATACTTGAACCACTGCAACAAAAGGACCAAGGCTCTGGGGACGAAAGTTCCCTCTTAACTCTTTGGCCTTTTTAGCCTTCTGTAAAAGCAGATGTGTGGGGATGGCAAGTCTTCCTGAAAACTTATTGACAGGACCAGCTAAATAAATGCATATAGTTTAAAAGTCACTTTCCCTGTGCCTTTCTCCATCTCCCCTACCAAAACAGTTCTTGTTGATTTTCCTCCAATTAGCCAAGTTTTTTTGGGATTAGATTCAACACAGGAGTTAATTGCAAAAGTTATTAAATATTAAGGCACTACTTGTCTGAAAAGAAGTTCTCCAGAGCACTGTTAAGGTCTGGAGAGGGTCTTTTCTCATTGTATAAGAGGTAAACCTCAATTTGAATCAATATTTAGTGTTCAGTGGCAGGGTCCCTGGAGGTATGTGAGTTATTGATAAGTGGGTTTAGATGTCTTTGTTTAAAGTATTTTGTTATTTGTATCTCTGAGTCCCTCCAAAGCAGTAAATTGTCAGACTTGGTTTAAGTATTAGTAGTTCTGCTGTGAAATCTAGTGAATCAGGTTGTATGGCTTCTAAAACATGTTAGAAAGCCTTCACTTCTTCATGTGGTGCTGCTTGGCGCCTTTGTCAAAAACATTTTCTGATTTGGCGTTGGCATTTTAGTTGTAAAGGAGAAGAAACATCTCTTAATGCTGACTGTGTGGGAAGCTGTGATGCTGAAGTGATGGACTTGCAACCCAAATTTCTGAGAGGCAGAAAAAAGTCTACACTGAGAAAAAAACAATGCTGTTCTCATTGCAGTTGTAAGCAGGCCTCGGACATGCCAGAACACAGAGGTGAGTGTAAATAATGAGAATATACATCTCCAGCTCTTTTCAGGTGTCAACTGATGTTTAGGACAGGCACTGACTGGATATGATCCAAAGCCTGCTGTAATGAGGGAGTATTTTTGATTATGCCGGTTGGCTGTGGCATGGGACCGTGATAAGTAACAGAGGAGGGGGCAGATTCTGTGTTTGCCTAATGTTATCTCAGATAGTGGAGCTGGGCTGGCAGGGAGCATGGTCTGAAGACTTTACCTGGGAGCACTTTTCCATTCTTGGCTCTTGACTCCTGACCCAACCGGCCTGTGGCTAACCGGCTCTGGTGAGAAAGTCCACAGGGGACACCACGGTGATTGAGACCTCTGAAGCAATCTCTTCCTTCAAACAGTGCAAGTGGGAGACACCAGTGAGACTTCGCTTTCTGTGGATGGACCTATGTGGTCCTACTCCCTTGAGTGAGGCTCTCTGTAAGTTGTATTGCAGCTGATTTTCATTTGAGTGGGTCAGTTCTGGTCACTACCCTGTGTGTGGTGGTGCTTTGGGTTGTACAATGGCTTAAATGTTCCCTGTCGCCCCACAGTCTCTTAAAAAGCTAATTTCTGTCAGTGTCTGCTGGCACTCCCCTGTGTGCAGATGAGTTGGTGTTATTACTTGCTCTTACCGTACTGATTGCTCTCCAGGGGAATGACTGTCACGTCAAGGTTTCTGCTGAGTGCAGGACATTTGCTGCTCCTGCTGCTTCATCCCCAAAATATTACTTTAAAAAAAGGGCAGATCTTTTCTTCTGTCATCACCCCAGCTGTGCTGTCAACTCCACTCATGAAGGCACTCTGTATAATTGATTTCTGCCTTGTGCAAAACCAAAGGCCAAGGAAAGTGTCATTGCTACTGGTAGATAATTTGGCTAAAAATTCTTAGTGAGGCAGCAACTTTGAATAACTGAGAGGCCAGAAGATGAGGGTCACCAATTCTGTAGTCCCTATGATCTTGTCAGCACTTGAAAGCTACTGGGGGCAGGTACTGACTAAGTCTGTGCACACGCGCTTGTGTGCTGGGCTACACCAATGCAAGAGTTAATGAGGGACAGATCTACATGTAAGCAAGTCAATGATGGACCATGCAGAGAGTTGAGCTTAAACCACTGCTGGACAAATGCCTTGTGAAGCCTTCTTTCTCTCTGGCTTGATAAGCAAAATACTTTCTCATCCTTAACAGCTGACAATTTGCCTTCACGGAGAGGAGAGGAAATGAAAAAATTAAAGAAAACCCAAACAATTTGACTCTCTTGCCAGCATCCTATGTTTCCTTAGGCTTTGCTCCAGTGCTTTCGTTGTCTGTACTGCTAATAACGCTGTGTTTTCCCCTGGAAGTTAGCTACTTTTATATTCTTGCCTCTTAAAAAATGTGACCTTTAGCTTTTGAGCTCTCATAATTGCTATTAATCTGTTCAATAAGGAAAAATTATAGAAAGGGCAAAAATTATAATCTGGTCTGTCTGACTTCAGTCTTTGACCTTAGTATTTTTTCATTTAGAAATGTCTCCCCCCACCCTTGGGAATGCTGACCCCTGCCTGGAGGACGGCTGCTGAGAGCACATGGCTCCTCCTGCATGCGTCCACCGCAGCCTTGTGTAGAGACAAACAAGCTTCCTCTTATTTCTAATTAGGCCTTGGTGTCCTGCCCTTCCCACTGCCTTTTTGACCCACTATTTGTATTCAGTAGCCGCAGTCATCCTCCAGCTCACCCTTCAGTGCCCAAGAGGCCTCCCGGTGTCATGCGTTCCCTGGAGCTGTGCCTGGGGTGTAGCTTTATTACTCAAAACCGCAGATTCAGTCAATGCAAGACGATGGTCCTGTGATCAAAGCTGGCCCTAAACTACCCTGTACTTTCTTGTATTCCTTGCAATTTCAGAGTGAATATACTTCTAAACTCTGGATATTTGAGTGATGGGAATTTGGTTCTTCAATCCTTTTCAAGTAATTTCACTCTGTCACTGTACTTCTCCTGAGTGAGGTCCAGACCAACCTCTGTCCACTGAGTCTTCCCCTTCAGAAACACCTTGTATTATAACATGGTACAAAATGAACAAATATTGAAGAGAGAGCTGGAGACTGGAAGAAAATTCCTTTCCTCTCATCTTAGCCATGTATACTATGGAATCATCTTTCCAGCACCTAATGCTTGAATAATTCTCCTCTTTAATGCCTGAAAGCTCTGCTCACCTCTGCCTTGCTGGCTGACTGAACTCACACTGCTTGCATCTCCTTCCAGGATGACAGCCAGGAAATTATTGCAGTGTAATTTAAAGACCATAAAATACAGGATGAGCAGATGGCAGGTCACGTCTCCTTCCCATGAATAGCCTATGTCACTGTGGCACTGCTTCAGCGCATGCTGAGCTGCACTCACAAAGTCCAAACATGAAGCATCACCAGTGGAGATGATGTCTGTCAAGGCAACATCCCAGCAGCACAGACCTTACGACTGTGACAAAGAATTTGGGCATTGGCAAGAAGCTTTAGTGACAATGAGCTTTAAATACCTGCTGCTAAGATAATCACAATAATCTGTCTGCCAGCTTTTTCCTAATGTGCATTTTCTAACTCATTGTGGGAGGCAAAATCCTTTGACTGGTGGAATGAAGACGTGGCACTGTGACTATAATTTACATTGTTAAACAACTGGAAGGAGCAGCTATCAAAAGCTGGAAATCCTACCCAAAGCAGAATATCTGCTTTCACAGATTAATTTTTAAAAAGACATGAGAAATTAGTGTTTTCATAGAAAGGAATTCCTGATGTGAGGGATCTTCAGTTCCGTGAAAGGGATTAAAAACGCAGATGTTCCAGTTGCAGGATTTGCTGCATTTCTGTTCCCCTTCTGATCTTTTTGAGTCTACCCTTGGAGTAGGGAATCTTACCCTCTACCTCTCACCTACTGCTCTGCAGACTACTGTGCTTTGTGGGGACTAGGTGCTGGAATAGCCATTACGGTCATTCCTGTCATCCTAAAGAGGATGTTGTCAAGCAAATTAATTTCTCTTCTATCTAATTGGGAAACTCAGAAAAGCTCTGTCATGTACTGGCCCTTGTTGCAGCAGTCAAGATGATCCACCTTATCCTTGCAGCATTAATTACAAAACACCTCTGCTCCTATGAGCAGCACTTTGCTGAAGGCGGCTGTATGTCACCTATTAATCAGCAGCACAGCTGGGTATATTTGATGCATAGGAACACACCATGGTGTAAAAATTGTCATTGTTTCTTTACTCCTAGTGGTACTAGAACAAAAGAAGGATCTGGGATTCAGAAATTTCTTGGTAGAATGGAGTTAGTAGTTTGATAGGAAAGTATCTTCTCAAAAAGATGAGGAAAACACTATGTCTAAATGAGCCACTGAGCTCTAACAGCAGGGCCAGGAGGTAAGTAATGTGTACTGAGAGAAGCACAGCTATCCAGAAATCATTCCTTACACAGTTAATTTTCAATTAATGAAGAAGACTGTTTTTCTTCCTTTCACACTCAAAGCCTCCTTTTTTATTCTCCCTGGGGTGAGTGAGTGTGGCAGGGAGCAAGAAGCAACCTGTCAACCTGCTGCCCTGGTAGCAGCTCAGGACCTTGGTCCACCAGTGGCACCTGACTTGCATGAGACCTTCTCATGCGGGTTTGGAGAGTGCATGAAAAACACCTTTTCTTTGTTTCCCTTTAGGTGAAATCTGCTGTTATGTCACCCTGTTCCCATGTGAGTATGTCTGTGTCCTACAGAGGCTGTATTTGGCACCCTTGTTGGCAAACCCCTCTGAAAGGCAGACATTCATGGAGCTGGGATGTGCAACTCCCTGCTCACCTCTAGAAATGGCCCTTTCAAGGGTATTTTCAAGGCATATTTGCAGAGGCTTGCATTGCTGCTCACTGTTCATGCTGAGGAATAAATGGGATTTGACTATCTGCAGCTGCTTTTGGCCCCTTTCACTAGTGCAGAAATTCCCATTGTGATCAGTGAAAAAATAACCACCAAAAATCCTTCATTTTCTAAGAAATATTCATAGGCAAAATGTTACCTCTCACATAGGCCAGCTGAACGTAGCCAACTGTACCATTTATTCAACAGGGAGCATTACAGTTTGCACTTTGCGTTTCTAAGAATTGAATTTGCTAAATGGAGCACTTCCCGCTGACAGAGCTGGAATTGTGCTGTGCTTTTTTAAATTTTTTTTTTTCCAGCTGGAAGCCATTTTTACTTGTATCATAGAGCTTCTCAGCCCTGTTGAATCTAGCCTAGTGTTTCTCAAGGGATGGAGGAAGGGTTGCTAATAGCTTTCCAACCCACTTTAGTCTCTCTCTTCATAACGCAACTCTCAGCAAAACAGACTTGAGCAAGGTCTTTGTCCTGGATGACTTTTTGCTAAATAAGTTAGCAATGCTCTACTTAGCAAAATCTCTTATTCCCTGTGGATGCGTTCAACTTACTGGTACACTACAGCAGGGCTGTGGCAAAGATAACATGAGAAATGCTAAGAGACGAGTTGTGTCACCTTTAAACCTTAATGGAGTCAATACCAAACATGCGTACTCAGATGTGCCAGGGAGATAAAGAAATATTTTGACCTGAATCAGAAGAATCTGTCATTTTCTCACAGAGAATCTGAAACTGGTCCCTCTTTTTCTCTCATAGACGAACAGAATAAATTTTCCACCTGCAGAGAATGAGTTGACTTTGCCTATCAAGAAGAACATTTGTTTCTTCTACATGAAATTTATTAGTATTGCAAATTCTTCCAGACTAGACTGACTTTTTTTTTCTTTTTTTTTTTTTTTAAAATGCTTTTTCTTATTCCTGTCATACAGTGAAATGAATCTTTAGATGACAGATACTGGACTCTGACAGGCATCTCATCTTGTACTGAGGCTGGTGACAGTCTGAAAGAAATTGCTCATCTGAGTCAACAGCCAGTTTCTCCAATTGTGTTTGTCTTCAGTGCTAATTTCATTTCTTTGCTCAGTTTTCCTGGAATCTGAACACACACACACACACTGACCTGATAAATAACTGAAGCCGGCAATAAAGATAAAGGAAAGTTCTACACTTCAGAGGTCAAGCTAGCCTCCAAATCATATTTGCCCTAATGGAGAACAAATTCAACACTACCAAAAGTCAAATGAATGTTTAGTCACCTGAGAAAATACCATTATAAGCTAAAATGAGCTCTCATTATTTTTTTCCATTTTATTTCTTTAATTTCTCTTTGGCTTCTGCTACAAAACTAAAAATAGGGACATTAGTCACAGGGTACTTCAGAGGCACCCGCAAGGCAGAAGCAAGGTTCTAAGGTAAATCAGAGCTGGTGGCTCTTAAAATGGATGAAATCGCTTGCATTAGGCCTTCAGGATGCATATTTTCATTTACTTGATTTATTTCTATTGTTTAAACCTTGATGTGAAGTGGCACAGATGCGATGGAGCCAGGCTGATGAGGAACTTCAGAGTGAGCTGTGAGGGCAAAACATCCCATTGCGAAGGGACTTTTTCCTCAGGGCTGTTTGTGAGGATGGTGCAGCAGAAAGCTAAGTGATGATTTAAAAGAAAAAAAGGCAGACAGGGCAATAGGCAGGTAAATTATCCGACATGCTGTTAGGCACCAACGTGTTGGACTACCTGGTGCAAATGGCTGCAGAACTGGGCAGAATCAGACTTCTTTCTGGAATTGAGGTGGTGACTCCTTTCTGGAGGTGAGGAGCTTGTCTCAGCCCCTCATCCTGCTCTGCACAGTAGCCATTTTGCCTTCAGAGGCTTCCCTTTCCCAAATGAGCTGGTCCCTTCCTTCTCCACTGAGCCTGGGAGATGCTGGTGACTTGTATCCTGATTACACCCACAAGCCTGTCTCTGCCTTCTTACACACTTTCAGCATGTGAATGCAAAGACTGGTAGCTGTCTAATGCAATATTTCTGACAACCAAACCTGTTTATTTTGGAGCCCAAAAGATGGTTGGTGAATAATTTTTTTCTGTCATTGCTGATGTCATCAGGTCACATTCCCATGCCATTGTATCACCAGCATCCTAGTAGAACATCCTGGGTAAGGCACCTTGGCAATAAGGTGTTTTATTGATAGATATGCTGCCTTCTGGAGAAATAATGGAACCAGCAGGGCCAAATACTGCTTTATTAGTGTGTCCAAGACTTCCTATTGCAATTTATATCTCGGAAATTCCATAGACCACATTTATTTTGCAAAGTATTGGAAGACAGTTAGGAGTTACTATGGAGGTAGATATTAGCATGGACTGGGGAAGAGTGGAGAACCTTTTATGTATCCCACTGTGTCCCTGTAAAATCTCAGCACTGTCTTACCTTGCTTGATATAGGTTTTGTTGTTATGGCCATATGAGTCTTAATTGATTATGGAAACTTTTCTATTTAGTTTAAGTGTAGTTGTGGAGTTCATTAAGAGCAGCTATGTAGCTTAGGTCTACATTTAAAAGATGAAATATTTTCCATTTTGCGTGTGTCAATTATTTATTATAGAAATCTCTTTGTAATGAAACTTCATCTGATTTGTGTTCATGATAGCAAAAGTAATTCTGAATTATTGACTTGCATGTTAATGTACTACATGGAAAAGGGCGGACACATCAGTAATGCCTTTGAGTTTCTGTGCTACAGAAACATATGGACATCATATCAGAGCTGTCAGCAAGTTGTAATAAAGCTGACTTACCATTTAAACTGAGTTTTTTACCTAGATAAGATAGTGTGTGGGTTTTATAGTAAGTTATATTGAACCATCTTACTGAAGGATGTCAAGCTGTATTTTGTGGCTTTTGTTTATCCACTTGTGCTGCCTTTGTAATGGGACTTGTAAATTTAAAATGCAAAATCCCCAAGCAACTCCTTTCTTCCATTTCCACAAAATCAAAATACTTTCAGAAAAAAATCCTGATTTTTTGTAAAAATTATTTTCTTTTCACAAAAAACCCAGGCGATATCATGGTTTGTTTCTATATTAACGTGAGCTGCCAGAGGTGGTGTATTTTTAGTGATGAGTGTGTCCCTTCCCTTCCATTGACCAGGTTTCCAGCTCGTTTATAGCTCCCCTGGTAGTGGGACATTTCTCTTCTCATGGAGCTGGGGGATTTCTGTGCCAGTGATGCAGGTCAGTAGCAGAGGCCAGGCTGAAGAGGAGACTGAGAGCAGGAGGTATGCAGCTGTATGGGCACAGCCACGGGTGGTTTACAATCAGATATGTCAGTATTTTATTAAAGTGAAGTCTTCTGAATTTTTCTTTTAAGGCATATCCCTTTCTTTCATTCACTTTGGGATGATAACAAATATCAATTTATCAGACATCTTAATTTTTGACCAGCTGTATACAGAGGTCAGCAAGAGTTTTGTTTTTTTCCGTTTCCCCTGTCAAGGGGTCCAAGGCAGCTCTATGAAAACATGTCACTTTCTAACACAAAATACCCAGTTTTAAGGACAAAAGGACAGATTCTTTCCTGGAGGAGGCAGGTTTGATGATTTACAATTGTAATGACATATTTATTCCAGGGCTAAACCTGGCCAACTGTTTATAAGTGCATGCAATATAGCAGATGTAAATGCAGTATATATTGTTTGGCCGTGGGAGAAGGAGTGCTGCTCCTGGCATAAAAACAACAAAGTGGATGAACCTGAGAGCTAATATGATATCCTAGGCACTCCTCCATATATCAATAGAAGGAATAGTACTAAAAAGGCTGCTTCTCGGATTTTTATAAGATGGTGTCTGTGAAGATTACATTTTGGTTTATTGTACAATATTTCATTTTTCTTAGTTCTTTAGAATCGTTTCTAATAATACATCTGTGTGTACATTTCATAAACATATTTTAGGTCACTCAGGCAAGTGACATTTAAAAAAAAGTGCTAACAACGGATTTAAAATGCTGCTTGTAGGTGGGTGCAATAGATCATCTGGTAAACAAGCTGTTACTGAAAAAAAAGTTAGTGCTACTGTGTATGACAATTATGGCATCTGAAAATGTTAGTTCGGCTCCATGTCACCAGTGCCATCAGCAGGCAGATGACTTTGAGATAACCCCAGTCAGCCTGTACATATCTGTTACAACAGCAAAGTTAAAGTTGTTTTTCCTGTCCCTATATTTAACATAGCCCATACCAATCCAATATCCTGTTGGATAACTGGTAATAAATCTCCAGAAATCAACCATTCAAAGGAAATCCCTAGCTCTCATTCAGCACTCTCTCTTGATCTTATAGTTTGCTGTACCATTCGTGGGGCTGCATTATGTACTGGGCTCTTAATCCAGCTATGTCTTATAACCAGATTTCCTGGAAGCTGGAGACAAGAGAAATTCTTAAATGTTGTTGATTTAATTTTCTTTCAAATATGTAGATCCTGGCTGATACAGTATGCATGACACAAGTGTTGTGTTTACTGAAAAACAAACATCATTCGCAATGGTGGGAAAATTGTCTATCTATACCTCATCTTAGATTGGACACCTGTGTCGACACTCCCACTTGTATAAGAACCATATAGTCTCTGCTAGTAGGCAGTAATATAGGCAACCCAGCAAGTATAAACTGCATCCCTGAAAATTCCTGTTGCTGTCTCCAGGGTGGCAAAGAGCGACATCAGTCTTTTGAGCTGAAAGCTCAGAGCTGGCCATTGCTGCTTTAACTCAAAGTGTGTAGAATGGAGTAAAAAATGTCATTACTTTTATGTTAAGTGAGAGAAAACATGAAAATCACAGAATATGCAGCAGTTTTTTAACTCTCTTGAGGACAAAATAGATCTATGTAAGCTTTGCTGTAACGTATTTGCTGGTGATGTCACATTTCATAAAAAAAAAACCAGCTTGCAGAAATTATTTGTTCATTTAAACTCCTCTAAGGGATCTAACTGAGGTTCCTGTGCTGGCACATTTGCAATAAGCAGTTCAGTGGAAGGGTGGCTTAGAGTAAAACTTGTTGGTGGATAGAATTATGGATTTAATATGTTCAACACCATTAATTGTACCTGCTATTTACTTAGTGTTTTACAGGGTCAAATTGTCATCCTAGCTGATTTATGCCACAGTCAAGATCTTTTATACATTCTAACCTTGAAGCAGAACAGTAAAATGATATGCCTCATGTCACCCAGAAAGTCAGTGGCAGTGTTAAGGTTGGTCCCGTAGTCACCAGATGCATCTAGGGGCTTGTTCCTTCTCTGTTTTCTGTTCATGGACAGTTATATGGCTGAAGTTTAAATTAGGTAATTTTTCAAGAAAAGGCAAATTCTTTCTGTGTGTCTGATGAAACAGAATATGTATAAGGAACAACCAAAATTTATTTTAGGAATAATCAGAAATGTTTAATTCAGCTGAGAGAATCAAAACCCAATAGCCACTGAGACACAGAACTAAACGCAGTGTACAAAATAGCCACCAACAGCTTAAGTTCTCTTTATGGCCAGCTTGTGAGCAGTTTGCACTCTTGAATATGTTAAGCAGCTGTGAGTAATGAACAAACTTGTAAAAATTAATGGTTTTTGGAGAGACAGTTAATGAGCTGAAGAAGGGCTAAATTTATTGAACAAGTCATTTATTTAATGAACAGTTTGACTCAAGAGTACAGCACCTCTTGCAGCTCGTAGCTGGACCTAAGGGGCCTGTATGTTTTACTTGGATATAAACAGCCTCCTGTGTATTTTAGTGCTATGGCAGGTTTCTGGCCTTTCCAACAGGATGTGAACAGTTAGATAGTGACAGCAAGCAGAATGGAAACTGTGGAGTGAAGTCCTGGAGGAACATCACCGTGGCTAAGATACAGCAAGATTAAAAAGGGGATTGGACTTGTAACTGAACTAGCAAAAACATCCTGAAGGGTGACGTTAGCAAATTTTGGAAGGGAATTAGTATGTCATCCTTCAGATTGTAAAGTAAACTTTAGTAGTGGTGGGGATGAGACTTTTCTGGAACGAGAAAATTATCTCCTGTGTCCCTGCTGCAGACTCTCTGATGGATCTTAGGTTGTCTGGTGTCCTGTAGCAGGGCCTATGCAATCCATTTTGGCAGCTCTCATGCATCTTTTACATCTTATAGACACTTCCAGCACAGTCATAGTGCAGACATGTATAATAGAGTATGATGGAGAAGCTACTTGCCTATTCCCATGGCAAGTTGTTAATTATTAGTTTTTCCCAAGGCACCTGGGACTGGCCACTAGATGCTTGACTCGGCTGGCTGATCCCATACAGGAATTCCTATACAGTTTTCAGCCTTACCCTGCTTAAAGCTTGATCATTCTGGGAGAAGAATTTAGTTTTCTGTATATTTGCTAATGCCTGCACTGGTGTTTGAAAAGGCTAAGCATTACTTGCACATACAAACCAGGGAGAGCAAATCAACAAATAAGCTGTGTGATATCATGCCAAGGAAGCCACTTCCCGGCACCTGCAGCATATGAAAGGGGATATAGCATGACTGTTTTATAGCCATGGGAATACTTGGCTCCAAGTCAGTAAACAGGATTAATGAATGATTGTTTTGTTGGTGAAAAACACATAGCATTTGTGGACTGTTGAGGGAATCAGGTGCCGAGAAGAAAATGTACTAAGCCACTGCTTTTAGCCCTGAGTGGAGACATGGCCCTTGGAACTGGAAAAGGGTATGTTAAAGAGTAGAAAACAGATCAATAAGTGGTTCTTAGGGAGGAATGTTTGGTGCTGGTTAAATGGTCAACCTGCAGGGAGCTGGAGAAGGAAAAGCTGTATGAGGAAGGATGAGAAAAGCTGTTACAGAAAAAGGCATTTAGTTGTTAAAAGCAGGGCTGAACCCGATTCAGAATTTTTTTCATATAAAAGAAATAGAAAACCTAACCCTGAGTGAATAAAACATCAATTTTCCTACATTTTAAATGAGATCTAAAAAAGAACTCAGTAATGGCATTGGTTGCCATGGTGTTTAAAGGTGCAGCTCCACAGACACTTCAAATAACAGGAGACGCTTTTATCTGCCAATGTGGCTGAGTTAATTTTCATCTGCTGGAATTATTCATTTAGTTTGCTTTAATTATTCTATATTGGCTGTATCATAAAAGGGCCTGATCCTGCCATCTTAATACAGACAGAGCTCTTTTTCACTCCAGAGGAAGAAAGATTAGATACAAGCTGAACTGGTCAGGAGACGCAAATGGGAATGCTGTGACTCTGGGCTTGTAGAGGTGCACATAGAAACTCTGCTGATGGCACAGAGGACCATTTAAATAGGGGCCATGGCAGAACTGGGCAGAGAAACACTCACCAGGCTTGGGGGTGTGAAGGTGTGTGGAAAATCCACAGATGAGGTTCTGTGTCCTGTTAACACAGGCACTGATGCTCTCCCAGTTCTGTTTGGAGGGACTGTTGAGGTTGGAAGATTCGCTTTTGTGTCCTCCCAGGTTTTGCCCTTCTTTTGCCAGAGCAGTAATATCCCCAGCTGGGCTAGGGGACCTTGGTGAAGTGGACAAAACTTGTCCCCTCACTTTACTCACCTACAAACTGCTGGCATGTTGGACCATCCCATGCCAAATAGGCTTTTGAGCTCACTCCTTTTGCTTGTCTTTTGTGGCACTGGAAATTGCTGTTGACCAAATAAAAAGGCTACTAAACAGGTGGGACCTGCAGTACATTCCCAAATCCCTATGGCACACTTAGGTCTGATTTTTGAAGTGCTGAACACTTGGCTGCTCCCGTGGCCTTTAGTGGTACCTGCCACGTGGTTGCTGCCACTGATAGCAGCACCACTTGGGTAAAAGCTAAAATCCCTGCTCCTGCCCTCTGTTTGCAGAAGCATCCCCATGCCCATGAAGAGATGGAACTTGTTTCAGATCTTGGCTCTTATGCACAGTTTACTGATCCTGTGCCTTACTACCTTGGTATCTCACTGGCTTAGATCATTCTGTCCCCTTGTATTTTGGCTAAGAACACAGCCATCAATACTGACATTGCATCCCTAAACACAAATACCTCTTTCCTGTATTTGACTTTACCTAAAACACAGGAGCGACCTGAAAGAGGAAAATTAGAGACTGATGATGTGAGATGATGCAGCCCTGTGTAACTACACTATGGCTGTCATTTGAAACAGGTGATCAATAAACACATTTATCATGTTTTCTCTCCAAATATTAGTTGTCACATAATCTGCAATGAAATGGCATTCAGAGACGCAAGATTTTTCCAGCACCCTCTCTGTGCTTTATTTCATTGATTTCTTTTTCCCTGCGTTCCCCTTAGAAGCATGAGTCAGGAACCCTCTGTTATTAAAAGCAGTCCCAGTTGCACAGACCTTTCATTTCCTTTGGATTACATTAATTGCCTGACAGCTAAAAGTGATCTGGGTTTTTCCGTCTTTAGCACTGGACCACAAGAAATATTTACCAGCTACAGCAGATTTATAAAGATGCCACTGAGATGCCTTGAGACTAACAATCAGAAAACACAGCAGCAAAACAACACTATTTTTCAAGGTTAAATGCTCAGAATGCTAAAAAGGAATTGCACATAATAAAGCCAAACAAAGACTTGGATTCGACCCATTTTTTCCTCCACTTGTCTCACATAAAGGGAAGATGCCAGTGGTTTAAAAATGACTGCACAATGTCACACGACAATTAGAAATTTAATAAGGGAGCTTAAATTTTAATTTGCTTTTGGTTTTGTAGTTCAAATATCTGTTAGTGTCAACCCCCTACCTCTATTGCTCAGTCGTTTTCTTTTCATGCATGCCTTGCTCTGTGTCTTTATAAGACTCACTTAGCTGAGAATGGCTGGATGATACTATATAAAGAGCAGCTAACATGAAGGAGGGATTGTCCAGGCTGATGTTAGTGATCTGGAACTCAAACATGTCCTGCATGACTTTGAACAAGTCATTGAGCCTCCCTGTACCCTGTTTCCCAGGTATAAAGTGCAGGTAATAGCACTTCTTGCTCACCAAGGGCCAGGAGGATAACTGCTTTCAGAGGTGCTCAGGTACTATGGCAACCAGACCAGGAAAGGAGCTTCAACAGAGGAAATACCCTGTAGATGTGTACTGGGAAGGTAATAATACAAGATTTTCAGGCTTAAATACATCAACAACTTTGCAGCTTTATTTCAATGACAAAAATTAATAGGCCTGATTCTCGTTCAGCCACAGCCACCACTTCTTGTGCATAAAAAGACCCACCTTAAGGCCCTGCATCACTGGCAGAGATGCTGTCTTCAAGCCATAGATGCATACTGGAGTCTTTTTCACTGCTTTGAAGCAGTGACTGAGGTCCTCACATATGATATGAAGATATTCCCTGCCTTAAAGTGTCTTCAGGTATGCAAGTGAAAAAATGAAACCTAAACTTCAAGAAATAGTTCTTTATTGATCTTGGTGTAATTTATAATTCAAAATGCAATGTTCTGTGTACAAAACCGGTAGAATTGAACCATTTAAAATTGGTCTTCAAAGGCAGTAATAACCATTCTTTAGTGATACTCAGAGAGAAGAGATGATGCAAAATATTGCTAATTCTCATGAAGTGACCTTGTAGGAATTGTTTGTACTTGTCCATGTTTCAGATAAATGCTGTACACTTATATATTTATAAATTATTTTATTTCAAAGGGAAAGGACTTGCTCCCGGGGTTGACACTTGCAGCAGCACACCTGGTCCATCCCGCAGTTCTGAGAGCCAGGAATAAGTAGACCATCTCTCAGGGTGAGCGAGGATTTTAAATAACAGAGATTTTAAATAACATCCTGGCTGTACTGGCCTCAGTTTGGATGCTCTCAGAAAAGATTGGCAGCAGCAGGGAAGAGCTGGAAGTGTTAGTCTTTTTCTTCCTGTCAGTGCCTCACTGTGAACCTAAGAGAGGCTGTTAGAGACTGTCAAACTGGTCAAGTAAGCCGTCTTCCTTGGGGTAGCCAAAACTGCCTCCAAAGGCAGCTTAAAAATCCCTCAGTAGTGAGGAAATTGTTGAACCCTTTGCTAGTCTCTGAACTACATCTTTGTAGCACCACAAGTCAGTGCTGGGAGCAAGTTTGAATACCACCTTAGCAGGGAAAAAGGGTGAAGAAAAATTCCACAGTGGTATAGCCTTCCATTAATAACAATTGAGACATCATTGACAGGCACTGCTGTCTTTCCAAGCCTTCCCTGAGATTTTTATTTCCCTTAGGAGGTGGATTACATTTAGTCCATTTGTCTGTAGTTTTACTGAAAGGTGCTATTTCTGCAATGGGAGAAGCTGATGGAGGTGAGCAGCCAAGCTGGTGTTGCAGGTGGCCTAGCCAACTGTTTGGATGACTTGACAGTTTCCTGAAACTGGTTTGCAGTAGGTAGGTGACCCAGGTGCTTCCAGCAGACCAGAAATCTTGAGCAGATAGTGAGCACTGCAGGTTGCTAGCAGTTTAGCAAGGCAGGGTGGCTGGTGCCAGCAGCATTTGGAGCCCTCTCACTGTACCATCTCCATTACACAGGACAGAGCAGTTGATGGCAAGGAGTTTTACACTCTAGTTAACTTCCACACTATCTACTTGTCTGTGTGTGTGTTTGTCTGAGGCTGAGTTATATATCCCAGCTATTTTGGGGAAATACATCATTATTATGAATTAGAAATACCTATAGGGTCTTGAAAGTTTGGATTCAAGTCCTATACAGGCTCTGTTAAAAAGTACCTGGTTTCAGTTTCTCAATCTATTTCCAAAGTAAGTTCAGAAAATTAATTAAAACCATTTTTATGTAGATTATCTTCTCAATGGTTTAATGTGATTTTAACTAATCTGGTATAAATTAATATCTTTAATTTACATTATTCTTTCTGAGCACCCTTTGATAGATGAGGTCTAAACATAGGATTTAAAATCTTCAAATTTTTTGGCTTAGCAACAAGTGGAAATGCTTGTTTTGAGATCCTATCTTTGTGAGTGGTTTGACAAGCTGATTTTTTTTTTTAATGTCAATAAGCTATTTTTTAAATGGAAACCTTATTTTAGAAATAGCAGGGATTTATTTCACAAGCAGATACTTGGTATTTCTCAGTTATTTTATATGCCTGACCCTGTTTTGCCAACATGGCCTTGGAAGAGCTGTTTTATTTTTTCAGCCCCTGAATTACTGGATTGCAGATCTTATTAATTTTTTTGTGGTTATATCCTGTTATGACTCCAGGTTTATTCTTCTGTAATGAGTTGGAAAGAAGATTTTCAGTTTTCAATGCACTAGAACATCACACCTGTTCCTATTTCTTATTTTCCTCCCTCTGCCTTTCAAGTTGGAAGGAAGCCCTTTACCTTGGAAATGTGTCTCTTTCTCTTTGGGCCTTCAAAGTCCCTCAAAGTCTAAGCTGGCCGCAGTAATCCTGCTTTATCCTTTTTTTTTAACCCCTAAAAAGAATTAATCATATGAATCATTACTCATGTGAATCTGCAGTACTCATTTTGTTGTTCTCAGTCTCAACTTTCACTGCTTTTGATGATTTAACTCGAACTGTTACCACATGTTCACTTGCAGTGAAAGGCTTTGGGGGACTTAAATTCCTCTTTAATCCTACCTGCAGCTAACAAAATACTCGGAAACTTCGGAATGGAGAATGTTTGTGTGTTTGTATGTGTGGGCCTGTGTGTATGCGTGTGTGCGTAGGTTGACCTGCTTGAGAGATCCTTTCTTCGGGTTTTGCCTTGTCTGTTTACAGATTCAGTTAAGAACATAGAAGGATTATATCTAGTGATCTTTGGCTCCAAATGCTAAAGTTATCTTTAAATTGGAGATACCTAGGCAGTGGACAAAGGAATTGAACCATTGCTTTTAAAGACACACTTCAATATTGTATATTTAACCCATAACTTATTGCTAAAACAAATTGCTTCCCAGATCAGGTACTCCTAGGGAGCAGGAATGGTATTTGTGTTTGTGGAGGTCTTCTCATGGGGATTTAAATTTTGGTCTTTTTTGGTCACTTGTTCTGTTTACCTAAAATAAACTAAATTGGTTAATCCCTGTGTATTGGGTGAGGATGGGGAGGAATGCATCTATAACTTCCACACGGTTAATCAAAAATCCTCCAAGGCTTGCACTGAACAAATCTCTAACTTTGAGGTAATCTTCTTTTTCAACCTGCATATAAACAGCAACAGTATAAACAGCGTAAGCAATAATTATGTGCTCTTTTGCAGTTCTCAGTAGCCTCAGCAGCAGATATCTGCATCAGTCCCCCTTCTTCTAACTGTACTGTAGTATGGGAGGAAAGAAGGGGAAATCATTAGAAGTGGGGGGAGATGCCCAGTGGAGAGGGTAGGAGTTGTCAGCTGTGTTACAGCAATAGGTGCAGCGATGAGGTAAGGCCCTGGAGGAGCTGGGAAGATTTCCACAAGCAAAAAACACCAGTTATTTATCCAGTACATTTCCTCTACTTTAAGAACATTAGGGAAAGGTAGGAGAACGACTAACCTCCCTGTGTGAGGGGAAGAATCCTCCATGGAGAAGAGACTTAATCTCCAGAGCAGCACTGAGATATGAGAGCTGGCTCTGTTCTTCCCATTAGGATGAAGCAGTCATCCTCCCCATTCTGCTGCAAACCAAATGAGTATCTGGCTGAATGAATTTGAGGCAAACAGCTAATAAAATCTAAAATAAATGAGATTACTGAATCAAATCATGGAATGCAAAATATTTGTGTAATTTTATAATTCAAAGCTGTTGCAATATTAATGAATATTATAATACAATGATTAAACATAGGATTCATTTCTGTTTTGCAAATGTGCCTAAGCCTTTAATCTAGCAGGGTATTACAACCTAGGTAAATTTTGTTAAACCTTTCTGTGAAAGCATTTTATTTAAAAAACACAACTACAAACCCCTTCCTGTTCAAAGTCCTCATCATCACTCATTGTTCCCTTTAGCCTGCTTCTTTCCATTGTTTCTGGCTCACCTACTGAAGATAAAATGAGACAATATGCAACTAAGAAGACACATTGAACAGTGAGAAACCAAGGATATAGTTCAGCACAGCTGAAGTCCAATTGCTTAAAGCAGCACCCTTTTATTCAAACCCTACCTTTTATTTTCCTGTAGTCAGATCTAGGCTATTGTATGAAGTGTTTTTACTCTGAATAATTGTGTTGCTCACAGTGAACTGTTTAAGGAGCAAGGTCCTATTTAATGGCAGTAAGCTTGGCAAAAAGTAGCCCCAGGAGAAACTGAGAAATCTTAACTGCATCCTCATTTACCCGAACCCCTGTTTATTTAAATATTGTTTATACATCCCAAAGAGCCAAGCAGTGGGTTTTTTTTCTATGAGTTTTTGGATCATCTTCTCTTCAATAGCAAAAAAAAAATTATCTTCAAACACCTTTATGTTTCTTTTGATCCTCAGGAAAGTTGTAGAACTTTAGTCCAGGCTGAACAAAATTGATTACTCCTATTTTCTACTGTCTGGTAACTAATCTTGGCTCCTTGGAGCCTTGCTTTAAGTTGTTCTACAGAGCTTTTGTGCTGTTGTAAATCACTGCTGTTGTCAAGATGGAAAAGTTTTGAGCTTTCATTCATCCTTAATGCTCGGTAGTGCAAGGTTGTTGGCTTGTCTCTGAATTCTGCTTGATCCTGGCAAGAAGAGGAGCAGATTTCTTGACTGTATCCTTTATGTTAGCACTGTACAGGTTGGTGTTTTACATCCTTTACTAAGGGCAAGGCTAAGAAGTTGTCCAGCTCCCTGAGTACCCCTCCTTGCATTTGAATCTGTTCCTGGTCAAGCCACAAAACTGGAACTGTGTGGGCAGTGGGGATGCTGTGATAAACAGCTCAGGTACTCCTGTCCTAAGCAAGGCAGGTGGTTGTACTGGTTCCATGTCCCATGTTCATCTCCCTCTCCGGGGAGCTGTGATGCTGGGCCCCCTCAGTGGGCAGCTTTGCTTCCTGCTCTGTCCCACACCATCTCTCTTTCCCCCCTGCAATGTACAAATGATGGCCACACCAGTGTCTATTCACACAAGAAGTGCCCATCAGGTCTGATTCAGCTCTGCAGGCACCAAGCTGTAGGAACCAGGCATTTACCATTCTGCTGATGAGTAGACTGTAATATTGATGGTCTTGAGAAATCTTTCCATGTCAAGAAACTCTTCCACCGATAGAAGCACTGCCCCCGGTTACTGGAAAACCAGCGAAGAAGGAATAGATGTATTATACCTAGGAATAGGTATACATTTTTGCTGCAAGGTAAATTAATCATTTGAACAATTTACCTTGGACTGTGCTGTATTCATTGTCATGTGAAGTCTTTAAATCAACACTGAACTCCTTTTCTACAAATGAGATTGACTTCACTCAGAAGTTACGTGTCTGCTGAAGGACTTACTAGGTGAAATCCTGTCATATGCAAGGTGGAGAAACCAGTGACAATTCTAGTCCCTTTTAACACTAAAATGGATATGAATCAGTGCTAGAAAGGTGGGTGAACCTCCCCCACCCTCTGGGCTGCCCAGCAATGAACTGCGTGGTGTTACAATGATCACGCGAGGTGTCTCCATGCTTTTTATGACACATAGTCGCACCCATACTATATTGCAGTGTTGCTCTATCTCTGCTCCTGTATGTCTTTTTACACTTAGAGAAATGGGATTAGTTGTCCTTTTTATGCACTATTCCTTCAAATTAAGGTGTATCATAGGGGTGACTAATATGATCCCATTCATCTTCATAACACTGCAATCATTCTGACATCTTAGAAAGGTCTGGGCACCTGTATCCAAGATACGCTAAATCATAACAATGTGAATAATACTTCGAGTGCTTTGATACAGAAGAATAAAAACCTTCCTATAGCACGTTCTGTGAAAGGTTCTGGGGACCTTTTTTTTTCATAATGGAAATTTAACCAGTTGATTTTAATACCAGTAAGACAATGTGATAAGGACCATTTTTTGCAGGATGTGAAGGGATCTGGTCGAATGACTTGATTCACAAAACAAATTGTAGAAGAGATATCAGTAGGTCTAAGATGTACATGGACCTGCATTCTCCCTTTTCACTCCTCACAGGTAACAGTGCAGAGGCAAGCTGTCATTTTCTGTCATACGCATACAGGCTTTTGTGCATCCATTTGTAAATATAGACCAAGATTTGGGTTCCTGGCCTTGAAACCTGAACATACCAGCTTGGGCATGGGGTTCCTTGAAAGGCAGTGAATGCTATTATCATGCTATTGCCTCTCATGAGGACAGCAATAAGAAAATGAATTTTGGGGGCACTACAGGTAGTTTTGTCTTTCTTGTGAAGGGAAAACTCAACATCACTCCCACCCATATGTTTTATTCAGCTTGAAATGAATAGCTAATTTTATTTTCAAATTATCTAAGCCCTTTAATTTTCATTTTGAAAAAAACGGAACAAAATTTATGTGAAATGTAATATCAGTAATGAATCTTGAAAATATAAAGTAAGACCAGTAGGTTTTTTCACTGCTTCTCCCTCTTTGATTAAAGTAGTTGCTGAATTCAGTCCAAATTTACAAAGCATGAGTTAGCTATTAATTCCGTTTTCTTTTGCCCTGCTTACAGTACTGTCTTGGTCTAAGGGTAAGTAGTTTGACGCTTGCTGCCAGCAGACGGAGACGTCAGGAGTAGACTAAGATTGATCCTGGGCTGTGTAGGCAGAATACAAGGTGAGCTTGGCCACTGCAGAGGGCATTACTGTGGAGTAGTAGCATTGTTGGTATCAGTTTTTAGCATCAGCCATGAAGTTTTATGCATGTATATGTTTAAGAAAGTTATGGCAATGCATGTAAGGACCGTCCCAGCTGTTAGATGGGTAGGTTTGACTGTACAGTGATGCTTGATTTCCCTGTCCTGTCACTCAAGATGGTTGCTTCCTTTATGTTACAAGCAAATTGATTGTATTTCCTAACAATGATTTTCTGAAATAACTTTATTTTTTTCCCCAAGCTCAGTTTTGCACTAGAAATTACACAGGTCCATGTCTTCAAACTTGTAAACGAATTGTAGGTGCAGATGGGTCTAATTGCACCTGTCTGACAGTGCGAATTTTAGCCTTCAAAAGGCTGAATTCAAATTACAGTCTACAAAACAATGAATGGAAAGCCTATCTGAAAATCAGGCATTTACTGAGTATGGCTGAGCTTCCCCTGAAGCTGTTAAACCAATGAGAGGTGATGAGCACTGCTGGAAATTAGACTACGAGAATTTATATGTCTTAGCTGTGGGAACTCTTACAGAGAGGCTTCTGCAACTTATCAACAAGTAACCCAGCCTCAAACATAGCAGCCACCTTCTAAAAGCACAAAAAGACTCAGTTAGGTGTTTTCCACATACGCTTTGCATAAAAAAACCCAACATTTGTACATTCCTGTCATTTTTTGCACTTTTTCTCATTGTCTATGCCCACATTGCCACTGCAGTTCTGATTGGCTCTTTTTTTTTTTCTTTTGTTATTCTCTCCCAAAACAGCAATCCCTTTAGATGAGCAGCGTGGATGACAAACTGTGGCCATACATGCTATTAAGATGCAGCAGAGGAGGAAAGGTGAGGTGGGAGAAGAACTCGTGGAGGAGGCGGCTGGAGGTCTGGTGAGAACCAGGGTATGTCCTGAACTGACTCAGGGACTCGGGAATGGTCTGAAGGAGCCCAGAGCAGAGTCAGGCCACAGAGCAGCAGGCAGAGATTAGCAGAGAAGGAACCGCAAGGAACAATTTATATTCAATTCCTTGTCTCTCTGTGGTCAAAATGATACTCCTGAGAGGCCCTCAGTCTGGACACAAGGGTAAACTTGAGCATAAGCTTAAAAAAGCTGTACCAAAGGGGGTGGGTGGACTCTGTGACAGCAGGACTGTCCTTAGAGTGAAGAGATGTGTGGTCAGCCTGAAGCCTGCCAAGAGATGATAGGTATGGAGAGGCAGAGGTAAACAGAGTGTTGAAGGTGTGATCAATGGAGCAGAGTCTGGATGGAGGCCTGTCACTAGTGGTGTTCCCCAGGGGTCTGTGATGGGTCCAGTCCTGCTCAGCATATTCATCAATGACCTGGACGATGGGATAGAGTGTAACCTCAGCAAGTTTGCTGATGATACCAAGCTGGGAGGAGTGGCTGATACACCAGAAGGCTGTGCTGCCATCCAGCGAGACCTGGACAGGCTGGAGAGCTGGGCTGAGGGGGAACCTCATGAAATTCAACAAGAGCAAGTGCAAGGCCCTGCCCCTGGGGAGGAACAACCCCATGCACCAGCACAGGCTGGGGGCTGAACTACTGGAAAGTGGCTCTGTTGAGAAGGACCTGGGAGTGCTGGTGGACAACAAGCTGACCCTGAGCCAGCAATGTGCCCTTGTGGCCAAGAAGGCCAATGGTGTGCTGGGCTCCATTAAAAGGAGCATGGCCAGCAGGTCGAGAGAGGTTATCCTCCCCCTCTACTCTGCCCTAGTGAGACCACATTTGGAGTACTGTGTCCAGTTTTGGGCCCCCCAGTTTAAGAAGGACATGGAACTGCTTGAGCAAGTCCAGCGGAGAGCTACCGAGATGATCAGGGGACTGGAGCATCTCCCTTATGAGGAAAAGTTGAGAGACTTGGGTTTGTTCAGCCTGGAGAAGAGAAGACTGAGGGGGGATTTCATCAATACCTATAAATATCTAAAGGGTGGGTGTCATGAGGATGGGACTGGACTCTTTTCAGTGGTGCCCAATGGCAGGACATGGGGCAATTGACACAAGCTGGAACACAGGAAGTTCCACCTCAATATGAGAAAAAATTTTCTTCCCTGTGCGGGTGCCAGAGCAGTGGCACAGGCTGCCCAGAGAGGCTGTGGGGTCCCTTCCCTGGAGACATTCAAACCCCGCCTGTACGCGTCCCTGTGCCCCCTGCTCTGGGTGTCCCTGCTCAAGCAAGGGGGAAGGACAAGATGATCTCCAGAGGTCCCTTCCAACTCCTACCATTCTTTAATTCTGTGAAATGAGGTTCCTGTGCACAGGGACCTTACAGGATGAAGAGTGATGTGGTCATATCACCAGATGGCTGCCAATAGAGCTAAGCTGAGATACCACTAAGACATTTTTCCCTGCATTGGACATATCTAACCTATTTTCTTCAGAAGGGAATGTGTTTCTCCGCGTCGCCTCTCTTTTGCCATGGTTTGTGTTATAATTGCTGTAATACTCCTTGGCATCCTATTTAGCTGATACTATATTGTCAGTACCTTTGTGTGATCTCCACAGCTGGGAATACTGGAGATAAATCACTGCTATATAAATGCTCTTTTTGTGTCTGACACTTCTGGCAACCAAACTGCATTCAGCTGCACACAGTACAAGGGGGCTCTGGTGTGGATGGAGCAGAAGTGCAGTGAGGGAGAAAGGACATGAATGTTCACAGCTCAACCTACCTTTATAGGTACTGTGCTGAGCTCTCCCGTAGGCTTTAATGTATCCCCATACTTGATGCTAGCTTGGAACCAAATTACCCTTCTTGAGAGTTAGCATCCAACACAGAATTTATGTTTTCTCAGTATCTGGAAAGCATGTGCTATACAGACAAATGCAATATCACTGTAAACATGGCCCAGCCATCATTTTGAATGGGAAGAGCACCTTCAAAATGAATTGCATTATGCCGCACCATTGAGGTGTTAAACTGTTTGATGAGCATTTCAAAGCTGAAGCCCTGCCACTGATTAGTAACAGTGCACATATATCATGCACCCTACCCTGTCAGCAAAGCTGCTGAAAGGCTGTGGGGAGTGCCAGCTTCTCCACTCCTGGAGTACAGCTCTACCACCTGAAATTTCTCAACTTACTGCTTATTACTTATATTGCTTAGACTTAAGAATAACTCTTAATCTTAAGAATTGTAAGTGCTCAGTTTTGAGATGGCCTCTGACATTCAGACATACATCCTAATGTATTTCTCCCCAAAGTATGAGTCCCCATGGCTTTCTGAAAATTGAGCTGTTAATATTTCCCAGACCTGGGAACATCTCATCACACAAGTCACTCTGGAAAATACTAGCTCTCATCCAGCTCTCCTATAGTCATGTTAAAATGACTGATTAGTATTTATTTCATGCCGAAGCTTTGTGAGAAGATACAGTTAGTTTAGCAGTACCATGGCTCTGCTACCTGGTATGAGGGAGGGATTGCTTCCTGCTTGTGTTTTGTCAAAACCAGAATAGGCTACAATAGCCAACAGGTTTGGGCAGGAGAAGAAGAGCTCAGGGATAAGAAGGAACAATGACAGCCAACCAGCTCTTGGCAATAAAGCAGAGAAGCAGTGACATCCATTCTCCTTTCCTGGGGGAAAAGTAAGATCAAACATCAGCAGTTACTTGCATGAACACGGTGCTCTGTGAGAAACAAGCAAGACTTCAGTTGGTGAGACACTGAAGGCGCTGCTGCCGTGACAGTGAAGTGATGCTTGGAACTCTTGCTGCAACAGGAGAGAAAATACACCATGTTTGCTGCAGAATTGCTCTAGCTCTTTTGAAGTGTTTTGATTTTATTGACAGCACAGTGAGACCTATTGTTAGAAACACTCAGCCTACCTCCTCAGCTAGCATTTTCCTAGTAGTGTAAGTAACCATTTGTGTAACCACTAAAATGTGGCTCTGGGCATCATGACCTTATCTGAAATTATTTCATTTTACTAGGAAGAAGCTATGCCTTTCTACACAGTGGTACTAATTTCTGCAGAAATCCTGTCCCTCAAAGACGTATTGCTTCTGCTCGGACTGTGGACTGCTCTTTACAGCTGGATTTGCTGTAAGCATTTATATGATTGTTCTCTCATTGCCCAGGCCCTGGCCTGAAGGTCGTCTTTGTCATCCGTACTCTCATTTGGCGTGAAGACTTTTTCCTCTCAATTCCCCCGTCAGATATTTACCACTGTAACTGGCCACAGGAAGGCGGAATTAATGCTTCCACTTGATGTTGCATCAGGGTGTCACATAGAATGCTGGGAGTGTAAGGCTGGAGAGAGCTTCCAGAGACTTTCTAGTTCAAGGTGCTGCTCCGAGGAAGGATCAAGTCAGCCCACACAGCTCCCAAGACATATCATAGTTTAACTGTTCTCAACAACTGCAGTAAGGGCTTTTTGTACATCCAAAGGCAGTAAACTCAATCTCTTACTGCCTTAAGAAAATTTTTTTCTTAGTTTCCAAAAAGAATCTTTGCTGCTAATAAAGCACATTTTTTTTCTTATCCTTCTTTCCTGCTTCCTCAACCACTAGGGCAGAGAATAACCTGGAACTCATCATCCTTTTATAATAATATTTAATGTATAGAAAGACTTTCAACCTATCCCATTGGCTTTCTGTTTTGTAGATTGAACAATGTGAAGCCACTCATTAGTGCTATTTTTTCCAAATCTTTCCCTGTTTTGGGCTTTCCCTAAAAGTTCAAACCTCAGAGGAGACTCAAAAGATGACTGAAACATCACTTCTCCTGGTTACTGGGCTTCACCCATTTAAACTAAGACTTTTTTCTTTTCATTTTAGGACTGTTGGAACTATAAATATAGAAGTAAAAATCTGGAAATGTGAAACTCTTGTAAATCAAAATCTGCCTGAGTTCATGTGCACTTTTTGACAGGTGAGTTTTGAGCAGCTCATCTCCCCATGCTCCAGCTCTGTTTCAGACACTGCAAGAAAGTTACTTAAAGCAAAAATTATTTTCTTAGTCAACTTGCTTCTTTCTTGCAGCCTTCATCTGCAGGCATACCATCTGCAAGAGTAGTCTTCTTCAGCCTCACTGTTCATTCTCAACTCTGTCCTAGGCATCAATTACAAAAGACACTCTTTTGTTTTTTCAAGTCATCAATACATGCTCTTTTTGGAATGACAGTTTAAAAGCAAAGAACTACATCCTAGATCTGGTAAGGGCATGATTTTAACATGGTAGATACCATATTTTCCTTCTATGTGATGGTATTTCTTGAGTATTCTTATCTGTAATGTAATCCCAAGAGATTTGCCAGTGTGCTGCAAACACCATGCTTTCTATTTAATGGGTGTACCCTGGGGACTCCAATCCTTTTGACTGACAGTGATAGATAGCCTTATCAGCGCTCCTTCCACTACATCCCATGGTTGCCTGGATGCACCACAGAGTAGTTAGAAAATTCTTTGCTGTAGAGAGAAACAATTATGAAGCATTTTCAGAACAGTGAACTGAACGTTTTTCACAGCTGGCAGTTCTTATTTATGACAAGTAATAATTGCCTCTGCTGAAAAAACCTCCAGAAAGGAAAAATAAGATATTTTTAAAGGGAATTTGGTACCCTTGGTTTTGCAGGTTGGATTCGGCAGGTACTGGGTAGGTTCAAGCAACTGAGCACTGAAGGTGCTGAGACATATGGAGTGGGTCTGCAAGCAGGCACTGCTCCTAGCTGGTGGTGCCGGACCTAGAGAGAGGCGTAGCTGTATACTGACCAGGTGAGGACTGGAATAAGTGGGGTGTTTGTTTGTGTATTTTTTTGTGGGGGAGGGTGCTTGGGGTTTGGGGGGGTGGCAGTTTGTGGTTTTTTGTGTGTGTGGTTTTTTGTTTGTTTGTTTGTTTGTTTGTTTTTTTGGGGGGAGGGTGTGTGTGCCTGTGTGCTTTGGTTTTTTTTTTAGAATCCTTAAGATTTCAGAAGAAAGTTTCTAAAAGCAGGCTGAGCGCCTGTACATCCGTGTAAGTACTTTGGAAAGTTACCTTGATCGGCGTCTATCCCGTGGGACTGCAAAGCTTTCTCACCTCTCATCTCAGTGTTGTCCTCAATGTTTCCAGAAAGCATGTCAGGGCAAAACCCGAGCCTACACAATGAAAAGGAAGCCCACACCTCTAGCCAGATCCCTGACTGCCCCAAAACTTGGCTGTAGCAGACCTGTATTCCATAGGAGAGTACTGTCTTTGGAGCTTCCTCAGCTGGTGAAGGCAACAGAAGCGGGACAGGGAGACTTGAACAGCCCTGTGCCTGGCCAGAATGGGACTCCTCTTATACAGCCATTGTGCAAGAAAGCTGTAGGCTGTATCCTGAAGACCAGCTCTCATCTGGTGGGAGGAGCTGTGTTAGAAACAAATGCAACTGCGAGCAGAGCTATCACCTGCTACTGGGCTGCAAATTTTGTGCAGTGACACTCACTCCTCATGACTGATGACACAGCATACACCTAATTAGTGAGCAACTTGGGCCATCTATCTAGAATGTTTAAGTATAAAAGAGCATGTGCTGTACAGTACTGTATAGATCCCTAGGCTAGAAAGGGTATAATTATAGAAACTCCTTCTTCTGAAATGGAAGGAACTAGACACTAACATAATGCCTTACCTTCCAAGCATGTGTTTTCTGTTAAAGAAATTTATGAGGTACATTTGGAGCTAATGGATACTTCTCAGTCACTGACCTGCAAATATATGTTGGAATTCAAAAGACTTGAGCTCCTATGGCTTCATACAGATTTTCCCCCCAGCACCACTTTTTTAATCTACAATATTTCTTAAGAAATTGTAAGACAAAATATCATGGCCTTTGAATTTGGACTCTGCAGAACAACTGTTTCTGTGGATTGTTTCTCAGTTGGATAGGTTCTGTGAGTACTGTTCAAAATCTAACACACTTTTAAAGTGTCCTGGCAAATACTTCTGTTGAAAAATTTCCCAATGAATCACCTGACAAAACTTACAGCCAACAATAAGAAAAAGGGAGATTGCTTTGTAGGGTGGAGGTAAACTTTCTCCAGTTCTTTTGTTGAGCTCGCAACATATTTCCTATTTTAGTGGGAGGATGAAATTTTACCACACATGTTGTAAGTAGTATCTATGTAACTAGTAAAGGTCTTTTCCTTTATGCTAGAGACTATTCGTTTTTGTGCAGAGAATGTTATGCAGCCCATTTAAATGGACAATATACTTTTTATATTTCTTTGCTGTATGGTAAATGTGGGTTCAAAGTAACTTTGACTGGAAAGAAGGACCCTCCAACTCCTTGCCAAGGAAGAAAGAAAAGAACTGCCAGGACAGTCCTTCAAATGTAGGATTGCTCAAGGAGTGCCTCTGCTTCGTGGCTGGAAAGCCTGTGTACCTAGGCGTCACCAGTCTGACTTCCTTTCCAGTCTGCTGTGTCTCTTCCAGTGCATGGGCTTTAACGCAGAGCAGCAGGAGAGGACAAAGAAAAGGAAAAGATCAGTGTTTATCGTGAGTTGGCTATGACATCTGTGCTGATAGCATCTAAGAAGTGGCTGGCACGATGTGAGCACCCAGTAAGGCATTTGGCTGGTCTTTTTGTTTAGACTGTGAATTATTCTCTGCAGAGATCCTGCATCCTATCATGCTGTATGACATTCTGGGCAGTATTTCAAGACAAATAAATAAATAGAAACAGTAATAATTCCCTTACACTTTTCTCTCAGCTGCAGGATTTTGGGAACCCTCAGTACACATTTCTTATAGGTCTTCATTTTTGAAAGTGCCTATAATGTGGAGAATAAAAACAAGCAGTTGGCTCTAGAAAAAAAGGACAGTTAAGCTTTCCATTAGATCTTCCACAGGCGAATCCCAAAGCACCCCGATTTCACATCAGTATTAGCAAACCCATAATAGCAAATAGTTTCCTGGAATCTAAGACCCTTCTGGCTCTTTAGAAAGAAGTCAGCAGGACTTTCCATGTGCTGTAACTAATATGTTTTATGTGCTTTCTTGGGCTGAGGTCTCTCATCATTGTTTTCTGCTGATACCTTGGAGATTTTCTGGATCTCTGTGTTCCATTGTACAATTAACTGCTTCTGAAAAAGCCATTTTATTGATACTCTATAGGGGCTATTCTTGGAAGAGAAATGAGCAACATGTTTGAAGAAGATGTATTGTTTACCCTTCCCTCTGCATGACTGTATGCGGGGTCACACAGGGACACCTGACTTTGGGTTCCAACACTATTAAGACATATTTTCATCAGACATCTTGTGCTGAAATCAAAGCAGATTTATGCCTGCTCATATCAGCTGAGGATTCAGCCTTTTTCGTGAGCATAAGAAATGAATTCAAATCTCATGCCACCACAGCAGCAGAACTGGATCAAAAATGGTCAGGAATAATGCTCTATTGTTTTTTTTTTGTGTTTTTTTTTTTTGTCTTAGGCTGCACATGCCTGGGCACTGCAGTCTCAAGCAAAATAAAACCCCATGAACCCCCTCCTAGAGCTGGATTTTCAGAGACAAGAGGATCCCAAAACAGACAAAACACTCTGGTGGAGGGAAGGAAAGTTAAATGGAGGGGTCCAAAGGGGCTGAAACATGAACATTTTTCTTTTGCATTCTTTGAGAGAAATTTCTGTTAAAAGGAGGCATATTATAATGACAAGTTCCCCATTGTACCAGCATACAATTTATTATGCCCAAGTGTGCTTAGTTTCTCCTTAACTGTAGCCAGGCAATGGCTCCTACTATTAGGATGCAAAAGTTTGAGCCAGAAAAAGAGAAGGCTGAGACAGGTGTTGGAAGAGCTTCCTTAAACTGGAAAGCAAAATCTAACACTGAAGCTGGTTCTGTGTGTACAAGCACTGGGGCTGATGTGTTTTTGCTGAGAAAGTAGATGGGAGGAAGCCTGCCATGGGGGAGTCGAGGATGGGTGGAGTGGGGGGAGAATTGCCTGGAAGCAGAGAGGCAGATTGTGCCAAATCAGTGGTGATTTGAATTAGGCTTTGGTCTGAATCCCAACCAGTGGTATTGCAAAAGGAAGATAGCAGCCAGCAGGAATCACCTTGCTGGAGGTGAAACAGTTTTAATTATACTTCAGGAACTAGGTATCACGTACAGATATTATAGGGTGGCTTTATTTACTGCACTGGTGTTTTCCTATTTTGCGTCATAAATAATTTTTTTTGCTACACTGGTTGCTATTAGGGAGTGGGGAAAGTAACTCACTGAACATTGCAAAGAGTTTTTTTTCAACTTCACAGGTTTCTCGATGGAGACCTAAGCCAGTGATTTGCTTGCAACCTTTATAAACATGACCTTTTGGCAGTCAGTCAGGTCTTGGCACAAGACTTCCAGTTGCTTATCACAAAAGTCTTTCATGTAAGCATGTCAAACTTAAGTACACTTATTTTTTTTTTATTTGGCCTTGATCTTAAATTCTTTCCAAGTAAGATTTTTTAGCCTTTAGCTAACAAAGACTCTTGAGTGGTTATTTAATTACCAGTTAAATATAGTATCTCATGTAGAATACATACAGTTGGTTTATACATTATCTAAATCTCTATTGTGTTTGTTTCTTGCTGTTTCCTTGCTAGGGCTTTTTTCTGCCACTATATGATTTCATGTACAATTCAGAGCCAATACTAATAATGCATCCAGAATCACAAAAGTATAAGTGCGTAAGTGATGATACAGGCCAACACTTGGATCTTGTTTGGTAAAAAGAGTGTTTCCTTGGAAAGATGGTGCTGAGGTTTGGCACCCCTTTTTGCCTCCCTGTTTCTCCTGCTGCAAGTGGAAGAATGTGCCCATATCTATCCTGGATATGGTCCTCGTTCAGGGCAGTCATGCCTGGCTTTTTGGGGTAGGATTTGAAATGATTGGAGGAAGGTGGTGTGTGTCACCTGCTTGTACCTGTCTGCATAATCCACCTGTAGCTGTTCAAAGGGGGGAAAGTAGTGTGTTGACAAATGCCAACACTTCTTTAGAGCCCATTTTAAGATAAAACCTAAAATATATTTGTTATTGTTTTCTGTTACCCTGGGCATAGCTCTGTGCCTCGAATATGTATCAAGAACAATTCCTCTGTTTACAGTTTAAACATGAGCTATAGGCTACTTACTCCAACTGCCAGTTTCCTGGGAAAAATATTTGCAACGACCATCTATTATCTCGGCTGCAAAAAAGTAGACTCTTAACCACATATGAAATTAAGTGATTCTTTTCTAGCAATTGGAGTTTGGTTTTGGTGATAGTAAGTGTTGGTTTGTGATTTAATAGGTCGTTACCTACTTTGCCTATAATCACAAAGTAATAAATAACTATTGGCAAGATGGATAATAGCTAGGTCTGAGAGGCATGAAAAAGATAAAGCAATAGGCACAAATACACACTTTATATTCATAGGAAGCGGGTTCTAGCCAAGAAATCCTATCTAAACTGATATGAGAGCAGATTTTTATTAGATGCCTCTGATCTGGGGGATGGCTAAACATCTACAGTCACAAAAGCTAGCTGTCTTTCTAGTTTATAAAACAGGTTTTGGATATGTTACATGGAAGTATCCCTTTCTGAAGAGTTAATTCCATATCTCATGGACCCAGACTCATGGTCTCATGGACCCAGACTTCCCTCTGAAAGACCACACTAGCTTTTTGGGCCCAATTAATCAAAACTCAGCCATGCTTCACTGTTCACTTGCTGCCCCATTCAACATCTGCTGCAGCTGCTGAGACTTCTGGGGCACAAGGTGAAGTTCCTCATCCCTTCCTTTCTAGTGATATCTTACTCAGTCCGTGTCAAACAAATAATGGTCTTTTATCCCTTTATATTTTCCAAGCCATTCTTATTATGTTCTGCGCAATTGTTGTGGTTTAACCGCAGCTGGCAGCTAAGCACCACACAGCGTTTCGCTCACTACCCCCCCGGTGGGATGGGAGAGAGGATAGGAAAAGTAAAAGTGAGAAAACTCATGGGTTGAGATAAGAACAGTTTAATCATTGAAATAAAATAAAATAGTAGTAGTAATAATAATAATAGAGTATACAAATCAAGTGATGCATGATGCAATTGCTCACCACCCACTGACTGATGCCTAGCCGCTAAGTCCCTGAGCAGTGGCCCCCAGGCCAGCTTTCCCTTAGTTTATATACTGAGCATGACGTCATATGATATGGAATATCATTTTGGCTGGTTTGGGTCGGCTGACCTGGCTGCACCACCTCCCAGCTTCTTGTGCATCTCCAGCCTTCTCAGTTGGTAGAGCATGAGCAGCTGAAAAGTCCTTGACTAGTATAAGCACTACTTAGCAACAACTAAAACATCAGTGTGTTATCAACATTATTCTCGTACTAAATCCAAAACACAGCATTATACCAGCTACTAGGAAGAAAATTAACTCTATCACAGCCAAAACCAGGGCAGCAATGTAATAGTCATAACATTGCAATGTATCACATTACATCATTGCATCATTTTTGTCATAAATTCATCATGTGGCTTTTGATTACCCCGAGATATGCTGTGTAGAGCTCTGGGCTTGCTTTGTAATGTGCAAGAAAGTACATGATAAATTGAAATCCAAATGCGGCAACGAACTTCCCCAGGGTCAGGCAGGGAGGATGGCATGGCCGTAGTGCTCATCACCAACTCTTGAGCTCACCATTTGTTTCTTCTGTGCCTCTACTCTTCTGCCTGGGCCCAGAAAATGAAGACACAGGCAATGTGTAGGTGCCTTTGATGTGGTCCAGTTTTGAAAATGTGAGAATACAGTTGCACAGTTCTGAGCCTGATGTCAAGGTCATACAGAGGAAGCCAGAGGCTGTTGTTGAAAATATTCGGATTAATCAAGAGAATTGACTTGAAGTATCTGTCCTTCTCCTTCTCAGGAAGGTTCAGAGAGAAAATGTCTTTGCATATTTTAAGGAGGTGAGGAGATGGGGGGAGGAGTGAGATGCCTGCAAAAGTGCCAATGGATGTTTGTTCACTCTGAAAGAGAGAGAAACAAAGAGACTTCTTCCCTATTTCTCACCAGCCTCCCATTTCCAATACGCTAGCTTTGTATCAGCTAACTTTAAGAACAAAATGTGCTCAGGGAAAAGAGATTAAAATTGTGAAGCAGTCTCCTTTCCTATCAACTGAACTGACAGGAAAATGACAAAACGCTTGTGGGAATGATTAAAGAGACTGAATGTTCTCATTCATGTCATGTCGTATATTGCTAATTTAGACGTATTTGTTTTCGTACCAATCAGGCAAATTTCAAGAACGAATCTGCCAGGATTCAATAGGAAAAACAGCCTGTATATTTTTCTTAAATTAATAATAAGCATTTGCTGTGATTTATTTGGATTTCAGTGACATCTTTAATGAGTGATGGATATCAGGAATGGAAACAGCCAGTAAGAAGGGGCAAGATGGCTCACAGCAGGACTCTGGAGACTTGGGACTCTTGCTGGTTCTGCTGTTGGCTTGCTGGGCGACCTTGGTCAAGCAGTGTACCCTCCTCCGTGCCTCCATCTGGGCAGTGGAAATACTGATGCTTTGCAAACTAGCTAGACTGCAAGGTAGGACTGGCCAGGAACCAGGAATTCTGCCCTGTAAACAACTGCAAGGTCCAGTGTTTCATTTTTTTTCTACAGGAAAATGAAGAGGTGAGACCTGTGAAACTCTCCCAAAAGGGAGCAAGGCTCCGTGTGGGGCAGAGTGGGGATCTGCATCTTTACCTTCCACACCTGATACATGTGCTCTCAACTGTTGGCTTTCTAGGGGTTCCTTACACCATTTCCTCCCTTCCTTCCCTCCTTCTTTCCTATCTCTAAAGAAATTATAAGTTTCTAATTTCCTGGCGACTCTGTCCTGAGTGATATAACAGTTAACAAATGCAAAATTTGAATTAGATATAAACATTCATTCACTTGCTAGGGCAACACTCTCCTTGCTCATCTATTGGCCGCACCAGTTTCCAGTGCGTCAGTAACTGATGCTTTCATTTTCCACTATTACTCCTTCCTCCATTGGCACCGATCTGTAAATATGAGACTCTCACCTTATACTTTGACTTTTTTTCTTTCAGTTTTACCCCATTATTTGTCAACATTTCTGTAGATGACCTAAATATCCTCTAATTTCTTCAGCTGTAATTCTGTTGCTTTTCCCTTAACAAGTAGAGAGTTATTTAAAGTTCCACTAACTCTGCTGGCTCCAGTGACACGCTGAAATTAAAAATTCTCCTCAAAAGACGGAGGGGAAAAAAGAAAATTCTGGCATGTTCACCTGGCTTCTCAGAGGTATTCAGGTGCTGAAATCATCTTGATTTCCAGGTCTTTGGAGATTTGGCCTTTAATGGTAGACATGCTGATTTAATTATCATTCAGCCTGGTTATACAGATTTAGTTTTTTCGGTCTTTTCTTGTAAAGTAGCACCTATAGCTCCTTAATCACATCTGTTACTGATTTTTATCTCCTTTGCATACCAACCTGAATTTTTTGATAAGGTTGCTGCCTTCTAGGTTTTTCAGCCTGAATGTCAGGAGCATGGCATGGCCAAGAATAGACCGGGAAATATGGTTCTTGATAGTCTGTTTCTACAGAGAGAAAATTAAATTCAATGAGAAGAAGCAGCAGCTCTCCAGCAGAACTTGGTTAATGCCATGGAAAAGGGAGGAAAAAAAAATGTCTGTGAAGATAGCAATGGGGAAGTTAACAAGAATGTGATATGGGAACTCAAGAGAAACACCATGCAGATGGTATATATCCCAGCAAATATGCTATTTTCCTGTCTGAATCCATTGATTTAATCTGAGAAATGTGTTGTATCTAATCTGTCCAGTCTTTCTCAGAGATCCTTTGATGAGTCTCATCTTGTGAATCAAATTACATTTGCATATTCAGAGGCTGGGGCTCCAAGCTACTGAGGCATTTACAGTTTGCAGGAAGGCAGAAGTGCTGCATGTTAGAGGACAATTACTTGCAAGATTAATATTTATCTCAAAAAGAGAGACCTGCCTTCATGGCTAGCCACACTCAGTCTCACAGAAAAAAAAATATGCTGTTGGGGGGTCCTTGACCTGGGGGGCTTGACTGACCTGTCTTTTTTCTTTCTTGACAGCAATGAGAAATCTCTTGGACAACCCAGGGGAGGGCTGGCAAGGGCCCAGGGAGCCTGGGAGGGCTGCAGACAGCACAGTGGAGCAGGGCGACTGCTTTCCTCAGCGAAAAGTTTCCCCTTTCCAAGGGAATTAAACCTGAAAGAAATGCTTTGTAAAATGATGGAATTACTCCATCTCCCTAAACCACTCTATGGTGAGTGTGAAATCTTTGTGTTTTTTTTTCATTCTGTGGGTTTCTTTTGATGCAGGGTATGTCTGATATGATCATGTCATATTCCGGTGTTGGAAGTAACATCAACTCAGCCTTTTCAATGGAAGCAGAAGTGGATTTAACCCAGCTTGTGTATGGGAAAGTGGGGGGAGAAGAAATCTTGGTCTTGGAGAGCAGATGACTTAATTTACTGTCACTGCTTTGAAGCCTTTCTGTTTGGCCTGACTCTTCTCTGACTTGGTTTAACACAGGAGTTACCAGCAAGAGGAATTAATGAGTTTAGTGTAAGGGAAAGGAGATTAAGGGACAGGATCTATGAATTTTACCCATGTCATTTTGGAAGAAAAAGTGGTATAAAGAGAACAAAAATAATTTGGGCATATGCTGTGTTTGTTTACCTTCAGAAGCCTGTGGTAGGTGTGCCAGTACACTGTTGTTCAGCAATTAACAATAAAGGCAGACAGCAATTAACCACATGTCTTCTGTGAGTGGTAATGCCAGTTATTTGTATTTAACCTTCATGATTCATGAACAACTTTCATTCTGGAACTCGGGAGAAAGGGAAGGAGAATCTTCGATCCTGACATCACTGTGTGAAAAATGATAGGACTTTAGTTGTCAGTAAAGAAAAAATTTATATACCTAAATAAATATAAATACATGCACATTTTCCATTACTGGTAAATGAAATATAATCATTTGTCATACATATGCATGTATACATGCATACATACATATCTATGTACATATATATATGTTGGATGACAATAGAGTTCTATTTCTGGGAATTTCAGGCTTCATTTTAATTTCATTTAGGATCTCATCAATATTTATAAGTATCTAAAGGGTGGGTGTCATGAGGATGGGACTGGACTCTTTTCAGTGGTGCCCAATGACAGGACAAGGGGCAATGGGCACAAGCTGGAACACAGGAAGTTCCACCTCAATATGAGAAAAAACTTCTTCCCAGTGCGGGTGCCAGAGCAGTGGCACAGGCTGCCCAGGGAGGCTGTGGAGTCCCTTCCCTGGAGACATTCAAACCCCGCCTGGACGCGTTCCTGTGCCCCTGCTCTGGGGGTGCCTGCTCAAGCAGGGGGGTTGGATGAGATGATCTCCAGAGGTCCCTTCCAACCCCCACGATTCTGTGATTCTGTGATTTACTTTTAAGATCTCAGATCAGATATGTACTGAAACCAGTGGAAGAATTCTCAGCAATATCAACGGCTGCTGCGTTCGGCCTAATAGTAAAAACACCACTGTAAGAGCTATAGGCTTTGAAAGTTCCACCCCTGCCTTGTATTTTTGAAGATATTAAACTTATCTGGGGAAATCAACCATTATAGGATTCAGTATTCAAAGGAATGTGATGGGACACCCAGACTGATGCAACTAAGACTGTTCTGATGCCACATCCTTTCCAAGGATATTTGAGTTGACAGAAAGCCCTCTTGAAGAATTGTCATTGGAACAGGTACAGAGCTTTTTTTTTTTTTAAAATATCCTAGCCACAGGGGAAGAACAGCAAAAACAACACAGAATACCTGTATTATTCTGTTAAAGAAGAAATAACTACTGCACCAGGATTATATGTGTTGTACAATCACTTTTTCTTCCTTCCTGAACCAGAGTCCTGACACAGAGCTTGTTTTTAGTGGGATGAGGTTTAGCAAACAGTTTGTTTCATTATAGGTAAACAGATATATTTTGGACAGTTCGCCATTGACCATCGTATAAATTTGAGCTTAACTGTAATGAACTGGCTCCAAAATGTGTACTGGAATATTGATTTTTGTGAACTAATAAGATACTGTTTTCAGGTTTTTATGTATTAATACTCAGCTACAAGCTGTTCAGCATTTGCATCCTAGTAGTAAAACGCAATTTTCTTTTGGAAACAGATGGAACAATTGGATTGGTGGGCAGATTGTTTTAAAGGGTAGCAAGGGAGAGGCAGAAAGTGCCTTTATTGCTTGTTCTTTCAATACAAGTCATAAGTATTGCCAGCTTAAAAGGAATTCAATGAGGGTTTGGGGTTTTTTTTTAAATAGTTTTGGGGGCTGTTATTTTTGTCTGTGCCTAAAAATGTAATTTTAGAAAAACCAGTTAAAATTAGGTATTTTGGAAGGAAAACAATAATCTTTTTAGAATAAAAAGAAATAAATTGTGTCCCCGTTTATAAAAATGTATCACATAGCTTGGATTCAAAAGCTTATTTAACACTTTAAGCAAACATGAAATTTGTTTTCCTCCTCCTGTCCCTGTTTCCATTGGGAACTCTAGAATTTTCCAATAAGAACTTTCTAAAAGGTTCATTTTCTCAGGGGAATTTTCTTTCGAATCCACCCAAATACTGTGTCATGGAGCATTTCGGATGTTCCACAGTGAGATGAAAAGAGGTCATGATATTGTAAGAGGAGCTGGAGGATGAGAGAAGTGATTTGAGCTGAAGACTGTCAGACTTGTCAGACCATTTGGTCAGGGGCAGCACAGCAGTGTGCTAAGCATGTCACAGATGTTGACCGGCAGAAACAAGAACGTATTCTGAAATTTGTGATCACTGTGGGAAGCCCACTGTGATTCTGGTTACCTTTGAGCTACCAGGCTCTGGACCAGACAAAGTGGAATGATGTCAGTTGGCATCAGTGGAACAGGATTCTGAGTTGTACTGGTCTAAAAGGGTCTACAGTAGAGCAATTTGGAGAAAACAGCAAAGCCTAGGTGTCTTGCCACCCTTTACTTGACTGTAATTATTCAGCTATGCTAATGCTGATTCTGATTTCAAATGTAATGCTGGGGTAACTGCACTGGTTTCAAAGCAGTTAATCCTCAGTTGTTCAACTGAGAGCAACACCAAGGCCATAATCTCTGCTACTGAGCAGTCACAATCACAACAAATAAATAGCCATTGGCATAGCTTCAAGAAATATGTTTGGTCAGTTATTGTTCCCTTTCCATGAAAAGACATGTAACAGAGCATTCCTGTAGGTTGCACTTGAAATGTAAATCAAATTCAATATCGTCAGACTTGTTAGTACAGTCTTTGGTGCTGCTTGATAAATAGACAGCACATGGAGCCTTGACATCTGGCTGTTCGAGCATTAATAAAGTACTCGGTCAGCATTTTAACTGGAAGGCATTAAGGAGCGATGCGCAAGAGTGGATTATCACTTGTTCTGTATGTACTTCAGGAAAGATGTGAAAACCTTGAGTGTTCTTTGATTGTAAGCAATCTTTGCTGGATCTCAAGTATAAGAGTGTGAAGGTGAATACGTCTCTGTTCCTAAAGCTCAAAACACATTGTGCATTGGTATCAAAGCGTGTTTTCACAGGTCTGGAAGAAGCATAGCCAAGCACAGCCAATCAGGCAGAGCGTGTGGCTGAGCTCTGGGGAGGGATTTGGTTTGCAGTCACAGGGTTGCCTGTGAGATACTTCTTGATCAGAACAAAAATATTTAATCAGGTCTGCTTCCTGTAACTGTCACGTAGAGAAAACAAGTCTCCAAATTGGATTTTTGTGATCAATGGGCAGGAAAGACCACTTTATCCACCTTAGCAGAGCTGACTTACAAAAATAGGGTTTGGTGACAGCAAGGTGTCCGTTTTCTGGCAGGACTGAATCTCTCCTGTCTGGGGACATGAACTGTTCTGGAACCATACACTGATAATTTTTAAGTTTTAGCCACAATCTATACCCTCTTGTATGTCAATAGAAAATGAGCTGCTGTGTTCAGAAAGAATATGATTCTTCTCACAGCAAAATCAAAAGAAGAATTTGCACTGATTTCTGAAGGCAAGTGTCATACCGTAGTATTCAGATACACAGAAGTATTTGGGTACCTAAAGGTACATTTTGGAATTTATTCAAGTGCATCAGTGACTTAGGAGCCTGTATGTAGTTTTTCAAAGACCAGGGCTGCAGTGGGAAGCATGGTGCAGGGACCTGACCCAAACAGAAACAGGTTCAGGGCCTGGGCAAAGCCTCTACAGCCAGGTGTGGCACCACGAGGCCACTGTTAAATAGATCCTCCAGATCTGACATTTCACAGCTTCAAGCATTTGCGAAGTATGAGCAGCACAGCAGGTCTTGCTGAGTCTAATGGCATGGTAAATCTAGTAAATAACTAAGCAACATGCAGCAGAGAAGATGGGAGCCATGTCTGAAGTTTGTGTCTTATGGAGTATTGGCATGGTGACTTGGCAGAGTCTTCTGAAACAATTTTCTAATGTTCTCTCTCTGTATATTAGAAATGGACTTTTAATAGGGGGACTATGGGCAGCCAGCCACAGTCTGACTGTTTCCCCACTAGTCTGGAAGAGGTTGATGCAATGGAGGGTGCAGCTGTTGAAACCTCCCCCCCCCCCAAGCATGAAGATCTGTAGATACATTTGGAGAGGAGTGCAACTGAATCCAGGTATGAGAGGGAAATGGATCATGGACACCAAATGACAACTGTAGCAGCATCATGCTCTGCTAATGACCCTGTGTTTGCCTGTTCTGTGAAATCCTCTTTAAAGCAATACTCTAGCAATTAATGAACCTGTTTAAAAGAAAAAACCCAAACCAGAGATTGGGTTCTACAGCAACAATTCCTTACTTCAGGAAATGGAGCTTTTCTGAACAATATCGTCTTCTGTCATGCCTAATCAAACTAATTAAAGAACACCACCACACTTTATTAATGTAATTTATCTCTTGCTTGAGGTGAACTATATTTATGCTCCAGTTACTCAAACATTACTGTTCTGTGTTTAGAGGAATGATGTTATTCAGTGATGTTTATGTTCCACAATATCAGGCGGTAATTGAACAAGTGCCTGGGAAGTTGGGTATTTCCTATTTCAGAAAAGCTTGTTTGGGGCACGTGTTCTTTCACAGGTGTATTGATGAACAGGTTGGACTTGGGCATGTCTTCTGAATTGCAACTGAAGGCCTACACAGCCAAACATTCATCTGTAAGCATTAAGCATGTGAATAGCCTGTTTAACTGAATGCACATGTTCTAACAAATCGGGGTCGGGAGGCCAAATTTAATCCAGCTGAAGATCTGGCAGGGAAAGGCTAATATGCACTGGAGGAGGAAGGAAGGAACTTAGTTCTAGAGCTTAAAAACATTAAAGAAAATGTCAGGAAACAATGTACTTAGTTTGAAAGATATTAATACCTTCCATGAAGCATGCCTCTGATGTAGCTGCAGTTGCAGGGCTAATGGGCACAGTATCCACCTGTCTTTCACACCAACTGGAAGAAGTGGTTTAACATCATTTATGGAGCAAGACAGTCTAAGACAATGGAAAACATTGCCCAAAACTGCGCAGTTTTCCTGGTGGTTGCTTGCAAACTGTTGCTGTCTGCTTGATTAAAGCGACCAGAAGATAGGAGAGAGAATGGAGAGAAGCACAGAGCTGTGATGGGCCTGGCCTGATAGAGGGCTGAGATGGAGATCCTGGATGTGTAAGGCTGGAGGTAAAGTAAGTTGGCAAGGGAGATGGGCAGCCTCCTGCTTTCCCTACCTGCCTGGCTTCATTTACAGTGCTGAGCTGACTCAAGGCCATTTTGGCTGCCTGTCCATGCTGAGGCTAGCCATGGGTGATCTGAGAGGAAACCCCAGTGGGGCTTGGTCTTGAAAGTACACTCAGAAAAGACATTGTATATGGCCCTCGTCTACCCTACCTTGTCTACCTCTTGAGTGGATAAAACCGGCCCTTTCCTCCAAGGGACCTGACTTTGGCTGCTTCGAGGGCAGCTGAGATTTGCAGACATCTGAAACCTGACTGGATTCAGGCTGCTTAGTATGGCATATGCAGGGTTCTGGAGAACCTGGGCTCAGGTAGCACAAGCACAGAGAAAACAGTGGGGAGCAAAGCTGGGTGGGGAGATGGAAAAGCAGCCATCTTGCCTTGATCTGCGCCACTTTTCTGTCTCAGACCTGCCAGAACAACTGCTGTCAACAGCAATGCCAGCTATCTCCCAGCCCATGCACTGGGCATTAGTGCAGTGACTATGAGATTTTACTCAGGTTGATTTAGAGAATTTCACAGCTAAATTTAAAGTACCATTACGTAGGATGATGTGTGGGGAACGGCACCATGGCTTGCTTTTTTTAAACTTGGCTTATGTATTTATCGCTTTCCTAAATGGGTTCTTAAAATATACCTGCCAAGTAGATTCTGTCTTGTAAAAAGATCTAAATGAATTTTATTAAGATTTTTGCATAAATCTTTTCTACTGTGCTCCCAAGTTGACTTTGGCAGTTTGTAAAGGCTTCTAAGAACAAGGAAAAAAGGAGGTTTTATCCTTATGAATGAGTGAAATGTAAATTTCCTTGGCTAGTGGTTAAATCTTTTTTGGATTTTCCTAGAAGAGAACAATGACTCACATCCATTGATAAAGTACACCTTACCTCTGTATTATTAACAAGTGCAGTCGGGTGAATCAGACTGCATCTGCCATTGAGAATAGAGATGCTTGTTTGGAGGACGGAGCAGGACTGAATACCCAGCATGTTGTGTTTATGGTTCCAAAACCAAAGTCCAGATTGGAGATTTGTCCCAGGTCAGAGTCTCCTTGACAGCCTGTGCACTGTTGTGTATCAAGTGCTCCTGCATAAAAAAGTTGGATGGCGAAAAATAAGTAGTGGTGCTCTAGAGTAAAAGGCAAGTCCTGATGTCTCACACATTCTAGGAATATGCCTCTCAGACTTCCAGCTCAAAATTTAGAGTAAAAACAACAAAAAAACCCCAAAGCCAAAATGAAGATGACAAGATGATGTGTAAGGTACAACCTGGCAGAACCTGTGGTAAAATAATAGAAATTATTTTGAAATAGAAAAACATGACTGGAAAGGTAATGGAATAGCATGTTGAATCTGCTGAGTTTCTTTTTCTGATGATAAAACAAGAAAAATCCACGCTACAGAGATGTTCATTAGTGTAACTGTGATTTTACTGCTATGTTGGATAATTTCTTTCGACAGTGGAGAAATGGAAAGAAATATGCCAAAGATAAAGGATCTATTAAAAAATAAGTCAGCTGTGGCAAGCAGAAATTCATGTAATATGCCGTGAGCATGATGAGATCCAAAATAGGCATAAGGACTGAAGCAAAGGATAAAATGCATGGCACAGAAAGCAGTCATTCTGTTGGAAAAAGCCTTTATAGAAAACCCAAAGCTTTGGCAATTTACACAGTCAAGAAACAGCAATTGATTGTAGCTGGAATAGACATTTTCCAGATATAAACCTGGCTTCATATTTATAAAACTTTTTTTTGCTACTATTTATCTGGAGGCTGTTTGTGTATTAGGTCTACCAACTCCTGTCCTTTGTTGCTTCATACCTATCAGGCTCTCCCTAATATGGCTGCCAAAGGCTCTTCAAAAGCTGTGGTCATCGAAAAGCCTCCTTTGGCAGGCAGCCTGGCTGTTGGTCCTGCCTTATAGAGGGTGGTGGCACCTCCCCATGCTACCACATCAGTGTGATGCTTTTATAGCATAAGGAAGTGGATGTGGTTCTTACTGAAAGGACAATAGCAAGTTACTTTTGGTAGCGTTGCCTTGAAAGAAAAATTGACACCATAGATATCAGTAAAAAGAAAACCTAGTATAAGTGTCTAAGATTTCTGTCTCAAAATCAGTGACCTGTACGATACTGTAGTTCAAAAGAGTTTCTCTATTGATCCCTGCCTCAATAAAAATGAGAGAGAAAGCAGCATTGCAGCTGAAAGGGAATTGGTTTTGGAAGCTCCAGAGCACAGAAATAAAGCGCTGCCTGCCCACCCCCCAAGAAGTATCTCTCTGGGGCACAGCCAGGCAGATGAATCACAGCAGAATTTAACAGGTTCAAGAGAAGCCAAGTGAACGTGTTTGGTAACCCTGCCAGATTTATTGCTTTATTCATTATTTATGCACACAGCAGATGCAATACAGATTTAGGGACTGACTACAGTAAATAAATGGCAGACATGGCCCTGCTAGATGCATTAAACACTTAGGCACTTCATTGCTATTGCACCAATGTGTTAATTTTGGTTCCTAACCCCAGTGCTCAGATGTTGGTATTAAAAGTAGCACCCACCCAAAGCTAACGTTTCCATTGTGGCTGACAGCAGCAAAGCTGAGACTGGATGGTGTCCTTGTCCTGGGGGCCATGAGGAGTAAGTGTACAGCACAGACCAGATGTTCTTCCTCCAGCATCCATAAGGTGATAGATACTGTATGGGAAGTCTCTTGCTTAAGAAATGGTGTATCTGTCCCTTCCACTAGGGATCATCTGGGGCTAATAAAACACAGTGCTCCCAGTACCTCTTGGGACTTTATTGGTCAGTGAGCCTTAATGGGTGACCTGAAAGCAGTGTGCTAGGACTGCAGGAGCTCTGTTGTGGCTGGGGCCCTGCAGAGGGGCAGATCCCACACATGGCACCTGTGAGGCCTTGTTAGTTGTGGGGAGGAGGTGCTAACGAGAGCTGCACCCTCCCCTGGGTCAAGACAGCTCTGAGGGGTGAGGAGCAAAGCCCATCCTAAAGAAAAGGGGAGAGCACCACTGCTGAGGTTTGGTTGTTCAGCTCCACCTTTGGAGGCATGATAGTGGAGGCTGCAACTGGCAGGGGTGAGTGACTTGGGAGCTGCTGTGGCAAAAGATTTATGTTAGGGTAAAGAAGAGTAAGAGAAGGCTGAGGTGGGCCTGATGGTGAGTCGGGAAGGAAAGGGGCTTGCTTGGTTGTCTGATGCTTGGCCATGAGAAGGAATGGTCTGGCTGGGCAGCCTGATGCAAGACAGCTTGGGAAAGCTTTGTTCCTTTTGGTTCTCTTCTGTTGATGAGCTTAACTTTCTGGAAGGCTGGAGCCTCATTTTGTTTGTGCAGCTGGAGGATGATTTGCTTCCTTGCATGAGCGTATTTTCAGGTGCAGTTCAGTGCTGTCCTCGGGGTGGCTCAGCTCCCTGCAGGTGCTAAGGAATGACCAGGTACAGGGGCTTGGGATGCTTCAGTCCTGATGATAGTGGTAGCAGCTTTAGTGATACCCAGCTGTACAGGTGAGCAGTTCCCCCCTTCCCAGTGGTGCATTGCCTTGGCTCTGTTGTTGCTGGTGGCTTTCGTCCTCTCAGGCTTTCATGATGAGAAATTTGAACTATGTTAGCATGTGGGTGTGAGAGAGAAAGTGGTACAGCATGGTTTTGGGGAAGGGTGTAGAGGAGGATTGTAATCATCTGTGCTGTTCTGAGCAAAAGGAAGACCAAGGAGAAAAGGGTTCTTTTTTTTTTTTATGATGCAGATAATGCATTTTCTTCCAGTTGGTGTTGATGTATTTCATACATCTGTTTTGGCAAAAACAGAGCTTTAATAACAGACGTGGGGAGAAATCACTGATGAAGGTTGGTCTGCTTGTATAAAACTGTTGCTGAACATTCAGTGATGGTACAGCCTCTTGGAATAATTTAAATAAGATCTCACTGTCTATGGTTACAGGAAATTTATCGCATTTAAATTCCTGTCTGTCATCATTGATGGTATCATCTGGCTTCTGGGTGAGTACAAGTGATGGGTTTGAAGGAAAAACAGCATCCACTGTCTCTACTTGCTGTTGGTGCAAACCCTTTTCTCCATGAGAGGTGTGTTCCTTGGGAATGCTGTGGCAGGACAGGAGGCAGGTGGAGGTGCCATGCTCTGGATGAGACCTGTGGTGGGCTTCTCTGCTGTTTGCACTCATTAGGTATCCTGTGGCACTTAGCAGCAGTAGGGCTGTTAACCCTATTGTCCTGGCTAAACTCCAGCCTGCCTAATTACATTCTGCCTGTGAAGCAGTATATTCCCAGTGAAGGTTCAGGTGTGGAAATTTTTCTTCTCTTCCTCTCCTAAACAGTGTTATATGAAGGGTAGTTTAGTGCCGAAGATAAAATCTGTTTTACTGAGAAACCTAAATATGGATTTAGGGATGTAACAGAAAATGGAGCCTTCAAAGCAATGCCTAGGCTCCCAAGCAGACCCAGGTGCAGAATGTGGTTCTTTCTTGCTTCTGCAAATTTTTCACATTCCTTTATTAATAACAAACCTCCTAAAATCTGTTTAAGCTCATTACTTGCAGCAAATAAAAATACTTCACGCAGAAAGGAAACAGATGGTCCTGAATGTTGAAGATCTCTTTAAGATGTATTTTCAACCCACTGTCTGGAACTTGTCTCGAGTTGTAAAGGAATTGGAGTTTAATTATGAGCTCTGCAACACTAACACGGTGTAACCAGGGGATTCGTGTATGTTGGCCTCTTTGCATATCAGTGTAACTAATTATTTTATGGTCTCCATATCCTTGCTAAAGGAAAATATTTATGCATTTGTTGGAAGGAAAATAACTCTGGGGTTGGGCGTTTCCCCTCTGGGACTAAATTGTTCCTGTATGAGAGTCAAGAAGTTTTGCTGTTAAGCTGGAGTAGACAAAAGATTTACATTATCTAGACTGACCTGGCATTCTGCTTGTGAATGTGGTGGATGTGGATCGTTCCTATGAATTCTCATTTACGTTTCAGAGTGGAAGCTGGGTCACGGTGTGAAGAGCCTCAGACTGTGGCTATACCCTGTGTATGGTACTGTAGCCTGCAATGTCTGAGTATTTCTCATTTCTCTGTCCTTAAAGCTGTATTTGGGAAAGTGCAGGCTTTAAGCAGAAGCAATGGTTATGGGGTTTTTCCACGGGGACACCTCAGGAGGTTAATTCGATCAGTGTTACTCAGCCTCCACAGTTTCTTCCAGCACATCATCTGGTTTTCATAGTCAGTGTTCTGCTTCCAGCTGAAATACAATATGGTGCTTTAAAAAAAAATAAAAATCACACAGCTGCTGTCATGTAGATGATGTGCTCTTAGATGACCCATGGACGTGCTTCCTGTCAGGTAGATCTGATCACCCAAAATGAATGAGTGGAGGAGGGAAACCTAAAGCCAGAGCTCATGCTGACCCCAAGCAGGAGGAAGAGCTGCATGCGAGTGTACCAAGGACAGCATCTGCGGGGCAGGTTAGCCCATTTCTTACAGTAATAGTAGTAATAATAATACTGTTGTCACCAAATTATTTTGGTCAGGACTGAGTTCATGAATATGACTTTTTTTCTGACACACTTAAGGCTTGTGAGCAATTGGCAGGTAGGCTGTGTAAGTAATGATGCTGTTCCTTACATCCAGGGTGCTTAATGCTTGCACTGATCGATTACTTGGGTCCTCTGATGCTTTTCTGCCTGGCTGGATGCTGGACTTCTCTGTAGCGGCACAACAGCAAATGGTGAATAACATGCATCTGAAATGCAGCTCTAAATGCAGAATTTTAGGAATTACAGACTGTTGAATTTATATTTGCATAACATCAGTGAATGCCAGACTGGTAGTCAAATACATATATATAAAAAAAAGGCTGTTGAGTAAAAGGGTTTTATTTTAAAAATTAATGACTTGCATGTAGGATTTTTATGTAAGGTTTTTTTTTGTAGAAATCTTATTTTTGCCTCAAATCTAGGACTTGGTTTTTCTCACTTCCTCCCCTCATCCTTTCACAGGAAGATTGGAATAGCTGTAAAAAGTGAGGGCTTATGGAGGAGGCATTCTTGGCTTCTTTCTGATAAAATTATGGAGAAAGAAAAGGTCAAGCAAGGTTTCACTTATCAGATTTTCTATCAGTTTTTCTCCTTTGCCTTAACTGAAAAATAATGAAAAGTGAAAGGTATTTTTAAAATTAATCAAAATGAATACTTCTGTTTCCTACAAAAAATAATGCAGAATTTTCTCTCAAAAAATGATGAGTGACAGCTTTCTAACCTTGAAGATACTTGATGTTCCCCATTTTGCTGCCTCCTTCCCAAGTCCAGCCAGCTCTGGCATCGTGCCCAAGTGAATCAGTGGAAGATGTACTCAAGATTAGCAGAGGAATGTTTCTGGAATTTTTTGGGTTTTGCTTTTTTGTTTAGTTTTGGTTCCTGCTTGTTTGTTTTTGCTTGGGACATAGCTTATTTTGCAATAACAGAGATTTCTAACATGTTCTGCTTTATCTTCAAGGAAAAGAAAATCCAAACGAGTTGGATAGTATTAAATGTCTGCGTAGCTGAGACCTTGAACTCCTCTTGTGTGTCTGCCCGTAGCTCTGACTGTGGGCAGAGAAACAGCCGTCCTTGGGGCTGGGGTCTGGCAGGTTCCTTGGTCCATCACTCTCACTCACTGGGGGTCTGGCCTGAGTGTCTGAAAAGGCACCAGTGTTACTCGTATGACTGTGTTGGGGTGGGGTGTTTTTTTTTGATGGACTGGCTTCATACTTAGGCTGTTTGAGGGTTTTTAATGATTCAGCCTCTGTGCCTGGCTGGGAGGGATTAGAAAGCCTCTTGCATCCTCAGCCCATAAGCTGCTCCAGGGTAGGGGTTGGTTTTGCAACTGTGGGAAGTTTAACCAGAGCCCTTGGTGGGGTCTCTGGGGTTAGTGTGTGTTCCCTTTCCAGGGGTCAAACATGTTTTTCAGGGGTTTTATTACCAAACCACACCTGATCTTATTATTCCATTCACAGCAAGGGCACTCCTCTGCATACCCATTTCATAGCTCTAATAATGTTCCCCTCTATTAATTTTCAACTAAGCATAAAACATGACCTCAGGAGGACCCTAAACTTCTAACAGCAGCCACTGCCTGCCTTGTGAGCATATGAAGCAGTGGGGCTGAGTCTTTGCCAGCCCGCAGTACAAGTGTGCTGTGGTGGTGTGGGTGCCAGAGGGAGCCTGCAGCACTGCCTGGGAAGCCACAGGTGAGCAAGGCAAGAGGGGAGAAGCTCCTCTTACTCCATGTGCTCCTCAAGCCCCTGTGCAATACGCAGGGTATTGCCCCTGGTTATTATATCACCCTTGCATGCATGTGTAATCCAGGGACATCTGTTGGGTAACCCTCACCTTTCCTTCTGGTTACTGTGAAATCTGGTTCTCAGCTGCTGGGAAATACTTGTCAAGTAATTTCCAGAGACTAGGTGCCAATTTTGGCCATAGAAGCTTCAATCCTGTGTGCCACACTAAGCGTGCCAGCCCTGCCCAGTCTGCTAGCATGAGGGTGCACAGCCTCCAGCACTACCTCCTCCCTAGGCACCGAGTCGCTCACCCAAATATTCAGCTTTGTCTGTGCACCTTGGCACAGTGCACGTGCTTTAACCTGTGTGCTGATGGTGACTCATAATTTGAGCTGACAGATAACAAGTACTTGCAAAAAACTTGCCATCTGTTTTCCCCCGAGGAGGCTTGGGCTCCATCAGGATCCTGGAGTGTGAGCTCAGGGGGCTCTGAGCTGCTGTCGAGTGCCTGCCCAGGCAAATAAAGCCACTGGAGGCAGCATGTTTGCGGCAGAATTTCTTTGAGTTAAATCAGGTTTGACAGTCTGAAACAATACCATCATGTGATGTTCTGTTTTCAGCTTGACTATTTCTTTATCAAAGATTTTTTTGTGAGAAAGTAATAAACTAGAAATCTTTCTAATTTGTTTCAACAGAGTTTAAAAGTGCTTATTTTTTTGGTTTAGAAAGTGAAAAATTTACAGAAAGAAATTTTATTCCTTTTAACTTATCTATAACTTTTTTGTTCCCTGGAAACCCCTTCTTCCTTATAACAATCTCCCTTTGGTCTCTGTGGATGCTGTGGTCCACGTGGGATCCTTCCAGGGCAGTGCTCAGAGTGGCAGCCTATAACGTGCTCTGTGTATTTGTATTCTGCTGCGTTATAAAGGACGAGCTCATTGCTTCAGGCCTAAAGTATGGGTGGCTGATACCACAGTGCTGTGGCCACTTAATTTAGATAAGATCCATCCCACAGAGTACACTGGTGGGCTCAACATCTTATGAAGGATCCATAGCAATCATTATTCCTACAGTCCTAGGTCCAAGTTCTTCAGTGGGGACCAGACACCAGTACGATTCAGAAGGCAGGGGATGCACTGGTGGCATTAAAATACTTTCTCTTGGTTGGGTAATAGATTCTCTTTATGCATTTTCTTCTCACTTGATCTCTTCCTTGCCACCCTGCCAACAGCAAGAAGATGGCATGCAATATATACATTTAAGATACTGATGGAAAATCTGCTGTTGCACGTGACAAGATTTCTTTCAGTGTGGTATCAAGTACATTTTCTTCAAGGCATGAAGGTAAGCAATTCCTAAACCATGGGAAGAGCTTTAGATTCAGTCACCTTTGAGATACTAAGATACTGTCCATCAAAGTCAGTCTTCTCTGGCCCCAGTGCTCTCATTTTTTGTGTGTATTGCTTTCTGGTACTGTGTATTTTGTGTCTACCTAGTCCTTACCCTGGCACATTTATGCAGGATGCAAGTGTTATCTTGCTTTGCAGGTGGTCCCAAGTCTCTATCAAGAACCCCAACGAACTCTGTTTTCCTAAGCGCCCAGCTTTGCTGCTGGTGAGAGGGTCTCCCCCTCCTCCCCTCTGTCTTTTGCTTTGAGTGTGTTAATGACACGTATATGTGGTCTTTGTACTGCTGCAGACTTGTGCATCTGGTGTCAAATCAGGAAGTGTTGATGCCTGAACAGCAATAACACATTCTCCCCATGCTGAATGCATCTATTGTGGACCTGCTGCTGTTTGTTACTGCTTGTTGGTGTATGCTCTGAAATAGTCCCACTGAAACCACTGCAGGAAGGAATGGTTCAGCTCCAGTGGGATTTGTCTTGTGAGGTTTGAAGGACATTTTCTTCAAGGCATGAAGTTAAGCAATACTTACATTGCTGAGAGGCATAACAACATTAGTATGTTTACAACAAACTGCAGTGTGAGGTCTCAGCCCAAGCAGCTTTTTAGCATTTTTAACAATTCTTGAACGTGCTTTGTATTCTTCCAAAAGATAGATTTTGTTCCCCCCAAATGTGTAATCTGAAAACCCACTTCAGACCTTCCCTGATGTAGATTAATGGGCTAGAAATGGCATTTTATGAAAATACAGAAAATTAACCAAAAAAATTCTTTAATTGCAAAATAAGATGAAGCTGCTTCAAGCAAATGTCACCGACCCCTTGGCTGCTGGTATTCGTTCTTGTATTTGGACCTGTGATCTAAGATCACACATAGCAGGGTTTCTCTACCAACCTTGTTGCAGGCAATTTCTTTCTGAACATACAGCGTATTGTTCTTCAGATGTAATTAGACCAAGTGTTATGACAGTTGGTAGGATTACTGCACTTTGATAAATTACTTGTTTCTTAGAAGGGAAAGTTTGTGAAAACAAGACCATACATCTCATTTCTTGCTCATTTCCTCTGCCCAACTCTTTTCAAAAATATGCACATGGAGTTAGATGTGTCCTCAAGGAGATTTTGGTGTTTCCTGTAGCCTGTGGCTGTGGGTCCCTCTGAGTGGCAGCTCTGCCCTTGAGCATATCAGCTCTTCACCACAATATGGTGTAATTACAAACTTGGAAAGAGGACTTGAATAAAGATCATAGAATGGTTTGGGTTGGAAGGGACCTTTAGAGGTCATCTAGTCCAGCCCTCAAGATGTTGAAGAGGACAGGTTTCTGAACAGACTCCTGCAGTACCCTGCTTGCTACTGGCTTCTGGGTACTGATAAACTTCTACTCTCTTGCCCATCTAGTTGTCACCTCCCCTCTTCCAGTCTGATACAACACATCTGTATAAAAGATTGTAGGAGGTGGTGTTGAGAGCATTGTGAAAGATGAGATGAATGACATCCATGGCTCTCCCCTCATCTGCAGCTCCAGTTGTTTTCCCATAGCAGGCAATCATGTTGGCCAGGCACAATCCATGCTGACTTGTCCCAGCTGCTGCCTTCTCCTCCAAGCCCAGTCCAAGAGGACTCACTCCATGACTTTCCCACCAACCAAGGCAAAGCTGACTGTTCCCCAGACTGTCTTTTTGTCCTTCTTTGAAGATGAGTGCAACACTTGCTTTACTTCAGTCATTGGGGACTTCCCTGATTATGACAAGAGTGGCCTTCTATAATGTTGGTCCTTTCTCTTGACACCTGTAGGTGCAACTCATCTGGTCCTGTCAGCTTGAAATCAAGAGATGGGATGAAAAATCTTTGATTTTTGATCTTGTAACTGTTACTGAAACTGCACTGTGGAGGTCAGAGGGACTCGGTGCTCTGTCTCTTCCAGCCACAGTCATTCTGATGAACCCAACAGACCTGTTCTGTACATCAAGTGAACTAGTTTTGTGTCTCAGCACAAATTAACCTTCTTCCAGGAGGTTTTGATTACTACTTCTCATTAGTTAATGTAGATCTTTCTGGCCATGCTGAATTTTTAGAGTGATTGCAGGGCTGTTTGGAGATGGCTGCTTTTCCAAGCTGGTTGGAGCTACGCAGGAGGGCTTCCCTGTGAAGTTCTGCACACTGAGTTGATAATTTATCTATTTTCTGAGTAATATGTGTGTCAGAGCTCAAGACAGTAGCCTTCCAGAGGCTTGAACAATGGTGACTATCCATTCCACTTTACAGCATATTTTTTTAATCTGAAATTGGGTTTTAGGCTTTCCTCTGTTGAGCTGTGTGACTAATCTTAAAAGCTTCTTGATATACTACTTAGGCCTATTAGATTTTGCTAGACCTCTCCATCACCAAGAATTGATTTCCTCTTCTTTCCCCCTTAATGCTTGAACTCAGAAGGCCCTTAGGGCTTCTGGCTTAATTAAAAATTACATTTACAGATCATTTCTCAAATCAACCCTTAAGCAGCCAGTACTAATGATCACCTCTGAGTGATGTGTGTCACTATCACTTTAATGTGCTGTGTTGTAAATAGTAATGTGTCCCCTCTGTGAACCCTGTGCGGAGCATGCTGCCCTATGCTGCTCTCTGTTTGTTTATGTGTGTAATACAAAAATCGGTGTCTTTTGAGTCCTGGGGATCTATACCATATTCCTCCTTTGGTCTGGCTGAGCATGCTAGTTAGACTCGTTCTTGTCACTTTTTCCTTCTCACCATAGAGAAGGAAGGAGTGAATTGTCTTGCATTTATGAACATTCCTGTTTGTTTTGAAAACTATTTTCATCTCGCCCAATTGTTTCCTTTAGAATTTGAAGATTCTATTTTTTTCTCCTCACTAGGATATTCAGTTTCTTTAAGTCCCTTTTCTTCCAGTTGAACAGAAACTCACATTACATGAGGGGAATAGGAAAAGCTGCCAATCAAAACTGGTACAAAACATTCTTGCTGTGATGCTTCACAGTAAACACACCACTGAGAGTCTGTTAGGTACTTCAGTGTTACAGGTGGCAGAGGTCACCGCAAATAAATCATCCAACAAACTGAGCCCTCCCTTATGAGAGTCATCTATAAGTCAATCCACTAATGGCTTTGTCTGTAATTTTTATCACATAATTTGCCTGAATTTATTTACTCTCTGAGGAGTCTGACAGGAGTTATCACTGATGATTTGCTATTCAGTCTATGCAATTGATTGCATAAAGCATTTGCTATACCTGCCTTTTTTGTTATTTTGTGGGTTGTCTGTATGTTTTAAAATAGAGAATTAACATTAATGAATGGTGAATACTTTTGCTGATACAGAAGTCTGTGTCCACATGCAAGGTAGCTAGTTGTATGAAGTCACTTTCAAATGTTTGGGAAATAGCACATGGGTGATTGCCGCTCTGCTGTACACCTGTACAAATGAGACATCTGAGGGGCTCTATCTCCATGTTCGCTTTCTCATCAGTTAGTTTCTATTCCCTTTCGTGTATTTGCTTGTCCTCTCAAGTCCATTTTGCATTTATTTTGATTTCCTTTCTGTATCCTTTTTCTCCATCATTCTAAAAGGCACTTACTTTAATATTAGAATTTAATCTAACTTCTGAGGTAAACATGCCTTTTTCTAACCTGATCTCAGTAGCCCTATGTGAAGCCAGAAAAGGCTTGCGCTTCTTTCTTGATTTGGCCATCTTGGCCATTTTTCATTGCTCCTCACAAGCATTTTAGGAAGTTGTCTGTGCTATGTCACACCTTTTGAGCTGTCATCAGTGGACCTGTGTCCAACAGCCTCAGCTCCACCGGTTAAAGTTGTGTTGTGTTGCTCTGGTCTGTGGCTCAAGCGTGCTGTTCTCTTCCCTCTCCAGGCACCGCTCTGTTCTATTTCCAGATATATTTTTATTTGTTAAACTCCTAAAAGAGAGGCTGATCAGAAGGCAGTCTCAGGGAGGATTTGGGCCAGAGATGCTTTGCCAGATCCTCTGCACTCAAGGTTGAATTTTGATGGGGATGAGCATTTAACAGCTCTGCAAGTGGTCTCTGAGCTGAAGCCCTGCAGCAATGGTGAAGAACAGGCTCAGTAAGAAGAAAAACACCCTTTGAAGCCCTTTTTTATGAGAGTAGTACATAGTTTAATAACTGTTTGAATTACTCCAGTGAAAGCCCCTTGCACTCTAGAAACATTACTAGGGAAAAATAAGTTAACCCCAGCTGAGTTGCCAAACCATTAAACTCAGCTACTGAAGTGACAGTGCCTGCTTGTGCCTGTGTGAAATAGCTATTCAACTGGTGGCATCAAAGGAGTGGCTATTCTCCAAATTCTGGGGGGAAAAAGAGGAAATGCTGTCTAGAGGATTTCATAAAACAGACAGGGCCGCTTTAAAACAGTGGCTTGAACCCACTGTGATTTGCAGAACCCTAAAACTTTCCCAGTGGAAGTTTGGGCTCCTGCCCAAAATGGGTGTCTTTGCACCACTACCTGCTGCAGATCCCCTGGAAACAGCCCAGAGAAACTCCTTCCTGTCAACCGCAGTTGGTTTGAGTGATCCACAGCTCCTGATCCTGTTGTGTTGTGGCTGAGGGGATGTGGTGGGGCCATGGGGAAGGCCTGTCCTAGAGCCAGGAGTTGCTGAAGCTCCTCTGACAGATCATCCCAAGGGCAAATCAGCTGAGGAGTGGTGGAGTAGCACAAGGCCAAAAAAAAAAAAGTCATGGTTCCTCTCTTAGAGGTGCTATTGTACTACAGCAGGTGCAGGCAGAGCAGTGTCTTAGTGCACAGCCTCTGCAGTGGTTTGGGGTTTAAGAGAATGGGTGCCATTAATCTTCTGTGAGCAATTAGTCATTTTTTCATTTGCTTTCTAGACGTGCAGGATAAACTGTATTACTGCTTCCAGTCATAGAAGTGTGGGAGTACTTGTCTAACCGTGTGCCACTGGTATACACGTGTTATGTCCCTGGTGAATGTGTGGACAGAACAGCTTTCACGAGGAGCTCCATGTGGTTGGAGAGCATGAAGGCCAGATGGACAGGTTGGTGTAAACTATACCCCTGCCACCCCCCCCAATAGTACGCTAGCTCTTGAAATGAAGGAAATGCTCTCCCCGATTGAGTCTGGAGTCTACCTGCACTTATGCCACAGGTGGCCTCAGGGTTTTTTTCCAACCTGGGCTGTCATAACAGTTAGCCTTGGAGTTTGAGGGATCTCTTGCGTCATTGGTTTGCTTTTTCCTGTTCTCTTCCTTTTTCCTCACTTAAGGATACTAGTGCACAGAAAGTTCTTGCTCCTGATCCCAGTTAACTCCAGGGGGTCATGAATTAATAGTTTAGGGTTATTGGGATGGCAGCTTAGTTGATGTGCTGTTGTTTGAACTTACTTGATTGTTGCTTCTATGTGTGAAGCCAGGAGAGCAGCATCCCTGCAGGCAGTTGGCTCACCTAAGGCAGGCTGGGCATAGCAGCAATCTTCATTTTTCTCACATGGCTCAGGCCAGCACTGCTCTTGGTTTTCCCCCTAGCATCTCACCAGGGGTGCATCAGTATCATGTGGCTGCTGTTTGCGGCAGTATCTGCCAACACCACCATGCTGATCTTGGTACAAATACTTGGTGGAAGAAAAGTCCTGCTCTGGGCAGCCTCCCTACACCCATGGTGGAGAGGGAAGGGATGTTTCTGGGACTTGCTTGTGTAGCATTAAATAACAGCCTGTTTATCTGTGCTCTTTGATAGTGTGTTATTTCCTAGAGTAATGTTGTGTTTCAGAATATCCCAGAAGCATCTGATTGCCTGCAAAAGTGAGAAACTATAGATTGCAACTGCTCTGAAACTATTCTAAAGTAAAGCAGTTCTGTGTAACTGTAGATGGTGATTATTGAATGTATCTAGAAATGATGCCTGTGGGGCTCCTGTCTTACATTGGCTCAATGTTTGTGGGGTGTCCTGAGACCAGTTCAGCCCCAAGGGTGTATGTGTACAGCTAAAATGTCATTGTATCCAAGATGTCCTCTCTCTTGCTCTGTCTTGTAGAATCCTAATTCTTCAAGAGTATCTGATATGAACTGACTGAGACTTCAAAGTTTTGTAAGGAAGCCCCCTCAATCACACAGGTTTCCCAGGGAGAAAGCTCTTTGGGGTGGGTAAGAAGAATACCTGTGTGGGGTCAATGAAAACAGTGTTTCAATTTCTGATCTGCTATCATATAGCATACTCTCATGCCAAACTAAAAAGGATTCCAAATGAAAAATAGCATTAGTAAGAAAAAAAAAAAAGGCTGTGGACGTTGTCTGCTTGGATTTTAGTAAGGCCTTTGACACTGTCTCCCACAGCATTCTCCTGGAGAAGCTGGCTGCTCACGGCTTGGACAAGTGCACTCTGCGCCGGTTTAAAAACTGTCTGGACGGCTGAGCCCAGAGAGCAGTGGTGAATGGAGTCAAATCCGGTTGGTGGCCATCCATGAGTGGTGTTCCCCAGGGCTCAGTGTTGGGGCTGGTCCTGTTCAGTATCTTCATTGATGATCTGGATGAGGAGATCGAGCGCACCCTCAGTAAGTTTGCAGATGACACCAAGCTGGGTGGAAATGTCGATCTGCTGGAGGGCAGGAAGGCCCTACAGAGGGACCTGGACAGGCTGGATCGTTGGGCCGGAGCCAACAGTAGGAGATTCAACAAGGCTAAGTGCCAGGTCCTGCACTTCAGTCACAACAACCCCAGGTGACACTGCAGGCTTGGGGAGGAGTGGCTGGAGAGCTGCCTGGAGGAAAAGGACCTGGGGGCGTTGGTTGACAGCCAGCTGAACATGAGCCAGCAGTGTGCCCAGGCAGCCAAGAAGGCCAACGGCGTCCTGGCTTGTATCAGCAATAGTGTGGCCAGCAGGAGCAGGGAGGTGATCGTGCCCCTGTACTGGTGAGGTCGCACTTTGAGTACTGTGTGCAGTTTTGGGCCCCTCACTACAAGAAGGACATTGAGGTGCTGGAGCGTGTCTAAAGAAGGGCAACAAAGTTGAAGGCTCTAGAGAACAAGTCTTATGAGGACTGGCTGAGGGAGCTGGGGTTGTTTAGTCTGGAGAAGAGGAGGCTGAGGGGAGACCTTATTGCACTCTACAACTACTTGAAAGGAGGTTGTAGCGAGGTGGGGGTTGGTCTCTTCTCCCTAGTAACAAGCGATAGAAGGAGACGAAATGGTCTCAAGCTGCACTAGGGAAAGTTTAGGTTGGATATTCTTCACCGAAAGGATTGTCAAGCATTGGAACAGGCTGCCCAGGGAGGTGGTTGAGTCTCCATCCCTGGAGGTATTTAAAAGAAGGGTAGACGTGGTGCTTGAGGGGGGGACTGGCAGTGATAGGTTAGTGGTTGGACTCGATGATCTTAAGGGTCTTTTCCAACCTTAATGATTCTATGATTCTATGATTTTTGCCATAATGCTTTTTTTCTCACTCCCTCCACGTCTCCTTCATCCTTCCCTCTGAAGTTCTGGTAAAGTCACTGGGATCTTGCCGAGTGTTTAGCAAGAAAATGGCTTAGTTCTAGCCTTTTCTAGGCAGATTCATCCCTGATCATTCTCTGGAGTCTGTCCTGTCTGCTTAATAGTCAGTTCTGCTCAAAAAAGTCTACTTGAACTATTTGTGCATATTGGTAAGTGATGGATTTAGTTAATACCCAAAATAATTGTACAGTCCTGCTGTTTTAACTTAGTAACATTTTACATTTGCTTTGCATAGGCATAAAGGATTACGCCAGGTACGCAGTATGGGGCATCAACTGTATCTTCCTTTAATGTGTTTTTAAGCCGCCATCTGAGGTCATGGCAGGGCTGACTTTTCTGCAGAGGGAACAGTTTGGTCTTGCTGGGGTTCTGGGGAGCTTATACCTTATTGAGTGGGTGACTGAATCTTCCAGTGCTGCTTTGAGGACTGGTTTTGAGCCACTGTAGCCTGGGGCACTCATGATGTTCAGGTACCTCTTCCAGTGATGGATGCAATAGGTGTCATAGGTGCAGAAACACAATTGTCTTACTCTTTAACTGAAATGGCCTTTTTTCTGTATGTGGGGTGCAAACAGGGCTTCTGGGACTCAGAGCCACTGATGCAGCTCTTGGGGCTAGTTGGGTTTTGTAGATGTCCCAGTGCTGAAAGAATGCCATTGACTTAAAACCTGGTACCTGTTGGATGTGTTCTTGGGTCCTTATCCCAGCTTCTTGGGAGCATCTGGCTTGCATCAGCTCAGCAGCAGAAGCAATGTGGCTTTTCCTCCCTCCCCCAAGTTGGACAACTCTGCTTTGAGTGTGTGTCCCTCCTGCCAAAGGCATAGCTGGTGTCCCTTTCCCTGGCTGCAGGATCTGCATTCAGGGCGGAGCTGGTTACCTGTAGACTGCTTACAGAACAGGCTGTGAACACTTTGCAAGGTCTCCACAGGCTGTCCTCTGCTCAGGTGGGCCAGAGACACTTTGCAGTGGAGCAGCAAAGCAGCTAACATTTTCTGTAGTGATAAAAATGCAAAGAAATTAATGTGTGTGTATATACTTAATGAACAGAATTAACCCCTGTTTTTTGACTCTGCCTGCTACTGTTTCTCCTCTCAGTCTGTGTGCCAGTAGTCCCACTTGGAGACCCAGTTCCACTAATGCCATGCTGACTGTTTGTTTATACATATTTGTGTAAATGAGGTTGTTTGATCTTGTTTAAGAGGAAAACACTGAACTAGCAGCTATACTGTGCTATGCTGCTCTGTGTCCAGTATACCTGGGTTCTGCTGGAACAAGATAAGCAGAGCAGCCCTTTCAAGCTCCCCAGCAGAGCTCAGACAGTCATCTTGTGGGACTGCTTCACTAGCAGAAGTTTGTGCTTGTCCTGCCGAGCCTTGCGTCTCACATCCAAGCTTGTTTTTTCTCTACTGAGTTGAAGTAAATTAGCTTCTACTCTTTCTCTCTTCCCTCAAAACAAAACACAAGAAAGCAAGGATAAGAGCTGGCTTGGGAACTGTTGCATATGTGAATGCAATTTTAAAGTAGAGTTTATCTGTTTTTCTTGGAGGCTGAGTGAGTCTGTGCAGCCGTGCTCCTTCCAGGCTCATATGTCAGTGCTCCCAACAGCCTCATGAACGTCCTACTCTGTCCTCTGTGTCCTGTCCTGCTGCAGCCATATCCTAATGCAGCAAATGAGGAAAGTATCTCTTGCTTTCTTTGGTGGAAACAAATGCTGCTATCAGTTTGGTTATTGCTCAGCCATGGTGACATTACTGCTTGATTTATATGGCCTCTATCCTTCTTGCTCTTCTGCTGCTTGAGTGCAGCCATTATAAAAGCCATCTGCAGCTTGTGTCTTTATTCCTTGGGTTTCTGGGCTGGCAGATGGTATGGACAAAAAAAGAGCCTTCCTCTGTCTAAATTAAGCAACAACACATCAACTTCCAATCACATTCTTCTTATCACCTCATGATCGCGCTTTCATAAAATCTCCATTTCCATAGCTAAGCATAATGGATATTTCTCAGCCTTATGGCTTGTGCCTGAAAGGAGTCTCTGTGCCACAAGCCCTAAAAGAATATTTCAAGAAATTACACACCTGTCCTTGCTTCCCAATTTCCAGTTTGCAACAGCTCTGCTCAGCCAGCCATTTGTTGCTGCTAAAATAAAACATGAACAAATTCTCGTGTTTGATAGGGACTGGAGCTAGCAACAGCCTGGCTGATGTGCTGGTGCCTGAATGGGCTGTTTGCTGTCTCCTATGCTCTCATTTGCTGTGAGTTTGGGTATCATTGCAATTCAGAAATCTCATTTTAGAGGTTTTATCTTGTCACAATAAAAAGAAATAATTTGATTCTGTTCTGTTACAGATTTTTTTTTTGACCTGCTGGTTTATTATCGTTTCCTCATTTGGCCTAATTAAAGTGCTGTGTATAGCAGCTTGTTAGTCTTAACTATGTTCCTGCATCGCTCCGGGTAGCACATCTTCACTGATCACTTTAGCAGCAAGATTGGCCCTGGGCAAATAATTTGTAGCAGATCACTTGACTGACTGAACATTGCCTCCTTTTTTGGTTTACGAATTGTCTGTGGCAGATAGCTGTTCTTTCAGGCTTGCTTCTTGTAATGATTTCCCAGCTAATTCCTGTGAATAATTTTTGGGCTGGGGTTGCTCACCCCTTTTTTTTTTTTTTTTTCCTTGTGATTCTGCCTTTGCAGTTCAAGCTGAACCTGTAATTTGCATAAGATGCTTTGGTTTCTTAATTTAGTCAGTATAACCAACTTCAACATCAATACTTAACTATTAAATTCCAAGTTTTCTTGGACATTCTGGATAGTTTAGTAAATCTTCCAGCTTTATTTGCTTTGTTGCATGTGGAAGTTGAACAAAAGTAATACAAAGAAATTAATTCCTATGTTTTACTTCTGGCTCTTTTGTGTTATATACTTTTTTGCAATATTCCCTTGGTTCTAGTTGCCAGTCTCCCCATCGCCCTGTGAAAGAAGCTGGTTTTCTGTGATTCAAAGGGACACCCCACATCCAAAACCTGAGGAGCAGAGGTGACACTTATGTATTTATGTAGCAGAGGAGAGCCGTGGCCCAAGCTAAACTCTATCTTTAATCTGCAGCAAATGCTAAAATTGCCTGCAAAGACCAATAACTCCTTGGTTTTGCTTGGGTGTGAGCAGGCTTGGAACAGATGAGTTTTTCAGCTAGTTCCCACAAGCTGGTAAGGCGCTGGGGGCTCTGTGGTTAAGTGCAGTCACACAGGGTCATGTTCAGTGCTGGCTCACTTCTAGCGTTTGTGTCTCACCAGCTGCCTCTGGTGCCTTTATCAGCTCGGGCAGCTCTGTCCTTCAGGTGAGACGGTGGTTTACTCCCAGAAGGAGGCATTTACTGTGCAGTGGGGGGTTAAGTTACCACATAAATGAAAATAGAGTGCTTAGTTCCCTCTTCACAATGCTCTAATGGAAAAATATGCTGGATATTTTCTGCTCTTTCCTCAAAACCTGATGTATTTGTAAATTCTAAGCAAGTACTGACAGGTGCCTAATTTATTTTTTGTCAGCTTAGCAACAAAGGCTACCCTTTGCCACCATGTTCATTTGTTATGGCAGTGTGTTGGCTCACATTGAGATTTATTTGGGTTTTAATATATATCTTACTGATGCAGCACTGTAGCTATTTAGGTGAATTCCTCTTTTTCTCCCAAAACTAACTAATTTCTAATTTCTCACCATTAATGTAAAAGATTAAGGAAATAGACATGTGTGTATCTATAGACAGGCATTTACAATTTTCCTAAGGTTGTACTGCTAGCCTAAAGCTGCAATTTTGAGGTTCATCAGGTTATTGCTGACTTTCACCTCTTTTTTTACAACTCAGAATACAAGGAGAAATGGGAGAGGAAGAAAAACAATTTGATTTTTTTTTCTTTTTTCTTTTTATTTTCTGGAAGATGCAATGTGCCGTTGCAAAAAAAAAATGATCAAGACATGCCAGCAAATGCATGAATGTGTCAGTTAGTGACTACTGTCAAAGTTAGTAAATGCCTGGAGCAGTGACAACACCAAGCACTGTGCTGGCTGCTCCAGGCTGGTGTGAACCCAACCAGCCCAGGCAGTGCCACAGGAGGCACAGAGCTCAGCGTGGGCAAACCCTGCACATCATTCATCTTCTGGGGAGACTGGAGCTCCTATTATTGTGGAAGGACACTTGGGAACAGATCCAGCTCTGCTCTGAAAAGTAAAGGGCTGGAATAGTAAGGGATGGACATTTTGCATTTCATATGCATCTCTTATGTAGCCCACTGATCCCATGATATGACTGAAAATAATTCTCTTGACTTGCTCCCACTGTCACCTAACAGTGGATGCGATCCCAGGGGCAGCAGGGCTCACCAGGACCAGATGATGCTCTGCTGGTCATTTTGGGACTGGCTGCAGCATTTAACCAGCAGTAGTGATGTCAGGATGGTACAAAGGTAGTTCCCATGAGTCTTCTTACCACTGTTGGTTGGTAGTGGCCCAAAAGCACGTCGCCCACCCAGAACAAGCCATTTGTTGTCTTGTTCATGCTGATGTGAAACAACAGTTACTCTTCCAGATGGGCTTTGCTCTGCCAGTGGCTGAAGTGAGCTGTGCTGAATCTGGTCCAAAGTTTCCATGTGTGCCTTGTGCTGGAAGAGGTAACTCACCACCCAGTCTCCTGGTGCCTTTGTAGCACCTCACGTAGCCAAAGATCCATTCATCTTGGGTTTGACAGGTTTGCTCATTAGAATTTCTTTTCACTGTCTGGCAGGAACTTATGGTTGTAATATGGGAAAAGCCAGGGGATTTGGCAGGCGTCACTTTGTGCTTGTCCTTGTGCTATTTTCAGCATGGTAATGTGAATAAGCATAGTAGCAGTCTTGGAGATTATCGGTTGATATTTTCTTGCACGCCGTTCTTCTGTGAAGCAGATATGGAAATGGTTTGTACAAATCTATGTCCTTTTACCTTCATGTGTCAGTTTAAAGCTTCTAGATCTTTTTATTCTTTTCAACAAAGTTGCTGGGAACTTCCCCTAAACATTATCAGCACTCATGTTGAAACATATTTTTATAGCATGTTTCTAGACCCTTTAACTTCAACAAAGCATTGAATAGTTCACGGATGGCGCCGTTGCAATTATCTGTCCTCTGTGCATTCTTCTTAGCTTTCAGATGCAAACCCTGTGTTAACCATACATCGTTATTAGACTGACTTCATAGCACTAATTGACACAGAATGAAATTCAGAGCAGGAAACAGAGAGCCTTTAGCATTCAGTATGAACAGACTGCAAATTAGTGTTACTGCTGTAAAAGTTAACTGGGACTGAAAACTGTTCTAGTACTACCATGTAAGCTGAATGTTTCCTTTTTTGGGGAAAAAGTCATGATTGGTATCTAAGTAGTAGAGGGGATGCAAAGAGAAGAATAGTACCTCACTCTGAGGAAATCTTGTCACAATATCTCACTGCTGTAAAGTGACTGGACATACCGAAGATCATGTGCTGGTGGGATCAGATTAGACCCCTGTCCTACTGATGGGTTTCCTTTGTTCAAAGCAACATGCCTTCTCAGTGTCTACCTGAAAAGGTTCAAGAGGCTGGATGTGCTAAGTGAGTTCTCTTTTGTCATAGTTCAAGTATGGTAGTCTTGGTGGTGTCTTATTATTTTATGGAGAGCAATAACAATATGTGAAAGCTTACCTGACATTAATTTTTTTATATGCTTCAACTGGAATAAGTTAGTGCAGGTATTACTTGGTCTTCTGTATGCCTTGACAGGTCAAAAAGTATCTCCTGAATAAGGTGGAGATACTAGAAGAGGTCTCTGGGATAGCGTATTAATGTCAACCTTAATCAAAAGTGATAATCTGAACTTCCTAGGCAGATATGAAACTCCTGAATTGGGAGGTCTTCAAAAAGCCCCGAGTCTTATGTGCATGCATGGAAGGGAACAAGTTTAAGTTCCTGAGCTAAAAATCTGGGATATCTGAAGCCAAATCAGGTTAGGACTGAATGCCCAAATGCATATGGGCACAAAGTTTACTTCTATTTCTTATGTTTAAGGTACAGATTTGTTCTTTCAGTCATACAATTTATGGAGTAAGTCTTGCCTTCCAGAAATTTGTCTAAACACCTCAACTTTTTGGCAGTTTTCTTGTGCTAAGTGTTTACTGTAAACACTAGAAGTATCTATTAGACGGTTGAGTTCATTGAAAAGACTAAGTTTTTATCCAGGATGAACAGATACTGAATGTTTGCTGCTGAAAGCAGACCACAGCAGAATCATTGCCTGTGTTATGCAGATTTTCTCATGTGGTAAAGTGGCAATCTTTCCCATTATTATAATATTAAAATTCTTTAAAACTAAGTTTTACCCTCAGTAGCAGTCCACAACAGTCCAAAAACATAAATTGAAGGGTTAGCCATACATATAAAAGACAATAAAACAGTTACCCCTTGACAAACAAGTTATAGAATCATAGAATCATGGAATGGTTTGGGTTGGAAGGGACCTTAAAGATCACCTAGTTCCAATCCCCTGCCATGGGCAGGGACACCTTCTACTAGACCAGGTTGCTCAAAGCCCCATCCAACCTGGCCTTGAACACTTCCAGGGATGGGGCATCCACAACTTCTCTGGGCAGCCTGTTCCAATGCCTCACTATGCTCACAGTGAACATAAGTTCATTAGAACAAGCTCATGTATATTAATATCTTTTTTTGAGTTACTGTAGTGATGGCTCATCCAAACCAAACATGCTGCCCATGTTTCAGCCACAAGGTGAATTTCCATATGGCAAAAAGATCTGTTTCTGATGACACACACACACAGAACCAGTAAAACCTGATAATATATTGCTTATTAGAATGCATGAAGATGCTGCAGGATGTCCAGCCACACTTTTTTTGCTTACAAGGGTGTTCAGATAGAGCTTTAGAAAAGCTGAGTGGACAGTTCACTGATGACAATGTACTGTACGAGCTTATGAAAGCAGGGAAGTGCTGTGCAAATGGTTCATTAATTTCACTATAAATGAACCATAGAATAAAAAACTGACTAATGGTGACTAGAGTAATTTGACTAGGAGAAACACTCATACAGAAAACCCTTTTCACTTTATATGAAAAAGGTACATGCTTTAGAAAGGTCAGTGTAAATGCTGCCTCACCCTAAGAACCTTTAGCTTTTTCCTTTTCCAGGCTCCTTCCTTGTCCATTGGCTGGTGTGACATAGTAGGAGCCCTTCAGAGGCTTGACCCCACCTTTTGAAATGAATCAAATCTGCTTTGCCCATCTACAAATTACACAATTGCAAAGAGAAGGTCTGAGTCCTGGTGTGCTGAGAAGTCTTACTTGCTTACCCTTTCTGCAGAAAGGTGTCCTGGAAAGCCAGATCCCTTTCAGATTAAGTTCTTGCTGCTATCATGGTCTTTAGCAGCACATTTTCTAAGGTATTGAACTCAACACGGAAGTGGCCAAACTCTAACTTTAACTTGATAATGAAATACTTCTTGTTATTTAAGTGGAAATCTAATTCTGCATCACCTGCAGAAACACCAGAAATACATTGGCTTCTTCCCAGAACACTGGCAGGTGTCATATCCAAGAACAGATGTAGGATAGGTATTGACTCTGAACAGCTGTATTTCATCTGACTTCATGCTGTGACTTGCTAACAGTAGTGTTGTGTCCCATATCTGTACAATTAGCTTATCAGGAGATGTGTAAATAATATAAATATTCAGTGATTAATTTAGAACTGACATATTGCAAAATACAGATGCTGAATTTCAAAACAGTGGAATGAACAGTTCACAGGGTCTGGTATTAATCCCAACATTCAGAACATGTTTTGTTTTAATTCTGAGTGAAAATATCTTTTTCCATTGTCAACATCTCCCTGGTGTCGGAAGCACTGGCCAGGTCCATCCTGAACACCTAATGGTTATGGGGGAGCCTTGTCCTAATGACATGATTTTAGCATATCTCTCAAATTCAGCTGGACGCCTTTCCAAAGACCTAATCCTGACTGATCTTTAGCTGTGGAGAAGCTGTAAGGTGTGGACAGCCATGAATGTGGCAGGGTTTAGCCTTGCTCATCAAAGCAGCCACCTCCATGTGGACTGCCCAGTGTGAGGCTCTTGGTTTTGAGAAATGAGAGGCTCAGCAATCTCTAACCACCATATTTTGGTATTACCAAGTAAGGTAACAGAACCAAGCAATGAAAAAAGCTGAATTTTTAGAAACTCAAAGTATTCAGGGAAGTGGTAGAGGTGGGGAAGAGAAGGTACCTCACACTCCTAGGAGCTTTTATTAGCAGCTTTACAGCTGGGAATCTGGTGGTGGGGCTGGCACTGGAGAAGGGACAAAGGGCACAGGGTGCCCTGGGGAGATCAGCAGGACATGTAAAACCTCTGCACAGTGAGAGTCTATAGAGCTAAAACCAATAACTTGGCAAAGCTGGCTGTCGGGCAGTAAGCAAAAACAAGATAAAAGGTCCTCTGACAGCAAAAACACGTAAGTCACACAGCAGCAGGGGCTTGCTGTTCTGTGGAGGGGTGATGCTCACTGCTGTGCCACAGAGGGGGGCTGCACTGGTGTCCTGCTTTCCCAGCACCCCAGGCCCTTTGTAAGCTCCAGTGGCTCTGAGCATTTTATACCAGTGTAATGATATTGATCATGGTACTAGTTCTTGCACCTCGTTATAATTATTTAATACAACTCCAGCGCTAGCCTGTTTTCAATGTCTTGCAACAATTCCCTTTATTTCATTTAATTCCTCCAGGAGCTGGATTTAGAGTTTCATTCCAGAAATCTTTGAGCTGCACTTGTTGCCTCCTACCCAGTGTTGTGATTTACAAGGTAGCTGTGTGTATACTCATTAGTATATTTCTACTAGTAATAGCAGATTTGTTTTTATGCCATATACAAATTCTTTTGCTAAGAACCATGTAGTAACAAATTCTGTCACTTTGCTTTTTGGGTGGTTAATGCATTTGCCTTCCTTCCCCTCCCCAAAGAGCAGAGGAACAGGGATTATGTGCTTTAACCAGAGTGTATGCACAAAGATTGTGGGAAGGAGAGGAATAGGTATATCAAATGATACACACTAGTGCCAGTGAGTCTTCCCTGACTAAATAAAAGGACAAACTAAGTCCCATAAACTTATTTTTGTAGCCGCTAGGAATAACGTATCATTAAGGTCAAATTATTTTCCCAACATGAGCAGTGACATGGACTTGATTCACACAAGTCACTGGTAGGTAGCCCTTAAACTATCATCCTGAACTCTAATTAAGGACCTCCAAGTTGTTTTCCACAGCCTGCTGTAAAACACCCTCCAAAACTGGAGTTTGGCAGTTCATAAGGTATTCAGGTGACTGATTCTTGGTTGCATATTCTCAAACGTGGTTAGTGGAGCAGGTGAAGAAGAGGACAGTGCCTGAAGCTTTTGTTTTAGTTTAATTGCCATGGCAGGAGGATGCCAATGGGGGGGCCAGGTGGTTTAGTGGCTTGTGTGTAAATAATTTCATAATTGATTTGTATTGCAGTTGCTTTTAGAAACCTTTGCTAATGACCAAAATCTAACTGTGCTGCTCTAGAAACAGCAATGAGCACGCTGCCACAGAAGGCCACCAGATTCACAGATCTCATGCTGGGTTCCTGCACTTCAGGCATTTAACACATTTGACCTTAAAAACAAACAAACAAAAAAAAAACCCACCATGGTTTGGGTGCAGATTTGTACCGAAGAGACATTTTTAACAAAGGGTGAAATCTGTTCTCCTTCAGAAGATGGTTCTGTTTACCTCAATCAGTGCTAAAATATTCATTAAAGACAACAGAACTGCTTTGTATTATGCAAAGAAACTTTGTATTAAGTGTTGTCTGTATGTGTTCAGCATATGAGTGCATAATGTTCTTAATACTCAGATACTGCAAATAGTTGTTTTGAAAAAGGATCCCAATGACTTTCTAAAATGTATATTTGATTAGAATAAATAAGCTCAGGATTATATCAGCCCTCTGGGTATTTTTCATATTAAAGACTGGACAAAATTTCCTACCCAAGTTTTCCAGGAGGAGTAAATTGATCTAACATAAATCTGAGATGGAAAAAAGCCCCCAGCCAACTGTTGCAACTTTTCCACTAGTTGTTACCTCTTGTTGCTTTTACAGGCATCCCTCTGTGTGTTTTGGTTTTGTGTGATACGGACCTTCCTTCTGGGCTGGCTCTCCCCAGATATGCTCCCCAGGAAACACCTTGGTTGCAGTCTTCCAATATGAAGTCATCTCATTCTGGTGGCATTAGTCAAATTTTCCACTGAAGCAAATGAAAAACGATCTGCAAAATTCACAGAAATGGGTTATAATCCTCAGCCTAAGATGCTAGGGAATTCCGAATTAAAATTGGCTTTGGACATGTGTGTTAGTAAATGCAAGATTGAGTTGGTGCCCTCTCACCCTGTACTTGTGTCCTACTGGCAAGTTTTTGTTTCTTTGAGCATTGTAGCAAAGAATGCCTGATCTGCAATACACCATGTTATTAGGTTTTTTTAAAAACAGGTTATCATAGTGTTTTAGGAAGTTTGTGTTAGTTTTGTTGTCAGGGAATGAAAGCGAGATTCAAGAATAATTACAAACTAATTGGGCATAGAGATGAATCTGGCTTTTTTTAACAGCTACATTCTTAACTATGGAGTAACTAAGTGTAACTGACTCCTCATAATCTGCTTCTGTTCATTGTATAGAAGAGGAGAGCAATACTTTTGCGACTTTTAACAGTAATAATTTCTGAAAGAGGAGTAAAAGAGATGACTTGACACCACTTAATAAGGCTGATTTAGTAAAAGTATTGTTTTTTCCCTTGAAATTATTCCATTCCAGTTCTCTAATTTGACTCTTTTCACACTTCTAATAGAGACTTAGTTATTAATACCATTATTGAGATGAAACAGTGGTAAGTTTCTATTTTTTTATCAAGTGTCCTGAGCATATTCTTCTGCGTTTTGTCATAATCTTCTACAGAGCTATGTGCAAGTGAACCCTTTACTATTCCCCTAACTGCTATAACTCAATGTGATGGCTTTAAATAACAGGAAGCTATAAAATATGATGCAGTTAAGCAAATTCAGGTGGAAATAATGTGAAAAATATTATTTGGATAGATACAGATATTAGTTTTGATTTCCCCTGTCCATTGCTGCATTGAGATGTTCCTTTTATGGTCCAAATCAACAAAGTGCAAAGCTCCTAAAGGGAGTTTTCCTCACTTTTGCCAGAGAAAGGAGTCAGTGATGCTCCTCTCCATATATCTTATTAAACAAAGTATCATTTAATGTGTCTTTTATGTGAGGACATTTAAATGTACCTGATAGTATTTAGTTTTCATCACTACTAAGCGAGTTCACAAAGTAATGACTGAGGTTAGCCAGAACGAGCAATCAGGGAGGCTGATGTGTGAAGGTAAATTGGTATCAGAGCAAGCCTGGCTGATGGCTATTTGCACACTGACACCTGTGCTGAGGGTGTTATTGAGAGGAGGAACGTAGGTTGCTCACTACAGGTCTGCAGCTGCAGTTTTATTCCTGTTTATGGTAAAACTTCGGTGGGGGTGCTCAAGTTATGTGTCTTTCCTGTGATTTCAGGTGTGGTTCCTGTGTAGACATCATTATATACCTTCCATTCTCAGGACATCCAGGCAGCCTGTGGTGTGCAGAGTTTATTCTGGCTTTTTTTCAGATGGACAAATAGAGTATAATCTATCAGAGCAGCTCAAAGATGGGTCTGGATGGACCTTTCTCTTCTTCTGCATCTATACACTGTATATACTTTAAATACTGTTTTGCAGTCATTCTGCTGCACAGTAAGCTGTATTTTAGGGTGTTACCTACTCGTGGCTGCTGAGTGACTGTGCGTGCATGTATGTGCTACTCAGCTCGGTGAGACATCCACATATAGTGGCAGAGGTGACAGAGAAAATGTGCCTCTGGGAAAGGGGCACTGCACAGGGCTACAAGTGCTGCTTAATAAGAAAAGTACACCTGTGCCAGATTAGAGGATCTTTTGTTCAACATGCTGTGTAAAAAGACAAGGATGAATAGCCCTGATTTATATTCTGCATTACTATGTGCACGATGCTTTTTGCCAGAGAGAATAGGGTCCAAAACAGGTGATATGTCTAAAAAGAAAGTCTCTGCTAGCGGCTCAACCAAAGCCAGATGCATCCTTCACTGCATCACCTGCCAAAACCAGAAGCACAGGTGATGTGCTTCTTAACTGGATGGGATGCTGATCTTCCCGCTCCTCCAATGATTAGCCGTGTGATTGAAGGAAAATATAGCTATTTATATAGCTTTATGATAATTTAAAAAATGATGGATTTTTCCCTGTTGTCTGGGACAATCCTTTTACTGGAGTCTTAACCAAAAGAAGTGATGGTGCTAAGCAGGCTCCTCACTTGGTCCTCACCTGGTCCTCGCCTGCATTGTCTGCACTTACTGCCTGACTCTGCATTTCCAGCATTTAGTGATACTTGGGGAAAAAGCATCTCCAGGTAACGAGATGTGCAGCAGTATTCTGTACGTTTCTGCTGTAACCCTTTCTTCCACCACTTCTGCTGTTTAAATTAAGCTCCAGGTTCACAGAGGCTCATAATCCCACAGCAATGCCTACTTCTAACACTTAACCAGCCCTATCTCAATTTTTTGTTTTTAGTAACTACAGGATTGTGTGTCTTCGTTTTCATAATTGAAGTACAAGTTTTGACTGAGCTTTTGGGAGTGGAAGTGAAGTGATGTCCATGTCTTTTGTGGACGTGCAAGGAGGTGAGTTGACAACATGATTTTTAGGGCTCTTTATTTCTCAAGCTATGCTTTCTAAACATTCAGGTGAACTTGTGTCTCTTTGAAGATCCCTTTCCTTATATTTCAGAGCATCATAGCACTGGTTGTTCTTCATTTTCTTGTTGTATCAGAGCTCTGCAGTGAAGCAACAACACCTTCTGTGACAGCCATGTATACTGACAAAGGAAACTTTTTTTGTGCCTCAAAAAAAGGTTCTTGAACTACACAGTCCCAGATTGCACTTTCTAAATCAGCTGCCTGAAAGCTGCTAGGCTTCTCTTGGTCAACCACAGTGTTATTTACAGCCTGCCTGCCTCAACAGTAGGAGGTAAAATACTCCTTTCACACCAAATATTTGTACCTCTAATCAGAACAGGAGATTTAATGAACTTGATGTTTTTATATTCATACTGGGAGAAACTGATTTCTTCTGTCCTGCCCTGAATTACTTGTATGCCAAGAAAGAATTTTAAAAATGCCTCACTTGAAAATCAGGCTGGGAAAAGAGGTAGAGAAAGAATCTGGGGCTTGTTTCTTCTCCCCTGTGTTAAAACCTGCTGACCTGTGACTCTGCAACTGTCCTAAAGGTCAGGAAGGTTGAAGGACCGTTGGAGAGAGAGGTAGAGTAAGCTGGGACCTGTCCCATCGCACAGGGTCTTTGCAGGCTGCTTCACTGTACCCTGCACTTCGGAAGTTTTTAGTGACAGAAGGCCAGAGTTTTTAGGTGAATGAATGGAAGTTTTGTATGATGTAGATATAAAAGTATTAAAAGCTTTTACATAGAAGGGGAAAAACCCCAACAAACCCACGAAGGAAGCTGGGAGAAGGAAAGTGTCTTCTCTCTCTCTAGGATTTCTGCTAGAATAAGCAAAAAAATTAATTAGTGTTTTGGGAGAGGTAATAAAATTTCAACAACTAAAATTAAATTCTTATCTCTTTGGCAACAGAAACAGAAGACTAGAGAGGTTATATTGGGAAATATTGTCTGTTTTCTCCAAGTTCAAGTTGGCTCTAAGTACAGGAACACTTGCTAGCTCCAGCACCAAAGTTTCCAGCAGATATTTTGCTCTTGTTAAATCTGAACTCTTCCACAGCTGAAGGGCTACAGGAGGCTTTGAGTCCATAGGGCTGACAGCATCCCAAAAAAGCAGAAGGAGCCCTTGGAGAGGATGGAGAGAGGCCATTTGTCACCACTATACAGCTTTAAGATGTGACGGAGGCTTTCAAGATGTCAGTCCATTCCCTAGTGGATAATGGTAGTAATTGTATTTACAGTTGCCCGTTACTAGATTTGTACCATCCCATCAGAGACAAAGAGGACTGATGTGGTTTAGCTGCCAAATGTAGTGAGGCGGGAGGTGCCGTGGGGAAGCTGCAGGGGCTGTTCAAGCTTTGTAGATGTGAAGAGTCTGCTGATGGCTGACAGTATCGTTAAGTGAGAATAAAATCAAGGATACCCTAAACTCACTTTTTCTGAATAAAGTACACATGGTATGTTCAAGAGAAGCCTAAACATATGTCTGTCTTTAGCTGTGATGGGTGAATGTCAAAGGATGGGTTTTATTTCCTCTCTTGATGTTTTATGCTTCACATGTTAATTCCAAGCTTTGCCAAAAGCTCTGACAAAATTTACTTTTATTAGAGATTTCCCTTTCTAGTTCTTCTCTTGTACTTTCACAAAGCCAGTGGTTTACAGACATAGCCTTAAGCAGTTTCTACAGCTTCCCAGTATCTCTGCAAAACAAACAAAGCACAGGTACTGCAGGTACAGCATTTCCCTCTGCTGTAAGCTGCTTGGCAGTGCTACAGCCTGGCCCCTAGAGGCAGCTCCATCCCTCTGGCTATTTCTTCCCTATGCTGCTGCTCAGCAGTGGTTCACTTCATCCTCTGTCTCTGCCACAGTCCTTCTGCCCCAGTCCCCCTCAGTGTGCGTTTTATAGGTGCATCCCTCCTTCTGTCTTCTTGCTGTCTCTTTGGTGGTACCTTCAATACATAGCAATGAATCTGGACCTTTGCTTAAGTTTGAATCTTGACATCTTTGAATCTGAATTTTGTAGCTCAGGTCCATCATTAATCTGTAAATTGTATTGCTGGCTTGGAGCATTTGACTGTTTCCCAAGTCTCCTGCCTTCCAAGCAGTGATGTGGTAGTTGAGATTTTAGGCCATTTAGCTGCAACACCTTGTGCTGGAACTGGTATTTACTCCCTTCCGAAGAGGTACAGATTGGGGCCAGATGTTTGGCCCAGATTACTAAAACTTGGGGGTGGGCAGCACCTGGCTTTATGCTTGTGGGGTGGAGGGGCTTGCACAGCAGCGATAGGTGGAGCTGCACTTCCCTGAGGTTGGTGGAGGTCCCACTAGATGAATGTCCATCAGCCTAGCTCTGCCACAGGCAAAGTTGATTTTTCTGTATTGCTCCAAAAAGGAGCCTGAAGCAAGCAGCTCAGATTTATGACACTAGTGGAGGTGAAGAACCCAATCCTCCCCCAAGCAATTTCAGTCTTGCCAAGTATTCTGCTTTCTATATTTAATGTTTCCTGAGCTGGAGAATAGGGGTGAGTTGCAATTCTGGAAAGGGTCTCTTACACCTTTTCTCCTGCATAGTTTCAACTGAGAATTTTGGAGAAGGTCTTATTGTTACTCTACTGCACACCAAAGTCTAAAGAGCTGGTATCAGTGCTTTTCACCAAGCAGAGATCTTTCCTGATATTAGTATTCCATGGAGATATTGAAACATGCCCTGTGCACTGCTCTATAAGGGATGATTAAGTTCTTAAGTAATAAGATGAGGGATTTTCCCACAGGTGTTCCCAGGCAGCATGTACATGTTCCTGTACAGGATGCCATGTGTTGCAGCTGTCTTTGATCTTGTTGTTTGCTCCCTTCTGTCCTGAAGAAAACCATACTTCTGTAGTGCTAGGGTTATACAAAGATAATATGCTTTAGATGTCTTCAGTCAGAAAGACATGATATAGCATGCTATGAATATTACTAAGATACCAGCTTGGAACCTGGAGTACTTCTTGCTCCAGACAAATATTCAGCTGTAGGTTTTTCTGTGGCTGCAGTGATGATGAATGCTGCAAGAGGAAAAATATCTTTCAAGCTCCCTCTCCAGTTACTCAAAAGAGAAGGGTAGAGAATATTTATAAAATGGTCCTAGAGGTTTCAGAGAGATGAGATGTTTGAAGGACTGTGGCTACAACTATCCTTTAATAGAAAAGTGAAGTGTAAATCATAGTTGGATAAGAATCTGTCTCAGTCATTGCCCACTGGCTTGCCCTTGCTGTGAAAGGACTGTTGCATTACGCCTCGCTTGCCTCTCTCTGCTCTGTGTGTTGTTGAACTGTTTTGTCTGTAAATTGAAAATGGGACATCTGTAATGTGGAGACTTTCAGGCAGGCAAAGTGTCAGAAAATCTGTGTATGACGCTCTTGTAATCACGTTTTCTAGTGGCTGCAGTTTTTGTCAAATGAGCACAGACATCCATCCATGGTAATGTTCCATAAATACATGTATAGAGCCAAATCACTGGGCAGCACAACACATGGGCTGAATAGGCTTTAGCTTAGAGCTGAGCGTTCAATTTATCTGTTTTGGAAGATGATGATGAATTTCTGGTATTTCTTTTTTTTTTTATGATGGCTCTTTCCCAGGCCATCCTTACTTTGCTTTTATCAGCCTCAGGATGACTGGGAGAAAGTGTTTGCTTCAAATAGCCCCTCCGTTGGTTGGTAGTAGTTTGGGTTCTGGTTTTGTGCAAACATTGCTGTGTTGGTTCAAATTGTCTTCGTATCCTTGGCAACCCATTTTGTTCCCATTACTCAAGATGTTTGTGATATGCTGTGCAGTCTGGATGAGTTCTCCTCAGGTCTACTATTGCCATATGTCTAATGGCAGATAAGCAGTATGCAGCTTGTTATCTCAACAGAGAGGCTGAGTCTTACTGTGGTCAGTGGAGCCACAATAATTTATATCAGCTGTGTCTAGAGCATCACTGCAAGTTTTTGGTTTGCTTAATGCACTTTTCTAAAACTGAGTTGCTGGGCGAGGGGGTTGGGTTGGTTTTTGAGGTTGTGGTGATGGTTTGAGCAATTAGATCAGCAGAAGGCACTTAACTCGGTTTTTAACTCTGGCCTTACTTTTTTTAACAGCAGTTGTACCCTGGCACTAACTCTATTGCTCTTGTAGGGAGATTAGTAGAATGACATTGGAATACACAGTAGGAGCTATGCTCACACCCTGAAGGTCTCTCCAACTATCATCAGTTCACCAAGGCAACATGTGGTAATCTCCTAAAAGAGTACCTTTCTGCCTCTCAGCTGAAAACACATTTAATCTGATCTTTTTGTGGCATCTCTCTATTACAGAACGTAGAACTTGTGTAGATTTGTTATTTTTGCCATCTGACTGATCTAGTCTGTCAGATTTACGATCTGATTATTTTACTTTATTGTTAGATCTTAAATTAATTAACACTGTAATGGTGCTGGCTCATTAGTAATATTCATTGGGGTCACCCCACACGGATAAGCATATCATCAACCTAAGGATATGGATTTCCTTTTTATATTATCACATTATTCACTTGTCCTTCCTGTCTCGGTGACACTGTAGTACTCCATAACAATAAGAGAGTCCACTTAGCTGTCTTACTTCCTACGTATTCCCTATTGTCAGTTACCATATGTTTTGTTTTGATGTTTGTTTGTGCTGGGCATTATGATCTGCTGCTGCACTCACATCTTTCCTGAGCCCTCTGCCTTTGCTACTTGTATGCAAAGAAGTATTTGTGGTGTCACCGTAGAAAAAATTTGATTTATTTTTGCATGCGAGAGATATGCATCTCATTGAGTTCTCCAACTTTGGCAATAACTAGGTATCAATATATCAGTTGTCAGGTCAAGTGTCCTAAATAACATCTGGCTGAGCCTGCTGTTTCTTGATTTGTTAATAAAGCAATTTTTCCTTGTATCTTCTTGCAAAGTGCTATTACTCAGAGGTGGTGCTTTCTTTATGTTGTGGCTCTAAGTCTCATTTCAAAACAAACCTCTAAGCCCCAGTTGTGATGCGATTGTCAGAGCTGGTGTTTATCAAACACTGCCTCCCTCCTCTGCAAAGCGTTAACCTAACTACCTTATAGTGCTGTGTCTCAGACACTTCAAGAGCCTCATGACTATGCGTCATGGTCTGAGGCAGCTACTGACTCGTGCTGGACACTAGACGTCATCTGAAATTTTGAAAAATGTCTCTTTTGGGGTGTGAGCAGGATGCCCTAGTGAAATACTACTGCCCTGTTTTTTTGTAATTGTGTTGGGATTCCCCGGGTCACCCACTCCTCATGAGTCTGTGGAATGCCAAAGCTTGCACAGTCCTGGAAGTGGTACCACTCTACTCATCTAATTCAGCTCATGAAACACAAGACCAAAGATTTCCTCAGGTTAATCCTTGCATGGATTAGGTCACCTGCTGCAGAGAACAGGAGCCAAATGAAGTGTGCAGCAGTTGATTTTTGCTGGAGTAGTCTAGGCTGCCTAACCTTGAGCAATCTGTAAACAAGACTTTTTCCCATCTTGTGACCAGACATATATCTGCAGTAGAGGGCAATGGACACAAGTTGAAACAGAGGAAGTTCCAGCTAAACATGAGACAGTCGTCTTTACTGTGTAGGTGCCAGAGCAGCGGCACAGGCTGCCCAGAGAGGCTGTGGGGTCCCTTCCCTGGAGACATTCAAACCCCGCCTGGACGCGGTCCTGTGCCCCCTGCTCTGGGTGTGCCTGCTCAAGCAGGGGGGTTGGACGAGATGATCTCCAGAGCTCCCTTCCAACCTCTACCAGTCTGTGAGTTGGGAAATGCCCCTCACCTATGGCCATTTAGGTGTTTCTACCACTTGGCTGGAGGTTTGAGGAAGGGCTAGAGGACAGGCAGCTGAGTTCTGCATACAGAGCAGGAATGTGTTGGTGAGTTTTAGACTACAATATTGCCAATGTTTTAGAGTTTACCCCATCTGTCAGATAAAAGTCAAAAGGAATAGATTAAAATTCCCCAAAATACATTTGACCTTGTCAAAAAACTTTCATCTCCTTGACCTTCATTTCACCAGTGTCTTTTGTGTTTCAAGTCTCAGCCAAATTTTGAAGCCTAAGAATTTCCCAGGGGTGGATTTTGTTCTTTCCCATCAGCTCTCTGCCCTGCACTGGAGTCTTTCCAGCCTGAGGACATGGTGGCTTGTGGTGGCCTCCTGGGAAAGAGGTCTGAACCTTTGCTGACAGACACTCACAAGAGCTGCTGAGCAGCACAGTCCTGGGGCTCTGTTTTCTTGAATCAGGCATTTAGTAAGGCAGGACTGATGTACCAGTCAGGCCTTGCCAGGGTCACACCAGCTCCCTGAAGGAGCGGTGGGTGTGAGCAAACGTATTTTAACAGTGGCACAACAGTAAGAAGGATGAGCCACAGACACAAAGAATAAAAAGGTGCATACTAAAACAGGGGTGCCTTGTCTTCACTGCAAGGAGTGGGAGGTCTCCTAATAGCGTAGGTGCTGTGCATTCAAGCATGGTCCTCTCAGTGGTGTTTTAAGGTGATGGTATAGGTAGTAGATACAAAGGAGGGGGCAGTGGTCAGCATTTTGGTCATGGTGCTTGTCAGGATTGTCTTCCCTTATCAGATCTCCCTGGTAGCTGGGATGTCCAGACCTCCTTTGCTGCAGCTCCCATGGCCTGTGGACTTTGTAAACCTCCAAATGACATTTCCCAGTGACCACCAAAACAATAAAGAGGTCAGCCTTCCTCCTGACTAAAAGATACTAAGGGGAGAAGTAGCAGTTTAAAGCTGTTTAAAGCCCAAATCCTGGTTGTTCCTCCTAAGCCTTCCATTTAGGATTATTTGAATTGATGTATGTTGCTGTCTGAGAATTTTCTTGCTGCAGGCACTGTATTGACATTGCCAGTATCTGCTGTTTCTGTAAGAAAGCAAGCAGCTTGAACAGGGGCTTTGAAAGTGTCGGTCTGTTCAGAAGGCAGACAGAATTTGGAACTGAAACCAGATATCACGAGTATGTTAACATTTCATTTAATCACAAACCATTATCTCTTTCAACGACCATCTCAGTAATATGGGCAGAATAACCACTTTTGCTGAAGTCTAAAGATTGGTATTGTATTTAAGGTTATCATTCCAGTGTGTGCTGATGAGCTAGAAGCCTGAAGGGAAAATAGATGTAAGAAAGTTAATTCTTGATGTTAGGGATATACACGTGAAGAAAGTTGCTCTGAGATTTTGTTTTCCTTGAAGGGGAGATGTATGTGTAAGTATATACAATAAATGCAGAAAAAAAATTAATGAGCCTTTAAAACAAACAAACAAAAGAGCCCAGATGCCTAACATGACTCGGTGCATGTGGTAGTCTGTAAGCACTTCATTGCAGTTGTCCTTCAAAGTAGCTCCCAGGCTGGGGTGGCAAATGATTTGGAAACAAATTATTTAGTGAGAAGAAATAAAGGGTATGTCATCCAAAAGTGAAATAAGTCCCTTAGAGCTTCATCTGGAGTGGAGGAAATACTTGGGAATGTCCCTAGGTCAGAACAAATCAAACAGGATTTTGATTTAGCAATACCAAAACCAAACCCGCCCTACTGCCAATTCATTAATTGAAACTACCCAATACCATTGCTGTCACGAGGTGGATATGTACTGCTCTCCTCTGTCAGCGCTCCTGTTGTGAGCCTCATAGGACTGGCATTACAACTGTTGTGGGAAATGAAGGGATAATGACACTCATTTGTATGCACTTTAATTGTACAGTAGTTTGGTCTCAAAATGAGAAGTATGGCAAAATCTCTGTTTAACTCGGATTAGTTTCTTTACATGAAATGGAGAGAGACTTCACTTGGTTAATTTAAGTCTGCTTCCTGCCTTTCATTAGCAAATAGAAGCTTCTTTGTATTCTGAGATGGAGGATATTGAGGTAGGGAAAGAGATATCAAAGGCTGCTGTTTTCTGCTGGGTGATTTTCCAGATCAAGCCCACAGGAAGCAGCCGGGACACAGGAACTGCTGCGAGGGGACTCAGACACAGATCGAGGCTGGCAGGTTTGTGCTCCAGGCTCCATGAGAAGACTTAGTCAGAAACTATTTTTGTTTAAAGCAGTTCTCACTTTCTGCATTATTCAAGACTTGAGGCCTTTTGCAGAGTCCCTCCGGCATCCCCTGCTGCAAACAAAGGCCCATCTGTGACCTGGCTGCTGGTTGCTGTGTACAGCAAGGGGAACTTTTGCCCTTCCCAGGTTTCAGATGGAACTGAAAAAATCAAAAAGAAACCTTGGTACTGAGGAGCCCTGAAGCTGGGGATGGCACAGATTTGTCCCAGAGTTTTACCACTGTCTTACAAGCATGTAAACATTTGCATGAATCTTAATAGCTTTGTATTTTAGGTGGACCTGGATCTAACTTTATAACAAAGTTACACCTGGCAAATGCAATCTGAAGTTAGACTAAGGCTATGGTTTTTGGTTTTTTTTTTGTTCAGAAAAAAAGTTACCTGCAAGAAGTATCATGCTTTTCCTAGCAAAAGTGCTCATTTTGGGGTCCTTTGTTAATCTTAGAGATTCTTGTGTCTATTAAGCTATGCAGATTGTGTTGTTCAACCTCCTAGCAGACATAGGTCTCCATTTCTTGTCACACAGGAAGTTTCAAGACTATTTTCTGGCAGGGAATCAAGGAAAGCAAGAATTTCGCAGAGGTTTCTTGTGCTTTTGGGGAAGGGAGGCCCTACGTGGGTGGTGCAGGACACACAGTGAGAATTGCACCAAAGCTGGTTGCCAGACCAGAATATTGTTGGGCTTGACATGGTGTCCTTAGGACAGAAAGCCATGGGTAGCCATACAGACAGCACAAAGATGTTGGGTTTATTTAATTTTAATTATGGCGTTTAATTTTGACACTGATGAAAAGGTCACACAAAACACGCACAGCACCAGTGAAGCTGTGTGAAGATACCTGATGGAAATGAAAAGAGCACTCTTAGCCTTTCCCTTCTCTAAATCCCCAGTGCCCATCCCTGGATGCCATGGCCAGAAAGGAAGACTGAAGCAGGGAAATACTGAGTGGCTCTTGAGAGCCTTTCTGAACATTGCTGTTCTCTGGGAAAGCACATTCTGACACTGTCCTTTGGTGATCAGGATTGCTTTGCTCAGTGCTTGACTCTGAACTTCTGTGATCTGAAACCCATTGTGGGTTGAAGAGGATCAGAAACATCAGTGTAAAACCAGTGTTAAAAGAGGTGCTGCTTAAAAGCATACAAAAGGAATGGGAATCTTGCACCGAATAACTTCCTACAGAAAGGAAAGTCATGGACTGAACCCTCTTGACTTCACTGTGAGTCACAGCCTCCCAGCCACACTCTGGTCAGGAGAAGGGGAGGGCTGACCTCACAGCCATGGCTCTCAGTTCAAGATGTTCAACTGTTTCTTGAAAGTCTTCTGGAGATGAATCACAGCTTTCCCTTTGCTCTACAGCCCGCAAGCAAAAACATGCAATCTGGCAAGAGAGCAAGTGGATGTATCTGCCACAGACCATCAGGCTTTTACTGTGGATGAAAACTGTTGAGTTGTGCAGTCTGTAAGCATGACAAGCCCTGTTTCCCATTATTTAGGAGAAAAGAAAGTAATATTTTGAATGGAAATTAGTCTAGTTTGATTTTTACAATTTCAAATTGTGACAATTTCCAATTTTTTTTCCCCATAAGCTATTAATCCTCCATCAGAACATGAATGTGGTGGGTACCTAGACATGACAGATGTGTCTCTGCAGCCTGCTCTGCAGGACTTCCTGTGATGGATAGGTGCTGGGCGGCTATCTCTGGGGCACGTGCCTTAGATGGGGTAACTGAATGGTTGCTGTTTTTAAAGGGAGACAGGTCACTAGCAGATGATGAAAGGGGATGTGTTTTTCCCATATAATAGGTAACAAAACATGGTTCAATAACTCATCTTTTACTGTGATCTAGGAAACTAATAAGGATCATGTATAGGAAAAAAGACAAAAAGCCTGGTCTCCCAGAGAAGTATAGGAGTGAGATGGTGTCCTGAGGCTTTTCCATAGAAACTGTGGGGTGATTCCTGTGTTCCAGAATTGTGCCACTTCCCAAATCCTGTTGAACACACTTCCTCTTGTCCATGGAGTTTGCTAAGTGCTCCCATTAGGTCTGGGAGTAATCAGAGCCTCATTATAGACTAGCAGATGGAGGTAGGACTGCTTGCACAGCCCCTCTCTGTGAGAGCAATTCTGCTGCATTCACTGTTGAAAAACGCAGAGATGCTGGGAGGAGGCTCCTCTGATAACCAAGAGGTGTCATAAGCACGGGGGTCACTCTGAGCTGCTGCTGAGTCCTCCTGCAGTATTGGTAGCGGTACTGCTATGTGTAGCAGGGCAGTGTCAGGTGTAAGGGGTATTGGAAACCTCAGTTAGGCAGGCACAAATGCAGTAAAGATGACCTTTCAAATACATTGGGCCATGAGTAAATTTTGAGCATGTGTGTGGAGTCATAAATGAAAAGATGATAGTGGTCTGAATGGAAAACACAATTGCCAAAGGCTCCAAGAAAGCTGGAAGAGGTTGAAACAGTATTTTCCTCTGCATTTGTATGTGCTGAGCATGACTGCAAAGGAAGATGGCCAGAGGTAATATGTCTCAGGGTGATAGCCCTGATGCACTACACATATTTGAATAGTGTTCAGATAAAATGGAGCACGGTCTGGGTCAGTGTACTTGAAGAGGTTTTGGGAATGCTGTACTAATGTGACATATCTTAGGATGATTTTTAACTGAAGGACATGGAAGATGTGTGGGGCTGCAGCAGAACTGATGAGTGACTGAGGTTGAAGAGTCCAGCTGGAAATTTTGGCAGGGCTAACAGAGTACATGATGAAAGACTGGATTAGGACTGGGACCTGGAACAAAACAGCCTGAGATTATATATTGGAAGATATTGAATTAACCTGTGACAATCAGCTTCCTGTGGAGCACAAGCTGCCGGTTTGACCTCCCCTGCTGGGTGGGTGACCTGGCATGCTGATGGGGTAGATGTGAGCAAAGCTCTGGGACCCTGCGGAGAGGAGCTGATGTGGAGGGTCCTGCAGTGCTTGGCGTCAGAGCCTGTAGAAACCGCTGCCTGCTGGGTGGAAACAGAGAAGCATTTTGGAGCATCAGCGTGGTGATGCATGGGTGATGATAGCCCGCACTGCACAGGATTATCTGTCAGATAAATGCTGTTGTTGCAGCAGAAGATGAATGAGCTAGCAACCTGAAAGCAAAAGGGACACTTACTGATTTTAAATTGAAAATTGATACACAATCAATGTGTTATTAGAGACAGTGTTCACAGTACTGAAAGGGAAGTCATATGGAGGAGAAGGTGAGCAGGTAAAACTCTCAGCTTTTGGTGGGTCAGCTAAAAGAATACAAACTAAAGGAGGTAGGGTTAAATAACTAAAAAAGGTTTTGCTGTGGTAACAGCTGGGAAAAGTGCTTGATTACTGTGTTAAGTGTATTCAAGTCCTTGGTGTTTTTAAACTTGGGAGTTAGTTCACTGGAAGGTCAGGGATTGAATTGATGAGGAGAATTTGAGGATGTCTCCAGGGAACAAGAAATTCTCAACACAACATGCCTAGAGCTAAGAATGCCCTACTGCCCAAAGCCACTTTTCCCTTCTGCTAAGGCAGGAATAAAAAGATAAGTTGGATTTCTACTGCCGGTGTCAGATGCTCATAATAAATGTGTTCACTTCAGTTTTTATTGGTTATATCAGGGGAGAAAAATGGAATATTTAGCTAGTGCTGAAAGAGGTAAATTAAAAGTGAAAAACCTCCACTGCTGCTGGGAAATCTGAATTGCTGGTTTGAGAGGAAGCAAAGCAGTAAGGGCTGCTGTGGGCAGTGTCGCTTGGTCTCCCTGCCCCAAGCTGTGTGTTCGGCACTGCTATACCTGTAGCAAAGCACCAGGATCACTGTGGGAATTTTTCTCCCAGAGATGAAAGGTTGAGAGCTTCCCCATGGTTCTTTGGGTTACACACTTCACAAACTAGGATGTGTAAGGGTTTGTATGGAGCTTTTAGGGTCAACAGAGTTGGTCGTTCTTGCTCTGTAAGAGCCTTAAGAGCTGGACATGTGGCACAAAAGTAAGAGGAGTCCCAACCTTGTGCAGAATGAGCATCATGTGCAGGGCTGGCTGTTTGTTGGAGGAATGAAAGGCAGCTTGTACTTGGCTGCCCTTTCACATCTTGTGGAGCGATGCATGCAAGCATCTGTCTAGTAGCACATCTTTTAAAATGGATGCAAATAAATATGGCAGTATATAACATCGACCAGAGCAGACTGAATCAGTGAACCCCACAAGAGTGAACAGCCAGCTCCAGAAAACAAGGATGCTGTGGCATGTCATGTTCTCTGGTCTTTGTTTCCCTTCAGTAATGGTGACTAAGGTTCAGTTATTTATGTCCTTGCTAGTAAATATTGGGAAGCAATCATCATAAGAGCAGGCGGTATCTCAGATATTTAAAATCTCAGCAAAATGTTCTGCTCTTTACATCTTTGAAAGAAGCAAGGACAGAATGAGCTTGTGTATGCAAATGGGGATCTACATTAGCGACATGTGAATTAGCCAGGCTTGCTGCAGATGGGAGCTAGTCATTGTCTGTCGCTGAAAATACACGACTTTGTATCACACTGTTCGTCTGAGTGCTCAGATAGAGTGTGAGGGGGAGGCTTACATTTTCTTTCTCTTTTTTTGTTTTGTTTTTTAATTATAGGTTTTTTAGTACAACTGAATGGGAAATAATGTTTGCTTCCAGAAATGGGTTTGCAGGAACTCCTAGGAGGCATTGCAAACACTCAGGCATTCAGGCACACCCCACAAAGAATAAATGGGGAATTGATACATGTGAATGGAGTATGGGTCTGAATAATCATCCTCCCAAACTCTCCAGGGAATGCTGTTAGAGTCTGAACACTGTGGGAGGAGAACTAGGATTTATTTGGTGAAGATTCACTTACCATAAATAAATAAAAATAAATAAGTAGGCTAAATTAGTAATGAATAGTTCAGCGAGCTCTAATGCTAAATAAACATACTGAATTGTAATGAAAATACTGAAGCTTGTTTGAACTGGAGCTAGAAATCCAAGGAGAAATAACTGTGGCACTTAAATTAGCACTCACCATAAAATATAAATACGTGATATAAAATACAGATTTATTTTTTTTTTAACCTACTGAGATTTTAAAGATTCATCTGTTCCCTGTGTTTGGAGGGCTTGAACTAGACCCTATTCAATGCTATACAGTGACATAAATCACTGAAGGGTTATAAAATTCCTTGATGTATGCTTTTGGACAGTAACTATATTTGTAGAGGCTCTCATGGGGGTGCATTTATACTGATATGAGAGTGTTTAAAATTCATATAGCTATCTCTATATAAAGTATTTTTATGGGATTTTCCACACTATGGGGGGTTGCACGACTTTAATTATACAACTCAAGCTGAATTGGTAATACTTATATGCGAAGATAAGTCCTTTAGCAAGGCAGACTCCTGCACTTGAACTTAAAAGAAAATCATTTTCTTCTTGTGAGTTCCTCTGAGAACAGCTGGAAAAATCAATAACTGCTCTGCCATGCAGGAGGGACTCTGCTATGCAGCCAGCCTGGGAGTAGCACAGTGCGCGTGTTTGCTTGTGCTCTGATCCCAGCGTAGTTGAGATGACCCACCTCTGGGTGGTACAAGGCTGCTCAGGGGCCACCAAGTACTAATCAGCATATTGCAGCCACTTTAGACCATTTATTAAATTCTGTAGATCTGCACTGGAGCTGTAAACTATGGTGTGTGTCAAAGACTTAAGAGCAGCTTGAGTGAAGCTGTGTGTTTGAGGCAAAGAAAAGCAATGTGCAAATGGAGCTCTCAGAAAGGGGTCAGGAATATTTCCTTTGAAGAAAGTGCAGCTGTCCTTTTATTGAGGGCAAAACCCTCAGGTGATGAGGGGGACCAGCTTTGGGACTGCATGGGGCCAGTCCTAGTTGATGGGCTGGGGATGACCAGCAGTACTAGTGCTTTAGTCTCTTTGGCTTGTTGACCAAGAGAAGCTGAAATGCTCTATGGGATTAGATATGCTTTGGAGGTTAGGTGGCAGCTGGAAATTGATAATGATATGCCAGTGGTGGACGGGAGTGTCTCAATGTGCAGATAGGCAGTTTTGGGCAGTATGTAGGCAGTATGCTGGCAGTGATAGGGAAAAGACCTATCAGGAGCTAAGATTCACTAGTTCACCTGATAAAAATAGGATTATTTTCATCCCTAAGTTCTGCAAAGCAGCTCTTGGAGGCAGAGTATATCTGTATTCTCTGACTGCACTACACAACAAACAATATAAGAACTTAGAAGAAACTAATAAGGTATGTAGTCTCTCAATGTGAACTGAAAATGAAAAAACGAGAGAAAATTGTTGCTTTATTATAATAACAACATGGAGCAGAGTGAAATAATGGCTCTGCATATGAAATAGAGTTAGGAGGATAATCAACCCAAACCTCCTATGATCCTACAATAGAAGCACTGACACTGGAGGCAGGCAGGAGAATTAATAAATTAAGGTGCAACTAAAATAGATTCATGGTCATTTAATAACATGTCAGGGCTCCTAGAGAAATGAGTATAATGTATTTAAGTCTAATGTACAAATAACTTTAAACAGAGAAGAATGAGGGAAGGAGAAAATAGGGGAAGATCTATTGCAGCAAGCAGCTGAGGTCAACTTGCTTTCAGAGAACAGGAGAAGAAAACAGCACACACGTGCCAGAAGGTGGCTGTTCTTCCCTCAGTAGGAAGTAAAACACATTGAGAAAGCATCTGAATACCCCTATGGTGAGTTGTTCAAGTACCTAGGAATGGCCAAATGTGACTTCTCATCTTGAATTTTCCTGGAGCATTCATTTTCTTCTTATGTCAATGGCCTCATGTCATGAGAACCAACCCCAGCCCTTCTACTCTGAGTGTTGGCTCTGGGACTCGGTTGTCCAGCAAGCATTCACGTGGGTTTGGTTGTTGGTGTTTTTTGGGTTGTTTTTGTGTGTGGGTTTGTTTTTTTTTGGGGGGGGTGGGGTGGGCCAGGAAGACTAAACGTGAGCCATTGATTTATTTATTTTTTGTTCCCCCTGTATTGTTGTCAGCTTGTGAGAAGTCACTATGTCTACCGGGTTTCCCATTGGATGATAATCATCAATCCGTCTTGGACAGAATAGATGCAGCCAGCAATTCTCTGGATGCTGGGAATCCATCTCTGTCTGCAGACCTTGGCTAGGTAGTCTGAGAAAAATATATGTAGCTATATAACTATATAAATAGTTACTTTTAAGCTCTGTCCTGAAGAGAAGCAGGGGGAAATCAGAGGTACCTATGCAGGTGCTCAGGCGGTTTTTAAGTTGGCCAAGGAAATGGCTGGCTGGATGTTGGGAATGCTTTAGCTGATATGTACAGGCAGAATATAAAGACCTGTTTTGCTGAGTGAGCACTTACAGGCTGAGGCCTCTCTGGCAGACATGATCCAAGCACAAATCTTTGCATTGCAGAGTTTCAGGATAATTGGGTAGGGCACAAAGTTGTTCCTGCTGTGCTGAAGGCTGCTCTGCCTTTCCCTTCCGCCCCCAAGAGCTGTTGCACATGGATGGCCTGTCTCAGTGCCTCAGCCCCTGCCATCACACCCCTGAGCACCAAGCAAAGGCCTGAGCTGGCCCTGCAGCTAACATCAGGCATTGCTGGCAAAGTTAATCCTCACATATCATCTGAGGCACGTGCGGGGCCTTTCAGAATGAAATATTCTTCATTCTTGCACTCTGGACTGTAAAGCATGAACTGGGGAGTATGGCATCTGCAGGCAGAAGCCTCGCTGTTGCAGTTTTCCTCCTACGTTTCCCCTCTTTGTAGGGCTACACCAGCTCTGCTGTCTTTCATGGTAAGAAAAGCAGGGAATAATTTTACTTCTTACAGTGATATTACTTTCTCTGCCTCTGAAAGCCTGTATGTGCCTAAATAGGCTCATAAGGATGTGTTTTAAAAGATATCTACGCAAATACTGGAAAAGAAGAAAACAACCAATCTTTTTTTTCTGGGATTGAAGTAGAGATATTGATTCCAAGGTGTAATGGCTTTCCTTTAATGGTGGTGCTCACACACCCCTTCCATGTTCATTTTTTGTGACTTGTTTAGCAGTTACTGTCGGTGCTGTGCATTGAAACAGCACGTTATAAGGGAACAGGCTCCTAGATGACATGGATGATTTATAAATACTTTATACAGTTAGAACACATTTATGTAGGACAGCCATTTATTTGGTTATTTCCAGAGTCTGAGCCACTAACAGTTACGTTAGAGAGACAAAAAGGACCGAACTTCTGCTCAGGAAGGGCTGCTTTTGGCCCTTACCCTAATGAATCTACTATTGCTAGATAAAAATAGATAAGAATTTTAAGCTTCAGGCTTTGCTTCAAAGTTACCTTAGAAAAATGAAAAATCAGGACTTGCTCCTTCTAAAGTTGATATAAAACTCCATTGATGTCACAGGTGTGAGGCTTGCGAATTAGAGCATGTGAAAAATACTCTTGTTCTTTGCTTTATGAATCAAGTGTTTGATTTAAAGTTTGTAAATGTACTTTAGAAATCTCTGGCTTAAAACTCTTACTGGAGGCAATAAGGTATCCTAGGCTCTTTGTCACAGAGCTAAGTCTAAAAATAAATGTAAAAGAGAAACAGTAGTAGACAAAGGTATGCCTTGATCCTGCTTTAAGATCTCAGCAAATGGGCTGGGATCCCTGGGCCAGCCAGTCGCCCCTGCACTCCAGGATCCACTTGTGTAAATCTGATAGCAGGTTCAGTTTTGCTGTGAAACTACAACAAAAAAATGTCCCGGTCATGTTTTCAGTGATGCTGAAAATCTGCTCCTCTAACCGAGTTTAACTGGAGCAGGAGTACCAAGGGCTGCAGGACAGCAGGTCATGCCTCTGCTAAACTAGGTGCATCAGTTTGAGTTTGTAACTAATAATCATTGTAGTTAAGCTATATAAGTGTAACTCTGAGAGATTTATAGGGGAGAATTTTGTTTTGATTTACTGTTACTCTATCCAGATGTGCATTCCTGTACACATGTGCCAGGCACGGGCTTTTCCTTTGTAAACCCTGTGAGGTTTCCACATTGCAAAGAGCAGAGCTCCTCAGTGCTGCAACTGGGAGAATCTGCAGAATTGCTTGCTACAATAGGGCAAAATGAATACCTTCTCAATCATAAATTATCCCGTTCACAATTCATGCCATTCCCAGTCACTCACCACAGTAGGGCTTCATCAGGATCCAGGACAGGTTTACAGAGCCCTTTTCCCTCCTGCCCCATTGTTCCTGAAACTGCTGCACATCTTCCCAGCAGCTCTGCTGGTTTTATTTGTTTATTTACCTTGCATTATCCTCCTTTTTCTCCATAATCTGAGGTCACTAGATGACCAGCAGATCTGCACAATTGGTTTCTTTGTACGACAAAAGAGTCTTGGGTCACCCAGTGAGCCATGAACTTCTATTTCTATTTCTATTTCGCTGCGGTTGTACGACAGTGATCTGCACACTGCCAGTCATCCACCATATTGATGAGATTAGCTGGTAATTAAAAACCCAGCCAAGCCAGGCAGAGGAAGATGACTCAATTAGCAGAATGTCACTGAACCTAATTTACTTTGCTTATCACAGATTTATTCTCTAATGAATTAGAAAAGAAGAGCAGGACACCTTCAGAGGGAGATCTAGGGGCTTAAAGGCTTAAATGCTTTCTAACCCCTTTATGCTCGTGGTTTGGTTTGCAGGGAGTGTGCTGATACTGCTAATAGCACAGAAAGGCTGGTTCCCAATGAATGTTCCCTAAGAGAGTGTATCAACAGAAGTTGTGCTATTTCATGTGACCGGCACCGGTTAGGTCAGACCTTCCTTTGTTTATGAACCTTCATACATTTTTAAATTGATAGTAAGCAGGGATTTTGGATGTCACATCATTGGAATTGTGCTCAGGGAGCGTTCAATCTCGGTGATTGTGGAACTGATGCTGAGTGTGATATTTGGCAAATGAAAGTATGAGGGATTTCCTGGATACAAAAGCATGTCAGACATAGACATTTTCCACTGCAATGAGTATTTTAAGGCACTTCTCAATGTTTTTCTCATTTCAAATGTGATGTTCTGATGATTAACAATTAGAATAACATATTTTACGGAAGCCCTTTGGAAATACTTTGAGGCTATTGGACAGATGTACAGCTAAATTTGTGTATCAAGTGCAGACTATAAACCATTATCTCTTCTGCTCTCTTCAGAGTAGATAGCATAACATACTATGGTTGATTTAAGTGAGAGATTACTGGGCCCTGAGCTTTTAATCTGATCTTCATGAGAAAGCCCACATGGGCTCATGGGGTCAGGTCATGCAATGGGATCAGGACTGTAGGCTGTGAATTTGTTATTCTCATTGGATCTTGTGTATTACTCATCAATACCTGACCTTTTAAGGCTGGGACGATGATTTTTGGCTTGGCAAAGAGGCACCAGTTGGAGCAAACCATCTCATTCTAGTAGATTTCTTCAAGTATTAATAAATATAACAGAAAATATAAAGCTTTTAAAGCTTCCAAAGCTATTAGAGAATCTCTTTCCAGAGACTTAATCCACACTGGAGTCTCTAACAGTCCAGTGAACTGGTCTGGAAACCATAATGAGATATATGGTGTTTTGCAAACATCTGTGTATATGTTGATTGCAGGAGGGAGGGAAGGGGTGATGATGGGATGGGGTGGGATGGGTTGCCCTCTTGGCATATGTCCTGAATCCATTATCAAGGTGTGAGAAATGTTGGTTCAGTGAGGCTGTAACTGTCCCTAAAGTTCACTACTTTCACTAAAATTATAATGCAGCTTTTGCTGAGAATAAAGAATGTTTAGATGTAGATTACTGTGCAGAGATGGACACAAGGATTTTGCAGCTTTAAATGTTACACTTTAAATATTCTTTCCTGCTATTTTCAATCCCTATTTCCTTATTTCTTGCCCCATAGTTCTCCATATCACAGAAAGCAATTTCTTAAGCAGCATGCAGTCATTGGAGGGCTTCTTCTCTACCCCATCTCAGTTGCAACAAGCTGTTTTCCAGAGATTTGACCATTGCCAAACATACCTCTATAAACTAGCCCAGAGAGAGAAAACTCACTAAGGTATTCTCATTAAGCTAATAATGACAAGGAAGTCCAAATCCTCTCCACTGAGTCACTGGACTTATAGAGCCAGGAGATACTGTGTCACATTCAAATGCTGTCAACGGTTCTGGGTGAGTGGGTATTTTGTACTTACGCCTTTGCTGAGATCATGACTCCAAGACTCTTTTATAAAACTGAGTGAGCTGTATAAATTTGTGACTAGCTGTAGCATTGATATTAACAATTACTAATTCAATTCAAACTCTGCTGTTGATACAGTCATTATCCTTGTTATTATTACTTGCTTTGTTTCTTAGCTGGAGAATAGCATTCACACATATTGTTCTTCTTAGGCACTTAAGCTGCAAAACCCAACTCAAAGACCCTAGAGTTTCAGAGGTAGATCTGCTCTGCTCATAGCAGGTAGGCCTTACTCCCTAAGCCTTTCCAGTGACATTCTTGCAGACTGCTGCAGACTTCCACAGGGGCATCCCAGTCTGGGTCCAAGAATAAGGTAGGGAATGAAAAAGTTGAAATATTCATTCCTTTTGTTTTAGGATGTATTAGCTACAGAGACTGGTTCTCTCCCTGGTTTCTCTCAGTGAGTGATCTTGCAAGTCTGGAGAAGAGATAGCAGAGCACAGATAACTTTAGTGTAGCTCCATTGTTGCAGCATTGGAGCTGGTGTAAGTGTTAAGTAGTAAGTGTTAACACAAAGAGGTAAGAGTGAACAGAAGTGGCAAAGAAAGCTGGGGAGCTCCTCAAGGATCCAAGGATGAGAGGCTCAACCTCAGTACTGTGAAACAGAGGGAACAAGAAGAGAGAAGTTGGAGGATATGATCAGGAAAGCTTATGCTGGAAAACATGAGGCTGGACTGGAAATGTGAGGAAGCCTGCAGTCATGGGTGCTAGATGATGGCTGGGTGTTGCAGGTGAAGGACAGAGTGCTGTATCGTTGTACAGAAAGGAGACATACTTTATAGGAAGTCGTAAACGATTGAAAATTTGTCAGTTAAGAATGAAAGAAGGACGTGAGTCAAAGACAGTGGTATTAGAGGAACTGGGACTGTTACACACTATAAATCCCAGGGATGAGACAGATCAAAGGGGAGTGGATCCCAGGATTAAGGCTATTGAATGAAGACTCCCCCAAGGCACTCAGGTTGCAGGAGTCAGTTCAGGTATCACCATCACACTCACAAGCAGCACCATGGAAAAGGACTGTTGAAACAGTTCCTAAGCCCAGTTATACATCATCCCTCTTCCTCATGGGATCTCAAAGTACTTTTTAAATCAGATGCATCAGGAAAAGATCTCTGTCAAACAAATATTTATTTTAAGTGATATCATTGGAAAACACAATGGATAAAAGGAACTTAAGCTTTTAAGGCTCATGTGTAAACCAGTGACGAACCTCTGCGCTGATGTTTTGGAGGATCTTTTTTAGATTGCCACCATCCATCCGTGGCTCTCCTTGACTTCTTCAGGGGCTTCATCCCTGGTCCCTCCCCTCTGCAGTGAGGCAGCCATGGTCCAATTAGCTAGAAAGAGTTTGATGGCAGCCAGAGGCTATGTGGATAATAAGGCACAGGAGGAACTTTTATTGCTTTTGTGGGAGCTGAAGATAGGCACAGCAAGGAATGGTTTCATTCACACGCAACAAGCTAGACACCATCAAGTGTCACTTTTAATTCTCCACTCATCGATTAGAAAAAAGAGAGAGGCTCAGAGCCCTGCCTAATGCAGCCATGTGCACAGCTGTTCCCTGCACTCCCAGCCAGCTGTCTGATGGTAATTGGGGTCCACAACTTTGCATGGGAGTCAGTAATTACCATTGCCACTTGTTGTGCGAGTGCTGGGTGGTGATGGTGGCACGGGGATGAGAGGTTCAAGAGCCCGGTCTGGATGCACTGACAAGGAGGAAGATCGGTGTCCGCTTCTCTGAGTCGCAGCCTGGTGAAGCATGGCTGTAGTGGAAGAGAGCAGGGTGAGGGGAACGGGAGTCGAATGCATGGTTGAGTATGAGAGAAAGCATCTGGGAAGAGAGGAGAGTTTATGCCACCTGCAAGAACAGGAGTAAACAAGCAGAAAATTTGTTTCTGTGGAGTTGAGGATCTGCTTGGACAGTGCTGATTGTGGTCAAACTGCTTGGTTTTCCCTAGGCTCACTTAGCAGGAGGCAGCTGGCATTGCCCGGCTGCCCTGCTCAGCAGCATGGCTCTCTGCAGATTTCATTTCTACTGGGGTGTTCTTCCTCCCAAAAGAATTCCCTGGCATCCAGTTGCCCAGCCACAGTGCTTGTCCTTGCACATTTGCATTAATATATTTTACCCTTGTTCATTGCAGGAGGAGGCATGCAGGGCTGGCCAGTGCCTCTGCCCTGTTGGGGGCTCACCCATCACTTAGGTCCGAAAGGGTGTCAGGTTGCTAAGGGTGTACTGGAGGGAGAGAAGGAATGAAGCGTTCTCTCAACACAAGGATGTACTGTGCCAAAACCAACAGATTTAGTAGTAAGGCACCAAGAAATTTTAACATGACCTAATGAAAACACTGCTGCCTGAGCAACTGAGATGCAGCCTCTGCTACACTCAAGGAAACTGTCCTGCAGCACTGGGGTAAATCAGAGCCCTGGAGCAGCCCTGCAGCTGTGGAAAGTGAGCACAAATGGGGAACAGAAGACATGGGAGTTGGGACTCCTTAAGGCCCTTGTCACAGCTCCCCAGCTGCTCTTGTGTGCTGGGACCCAAACACAGGGCTGCTAGAGGCAGCCTGCCCTTCCTGCTATGGCAAACTGAGGCTCAGCGGGGCAAATCTGGCACAGGGTGGGTTTTATAAGGAAGGTGCTTCCTTCAAGTACCTGGGAGAAAAAGGCAAGCCCCCAAATACTTTTTTTTATCAGCCATGGAGAGAGTTAATTAGGGTCTTGAGTGGAATAAGATTATGAATCCTTTAACAACAGTCTCTATCTGAGTTAGCCAAATAACATTTCTGTCTGACCCAGCCTCTCAAGATCATCTACAGATGAATGCCAATGACCCAGGCCTTCATTATCCCATCATTACACAAATCTTGCTGTAAATTTATGTATAGAAAAGAAGTAACAGCTACATAAGGCTTCATCAGCTGCATAATTACTGCATATATTATAAACAGCAGCAAATGCTGTCTGTGAATACAAACCATCTCTGCTCATTAGAAACCTGCAAGAATTAATTAACCATGGTGTGATTCTGCTGCTTGTAGCCACAGGTATTGTCCTGTTGTGGCTCAGATTCAGCTATATTGGTCTTTCCAATGAGTTTAATGGAGATATCAGAGGAACTAAGATCAGCATCTGGCCTAAACCAAAGCTGAAGGAGGCAAAATTGGGTGCTGGATTCCCCAACCAGCCCACCCCTCTCTGAGACCAGACAGGATCCCTCTGGCATCTGACTCAGGTTTTGGATCCTGACTAAGCCCATCTCTTTACAAACCAAAGTGAACTTGTTGCAAGGGGAAGGTTGTGCTATGCATTTAATCTGTGCTCACAGCTCCTCACGTCTGGATCCGTTTAGGGATCTCACCTCAGGAGATTCAAATGGTCACATCTGCTCTGCAAAGGGATCCATCACTAAGCAATGTCTGCTGGCATTGAATAGGTTCTGTGTGAAAGCCTGGTAGCTGGTTCCTCTGGTTGTCCCAAAAAACTCACGCAGGGATGTGAAGAGGGCATGTCCAGCCTGCTGTGGGGCTGGATGCTGTTTTCCTTCCTATCTCTTCTATCAGTGTTTGAGCTTTTGGGATGCAGGTCCAGGTTAAACCTTTAAAGCAAATAAAATGATCCTATAATCTAATTAAAAAATGAAAGAATTTAGGAATTTTCCACAGTGACATTTGTATTCTAAGATTAATTTGCAAGCACAGTGATTATAATTTCCCAGGTCTATGTTTGCTTATGTACATGAAAAACGTGCTTTGCTAGACTGACTGTAATGATTAGTTAAATAACTCATACATCCGTCATTAAAAAAAACTTCTATTCCGCTTTGTGCCTGTGTTTGTTTAGTGCCACTTGATAATAACTTTCTGCTTGAATGACTGCCACTAATTTTGTTTATGGCTCTTGAATGTCAATCATGCATATATTTTGGAAACTCAATTCAGGCCGGTAGGTGCGGGTACATATGGATGCACGTTTTCATGACAGCTTATCAAGAGGAGTGGCATTGGACTTTACCCAGCATCTGGCAAGGGTGATACAGATGATTTGGTAGCTGTATCAGTGAAAATTGCATAGAAAACATATATAAAAAGGAACAGAGCTCTGCTGGTGTCGAAGTGCTAGCCAGGAGTACTGGGACAGTGGGGGTAAGGGGTTGCTTCAACTGTTGTTGCTAATTTCAGATGAGCACTGGGGCTCTGGTTAGCAGTCAGACGCCTTCATGGTGATAACGCTGATCATGTGTTTAATGCTGAATTTCTCACAAAACATGGCAATAGCAAACCTCCTTTGAGGCAATTCTGGCATGAAGGGAGGAAAAGCTGCATTTCTAGGAAAAGATCTGCTTATCCTTTTCAAGACGATTGAGCTGTTTGTGTTCATTACCGATACTTAAGTAAATTGCATGTTTTGAACAATTAAAAAAATCCTACTTTGAAAATTAAAATACTGCTATTTTTTGGCAGGTTTTTTTTGTGGGCACATATAAATAATGTTTATACATACTTGAATTTTGAGCACATTCCTGTGCCAGTTTTCCCCTGAGAAAGGCTACTTTTGCTTTCCTATGGTGGACGTTGTGGGAGCTGTGGTGCCTCCTCTTCCAGAAGGAGCCTGTGAAGTGCTCCAGAATGGCTCAGAGTAACTCACTGTTGAAGCAGCCTCAAAGGACCAGAGGTGATCAAGTCCGTCAGGCAGGGACGTTTTTAGTATGGCCATTTCTTCCACTAAATCAATACAGTGTGTCCTCATTAGAATGAGAGAGATGCATGAAAATGATTGAATTTGATCAGAAAGATAAAACATAGATAAAATTTATAGATTACTGACCTGCAAGACATTTACCTTTCTTGATGACCCTAATTTTTCAGGGAGTGCATTTATTAAAGACCCAGGTTGCAAATTTGTAACTACATAGTTATTTTTGGTTTTCTCTCACATGCTCTTTTTTGCTGTCAGAGAGTATTCAGTTCAAATGTCTGTTGTCTTTCTGAATTGTCTTCTCAGTTATTTTCATTTTGCCTACTGGAAGTTCCTGTTAGTAGTTAGATATAAGAGCATGATGCTAGCATGCCTTTCTCAGGGCAAGTTTTACAGAAGTTGTCAGTTTAATAATATAGCAATAAATTCCATTTAATGTAAATCAGGACTTTCACAACAGTGTCTTTAAGTGGTTCATTTTGTCTTACAAACGTAAAGGTCTCACATTGCATTGGCTTGCCATAGGGAAATATTTCAAATGCCCGATATAATCAGCCCTTTTTGTTGTCTCTTAGGGTTCTCTGGTATAAATATGCTGCTTCATTAGCAATTCCCTCTGAATGCTTCTGGTAAAGAGTGATTACTTTTCTTTAAAGGTGTTGTCACTTCTCCTGTGGCTCACTTTGGGTTGCTGTGTAAAAGAGATGGGGGGCATAGGGTAGGAAGAATTTCGTATGAAATTTTTTACTTGTTCTCTGTAACCTTACCCCAGCATTTTGCTAGCTCTGATGTATTTGGCATTTTAAAGGGTATGTCAACACAGTAAATTTTATACTGCCAATAAAACCTGTTGGTGAGCTCACTAAGATATTCCTAGATCTTGGAAGGCAATTAATGTTTGAAATACATAGTAATCTGTTTACTGCGACATTTTACACATCTACAAAATTAAGTTACCAGTCAGTAGCTAGCTGTAAACTACAGTGCTGCAAGATAAACCTGAAATAGTAAATACTGTATATTACACTGTATGTTCTTTTTAATAGTCTAATTTTCAAAGGGGTATTGGAGAGAAAATGCTTACTATTTCGAGTTTATTTTTGAAATACAAGTAGTGGAGATGTATAGCTTATTAAATGGATCTCTGCCATATGGTAATTATGCTAATTCTAATGATGGTTAAACTCTAGCTCCAGCTAAATACTAATAAGAGAGGGGTAGCCAACTTAATTAAATTCACAAAAGATGTTGTTCGGGCTTCCTAGCCATCGAAGCAAAGCTCCCAGTTGCCACCTAAACAAGTAAAGCACCATGGGTTCCTCAGGATTGTATCCATCCAGAGGATCCCTAGTGATGCTTAAGGAGGGGTTGTCATTGCTGCATCTGGTGACTTGGAGCATCACCAGGGCATGTTGTGTAGCCAGTGTCCTTGAAGACAGTTCAGTGATCTGGTAAGCTGAGTATTCCCCACTGAGACGTAGACACTGGGAAATTTGAGGTAGGAGCTGATCTGAAGGGCTACCTGGCTCTGGATGGTCAGGCTGCACCATGGTTGTCTGTCAGCACGTAAACACCACTATGGCTTTAGCCCTTTGCAAGTAATATCCCTTTTTATGCTGTAAGCATTCCTTCCTCCCTATATATCGGTTTTCAAGATGCTCCAAGCCCTTTACCTTTGAAGCGAGAGGTTACATCTCAAAGATATGCAGTCTAGTGGATGAATGATTCCCAAGAAGAGCTTAGAGACCAATGTCAGTGAAAGAAGGCTGTAAAGAAATGCTTTTTCAGGTTTTTAATGTTCTCAGAGAAATTAAATTCTAAATTTTATTAGAGAGTGTGGTGAATTGGAGAGGTGTTTGCTGTACCTCTTTGTGTAGCGAGTTTGGAGGGTAGCTGGTGCTTAACCACTCATCTGACATCTCCGCCAAACTGAGGACATACTCTGGTTCCCTTGTAGCATTGAGTCTCTCCAGCTCCTGAACATTAGTCTCACTTACTTCAGTTTTAAGAGACAAAGAGTTAAAAAGGTAGGGGAGGACTGTTTAAGGAACCCTTCACATCATGAATTGCATAGTAATGAAGTTCTTTGCAAGATACATAATGAAGAGCTTGCAGGTTTCTATTGGTAGCTAAGTAAATCTGTAATTATCAACTCTGTGCAAGGTAGAAACCCAGGATGACAAAAGCTGATCTTGTGCTATAAATATGTTGGTTGATAATGTAATATATATCACATGCCTCTCTTGCAAATTGGAGTTAAGGTACTCACTTTATTACAGACTAAACTGTAAAGTCTTAACCAGGAAAGTTGAAAACGTGTGTCCTGGTTCTCTGCTCACCCATGTCAAGTTTATAACAGACTCTATTCAGGACTTCAGTCAGTGGAAAGGAGACGGATCAGTGAAAACTGAAAGAAGGCTCAGCCCTTTTGTTGCAAAAGGCACTCATAAACAACTGGTGCCATTCAGGGCTGCAATAGCCTATTGGCAGAAGAAATCTTTTTTCATTTTCTGTATCGTTGACACTAAAGCATCCTATTCTTGATATTCCTGTTTAGTTAATAACTATTTAGTAACAACCCCCTCTTCCTGAGAGGGAAGCTCAGGGAGACTAACTGACCAACCTCAAATTCATTGCCAAGAAGGTACTTTTTTATGGATTTGGGCCAGGACATAGAATAGAAATAATAATTTCCTGATACTGGTGGGAAGAGGGTAGAAATCTAAGGCCTTTCTTTGACCTTCAGTGAACTCAACCACAAAAAAGCAGATATTGCTGTTCTATGTAAAAGGGAAAGCAAGGCCCCAGAGATATCTAATAAAATACATTGTGTTCCCTGTTGAGACTCACCTAAAAGAAAACCTTTGACTCTCAGGTGCTGAAGTTGCATTAAGGAGTCATTCTTCTTCAGTCATATTCACCCTCTATATTCAAAGATTAAGAAAATATATAGCTTAACTTCATATCGCCACACCCCTGCCACCAGTTTGACTGAGGTCTTTTCCTATAGGTGACTGAAGCAAGGCATAGGTGCTGTCAGTCTGTAAAGTAAATTACTTTGAAAAGGCTTTTTATCACCTCTAGTTGGCAAAGAAACACCATTCTAACTTGTCTGTAATATCTTTAAGGTCACCCAAAGTTCTGGCATTAATAATGGAGGCAGGATTTCAGTTGGAATTGAGTGAAAAAGCAGCAGTTATGGGGAAGTTCAGGCCTGGGGCTTTTATATCCAAATCTTTAGAAAAATACTGAAAAGAAACAGATAAATAGATGACAAGAAAGTAATCAAAAACCTCTGGAAATAAGACAGAAGGGAGGTAGATGTTGGTCAGGGGTCTGTTATTTGCCTGATGTGTTTTGGGTACAATCACCTATTTAATTAACTGGCACTTTTTGTGTCCAGGTAGTGTGGGTGATTCCTGCTCCTTGGTGAGTTGTCACTTGAAGTGCAGGTGGCTGAGCTGTGGTGCAGCTTAGGGAGACCAGAAGATATGTAGGCATGGCTTGGAGGGATATAGCGGAGCCATCCTACTTCCAACCCAGCAATGCTAGGAAGGAGGAAATCCTCCAGGCAGAAGAGCATCTATCTGGGGAGAGAGAAACAGGTCATGAGAGAGGAAACATCCACCAGCCAGGGGTTCTCACCATGAGGAATGTCCCCCACTGGTATGGGCAGATGGGCTGTAGTCCTGGAGCTATTTGGTTATTGGAAATCGAGACCCACATCGACGACCAGTCTCATAGGTGGGCATCTGTTAAGTGAAGCTTAATAAGCAGGAGGCTAAATAAGCATGTTCTTCAATGCCTTCAGCACCAATCCAAGGCTAGATGAATGGTCAGTGTGTTAATAAATGCTTGAATTCTCTCTAAATGGTGAAAAGGAGGGGTTTTGTTTATTTTCAATTTATTAGAAAATGGAGAACATCTTAGACTTCAGGGAGATTATACAGGAAGGATGGTTACTATCCAAACATGCTGCTTTTGTGCACTTAATGGTCCTAAGAATTTAAGGGGATATTTAAAGTAAAGTCTGTAGAAAACAGAGAGGTGTGAAATAATGAGGAGTGCATTCCTCTAGAAGTAAAATAGTGCAAGTCTGGTATCCTTTGAAGGAGGAGAAGAGAATAACGCAGAAGTAATCAAACTTCTCACAGAAGATAGCAAAGAAAGGACAGAAAAATAGTTTTGATTATGCTGTGACTGTTAATATTAATCCCTTCAATATTTTAAGTCAGTTATTAAGAAAGGCTCGGGGGAATAGCTGCAAAAATAAAAGAGTAGACAGGACTTTAATAAGCAAATGAACAGAAGCTATAGTAAAAATAAAACCAGAAGATTCAAGGATAAATATGATATGGTGAGAGTCAAAGGAGGTTTTGTACAAAAGAAGTTATGCCTCAGAAATGGGAGTTCTCTGAGGAGAACATGTATATTAGGATGATCCAGCTGATGTTCCTCATTTTTGTCTGGCTTTCAACAAAGTCTGATACTAAATGGAGTCAAAGAAACTAAGCTCTCAAAAATTAAGAGGGAAAGCACTCGCTAAAAGACAGGAAGTGAATGATAAGAATTACCATTTTTGCAGTGGAAGGTTGCTGCTGATGGGTTTCCTGTGGATTTTAGGTGGAACCTGTGCCATTCAACGCATTCATAAATGGTCTGGAAAAGAGGATTAATTAATAGTGAAATAACAGAATTTACTAAAATTGAATATTTAGGGTAGTAAAAGCTAAAATTGACTGCAGAAAAAACATGATTAAAAGTGACTGGGTGGCAGCATGGAACCAAAGGTTCAGTATTGATAAATGCAAAGTTATACACAAGTGAAAAAATAACCTTAACTATTCATACACCATGATGGGCTTTAGATTAGCTATTCCCATTGAGGAAGGTGCTCTGACAGTCATTGTGAATATTTCTCTGAAAGCAGCAGCTAATTTTAGCAGCAGTCAAAAAAGCAAATTGACTCTTTAGAATTATTAAAAAAGGAAGTGAAAACAAACCAGAAAACATTATGCTACTCTATAAAGCTGTGCTCATCTCTCTAATTTGGTATGCAGTTAGAGTCCTCATCCCAGAAAGGATGTAAGTAGGACTAGTATGGAGCCAGGCATGAATATTATTATATAGCTTCCATCTGAGAAATCTACAAGTCTTCATTCTGGAAAAGTGATCATCAAGAAGAAGATAAAATAGAGCTCCTTTAAAATGAGTGCTGGTGTGGAGCAGGTGAACAAGGAATGATTTTTCATTATTTCTCAGTAAATGAAAAATGGAGAAAGAAATAGACAAATTTAAAACAAAAAAAAGAAGTGGAAGTCACCCACAAAAGATGTGGAGTTCAAAGCTGTAAGTGGGTTCGGGAAGAAATCAGGCAAGTTTCTGAAGGGTCAGTCAACATGCTGGTACACATGCAACTGCTGTCTACCAGCTCCTAAGCTGGTGGTTGTCGGAAGGTAAGGGGATTTTAGGGGTGGGAGAGCTTTATGGCTGTCCCACTTCTGGTCCCCATTTTATAAATATGTCAGCTATTGATGTCAGAGGCTGGATACTGATCAGCTATCAGTATGGATATTCTTCTGGTGAAATTGCTGAGCAAGAAAGATAATATTTTTGGACGGTGATGGGGTTTATCTGCTTTACACCAACCAGAAATCTTACCTGCTGTTCTTGCGTTGAGGATGAGTGTGCTGAAGGACAATAAACTTATGATATGTTTGGTCCACAGTGAGATGCTCACAGTGTCTGTAGTTGGAATAAAATTCCCTGGTGGCTTGTAAGAAAAACATCATCTTTTGCAAGTTCATCCCTCCAGACTGTATTCTTTCCACATCTGTGAGTATTAAAGAAATCCAAACCAACCTGGATCCAGTTAAATTTTAACATCACCATAAAGCAGTTCCCCTTGGATTTGCAAAGCTACTGAAGGCTCTTGCACCTTTATTCCCCACTGGCAATAGCTTTCCTGGTGCCCAAGTTTGTTTGTCCTGGCACCCTGGTCACCCTTCTCTGGCAACATGCCTCCTTTTCCTCCTGCAGCTCAGTAATGTCAGTAGTCTACAGCTAACTAAACTGCTCATATAGCCATTTTCTTCTCACTTTGTCTTCTTGACTCCTTGATGTTTTCTGTCATTCAAGGCTAACACACCCCTTCTAAGCAAAAACACCATCAGTGAGATCTTCACTCCTGCACCATCTGAGCACTATGAAAAGACTTAAAAAGATGTAGGTGTCCCAGGCAAGATCAGATCTTCTCTGGGGAAGAAACGGAGGAGACAGCTCTTCAATATTCATACAGGCTTCTGGCATAGCTTTCTGGGATAGTTTGGGTGGGGGATTAGACCCTACTACACGGTGCTGCAGACCAGGGAGGTTGCTGTAACAGCTGTGGTTGACTGGTGCCTCAGATAGGACTGAGAAGCCACCCTGAGCTCATACAGGGCAAAGAGGTAGAGAGCTACTGCAGCACCCTCCTTGCTGACTCTGTACAGGCACAAAGTCCCATGTTCCTTTTGGGGGGTGTGTTGGCTTGTTTCCTCCCAGGTTATGCAAAGAAACTTTCCTCTGTCGTATAGGACTTGCCAAGCACTTGTCCCAGTTCTGGTGATCATGCATAGAGAGAGATGAATACATCATAGAATGTATAAGGCTTGAAAAGAGTTTTGTGTCTTTTAAAGAGGTCTGCTTGCCTTCCCCATGATAAAGCACTTTGGTATCTGTGGATGAAAAAACCTAGTGCTGTATAGAACAATGAAAGTACTAACACCCTCTGGGTTAAATCCTACAGTATTAGGCAGGCCTGAGATAATTATAATTTTCCAGCAGAGGAAGGTGGCAGCAAGCTGTGTAGAGTTCTGAGTTTTATCTGTTCTCTTTCTGCCATCAGAGGAGGAACTTTCATGCTCAGTTTGTATGAAAAAATGTAATGAAACTCTACAGCAAGTAACTTAAAAGCTGAATAACTCATTAGGACCTCTGTCCTCCAATTATGTCCCAAATTGCTTACTCCATCAGGTGCCAGTTAAATCCTACTGTATTTTGTATTTCCATCTATTATGACAGTAATCACTTTGATGCCTTTGAGGTTTGTCTTGGCTGGTCTTATGGTACTGTGTGTGGCTTAGAGTGCAGACTGAAGCATGGAGTTACCTTTGGACATTGTGTCCTGGCCACAGCTGTGTTGGGTTCAAAGATTACCACTACCAACAGCTTGTCCTCCCCCTTCTCCCTAAGATTTGCTGCTCTCTTCAGCTCTGTGGTTATAATTTGCAGTTGTACGCGGAGTAGTCACAGAATCACAGAAAGGCTGAGGTTGGAAGGCACCTCTAGAGACTGCCTGGTCCAACACATCTGCTCAAAGCGGGGTCAGCTAGAGAGGGTTGCCCAAGGCCATGTTCAGGTTTTGAATATCTGCAAGGATGAAGACCGCAGCCTCTCTGGGAAATGTGTTCTAGTGTTTGCGAAGAGGATAAAACATAAGAAAAAGGACACCAAACTTTTTTCTTAAGTTTGAATGGATTTTTCTATATTTCAATGTGTGTCTCTTGTCCTGTCACTGAGAAAAGTCTGGCTTAGTGTTCTTTACTTCTTCCCATCAGATACTTACATACATTAAAAATGCACCACCAATCCTGAGCCTTCTCTTCCCCAGGCTGAGCAAACCCATCTCTCTCAGCCTCTCCTCACCTGTGACACTCCAAGCCCTTAATCATCTTAGTGGCCTTTTGTTGGACTTGCTCTGGTACCTGCTTGTCCACAGCTGGACAGACAACACTCCAGACATGTCTCCCCAGAGCTGAGTAGAGGTGATTAATCACCTTCATTGACCTCTGGTGGTGGTCTTCCAGGAAGGCAGGCTGTTGGCCTTCTTTACCTCAAGGGCACATAGAATCATAGAAAGGTTTGGGTTGCCAGGGACCTTTAGAGGTCATCTAGTCCAGCCCCCCTGCAGTGAGCAGGGACATCTTCAACTAGATCAGGTTGCTCAGAGCCCCATCCAGCTTGACCTTGAATGTTTCCAGGGATGTGGCATCTATCACCTCTCTGGGCAACCCGTGCCAGTGTTTCACCACCCTCACTGTGAAAATTTTTTTCCTTGTATCCAGTTTAAATCTATCCTCCTTTAGTTTAAAACTATTACCCATTGTCCTGTCACAGCAGGCCTTGCTAAAGGTATTGCCCCCATCCTTCCTAGAGTCCCCCTTTAAATACTGGAAGGCTGCAATAAGGTCTCCCCACAGCCTTCTCCTCTCCAGGCTGAACAAACCCAACTCTCTTAGCCTGTCCTTGTAGGAGAAGTGTTCCAGCCCTTGGATCATTTCTGTGGCCCTGCACATGGATGGCTCATATTCACCTTGGTGTCCACCAGTACCCAGGTCCTTTCTTCAGAGCTGCTAAACCTACAAGTTATTCTGTTTTACTAAAGGGATATAGGTAAATAGAAATGTTCTTATAAGTAGTTCCTTGTTAACACAGGTCCTTTGAGCAGAGCTCGGTGAAAGAGTGTACCCCTGTGTGGTTATGCACATGGCATTGAGAGGGCAGTAACCTCAGGGGCAGGAAGGAGGAAAGTAAGATGATTTGTTTAAAAGGACTGTTTAACCCTGTTCAACATCAGCCAGAGCAACACAGATAAATGCAGCCTCTGTTTCCCTGACCGGTAAAAGACAAGCAGGTTCCTTCTGAGCAAAGCCCATGCAGGGGTTTTGGGGCTGGAGGAGGATAATGTTGTCTGTGGCTTGTTGGTGATAAAAGGTGAAAGGCATTTTTCCCTTGCACGGACCAGGGACTGGGCAGGGCTGGAGGACTGAGTGCAGAAAGAGACAAGCTGGGTCCATGCTTTGGCTGTCAGCAGTGTGGTGGCACTTGCAGTTAACCCAAGCTGTGATGTTCCAAACACTGCTCCCTTCTTCCAGCTGTGTCCCCATGAGTTTGCCAGGCTTCCCCATAGGCTTGGGAGTCCTTGCAGCATTGTATTGAACGGATAGTCTTTTGTCATTTATGAAAATGTGATGTGTAACTTAGCCTGGTGTTAGCAAGCCATGAAACGGCGCCAGGCAAGCGAGTATGTGTATAAGCCATAGCTCAGCAGATATACTGGCTCAGCTCCTAGGAGTAGGATATCTGTGTTAGCCCAGTACAGCCCTTTTAGCAGGGCTAATTAGCCTGTGTGGCTCTCGTCACCGCTCTTCTGGTGCCAAATCTGGAGCTAGTCTGGATATGAATGAAGTACACTGTATTTATTGCGTGCTGTAAATGTGCCTGTAGGTTGCAGTTTCATTAAGGCTCAGCTCCATGAAGAGATTTGGATACCTAATTCTGTGCAGCCAGCAGGAGTTAGGCATCTAGTTCTATCTGAGAATCTGGTCCTGCGGCTCTTAGGCCAGTGTTACTCAAGAGATATTCAGTATGATCCAGTGAGTGTAAATCAGCATTGTTCTCTTTATCTGAAAAAGGGAGCTGGCATGCTGATTTTTTAGGAAAATGCTTGCATTTCCTTCTGAAGCCTGTGGCTGCGTCTCAGAGTGATCTGTATTCCACTGTGGTGTAGAGTTTTTTTAAAATTTGGGAGCCATTTACAACTTCACTGCCATGCTGTGACATGATGCATTGCTTTGTAAACAGGGTCTTAAACAACCGGGGTCTTAAATCCATAAACTGGCTGGGGCTTGGCAACACTTTGAAAATCTCTTTGCCAAATAGCATATATTATGGTACTCTCTAAACAGGCTTCACAAAGATCTGTCTGTCTGAAATGTTCACATTTCTTTTGATACTATACCAAGACATTAGGAGACTACCTAATGCATATTTCCTCTAAAAAAGTAAGAAAAAAATTCTGTTCTATATGTAAAATGATGCATCTGAAATACATGACAGCTAACTTCTGATTTTTTGCTTCCTCCAGGATAACATCCTTTTTTAAAAAATAAATGATGGCTAACAATTATGCCTTTGGAACTTGCTTACTAAGACATTCCCCAAATGTAATAAACTCCCTGTGACATCTCAGCATTTGTGCATCTTCTGTTCCCTTTCTGCTCCCTGTTCTCTAGATGGAGCTAAGCAGGGATGGCTGCTGTAGGTACTGATTACTGATCTGTCTTACATTACTCTATCACACGCATTTCAATTCGTCTGCTTTCAACAGATTCACACACCCCCTTCACAAAGACACAATTATATTTTTCTGCAGCTTTACCTTTTACTGAGGCATCTATACGACCATTCTAATTTATCATTTCACAGCACTTTGTTGCTTTTAAACAGTAAGTTGTCCATGAGTACTCATGTTTGGCAAGTAATGTGACTAGCTCACAGAGAGCTCTAACTATTGTCCAGGCTCTCAGTAATGAGCCTTCTTGAGGCTTGGATTCATGTGGCAATACGTGCTGCTGCTCTGCATGCTTCAGGTGCTTGTAAAGAAACTTGAAAATTTTTACCGTGCTGTCCTAATTTAAATCAAATTGCTCCCCTTCCCCCCAGTGTTGTAACTTTTCAACTATGCATCTTTAACCTCTAACCTTATTCCTACTGTTGTCTACTGGCTGCCTGTATTTACCCCCACCTCCTTACCATCCCTTAAAAGCAGAAGAAAGAAAAGTGAGAAGTGAGGCAGCAGAGTTCCTTGACTCTTAGACCTGTAGAGTCTGCTTGTTTCAAAGATGCAAGACTGAAAGCTAACCCTGCAAACGCACATGGACACACCAGCCCTGATGTGTACACAGCAGTTTTGTTTTCCTGCTGCATTCACTTCAAAAGCAGCAGTTTCTAAGTGTTCATACCTAGTAGTGGTTTCCTTGTACCCACATACCAAAACGAAGGGTATTGGAAAATCTGAAAGAAAAATGGGAAATTTAGGGAGGTGAAAGCCTGCTACTTAGCTTGAAATTTGTCAAAGATATAATTTCTCCTTTTTTTTTTTTCTAAATGTGTCTTAGAGCCTTCAGCAAGTGGTTGAAAAGGACCTCGTTTTAGCAGATAGCTCCTACCCTCTCCTTAATGGGGAGAATAAAGCACTTTTAAGGAGAGCATTCAATGAAATGTGTTGGAAGTATTTGGTTCAGTGTGTCCAAAAAATAACAGGAAAGAGCATTTTCTGGATGCACCTGCATGTCATTCAGAATGGAAGCAGTTAATAACCCAATTACTTTATGGCATCCTCTTCAGCTTCAATTTCCATTCTCTTTTATAACAATCTAATAGGCTGTTGCCAAACTGCCCAGACATCCTTAGTACTACCTGGTGAATCATAAATCTGCAGACAATGCTCTCCAAAAGCGAGCAGTCTCAAACGATGTAAAATGAATTCTGGCCTTTTGCACCAACATCTCTCAACGTTTATGTTCTTCCTTAAGTGATTTAATGGAGTTGGGGAAGGAGTCATTATTTTGGATTTTTTGTTATTAGGCTTTGTATTGCTCTTTATGCACTGAACTTTTCATGTTAAAGAAAAGTGGTATTCTGTGGTGGTGTAGATGGTGCAGCTGCTGTACCTAGCAGTTGATGAAAACCAGGAGGGTAATACCCAGCAAATACAAAGTATGTCTAGAGGGGAGACAATTTTAGGCCCTCTTTGTCCAAGGCAACAGTGTTGTTGACTTGAATGACTGTAAGAGCCCATCTATGCTTGGGGCCACCACATCATGGAGGTATATTGGCAGAGCGTAGTTTGGGGACAGCATAGCAGTGTCCATCCTGTCTTTTTGTCATCCTTCCTATCAGATCTATTGCCCAATACTTTTCTGCACACTATTGCAGAGCAAGACTTGTCTCAAAGGGAAAAAGTTATGTTCAGTAAAATATCCCTGTGGTCTTTTCATGCATGGACTCACGGAGCCTGGGTGATTATTGGACCAACAATCAGTGCTGGATGACTGGAAGCTGGAGACTTTTCAGAGTTGCTGGTTAATTTTGGCTTGCACTACATGAAAGAGCAGTAGGGTGGGGTGTTCTTCCTTCCTGCCATTCTTGCTTCTAATTCATATCTGGGCTTTGATCCGTGTGTGCCTAGGATGTGATAAATGACTGTTTCAAGCCTTTGATTAGATGAGCAGGTGGTTCTTAATGAGGAGGACATACTGAGTAGGGATCAGGACAGATCAGGATTTATATAAACTGTTTTTCACTTCCATGTCCAAAGACGGGCTCTACTGAATTCATCCTCCATAAGGACCATTGATGCCAAGATATGGCTAACCTGGAACATTTCAGTCCCTACTTCAAGCTGTGCAGTGTTGGTGTGAGTATAACAGCAGCTGTAGCCTGTAATCCTGGAAGTCCTGCTTGCTCCTGAGGCTTCCAGTTCAAAAGGTCAGCTCCTGCTTGTCTGATTTAGAGAAAGCAGAGATGCAAGCAGCCCCTGCTTAATCAAAAATCAGGTTTTGTTTCGTAAAGTTTCCTTCGGTTCCTCTGTTGGTGCCTCTGGGTCAGGGAGGGGGCTCGATGTAGTCCAGAAGACTTGGCCACAGTTTGTTCTTGAAAATGCCAATAGAAAAAAGTGTGTCATGTGGGCAGATATTTGCCTCTTTCCCCAGTTTTGTTTCTCAGAGTATCCAAACCTTAATACAATGATAAAAAAGCAGAAAATTTATAAACAGAAACTACAATAAGATAATTATTTTTTTTAAAAAAAGTATGTAGACTTTGTAGAAAACTATACATTAATTTCCCCTAACAATGTGAACAAGCAAGTCACCTTCTATCTGACTCATTATGCCTTATTGAGAAATGACTTGTAAGTCTTCCTTGTTCAAGCATGATTAAGACTTACATGTCTCTTGTTGGCTAGATTTCCTATTGAGCATAGTAGCAGCCAAAGAAAATGATGTACAATGATGTACAAATGATTGTACAATTTTATGTGATTAGGATAAATCCTTAAAAATCTGGGCAATTTTCAGTAACTATATCAAGATAGTAACTAAAACAGAAATTTTAACACTTGTCAAAGCTTCATTGTTGGACCAAACAAATGTTCCTAACTGGATGAGCCAAACTGTGTTTATTCATAGCCCTGTATTTTCTTCGGTTTTGCTTTTTTATTGTAGACATCTGTTATTTTTCTATGATTGCTTACATAGCCTTTTTATGCACATTTCCAAGAGTGAAAACATAGTTTATTCCTCTTCAAGCTTCATTTAGATAGTCTTTTGTCCAGTTCCTTTTTCTTGTAATTTTTTTAAATTAATTTTCAAATAAATTCACAATAACAATTGAAATAATTAGGATAAACCAATAGGATTTACAATGAAGCTTTGTGTTGGAGATCTTGTCAAACGTGGTGCGAGTATTGTATACCTCCCAGAGATGAGAAGGAGAAAAACAAAACCATGTCTGCAAATGAGGTCTTAAACTATTCCCTTGTGTAGCAACTGAAAGATTTAACATTTAGCTCAAGGGAAAAATCAAAGCAGACACTAAAAGAAAGGAAAACATTAATAATATCTAAGTTTGATAATAACCTCTGAAAGCATGAACAGTGCTGGGGAATAGACAGCTACTGGAAGTGCAAACGTGGTATTTTGTAGCTAGCTAAACCAAGGATTCAGGCACTATCCTTGTCAGTCTTCTCTGGTTTGGGATGAGCTCACAAGGGCACGCTATGAAAGCCTTGGGCTATTGAGTTGCCTCCTTCTATAAAAGTCTTAATCCTGTTTACTTCTTCATGGATTTCTGCATCTGTTTTTTGCTGTATTTGACTTGGAATCAGCCTAGGTTTGCAAACATGGGTGTTCATCTGCCATGTTCCTCTGCTAGCCTATTTGAAGGTAATTAGTGTTTTTATCCTATTGGCCAAGAGTTTCTCTTTCTTCACCTTAATACCGTGCAGCTGAACTTCAGCTTATCTTTCTGTTTGACACCCAATCTAGGAGCATCAAAATGCCACAGGGAAAGGACAGGATCTCAAGCCATGCACACACACATCACAGAGGTGAGAGCTGGTGCTTTGGGTTCGTTTGCTGTTAGCACTGGATGAGTGTTGGTCAACATCTGCTTCCATAAAAACCTTTTTGGTCAATTTGATTGGTAGTCAATATGCTAACAAAATCCGCTTCCTCACATGCATGTCTCTTGTCACAAAGAGAGATTACATTCCACAGAGGGAGTTTCTTCCAGCCCAGTTCCTGAATTTTTCTCCAGGACATGACCCATGACCACTACTGCATTATTTCTGTATTTTTGATGGGCAGGTTCATCACTGATTACACCTAGTAACAACTTCCCTCAAATACTAAGATTAAAAGTGGCTTTCTGAATGGAATTGCTATTACATGTAAATATTACACAGCTCTTTATTTTATCATCTTCTGCTTTACATGTGATCAATGGATAGGTGCCTTGTTATCACAGCTTCTTTCTTTCTTTTTAAATAATTTTCAGTTACCTGGTTTCTTTTAGAAGTTTAGTTCTGTCTTCTTTTATATTTTGCTATGCTATGCTACCTTCCACAATTCTCTAAACAGATTTTAATACCAGAAGTAGTTAGCTGCAGTTTACACATGCAAAAAGTCACAGGCTAGATATTTACGTTAAAGATGGATCAAGATGCCCAGAAACACTTAGTGTAATTTTAATTTTAGAGCAAAATTTTAATATTTCTGTATCATTTTTCACCACTCTCCTTCTTTTTTTTGTTTTTAACAATCCTGTGGGAGATCTGGAACACCACAATTTCAGTGAAAAATCAGGAAATCCTTACTATGAAATCGTTTTCTTATTTTGAAATAAATTCATTTGTCAGGATAAAAGTGTGATGCATCTGCATGAATGGTAGTGCTGGAAAAAAGATATTGCCGTGTCCTTTTTCAGTCCAATATTCCCCCTTGAAGGGAAATCCCTTGCAGAAGTTAAGGCCAGACTCAACCTAGAGAATCACCTGCCAAACTAGTCTGACTTGGGCTGTCAGGTAACTCTGATCTATTTTATTTTTCAGCGTGGACACTGGTTTCAGTATTCCTTCATGTATTTCATAATTTTACCCAGATTATTTTTTTAAGTGTCTTGGTGAGACATGAGCCAGAGTTGCAGCGTTGTTGGTCACCGCATGCATCTCCTAGCAGCTGGCCAAGAGCGATATGCACAACCCACAGGTAAAATGCTACACACTGCATTTTTTTCCCCCGTTAAGTGTGTGATTCATAGAGGAATAGCAAAGGTAGAACTGCTGGGAAAAAAAAAATACGCAAGTAAATATTTGCACAAATGAGCACAGAATAGGCGTATCTGGTGCTTTGAGGAGGGCTGAAGTCTCAAGGACTGTGTAAGGACGAGCCCAGCAGAGAGCTGTGGGTGACCTGTCGATGACTTCTCTGAACCAGGGTGCCAGTGATCTTGTCCAGCTCTGCCATGTCTGCACCATCCATGGGAGACTGCAGCACTCTTCCTGTTGGGAATTGCGGTTGTTGCAGGCTGTGGCACTGTGAAAGGAGGTTTCCTTGAAAGGGGGTCTCAGGGCCGCAGTCTGTGATAGGGCTTTTGCATGGGAGGTACAGAGGAGTCTGAGAAATTAATTCTAAGCAGTAAGATCCATCCCTCATTTTTGTGACATTACAGCAGCTGTAAACCTTTGACATAGAATGTCTTTATGTTGGAAAGGCTCTCTAGAGATCTCCAGCCCAATCCAGGGCTCACGGGAGGTCCAGTTACAGAAGGGTGCTTGTCCAGCCCAGTTTGGAATATGTTCAAGGATGGCGATCCCACACCCTCTCTGTGTCCCTGTTCCAATGGTTGAGTACCTTCAGGGTGAAATATTTTTCCTAATATCTAATCAGAATTTCCTGTATTGTAAGTCATGTCCATTGCTGCGTGTCCTTTTGTCAAGATTTGCTCCAAGCTTGTAATTTCTCATGGCAGAGTTTAATAAATAAACATTAATGTGTTACTGCTACTACTTCAGTCCAAATAATAAGTGGAAGGGGTCTTCTTGAGGTGGAGTTATTTAGAATGAGCTTTTTAAAGGTATTTTCATGCATAAAAATGCAAATTGGAATCTAGAAGCATAGTAGTCCCTCGTGTAGGTGTTTTGAAAATCCCACTGGATACCTGCATCCACTGCAGATGATTGTGAACCTGCAGCCTGGTGCACTTGATAAAGTTACAGATGAAACAGCGGTGCACACAGTGACCTGAGCATCATGGCAGTGCTGTTTGCCAAACAGGTTGTTTTAAAGAATACGCAGAATACCCCAAGAAGGAAGTTAAAGCAGGAATTTGATTATGTGTTGGCAATTTTCATGACAGAGATGGTGCAGCTTTCAAATGGAGGCAAGAACAGGTACCCCGAGGGAACTCCCTGGTCTGAATGAGGAGCAGTAAATACAAGACAAGCAGTTTCAAATTGCCTTTTCATTATAGTTGGCTCATTCTAAAAAGCTGAGCTGGGTTTTCCTGGGTGTTTAATGTTTGCAATATCTATTGATTTCAGCTGGTGTTGGTACATGCTCAACTGTTTCAGAAGTGTTGGAGCAACTGCTATGCTGAGACTGCTGCGCATAATTGCTGAGCACAATAATCATCTCATGGCTTGTTTGGGTTCCCCGTGCTTGTATCCAACTTGCTCTCTCTTGCCTTATCCTTACATTGTAATGCCTTTAGGACAGGACTATCTCTTGTGTTGTGTGCAACTGAAGTGATAAAGATCCTGCTTGCACCTAGTGCTTCTAGGAATTACTGCAAAGAAGCCCCATCCCATAATTATTTACTAATCTTATGCATCAGTTTGAGACATTTCATTGGCTTTAATAGGCTTTGGATCAGTTTCCTTAGTACCTCTGGCCTTTTTCAGTTCCATTATTCATGAAAGAACATGTTTAATTCAGAGTTAGGGACTGCAAATATATCTAGTGTACCATGTGACGCGCTCTGCTTTTATCTGCGGCTAGAGAAGTTATCACGAAGCTTAGAGCTGCCTCGCATACATGGACAGGTACATGGCAGGCCCCCTCCTGAGGCTGCTTGGGCTTGTATGAAATAAAGGTTGAGTTGATGTTTTTTGCCCCGTGATGGGGTGTGTTCCCAGATCTCGGCCGCTGCAGCGCGCACCTTGGATCTAAAAGGCACCTTTGACCATGGACTGCCGCATCGGCAATGGAGTTTAACAGGTCAAAATAAGGGTCATGCTCTGCTCCATCCTATTTCCACTCAGGGAGTCTTTTTGTCAACCTTCTATTATCTTTCCCCCTGCTTTTACCTAAAGATAAAAAGAAACAGCTTATAATTCATTACAGTTCATTAAAATGAAAATAAAATTTATTTTGCATCAAAATGAAAAAATATGACTTGTTCATTATTAGCATATAAATGGTATTTTTATGTCACTCTGCCACAAAATCACTTACATTTTCAATGATCACAGCACACAAAATTAATTTTTGATAGCCTTTTGTGATTTGGTTGAAAATTCTCATTTCTTTTTGTGCATTAACAGCAAACTGTATCCACTGCTATTCATACCAAATTTTAGATAATGAAGCAATTAAAAATACATGGATTGAAGATCTTATCTCATTTTTCCTCTGGCCTATTTCTGCTTCATTATTCATGAAGGGATATGTTTAATTCAGAGTTAGTAATTGCAGATATATCTAGTATAAATTGTGCCTTATATTCTTTTACCCAATTTCAATTTATTTTAGCAAATAGATCTATGGGGAAAAAAAGAGCAGGAAAGACAAAAGGGCAAAAACTACATCTTGGTGTCGCCAAACAAAACCTTACAGGTCCATAGCTTGTAAAGTATGTCTGCAACTCGGGAAAAAGTTGATGCAATGAAGTATTGTACTTGTCATATTAATAACCTTGCATTTGTATCAAATGGATGAATTAAATTATTCTGATTTGAAGCAGTCTGAGAGACCTCATAACTCAGTGAGACTCTTGTTCTGCTGCTTTTATCCACAAAGTCAAAAAGTCCCAAATCAGTGAAAAGCAGAAGCAGTAGAGACATAAAACTAGATAAATAGCAGATCTGAAATAAAATGAAGGTGTTTTGGGCAAAGTAGAGGAACCTCTACTTGGCCAGAAAGGGAGAATGAAGCTGGATCACGTGTTTCCACATGTCTGGAGTGAGATGCATCTGTAACGGCTTGATAAAATGTTTAGATCTTGAACACACAAAAATCATGAGAGCTTTCATGGGGTTTGGGATCCAGGGAAACAAAAGCCAGTATGAGCGGGAGAGTGGGCTGTGAGGGGGCTGCCAGAGTGCATCAAGGGCTGCTCCTTGGCCAGATGGCTCCTGCCTTCCCCTCCCATAAATCTCAACCCAGGGGTTGGATTAGGGGTGGGATGAGGGTGCCAAGGAAAAGGCAGCTGACATGCACAGCAGGAGAGGGCTCACACCAGGCAGCCAAGGTATCTCCAGGACTGCTGGTGCAATTGTCCCCTGAACCCCAGCTCATGGTGGGGCCAGGTTAAGCTCCTGAGTTAGGGCATAGCTGAGCGCTCTCTGCAAGGGTTGGATGGTGCCTGTGGGAACTGCTCTTCATGGGGAGGCGCTATCAAGGTTAATTATATCCAGGAAATGTAAGGGTTGGCTGTTGGCTACTGCAGTCCCAGGGTCCTCTTGTTGGGTTGAAAGCTGTCCCTAGAAGTTGTCATAAAAAAACCCCCATTTGTCCTGAACCTTCTGCAGGAAACAGGAAGAATCATAACATGGGTGAGCTTTCAACCATTCCTCTGACTGGGTGTTAGAGTGCACTAGAGATAGCTTTTGTTGTAATTACTAAGGGCACAGCCCCAAACCTCCCTTTATACCAGAGGAAGATTTTGTGCGTGCATCTCAGACTTGAAATAGAGTTTGTAGAATTAACAATCTAGATTTATTAAACATTGTGATCAGCACTTTCTAGTGCAATTATTAATGCAAATATTTCTGCCCAGTTATTTGATTAACTAAATAACTTGCAGAGTGATGCATAGCCTTTCCTCTGTAGTCCTTGATTTATAATTTCAATAAGTTAATTAATTACAATATTATTTTCTCTCGCAATGAATTCTGTTTTGCTCTAATGGCTTTGGAAGTCTTAAAGCATATTGTGAATGATTCTCCAGAAGTGAATCAGCTGAAGTTTTGGAGAGTTTGTTTTATAGGAAATAGCATTTAACAACTATTGCCTTTCTTTGTATAGAAGTCACAGCAGACTTCACAACAGCCACCAGCACTAACAAAAGTTCTGCCTACCTTCTGCTCCTTGTGCTCCACGAGGAAAATCTGTCCCTTCATAAACAAGTACCCATATTTTCCCTAGATGACACTGGCAGGCATTGCTTTCAAAGAAACTACACTGCATTCAGTTACTCTGATAAACAAAAGTGACGTTCCCTGACCTGCTGTGGGTGCACAGGCATTGGAAGCTTGTGCCACAGTAGACGTGCCAGGCTGCAACAGGATATCTAATTTGCCTTTGCCTGCAACGTCACCTGTTGGTGCACCATGCTTTGTGTCCTGAATTTGCTGACAGCTTTCAGAGCCCACATTGTTTGAAACCTGCTGTTGGTTCATCACACACTGATGAAATTAAATATAATGCAAAATTCTTCCAAGTGCATGACATCTGTTTTCCTGGAATCCTGTTTTTAATAAGTTACTAGGAGCAGTTTTCCTGGAAGTCAAACTGGTGCACGGAGGAACAACTTCCAACCCAATAGGGTTCTGCTATTGAATCACTGTGGCTGTGCTAAAGCTGACCCACTTACTGCTCATGGTAACCAGATACTTTGGGGTGCTACCAAGCCGACAGTGTAGTTGTGTCTCCCCCTCACCAAATGGCCTGTGTTTTTTTTCCAGTTTGGCATGGTGTTTCCCTTGCTCCTACAGTTTCTGCCTGCTTTTTTTTCCTACCATCCCCTGTTTGGATTTGGTCCTTTATCTTTTGCTCTATCTTTCCAGTTTTAGGCTGATTTTGGAGAAAGGAGGAGGGAGACCATGTGTTTGGGGATTTTTCCATTATCTCAGACCACATCTCCTCAATCTCCTCCTCCTCCTTTTCCTATCCCCATATTGGTGACATGAATGTTTCTGATCTCTGCCTTGCCCTCCCATCACCACAGTTTCCTCCCCTTCTGTCGGTCCACTTCGTCCTTTTGCTGGAGGTTGTCATGAGAAAAAACAACACTGAGCTCAGAGCAGTCGTCTTCTCCTCACTTTCCACTGATGCTGCAAAATAGGCAGCAAAAGCAGTCCCAGCAAGTGTCCTTGAGGGAGACCTGCAGGCTGGAGAGTAAAGAGGAACAGAAACGGGGATAATAACCCATCTCTAATTCAAAACTGGGTAATTCAGATACTCATCACACACACTAACTGATCATAAACATGAGCTTGGCACAGGCCTAGATCTTGCCTTCTCAGTGTCTTCATCTTCTATGAATGGTCGTCTAAACAGTCACACAAAGTAAGGCTTCATCAGCTTCGCTTCATTAGAAACTAATTAGAACCATCACCCCAAGCTGAAAAGATACTTTTGAAGTACAAATATTTCCTCAGCTTTTCTTAATCAAGCCTTTCTTTTTATGCTCCTCTTTATATGCTGATTCCAGCCGGCCCATGAACTAGAAATCCTGGAAGGCTGGGAGGAAAAACTCCTCTTGCAGCATTTCCAATTGGATAAAAAACAAAAATCCATTGGAAATCTCATGATTTCCAGCACAATGTGCTGGCCAAGAAAATCTGGAGAAGCTGCAAATAAGCATCCAGATGTCTGGATAAATACCTGAACTGAAAAATATATTTGGAAGTTTGTTTATTCTTAATACAGAAAATAAAACCTTATTATTTACTGACATAAATAAACTCCTTATAGTGCATGGTGCCTACCAGGTAAAGAATTAGCTGTGTTGCTTGTGTTGATAAGCTTATAGGCCTGTGGGTTTGTCTGGCCTGGACAACAGTCAGGTAATTAAATTCAGGGATTTAGTGCAAAACATATTGTTGGGGAGATTAACAACAAGGATTCATGGAGGAGGTGGATTGTAAAGTAGAGATGTGCACCTGAGGGAGGGCTGTGTTGTGAGAGGTATGTATGGCTATCAGAATGCCTAGAAGAGAGAAAGGTTGAGGCAGAAAGAAAAAATTAATGGGAAGAGAGAGATGTAGGAGATGTATAGTCCAGATTTTACAGGGTCAGAGCCACATCCTGACTGAGCAGAACACCATGAGACTGCAGTCACCCCTGGTGTTGCCTGGTCCCTGCTGTTGCCAGGCCATCTACATACTGGTCCATCGATTCACATCTGTGTGCAGCTCAGGGCTGAGCTGCCTGGCTTGTGTTCTGCATGCACATTTTTACTGCCACAAATCAGACTTTTTAGTAAGCACTATTTGAGCAGGTTTTCAGAAAACCAAAATGAGATTCTGAGCACAAATCCCATTATTGGTTTAAAGGGTCAAAACCTTCCACTGCTTTGGATGTTCAGCATATATCTATTTTAACAAGATTTATGAATGCATAAACTACTACTCAATCTTTTGCTGTATAATCTTTTGCTTCTCTATTTGACAAATATTCTAATAGGAAGGCAAATTGTGAATGGAAACTTATTCTAGAAGGTAACCTGTGCAAGAGAGAGAGATACGTGATGTAAGTAATGTCATTCCCCCCTGTCCCACACTGGCCAGGTAATGTCCTCCACATGCAGCCAAGCACTGCCAGTGCCAGAAGCGGAGTTCAGGGACACCAGCTCCCCCACTGTTGCTCCCCTTTCCCTCATGCACCTGTGGTCAGGGTGAATGAGTGGCCACATATCTCCCGCTCCCCACACTACCCTAAGACGTGGTCGGAGGTGGACAACATTATGTGAGATGCAGGATGGGGCCCTTACTTATACTTTTTTAAAACGCTTGCCATAAATTCACTGCAAAATAGCTCAGATCCCTGAAGAGCAAGCTATGTGACGTGGCCTTGCTATTTCAGATGTTTTTGTTATTTGCTCTCTGCATCTTTATTAACGGCACTCTGTCGAGGCCGTTGTATTAAACATTGATCTACCTTGACAGTGGGAGCAGGGCATGCATATTGAAGGGCACTGTTAGGCCTTTGCCAAAGGCATCGCTTTCTTTAAGATATTAACTATTTCCTAAGCTCACAAGAAAGACATGTGGAAAGAGCCTGCTGGCACTGGGATGGCGCAACATTATGCTGCTAACTAAAGTGTGGTGGGGAGGAATGCTGCACTCCTGAATGTCATACCTGGAAACCTGCCAAACTAGGAGGCATCTCAAAAGTCTCTGTTGCTCTCCTTTCGGGATACCATCTACTTGTTTGCATTTACTGGGTGGGAGCTACTTAACATTTCATAGCAATTCTCAAGGCTGAAACCTGCTGACCTGTGGGAAAATTACCCATAGGGCATTTTATAGTGCTTGAAGCTTCAGCTATGCCTAGTCATCAGCTCCCTGCCTCTGGTTTTGAAGGTGCTTCCCACAGTGATTCTTTCATGCAATTGCCACTTCATGATATAATCTCAATTTCTAAACTTTCTGGGATTCCCTTGAAATAGTCTCAAGGGAAGTGGCGAGTTCTGAGATTCCTGATGATTTCTTGAAAGCAACTCAAACTCCGAATGTTGGTCTCAGTATTGGGAACTGAGCAGTCAGAAGGGTCTGCCTGGCTTTAAGCTTGGTGGTGGCTGATGGAGGAGGAGTCTGAATTGTTTGATAGCCCTTTGTGGGTGTTTGAAAGGGAAAATGCTAATTCCTATGTTTCTATGAAGGGTGTGGTATGAGATACAGATGGGTAGGGCATTTGTTTCTTTGGCTTCTTCTTTTTAATGTAGCAAAAGGCACTGAGAAACTTCACAGTCAAACAAAAAAGTAATCCACAGCAGCCTATAGAGCCATGTAACCCTTGCAGCTACTTTTCTGAATGCTTTACTTTCAACTACCCGGTGCAAAAACTCACTCCCCCTTCCTAAATTCACAGCCCAGTTTCACTTGGAAGCTCCCACATTTTCTAGCTCTTTAAGTAAAAGAGCTGCGAAGTACTTACTAATCCCCCAGTAACTCTCTTCCCCCGAGCAGAGGCGTTGCTCCCTGGGCTTTCTCTGTGGCTTTTCCACTGGCTGTTTCACCACTTTGAAAATGTCTAACAAACTGCTATGTACAGTGAAAGACGCATTGTCTCCATGTTACCGGTGACAGGAACAGCAGGCAGGCATCCCCCGTGGCATAACCCCCCACCGCAGTCCAGGACCCGTATCCCTGCCAGGCCGCCCATTCCCTCCCTGCCCCCTGGCTGCGCAGACCCGGCCGAGGCCCTGCCTCGCTGCCTGGGGCGCTTGGCGGGGCGAGCGGGGCCTGGTCTGTCGGCCTGGCAGCGGCGGGGCTGCAGGGCTGCTGTGATTTGGCTGCCAGCTGGCACAGCACAGGCAGGCACAGAGTGGGGATGAAATGTGCTCGGATGAAATGCCCCAGATAAAACATTCCCACAGCCCCACTATACCTTCACGTTTCCCTGGCTTGATGAAGCATCTAGACTTCAAGCTATCTGCTCACTGTGTGCTTGAATTTGGCTTGAATGTCTGGTAACTTCTGTTTGCAAGCGTTGATTTTGGCAAAGGTTTACTTCTTTACGTGTATTTGGTTTTTTGTTTGTTTTTTGTTTTTTTTTTTTTAATTATTTTCTTTAATTTTCTGTCTAAGGATAAGTTTGAGGCTTAAATTATGTAGTCACACTAACATCAGTCTGTACAGTAACTACAACAGTTTGTGGTCTTTGTAAGGTTTGTGGTAAATCGCCTCATGATGTTTATTGTCACTGTACCTGTCACTGAGCAGAAGGACAGCCTGACACCCTGCATGCAGCATGCCGCAGTGGGGGTGCGTGTGCACACTGCAGGGGGAGTGGGACTGGGCCCACTTCAGTTCAATCGCAAACAGCATCTATTTTTCCCCCCTCTTCACCAAGGGTGTTTAGTATAAGAGCTAAGACAGGCGTTTGCAACATTTTTTCCCAGGGCTGAACTCCTTCATATTTCAAAATGAAACTTGTAATCCAATAGTAACGACTGGGTTTGCCTGGTCCTCCAGGGACTGATGGTGTATGCTTCGCCAAAAATTACGCGTCTGTTGCAAGCAATTGCTCTCTAAAGTCTGTTCAAGTTCTGCTTGGCTTGTTCTCCACAAAAAGATCCTGACAGTACTTAGGCTGCTTCTGTGATGAAAATGCTTGCTGTCATGTTAATTAATGCATTGCCTTGTCAGTTCTTTGTAGTCTTCCATCTACCTGCCTCTTCACTTGTCTTTTTCTCTCCTTTTTCTGTGGTGCCCCCTCTGGATCGACTGCCTCCACAGATCTGCGTGTGCACAGCACCAACCACAACAGATGCTCCTACAGAAACAAAACTCATGAAAACATCAGAGCACCCAGCCACATCTGGCCCGGTATGCCGTCTCCTCACTTTCAGTTGGTGCTGGCGCAGTGCAGACACTGAATAGCATACGCAGCTGCCTATACCCTCCTCCTCATGTCCCTCATCCCAAATAGCACACTAGCAGTTACCTGCCCACTCACAGCCTGATGCTGTGCCCATGCAAAGCCCAGAAGTCCCTGAAATGTTGCATGCACAAATAATTTTAGCCCTAATAGACTCTTTTGTCTAGCTTGAATGTTTTTTGTCCCTCCAAGAACAACTCAGGAAGGATCCCATGGAAGTTCTCACTGCCTCAGATATTCTTAAGTCTCTGTCAGGAAAGGCATGGGAATCTCTCCAGGCTATTACATCAGCCTCATAAATGACTCATGCTGGACGTCTGCACCTCCTGTTACTGGTGAGGAGACAGCTGGGTTGGACAGCTTTGGTCAGCCTTGTCTTTCCAAGGGGTGAAATGAAGGTTGATCTATCTCGTGGTGTAACCCCCGATGGTTCAGTAGGGTGTATCAGTGCCCCAGGAGATGTCCGTATGATGTCTTGTCTACATGGTGTTGAATAACAATAAGAAGTGGCCAGATATTTTCCTTCATCTTCTATGACACATCACCCCCACTTTCTATTTTTTTGTTCATCTGCTGAAATTGTAGTGTTTGTGCCAGTGAGACCACAGCAAACTCTTTTTCAGCCCATCCCATCACTCGTTCTGAAACATTGTGCCAATTTAATTCAATCATAACCTTATAATGTCAGAAAATGAGGCCTAGGGTTTATTTTCTTCTCTGTAGTCCTATGGTCTCTTCTTTTTCCAGCATTTGTTGGTTGGCTCTCCTGAAATTTTATTTTCATGAGCTGTGCTCTTTCTGGGTGAATTTCTCTCATGTTTTAGTTATACTTTTTTGGTATTTGTTTTCAGTTTTTGAGCAGATGAAGTCCTGACTGGCAAGATATGAAATAACTCAGTAATGCATAGTGAGTGAAGTCAGTTATTCTTAAAGGTGGCTACCTTCAAAAGAAGGAAGATAACCTTTACGGTAAAACAGAAATATCTTCATGTCCAGTCCAAATAGACAGAAAAGACTCTGGATTAAGTGGAGCCAGTCCCTAGATTCATTACTGACATCAGTTTGTGGCGGGAAGAAAAAAAGTCAGGAAAAGGGAAAATGGGCTGTAGGCTGCCACCAGGCTGCCTTCTAGGTACACACCTGCAAGTGAGGAGCTGGAGCCCCAGACTAATCTATCAAGGATTATTCTTAACATGTGGGTGAGTCTCAGGCGGGACACTATTGCACAACACAGCTCAGCTGTGTGCCTGATGTTTGTCATACAAATAGCACTGCAAAGCACTTAAGAGCGGGGAAAAAAGCCCACATAAAAATGGGAAAAATGGAATAGTTAAAATCATGGGAAAAACTTTGGGGTTTTATTGAGTTTTGAAAATAACTGGATAGTGATAATATGAAAAGGTGAGGAAGGGCTATTCTGAAATAATCCGTGCCATGCAGGGAAAAAAGCAAAGTTAACCACATTGAAAGCGGTAAATAGGGAGGAGGGAGTGGTGGGCTCAGACAGTCTATGGAAAGAACTCAGGGGAGCCAGGAGGGGAAGAGTCTCTGTGAGAAAATGGAGCAAAAGGTGGTTTTGAAATGAGGGAAGCTACAGAACTCATTCAAAAAAGGAGAGATACTGTCATGCATCTTTTTTTTTCCAAATTATTTTACCTCATTTGTTTTTCAAACATTAGGGTGAAAATCTGAAGTAGGCAGAAACTCTCAGTAGACTTTCATTGCTTTCTGCTTCCAGCCTCCCTGGAAACCCCTCAAGATCAGGGTCTCACAGTAATTCAGCACATCTGCTTCTGGCCCCAAAACCCATCCGTGAACCTGGGGGAGGTTTGGCCCTGGTCCAGGCGGCTGCTGGAACTGCATGCAAACATGAAACCAGAGTCAACTAAATGCCCTGAAGCACGCAGAAAGGTTGGGCTCTGGCTTGTGTAGTAACAAGCTGAAGAAAGGTTTATGCCAATTCTGATTATATTCAGATGGATTAATCTATCAGTGTGTGGCCTTTCTGCTGACAGTGTTTCTGAAGGGTGCAGGCACTGTTTAACGATTGATGGGCAGCTTTCAGTCCTGAAAATCCCAGTGAAAGAAGTGATTTAGGACTATGGAAATTGGTAGCTCACCCTAGAAATTTTTGCGCAGTGCTGTTAAATGGTCATGAATGTTAGGGTTTTATGTGTGTTTATAGAGTATTCAGGCAAGCTCTAAGCACGGAACTTTTGGGCTTGTAATCTCTTGCAGAATGCGGCAGCTTTTCATGGGAAATGCACTGTGTTGATAATTTTCAACATTAAGACCAGATGCTTTCTTGCAGATGTTTTAAGTGTTTGCTCAGCTCTGGAGAATATGCTGTACAATTTTTTACCCTTTCTAGCTTTGTAATCATGCAGTTTTTCATTCATTGGGTAAAAGCAACAGAAATCTCTTAGTGGGGTAAGAAGACTGCAGCTCAGCCAGGCTCTGAGCAAGTCATAGAATCATAGGACAGTTTGGGTTGGAACAGACCTTTAAAAGTCATCTAGTCCAGTGCCCCTGCAATGAGCAGGGACATCTTCAACTGGATCTGGTTGCTCAAAGCCCCGTCCAGCCTGGTCTTGAATGTTTCTAGGGATGGGCATCTACAACCTCTCTGGGCAACCAGGGAGTCCAGAGATTGAAGTCCTTGAAAGAGCTGCTGTGGGTTTGCACATCTTGAAGTTAGTGGGAATTGAAGGTGCCCATTGTGCAGCAGAACTCACCAGTACTGTATTGCACTAAACAAGTAGTATACTTTGAGATGGTGCCTACATCAGGGAGACTAAAAATAACAAAGAGAGGGTGAAAAGACAAGATAGCTCGACTTTATGCATGAAAATGGAAACAGAGGTTAATAAGAGCACAGAACTGTACTGGTGTTTTCTGATTCCCAAGATGGTACTTTTATTATGTAAAAGAACAGTTCGCTTCCACACGTTCAGGGGATATAGCCACATTCTTAAAAAAAAGGTCTCATATTTGCAGTCAGCTCTACACTCAAATGCTTCCTTGAAGCTGGTGGTGTTGGTAAGAGTTGGCTTCTGAGTGAATTTAAATAGCGATTCCTATTTCATAGCATACATTAACAACTCCTGTGTATGTTTGTCACAGGCAACAATTAGTCACAGGAGATACCGACTACTGAATATTGAGCCATGCTACCTTAAAACTAAAAACCACTGAAAAGTGACTCATATACTGACCAGGAAGCCTTCATGAGGACATGATGACATTCTCCAGTGGAGTACATGCCCAAAGCATGTACTACATGAGCTGCTTTACTGTGGGTATTTTTTCCCCTAGTGAGAGTTAAGCGCAGAAAGTGGCAATGGGAAGAAATTGTGGTTTGTAACCTATCTTCCCAGGGTGATCTGAAGACTCAAAAATATATATGAAGTAATTAAAAATTCCTTTGAAAATGGTAATTTCCTTACCTGGTTCCTGGATTATTTGGGCCTGTTGTCCAGACTGTGCACCACCTAAGCATGCTATGGTTGCACAAGGTGACTTGCCAGGGCACTGTACCTCTCAGGGATAATGTGTGTATAGGGAAAGCATTTTGTTTTGCCTTTAGATCTTTGCTCTCTAATGCACTAAATGACTGCTCTTCCCATTCAATTGCAGTAGCCACATTCATCTTGCCAGGCTCTGGGTGCTGGGGAAGCACCACCCAGGCTGTAGCTGGTTATGTGAGCATCTCTGGCCAGCTGTACAGGGTGCCTGGGGGCCACAGGCCTCTTTTTGCTGACCATTCCCCTGAATAACGTGGTGTCAGAAAAAGGAAAAAAGCATGAGTTTGTATCACATTATTGGACCATTTGTTCTGTTGTGTCAGTGGCCATTTACATTTAACATTCCAGATTAAGCAAATCCCCAGCTGGTGCAACCCGATAGTCTCCCCCTGCTCTGATTTTGCGTGCATGCAATACATAAGTTGATCCTAGCGTGAGATGGATTTGTCTGAAGAGCCACATTACCCTCCTTACACTGTAGCAAATGCCTGTGTGATGCTGTTTCCAGCACACAGGCAGATCATCTCGTTAAGCTCTTTAGCGGCTCAATCTTCCACCTTCTGGCTCGTACAGCACGAGCCTTGGCTTCCCAGCCACAGTACCTGCCAAAGCACTAGCTACACCTCAGACATGAAGCTGGCTGCTTCTATCAGCGAAGACAGCGGCTTCTGTCCTGTGGCCTACGTCCCTGAATAATCCTCCCGTGAAGCTGCTGGTGGTTACCTGCAGCGGTTACAAAAGCGCTGACCCTGGGTGGGAAGAGAAAGTCCCTCCTGCTACTGTTATTTTAGGCCACAGATGCAAGGCTTCAGCCTTGTGCTGCACTCTAAACAGATGTTAGAAAAAATTAATCGAGGCATTACCTCCTGCAGATGACTTCATCAAGCACAGTGGCATTTGCAGCTAGAATAATCTCCCTTTAGCACTTTTAGTTGTATCACTTTTGCAATTAACAACTTGCTTATAGCACTAAAAGAGACTGATAAGAGTAGTCAGGCTGGTTCCTGGTCACTAAGCAGCAGGGTTCCTAACTTTCATTTGAACAGGTTTGTAATCATTTGGGCTAAAGAAGAAATGAAATTGACCTTTAAGAAATAGCCAGGGAATTGTTAGAGTGCATGGGATTTAGGAACCAAAATGCCTTCTAAATTCTTTGGGATTTGGCAATCTAACTCTCACATCCCTTCAAAAATCCCAGTGTTAGATTTCACTGAGAGCAAATAGATTTTTCCTAGAATCATAAAATAACAGAGGCTGAAAGGGACCTCTGAATGTCCCTGTCTTCAACCCCCAGCTCAAAGCAGGTAATTTTAAGTGTCAGACTCTGCTTTTGGCATGGTACTGCACTGGGGGAGAGCTCAGGAGCCCTGAAACCTTTACAGGGACATTTCAGAAAGGCACTAAAAATGGTCATAAATAATTAACTGATATAATTTTTTAATGGTCCTCCTCAGTCCAAGCTACTAAGCCCTCCTCCAGGGCCTTCTGCTGTGTAAAGGGAGTTTTGATATTTTCTGTTCTCACCAGAATGGTGTTGGAGTTTGTACTGGTAAAGTGTTCAACTAACAGCTGCAGGTTACCCTTTGAAGCTGCAATCATACAACAGCACTTTGGAAAGCTGTTTGGGGACAACGTATTTTCCCCTTGAGCCCCAGGATAGTTTAGAAAGGTGGTAGAAATGCACTGTGCAACTACTACTTCAGGCACTGGTTCCAAATTAGAGCTTGGTTTTTTTATGGCATAATCTCTTCTATTATATTCTGTTGTTATACCCTGCATCATTATTAGCTTGACTTTTCTTTCCCATTTCTAATTCTTTCCCTGTCTTCCTCTGCAAAAGAAAAAAATCCCTCTTTACAGCTTTCCCAGTTGCCATGTTTAACTATGATTTTTCTGTCCTTTCCTTTCTGGCCCTCAACCCCTCTCCTTCCCCTAAGGATGCCATGCAAGGTGCCTTGCGATGCCCTGGCTGTGTCTGGCTGGAGGTCTCGTGGCAGTGCTGAGATGTGCGCTCGTGGTGTCCCCATCCTGCACTGGATGAAGTATTCAGATGTGTCTGAAAGAGAATCTGCTACTTTGACACATAAAGGTGCTCGTTCAGGATATAGGCTGCAGTCCTTCGTGTCTGTGCGTGATATACCTGCACATGGCCTGTGGCTGATGGATGAGCTCTGTGGACACAGTCATTCCCAGTGGAGACAAGTTTAGGTGATACTTATTGCTCCTGGGATGTAGGGGGTGGAAGTAGATGCTCTTTGACATCCCAAGCGTTAACAAGAAGACAACCAAGGAATACTCTTTTTTTTTTTTTTTCTCCTTTTTTTCATTTTAAAAGTGTGTGTTGCTTACTAATGTAAATGAAGAACAAAATGGAGCAAAGTCTGTAATGAAATATTTAAGTTCTTCACATCTTAGTTTTTTAATCTCCGTACCTCCGAGGGACAACACGCTACCTGAGTGTGGCTTTGTAGTGCCAGATAGCAGCAGTATTTTGTCTCTGCTTGCAGTACCTCCTCAGCCTCCAGCTATGTGCTGCTGCCAGCTGAGGCTCCCGCGCAGGGGGAGTGAGTGCCCAGTGTTGAATCCCAGCACACTCATAGCACAATCACTTGTTACCAGAAGCCTGAATTAATCAGCTTGGAAGATTTATTAGATTAGCGAGGAATGACAGTGACCCAGAGAATGAACTCTGGCAGGGGGACTGAAACAGAAGTTGGGCTTCTGCTTCTCTGTAGCAGAATTTGAAAATGTTTTATACAGAAGAAAACCTGGAACAAATGGCATCACAGAAATGTGGGTACTGCTTAGGGGCTATGAAACATCGAGTATTAAGGTTAGATTTTTGGGGGCATCTATTTCTTCTCCATCCTCAGTCTCTCTGGAAAGTCAGTGGAGAGCATTTTACTATTCCAGCTCTTTCCATAGGTGAAAGAGCAGGTGAACAGGCACACATCCCTCTGGAAAGATGAGCTTTTAGGGGACTACAATGGATGCAGAGGACCCTATAGCCTCTACTACCTATATCTCTGCTGCCCTGACCCTATTATTTGGCAAAGCTGCCCAAAAACTGCAGAAGCTAGGTGTAATGAACATATATGGACTTTCTTTTGCATAGAAGAATGCTAAGATGGGAGAAAGGAAATCATACCTTCCAGACCGTTTTCCTGGAAAGTCACAGAAGCAATTCAGAATGTGTCCAAATAGTCCTGAACCTGAGATTTGTCTTCTGGTATCTCAAAGACCTTTTCATTGGGGTGTCTTGTCTCTACATGTGTGCATAACTGCAAGTAATGAAGAAAGGTTTTGCATTCGGAACCAGCAGAGATGACGTGCTACACAGTAAAAATGGGATGCCGACGCAATTCTCTGATGTGCTTACAGTTCATAGCAAAAAAGCTTTCCCTTCCTGCCTTCTCTTATGTCAGTAGCTGCAGTGCAGGCTGATCCCCAGGTACTCTTTCTGAACTGGGGAGTGCCCCTTCCAGCCCACTGGGCACTGCCCACCTTCTAGTGGGCACTGCCCACCTCTTGCAGCTGCTCTTTAGGCTGTCTTTTGCATCTGGTCCTAAGGATGCCAGACCAGCTCCGAGGCGTCTGTCAGGCACAGAGTTTTCTGCACTTCGTCTGGAGAAACGAACTGCACAACCTGAAAGGAGAAAGCCCATTTACTGTCATTCAAGTAGTATCAGGAAACAGGAGAATCTGAGAATTACAGACAGGAACAAAGAACAGAGATGTTAAGTTTCCGGTCCTGGTCTTTTTCTGTGATACTACACCAGGAGGAAACCCACTGTGACAAATGGGCAGCCAAAATAAGAAATGTCATTACAACAGGCTGCTCTATTACAAAAACATGCTGGGGCAGGTAAAACAAAGATATGTGGTTCCCTTATGTTAAAAATGGTCCAATTTTCACCTTCAAGGTGCAGTATTTCATGGCTTGTCATTTGTAGTGGATCTATGATTTCTCAGATCAGCCAACTTTTTTTCCTTCTATATAAACATGAATTTAAAAGAAAAGAGTAACACTATCCAGGGCTAATTCATTCCTGGAGATTTTTTTATGAGGAGCTGCAGTCTTCATTATCTGGATTTTCTATTAGTCACTGGAAGGTGTGCATTTCTCATAGAAACTATCACGTGAAAATGTGAATAACAGAATACTGGAGAGGAAGAAAAAGTCTCTGACCTTCCCTTCAAACAGAGTTTCATAGCTGAAAAGAAGCAAGCCACCTTAACAGCTTCGGGTCTGCTCAACTGCTGCTGCAATATTGTCATAGATTTTGAGCTCAGCTTTTTCTTGTTCCAACGCTTTATTTTTCTGTCACCACAAACAGGTCCTTGAGTGACTTTTTTGGGATGCCCCAGAGTGGCTGTGTTACTTAGTGGCCCGAGCTCCAAGGTGTTCATCCCTGGTTCCACTGTGGCACAGTGGCAGCCTCACCTGCCCAGAGGCTGACAACACGTTATGAACTAAGCTCTGTGGAGGCACTAGGAAATATGAGCAATGACGCATCCATACTGCAGCTCACCCGATCACTGACAGCAAACACAGGGTTGTAAGCAATGCCATGGCTCTGGTGGACTGCCGGGGGTGCTTGGTGTCCAAGTCATCTGGCAGTCACAGCCAGCTGTGCAAATGCCTTTTGAATGTGTGTAAGAGTTGCACCGCCCCGTGGCTCCACCAGCGGCAGTGAGATTTGAGAGGATCATACCTTACATGGAAAAAGCGGGCAGCATCCTGCCTATGATGCCAGTGTCAGGCAGGGAGCAGGGCATTGGCAGTCTGTCTGTGCTGCTGATGTTGGTCTAGGGTAGGGTGTCAGGAGGTAAGGTATCAACATGGCTATTGAAATAATATAGAAGTATGCTGCAAAAAACACCTTTCACGTTCAAGGTACTGCCAAGCACTTTACGCTATACACTGTTAAATACTGGCAGGAAAGGGACCCTATACGCCGATAGCAGAGCATGCTGAGCAATGCTTGAAAAGAAAACGTCTTTCTTCATCAGTGTATGATTGTTAAAGCATAGCCCAGCATAAAAGAGGGGGATTTTTGGACAACTCTGTGAATTTGAGCAGAATGGAGCTTTAGAGGAGCAGATGAAATTCTGACATAACAGCTCACACAGGCACCTCAGGTACTTTGATGATATGTCAGATTGTGCCCATCATCGTGGATGGATGGGTCCTCAGGAAGGAGATAGGTGCATGGTTATGTGAGTCCATGGGTTTCTAATTGCAAATACTATTAGTATTCTTATTGCATTAATATAGATATTAGTATAATATGGATATAACTTATATTAAGTCATTATATTAATATTGTGCTGGCAAATGAGAGCTGGAAGTACAGATTAGCACCTTTTCATCCTGCTATTTTATGCAAACTCATAGGAAAATTATTATCTCATTCACATAATAATCTAATGAATAATATCTCATTCACTCAGCTAATTATACCTAGCTCAGGTATGTTTAAATTAGCTACTATCATACACAATAACCAGGTCTGAGGAGAAACAAATGTGTGACTTAAATCCGGTTTAGTCCTGACTCTGCTTCTGCAGCTTTGGTGTTGTGCCTGGAAAGGAGCAACATTTTCACTATCCCCACAGGAAGCTGTGGGACTAAATGGATGTTTGCAGGATATTTGGGATCCACAAAGGCTGGGTGCTGAGATGAGCATGGTAAGCTATGTAGAGCTGGTAGACAGTTAAAGAAAATAGAAAAAAATGAATTGAAACCTCTGTGAGAAAACTCCAACCTGACCCAAAAAGCCAGTATCTTCCAAACTTCACATGTTCCTGGGCAGTTCCACTGAAAACATTGACTGTGAATGCTGCTGTGCTTTCTATCAATCCTCAAGGCAAAAGTAAGGTCACTGCTTCAAAAAAGTGGTAGCATTTTCATTTTAAAACAAGCCTACGGCTTATTAAATTTTGCTCTAATCAGGAAGTCTTTGTTTTGTCTCTTTTCTCTTCTCCACCACATTCTGGGAGGCTGGTTTGTTTTCCTTGGCCTTGAAGGTGGAGAAAAGCTTTTGTGGGAGATTTTTAAACTTCATAGGTCTTTTACTTCCGGCTTCTATTTGATAGTTGTACATAGTTCACAGAGGTCAGACTGTGAAATGTTGCTGTGTGATTTAGGAGCCCCTGAGAAGTTGTGTCCTGCTTCTCTTTGTGCTCTGCTCTTGACCATGGTCCCTTGTACCGCCAGTGTTATCAAATATCATGAGAATATTGATGACTCTCAGAGGAGGGTCTCTGGTTCCCTCTGATAACTCAGTCACAGTTTGGAGGCAGTAGCTGAAGCTTTGCGATTCAGGACGTTCTTTGCGTGAATTTTGGCCTTGGACGCCAAGGTTACGTTGTTAAATAGAGATCAAAGGCCAAAGGAAAGTGACTTTACCAATTTCTGCAGGTTGTGGAATAACTAGCTGCCACAGGGTAAATGCTCCTCTGTTGTGGTAAAAGAGTCACTGCTCTGGCTCCGGCACTGGTGGGTGTAAAACTGGGTTTCACCACAGTGTCAGAAGCACAGTTATAAGGAATTGTCATTTCACCACTGCTAGTCTCAGGCTGGTGTGAACTGAATGGTTACGGAACACAGTGCTGCGTTTATGGGTGTTTTGGGACATTTCCTCTCAGGATTGGAGATTGCACGTGGCTGGATGCCCATGGACAAGCAGGGCAGAAGCAGGGCTTGCTTCAGCCGGGGTGGAGGGCTCACGGGTTATGAGTGCACGTGTTTGTTTACTAGTACTGTATGTGATGACTTCTTGCATATGTGGAGATTGATTCTACACTCTATGAATCACACTGATTGATAAGCTGCGTGCATATAACATCCAGCCAAGTGTCTAGGGAGGTGTCTTGTGTTTCTGTCTAGGCTATTCATTTCTCTCTCAAACAAGAATGAACTTTAAAAAGTAGGAAGAGGCTCCTTTTTAGCTTTCACAGTATCATCATCATCTCTGAGTTTTAAATTTCCTCTACCCCCTGCCCCATTAACACTAGAGAAGTGTGTTAGGAAGATAAAAATCAGCTTAAAACTTTATGGACGATTGATTGGAAGAAAAAAACCTGACTGCTGAGCATAGTTTGCTCAAGCCTGCATAAGATCTCTTAAAAATTATTTACTAGATACTCAATAGAATGTGCCAGAATAGCCTGTTAAAACTGCAGAAGCAGGAGCCTCGGGGGAGATTTCCCTGCTCTAATCTGTGCCAGCCCAGCCGCGGCTGTCGGTAGTATTAGGAGTCAACACAGCTCCAATCAACATGCAGTTCCTTTCTGTCTGCAGCAAATTTAAGTATGATATTTATAGGCATCAGTCATCTCTGATCTCCTTTGATCCATTCTTTCCAAGTGAAGAATCTGTGCTTTGAAAGAAAACACCATCCTTGTCTTTTCAGCGGCAGAATTAGAGAGAAACACCAAGACACCAACTTTCAAAATGCTTCTGGTTCCTTTAATGTTTATTTTAACTTCTAAAAAATATCTGAGGGCCTGATCCAGAAGCAGACATGGGCAAGGAAAGCAACAGCAGATCTTGTTCCACCTCTATTTAAGGATAACATATCTCTAGCGCCAGGCTCTGAGGTTATCACAAATACTCTCATCTGGAACATTAAGTCCTTGTCACAGCCCATCTAATGTAAATACGTTTGTACGAAACATGCTCACCCTCTCGCATGCATATTCATGACGTGCCAGCTCCTGACAAAGATAATGCTCTGTGCAGCGAGCACTGTTATTAGCTCTGACTGACAAATGGATTTCTAATCCAATGTATGTATTTCACACATGGATCACAGGAGCTTTGAAGTCAAATGCGTTCTTGGGAGCTGAGCTACTTTTGTTATAGCATAGAATTAAAGCAGAGAGGTGTGAAGTCCCCTGCGGTTGGATGGCACTCAGCGGCTGATAAATAGGAGGCAAGGGCAGCTCACTATCACTGGAAATGCTGCTGTCATCTGGAATAGAAAGCTGCACTACGAGCAGCCATGGCTCAGCTGCGGGGCTGGTGCCTGCCCTTTCCCCTCCCAGGCAAGGTACTGCAGGCAGTGACGTGAAGCAGCACAGTGCCAGGTTCAAAAGCCGCCCTCAGAGAAGAGAATAGCATGTCCATCTCTGAAATACCTTGTCTAAAGCCCATGAGACCATATTATCTGAGTAAGGCTGTAACTGAATTTCTTGAAGAAATGATGCTCACCATGCCAACATGCCCAGTAAGAGAGATCCTCCATCCCCATCCAAGTAGTGCATTCGCACCTATTCTGTGCACCTATAAGCCCACACCACATGCAACTCCTTTGACAGCTTTTAAAAGGAAGCATGGACTTGAAGGCAAAGATGTTAATGAAAGATTTATGCTGGGAGCAAACCAGGACATGCACACGGTGTGGCTCAGAGGCAGCCAGACCATTCAACCGGCACTGGACGAACATAAAATTTCTCAGCTCATGAAACCTTTTCCCTGTTGCAGACAAGCTATTTACACATCTGGAGTGTCACTTTGTGATCAATACTGAGACTGAAGAAGTCATAAGACAACTGATGTTGCTTTGTGTACACAACAAACCATCAACAGATAGTTGGTTGCTTGCCTCCCTATCTCTGTGTAATTCCTTAACCCTGCTTGAGTGGTCAGGGAGAATCACAGGTAACAGAGAGACTGAAGTACACACATCGTCCCTTCTTATCAGTAGTGTAGCATGAGAAACCTTTATGAAATCATTGTCCTGTTGGCACAATCAAACCTTGGTACATAGTCACTGCCTGTAACATTTTACCAGTTAGGAGCAATCACTTTACTGGTAGTCTTGTGCAGGACCAGAGCATACCTGTGCTCTTTTGAGTTGATGCACAAGTGAAGGTAAAAGCCATGTGTGTATATGTATCAACAGCACCCACAAACCTGGCAATAATAACCTGGTGCAGTTTTTTTCAAGGTTGTGGTATCCTCTGCAGCCCAACTTCTTCATCCAAATGAAACTCTACTGCATGAAATCTGTTTGAGAGTTCATGTTAGCCAGCTCTGGACTCACATAATTGTTATGCCTTGTTTATTTGAATTGGCTGGTGTTTTCCTAAAATAGGTCATCTAGCATTTAAAAAAAACTGATTACTTCGTGGTGCTTTGAACAGCTCTAAGTGAAAACTGCTCTGCTGCTCTTTTGTCTTTCTCATTCGAATGCAATGGATACCTTACAAATGACAGAGCTGGAAAGGTGTTTAATTTATGAACCAAGATGTACTTCTAAATAATGTCTAATTAATTTCATTCATGACCTGGCACATGATACCTAGCTTAGTCTGGACATTGCAGACCATTAGTAAACATTTTAATTGTAATAATTGCCACTGGCAGTAATTATTTTCAGGAAGGTGGCTAATTTCAATCAGCAGAGGGAATCTGAAATGTGAGGAACACCCATCCTGTCTTTTTAAAATACTAGCAAAAGCAGCTGCATGCCAGTGTGACAAATATTTGGCTTCACTTTGTAGGAGTGATGGTGAAGTTCGGAGAAGCTGAGGACATATTCCCAGGCACTGGAAACCACCTCCTTCACCATCAACCCCAAAGGCAGTTCTAGAGGGAGCAATGAAACATGCTGCTAGCCCAAAGGCTGCAGGACAGGCTGCTTTTGGAAGACATGGATCCAAGACGCTGATAAGGTGGTATATGTGCAAAATCATCCATGTTGTAATTGTGGCTGAGATGCAATAGCTGCTTGTGTTGACTCTGGAGGCTCCCAGCTTTGCTGCGTAGTTTGTTAGCTGGGACGAGTGCCAGCACCCTGCCACGCTGCTGGCAATTCTCTGCCAAACTCAGAGGGAGCTGCAGTTGTTTATGCTGGCACAAACTGCCTCCATGTTTAATTTCTGAAAGATGGAAAAAACGGGACCCTCATCCAAAAATTCAGAATTGAGTATAGGATTGTTGTCAAATGCTGTAATTAGACACAGAGCTGCAGAGGAGGAATAAAGTACACCATTATTTATTTGTTAAATTAACTTTTCCACCCAAGCCCTGTGATGCTCACTGGGAAGACGTCACTTGTAATTTTTTAGCCCGTGCACTCAGCGTGGTTCCGTCTTACAGGCACTTTAGCACTGAATTAATTACTACATTAATGGATGTCTATAGTCCATTAGTAAATTAAGACCTGATGCTAATTCTCTTGGGGGGAAGGAGAGAGGAGTCTATTTAGTACGAAATCATTCAGTTCTTCGCCAATGGACTCTAAATGTTCAAAGGCAGGAAGAGAAGTACATCAAAGACTCTTTAATTTAAAAAGAATAAGGGAGGCTGATCTCAAGGCCTGTCCATGTTAGAGACCGTACAGCAGCAGATAAATTAGCTTTGAATTTATTATCAACTGCATCACTAGGGAGTGGGTAAGATGAACCTGTACCACCAGGCATTTTCTTCAAATAGTGCCTGATCATGCAGGTGTTTAACTTATTTTAGCTGGTGCTTGGAAGGATATTGGTAGCCTGAAGTTTTGTGGGGATGTAAACTTAAATGAGTGAGATTGCTCCTACCCGCTCTCCAAGTCTGACAGACTTGGTCATCCTTAAAATCTGAAATAAATTTTGGAGGACTCCACGACTCAAGGGCAAGGAAAACAAAGGCACAAGTAAACACACTGTTTTTATAATTGGCACAAGTCTGCTTTGGACCCTGCCTAGAGCTCCTTTTCTGCTGCCTGAATCCTGACTTTGTCTGTATGTGTCAGAAGTGCCGCTGGTGTAGGTAGTGCTGGCGTTTTGGTGCAGTTTGAGATCACCCCATTGCAGCTGGCTGCAGTGAGTGAGGATCATGGTGGGCCCAGGTTTTCTGCTGCTGCTGCCCACCGTGCCAGCAGCCCCTGTGCCCTGCCTGCATTCGCTTGCCATCATGGTCCCACAAGCCACATCGTTTCCTTGCCCTGCGATGGTAACGGGGAATGTGTAGTCTTAACGAGGGTTGCATTGCTTCGTATTATGGAGATATAAATAACAGCTGTGTGTTCAAACCTGATAACGCTTGACTCCTGCCTGAGCATTACTGCATTTTCTGCACTATAAATACAAGCTAAGCTTATGCATTTTGCCTTTAATGGTATACAGAAATGAAATTTGCTCTGTAAGGGATGCAATCACAGACCAAAAACCATTCATGTGGGTTTTTCCTCTCTGCTGGTAAAAATATAACAGTTAATTAGGCTGGAAAACCCAAAGGAAAGTGGATTCAGATGGCCAATCATGGAATAGCATGGAAAATATCTCCATGACAACAGAAATTTACAGCACTTCAATTTTAATATATCAAAGGATAAGGGTAATTTCACAGCCACTATGCAGAAGATATACCCCTTTCTCTTTCTTTTGATAGTCCCTAGATTAAGTGGAAGCCACGTTAATGTGGTCCCAGATGTGAAAGTGAGAACAGGATTATGAAATCTAAAAGTTCTGAATGCAATACATCAGCAAGGTGAAAACTTGCTCTGCTGCATAGGATAAACATTTGAGCCTTTTTTGATGAGATACTGCAGTATATCATAGTGATTTCTTCACATATTTTAATATTATGTACCTATTTACCTACATATGGCCCAGGTAGCATAAGGAGGTACCAGTTCCCATCCTGAGCAGTCCTCCTCTTGGAGGGACTATCACTAATTGTCATCTTTTAATGTTACTGTTTTATAGCCCAGAATGAATTCCAGGGTGAAAAATAAGGGAAAAGATTAGTTTAGAGATCATGGGTATATATCCAGAACTCTGACCTACGTTCTCTGCTCATAATGAGCAGTACTATGCTTCCATTTTAAATACTGCATTCATTGTATTTTGTAAAAGTATCCACAATCATGAATATCTGTTGTAGAAAATGTCTTAGAGTATTTAGTAGGGGATGAACCAATTAAGCATCCATAGATATTTCATTAGTGATTTCAGTAAAATTAATGTATTTGTATTTTAAGTTAAAAATCAAATGTAAGTATGATAGTGTTGGCTCTTGGCAATATTTGCATTTTTTTTTTTTTAATCCTACCAGAGAAACACATCACTTTTTATTAGATTCAATAGGATGCTCTGGTACATTAAAAGCATCTCACCACTCTGCCTACAGAGAGCTCATCTCCTCTCGTTTTCTCATTTTCACATGTTCGAGTATGTTTTGCATGGCTCCTTCCAACCCACCATGCCTTGAACTTGTCCTCTTGGGCAGCGCTGGCTTTGAGTGTGCAAGGAGAAATATCTGTCTACAGGTATATGAAAATGGCAGGGTGAGGAATCACCACAGCCGCCTTCTTTGTTTTCTGTAATACAATACGGAAATTACTAATAGGATTAGCCTTTTGTGATGAGTGATAACAATATATTAAAAACAAATGTTAATAGGCAGCGTGAAATCACTAACAAAGTAGAAAATTGCTAATAAAATTCAATGGACCTAATTTTAACTTTGATAATGTGTTTAGCTTTGAGAGCCCTTTTCCACAAAGCAAGCAGTTGGATGGTGAAAGACAACGATTTTCAACGCAGAGCCCAAAGCTGCCTCTCTTTTGAATTCTTATACTGTTTTTCCTGCCAGGAAGTGACCTCTGGCACCTTGAAAGTGAAAATTGCCATATTTTTTAATAATCCAAACAGGGCTGAATGCTGTCTGAATGTATTACCTGCATGAAAACCGATGTGTGCAGGTACCTACCCAACCCTCTCCAAGACACAATGCTCTCTAGTGATACGGTACAAATGAGAATGTGTAGAAAACTTGGCATTTGGGCACATTTTTGCCCTTATGTATATCACTCTGGCCAGCCCTACAATTATCCAGGCTCCCAATGAATTTGCAGAGCTGGGAAGGGAAAAGAGAAATCTGGGTGAGCTGGGGGTGTGGGGACCGGAGTCAGAGCAAGACAGGAGCTGGGGAGAGCAATGCCCCAGGTTCTAGCTCTGTAGGGTGTCTTGGTTGACTTTGTCCTCTGGCCATGATATAACCATTTCAATCTTTAAAAAATCTTTGGAAATTCCTTTACTAAAAAAAATAAATAAATTCAAAACAAGCCCAGACTCCAATGTGCTGTGTGGGAAGGAAACTGAGAGCATGGGCAAAAAGACCAGACAGTGCATGGAGGGAAAACTGGTAAAAGTAGACAAAGGAATTGAAAATGCCCAAGAAATGAATTAATTGGATAAATAGTAGGGCAAAAAAGGTAAACCAGAAGAGAAACCTGTGTCCTGTAATAACTCTTTCAAAACTACCCAGATTAAAGGAGAAAGTAGAGATCAAATGAGCTAATAATTTAAGCAGAAGCCAGTCTCAAAGGATAATGTGAACCTTAATTACTTACTCTTACTCTTCCTTCTCAACTAAATGAATTTCCCAGCCAGCGTTTTCGAGTTTTGCCAGACAGGAACCCAACTGCACATTTCAACCACGGGATTTGGCAAGGTCCTCCTCTTCGCCACGTTCTTCTTTCTGTTTTAACTTAGATCTAATTTTTTCCAGCCTGGACTTCTAGCTGCTCCCACGCTGAAAATCACTTTAAAAAATACTTATGAACAACCTGGGGAGCGGCTTGGATGCCATAAGGCCCTGCATCGCTGTCAGTCAAGTTGGTGCCCTTTTCTGATTGACCAGCTCAGTACTCGTTGACCTTGGCTGTAGGCAAAGGTCCTGCCACTGGTTCTGTTGTACCCAATTTCAGCAAGCTCTTACAAGCACATAGCAACAACTTACCACTCATGTTTGAGCTTTGATATACTTCCTTGATGTGGGTTGCTTCTGAACTTTGGAGTCATTTTGGAGGGGTTCGGTCCCCCTGGGTGCAGCACCCAAAGGCTCTGAGCTAGATTTTCTGCCTTCCATTAAGTGTTTTAGGGAAGCCAAGGAAAATCTCATAAACCTGTCAGAAAAGCTCAGATGGCTTGAAAAGCTTTCTCCCGAATGTAGGAAAGGTGGAAGTTTTATTTTTCTTAAGCTCCCATAAGTGTTAAAAAAGAAATGTTCATTTTACATTTGGTGGCCAAAATTCCTGCAACTGCAGATGCAATTTGTAGTTTCTGGGGGGATGGGGAGGTGGGTGACAAGACACTGGAGGGCTTGAGGTGTTGAAAGACGTGGTAGCTGATCTAAGCTTTCAGGTGTGTCCACAGGTGTCTGCTGGGCTGGAGGAGCAATGCTTGCTCTGGAGAAGGCAGCTGTGGGGCTCCTTCAGGGAGCTCCTCCAGGTCTGCTCTGTGGGTGGGACACCAGCAGGGGGACAGTCCTCTGAAAAACCAGGACAAGGCTTTGCCAAACTGCTCAAGCACTCAGTTGTGCTGCTGTAATTCACATCTTTTATGGTGCTACTCATGGGAAGAAAATACTCCCTAGTGTAAGGCTTAAGGAGCTGTGCCTCAGATGAAGCTTTAATTAGGTTTTCTTTGCCAGCCAGGTGATTTTGTGTATCAGACCAGATGCTCCGGGGTGCCTCTTGTCAACTGTCCCTCCAACCTAGACTGAAAGGCCCTAATGTGTGCTGGAGAGCTGTAACCATTGAGGGTTGGTTTTAAGGGACAGGTTCTTCCGCAGCACAGATCTCAGGCGCACCTCTTGTGCTCTTTGTGCCTTTGAGCAGCACCATCAAAAAAAAAAAAAGAGCAGATAAAAACCTGGCAGCCAAATTGAAGCTTTTCATATCCTATGTCATTAAACTGCATGACCAAAGAAAAGCTGCAGTGGCAGCCTGCTCTGATGCTACGTTGTACCCCAGCCACAGCCCCCTCCAACAGCAGCTGAGGTTTGGGATAGGCACAGCACAGTCTGCAACCAGCGTGGAGGGCTGGCACTGACCACTCCCTGCCAGCAATTGCCTTTCTCCACAGGTGGGTGGATCCCATGTGAGGATTTGTCTTATCACAGAATGGTGGGGGCTGGAAGGGACCTCTGGAGATCATCTCGTCCAACCCCCCTGCTTGAGCAGGCACACCCAGAGCAGGGGCCACAGGAACGTGTCCTGGCGGGGTTTGAATGTCTCCAGGGAAGGAGACGTTCTGCATAAGGTGCAGAGCAAAGGACTACAGCTCTTGGAGGACTTCCTCTGGGCAAAGACCCAACCGCTTAAATCACCCCCCCCTTTTCCTCCTCAGTTTAGGGGAACGAAAAGAAACCACCATGCTGTTGAGTCGCCCCTTCCCCGTCACTGTGGGAATCAAAGAAGTGTATCTGGTCTTACTTTCAAGCCTCCTGGGAGATAAGCAGAGGACAAAATGCAGGGATGCTACCCCAGGAAAAACTGGCTGCCTCTGCCAGAGAGCCACAGCATTTTTTTTTTTCCTGCATTAATGCATCCTATTATCAGAGAGTGATAAACTACTTTTCCTGCACTGTGAGTTTGATATTTGCAGCTGCGGGGCTGCCCAACAAGAGCATGTGCTGTGGTGGTTCAGTTCGTCTGAGGAACGTCCATTGCCCACATCACACTCTAGTTTGGGCTTATTTCTATTTCATAAGAATTTTCAAGATGTTAGAGTCACTGCTTCTCCATAGGAGTAAATGGGAAATGTGTGTCAAGTGTGGTACAACAGAAAATTACCTTTTTTAATAGTTTTGTGTTGTAAATGAGTAATCAGTCCACTGATAAGATATAACAACTCAGGATCACAGAAAAGATTCAAGGAAAGGCAATGTTTTCTCTCACAAGTGACTCTCAGCTAAGAGAAATAACACTTTTTCTAGAATAGCAACTATAGCAACAGTAGGTTTTGACTGGGTAGAGGTCAGCGAGTATAAGCTGTTTTTCACTGCTGATTTTAACATGCCATCCTCACAATCAGCTATTATTTGTGGTGTTAGGAGCCCTTTCCTGTGATTATATTTCATCTGGTGCTACAGCAGTGCTGAATAATTAAAGCTGTCAGAAAAAAAAAAAAAGAAGGATCTATATACCTTTGAGAACAACTTCAAAATAATTTGGTGTCCAAGTTATCACAAGAAAAATTATTACCAAAAGAAGCTATCCACAGGGCAGAGAAAAAACATGCTTTGAGGGCATCTGCGCATTTTTCCCACTGCATACTGCACTGAAATTTGCTACCAGTGGCAGTCATATGAAATTCCCTGGTAACTGCAGGTGCATGATTTCTACAGGTGTGTTGGGAGTAAAAATCAAGCACCCACCATCAGGGTAGGAGAGTGCAAAGCCAGAGCTTGAAGGTCAGGCAAAGGGGCATTCCTGTACTCAGCCATATTTGCTCACTACCACTTGTCTGCTTTTAGGAGGGAGAAGGTACATGAGACATTTTCGTCTTCATGTCTGAAGTCATGCCTTGACCTGCTGTGCTGCTTTCTGGGTTTTGTCAAATATATCACTTCAGAGTTGCCAGTGTCCCACCAGGATGCAGGTGGCCAGAGGAAAGGCTAAATTTTGTCCCGCCTCTGTCCTTGCACACTGAGAATGGCTTCATTTCTCCACTCCAAAGTGCTTTTCTGTTAAGCTATGAATGCAAGTACATGCTATTTTTATTTTTGGGAGCTGAGGGAGTTTGAGGGTGCTGCTGACAATATACTGCTTGCTTTGCTGCCACAGTAAAGGTTAAAGTACATTGGCATGAGCTGCTCCAGACTGAAAATCAGGAGGAATAAACCAGAAGCAGCACTTTCCCTGGGGATGGATGGTCTTTCTGTGTATCTGTACGGCAGGGGTGTTTATACATCATGGGCTGTGTGTTTGCTCTGAACGTGCTTCCCGTTGGTGTCAGGCTGTGTTGTGAATCAGAGGCATCCCACTGCTGTTCATGGCTTTCATTTGCAGGGAGGGGTGCACACGCAGCTATCGAGGACCTACTGTAACAGAACCATGCTAGAAAAACACTTCTCTGGAATTCCTTGCTGACATTAACGCAACTCAGTTACTCCAAGGATGCGAAATGTCAGTGCAGAAGTCAGTAAAACAGGACTTCAGCAGAATTGTGTGAAAAATGTGCATCTAACTTGCTAAATATAGGAAAATACAGTGGCAATGCTCTTTGCATAATGTTCTGGGCCAGCAGTGTTTTCACAGGGCTGTAAGGACTAGCTTAGCTTTGCAATATCCTCTGATAGAAACGTTACGTTGCTTCTTTTTTTCATTGCATCTATCTTTTTAGGTCCTCTGCATCATAAAGGAAATGTGTGTCTTGTGTGATTCTGTACAATAACACCCCTATAACTCATGCTGAAGTTAAAAATAAACCCTTATCTTCCCTGGGTTGCTTGCTTAAAGCTCCACAAATCCTGAAGCCATTAAACACACAAAGACTTGGGCCTCGGTGGAGCTACTTGCATATTATTACATAAGTTTATACAAAGGCATTTAGCTGGTCAAAGACATCAGAAACCTAGATAATATCTACTTGCAATTATATGTACTAATTGGTCATGTAGCTCAGTGGGAAAGCTTCCATTTGCATACACAAGTTCCTGATGGATATTAGTCATCTGTGTGTACCTGCAAAGCCCAGCACTTCATGCACAGGTTTGCTAAAACCCAGCACTGACATGGCCATTGGTGCAGCCCTGCGCTTGAGAACGGCAAGATGATTCCCTCTATAAAGCCAATGGAAAGAGTCGACTTATTTCCCTGGAGTCAGAGCTGCTTTAGATTGCCCTTCAGTTGGAAACTTGGTTTTATCTGTGTTGAGTTTGGGAAGTTATCACACGCCCAGAGGTTGGGGTGCTTTTACTTACAAGCCTGTTTATGTTTGTGCACCACATGGAGCAGTTTAATACTTGCTTTTTTTGTGAAGCTCGAGTGTCTGCTTTTAATAAGATCGCCTGCAAGCATTCAGATTTGCTCTTGCATAGGGTAATAAATGTCTCTTGTGCCTTTTAGAGGTCCCATTCCTTCAAAGCAGACATACAGCAAGTTGCTTTGCTCCCTTTTTTGGCCTAGGGCTTTATTCCACTCTTTCTTTATATATGTATATATATCCCATGCTATATGCATAGTGTAGAATAAAGTATGTATGTATACATGTATGTATGTGGACTCTGGGCACGAAGAAAAAGAGCTATATGTAAATATATGGAGTGAACCTTTTGGCAGGGAGACTCAGCTGTGGAAGGATCCACCAGGCTGGATCCTAAGACCACTGGAGTTGAGGAAAGACTCTCATGACTGGGAAGTTGTGTTCCTGGTCACATTTTTCCTCCCTCTCTCTTTCCTATTACCTAGAAGAAAATAAAAGCCTTAAAGCTTTACAGCTGGTGTAGTTTAAGGAAGTGGGGGTCAGCTTTTTGGTTGTAAATAGGGATTATTTGGGAAAAGCGATGGACAGTGCATTGTTGATCAAATGCCCAGGCTGTGTCTTTGCTTTGGGAACCGCCAAAGCAAACAGGTTTGGTACCAAGTGAGCAAACCTGCAGTACCTGGAAATAAATGAAGGCTAAATTCATCCCTGTTGTCTCCAATGTGAACAATCTGGGGGGCGGAAAAAATAAGCAAAACATTATAGTTGGCTATTTCTGCTCCAGAAATACAGAGAAAGCCATGGCAGTGAGTATCTCAGACCCCTGTCGTGGTTCAGCCTCAGCTGGCAACTGAACACCACGCAGCCGCTCGCTCACCCACCCACCCCTGTGGGATGGGGAAGAGAATTGGACGAGTAAAAGAACTTGTGGGTTGAGATAAGCACAGTTTAATGATTACAATAAAATGATAATGATAAATGATTATGATAATAATGACAATAATGTTAATATAATAAAAGGGAAAAGGAAGGGAAAGGGAAAAACAGGGAGAAAAGAAAACACAGAAACACAAACGATACAACCGCTCACCACCCGCCGACCGATGCTGCCCATCCCCGAGCCGTGATTGCTCCCACCTCCCCCGGCCAGCCCCTCCCAGGTCACATACCGGGCATGACGTTACATGGTATGGAATATCCCTTTGGTCAGTTTGAATCCGCTCTCTTGGCTGTGCCCCCTCCCCTCCCGGCTCCTTGTGCACCCGGCAGAGCATGGGAAGCTGGAAAAGTCCTTGACTAGTACAAGCACTACCCAGCAACAACCAAAACATCGGTGTGTTATCTCAACAGGTTTTTTTTCCATGCTAATTTCAAAGCACAGCACTATACCAGCTAGAGTGAAGAAAATTAACTCTATCCCAGCTAAAACCATGACACCCCTCTGAGGCTTTTCCCCCTCTGAACTCATGTAGTGTAGCCAAAAAGTACAGGCAGGATCCTGCCTTCTGTGACTGGTAGTGAAATACACTATGAGAAATTCAGTGTTATGTTGTGTGCATTGAAGGATATATTTCCATCTATATTTGCATCTAGATCCCAAGAGTATCTAGATCAGACTGGTCTTTCAGTTTAACAGTTAAATGGAGAAGTGTAAGATATTTCTGAGTTGACCTGGGGCTGAAAGAAAAAATGGGAAAATAAACAGCCAATGGTTCCCATTTGGGATTATTTTTTGTCAGCTCAAAATTAAGATGGTGTTTGGGTTGGATTGGGTTTGGTTTTGGTTTTTTTTTTTGTCTTTTAACTTTCCTTAAAACAGACATGAAACTGGATTCCAAAGGAATTTACCTTAAAACCCAGCAGCAAGGTTAAAAGCCAAGATATGGCCCATTTTATCTGAAGAAAGAAAATGTTCCTGTAGTGTTCTCAAGGCTGAAAAGCAGAGGTGTGCTGGAGCTGAACCACACTAATCACAAGTACTGTATAAACACATGAACATTGCCCCAGATTCCTGGTCGGCGGGGCCGGCGAGCCCTCCATCCCTCCCTCAGCCTTGCACGCGGCTCAACCTCGGCTTTTGGCAAAGGCAAGTCTAGGAGCAACCGTGACTGATCCCAGAGAGATCTTTCCCCAGGTCTTGCCATGGGGAAAGCAGATGCATTTGCTTCATGATAATAGTTTACAGGAAGAAAGCCTTATTTTCCCCAAAAAGTGCAGCTTTGAAAAGCCACAGCTCTTCGTGGCTTCCCACAATGTATGTGAAAGGCAGGTCTGGTCGCTGAAGAGTGTGCAGTTAAGTAGTACTTGAGAAAAATAAGCCACGGAAGTTGTTGGGTTTTTTGGACTGTTTTCAAACAATGAGCCTGTAAAAGCTGGTTAACTGCTTATAAAATGGTGCTGAGTCAAGTCCTCTTCCTCTGGATGGGAAAGACACGTGATTCACTGAGGAACGTAAATTGTCGGGTTTTTATATATTTCTTCCATCCCTTTTATTCAAAATTGAAAGAATTAGTATAAATTGGGCTAATTTTTTGCTCCACGCTCCAAACAAAAATATTTTTGTTAATTAGAAAATTATTAGGTAGGTATATATGTTCAATGCTGCTTTGCTACAAAGAATGTACTGAGGGTGAGGGGGACAGGCAGAGTTAGATGTGGAAGCAGAAATTCTCTAGTGAGATTTGATCTAGGGGGCTAAAACATCCACAATCACCAGCTCATGGGGGAAAAAAGACCTTTTTTCCTGCCCTGTGCAGCCCCCAAAAGGTTTTCTGGGAGCTTTAGGGGCACGGGTGGTCTTAGGGGCTGTTTCTCAGACCCTGAGACTGTACAGGTGTTATGTAACAGAAAAGACAGATTTATGCTATGTAAAGGACTCCTGGGGTGTGCACAGAGCAGGGCTGAGCCCTTGGACAGAGGCTCCAAGGGGAGCACCTATTCTTCACCTCCCGTATTCCCCCACCCCAGCAGGCGTCCAAACATGAGGCTTCCGGGGGAAAAAAAAAACACAGAAAATGTCATTCTTTGGTGAACTTTATTTTGACTATGCCTGTAACTGAAAAGATTTTGAATCAAAGCTATTTCCACAGGGAACCAAAGAGTTCAGGATGTTTGTTTATCTCCTTGTCACTAATAAAACAAAATTGCTTTTCAAAAATAGTCCTTGTGCCTTATGCAAACAGGCAGGGAATGATGCAGCAGGCGGGGAATGAGACGGGAAAATAAGTGATCTCAAAATTATTTCTCCATCTGCCATGAGGTTTGGGGAAGCTCCCAGGTCCCTTCGTTGTTGCGCGAAGCCCTGGGGATACAGCACCCTCCTGCCAGGAGGTGTTTGCTACTGCCTGTGATGTACAGCCCCCGTGGCCATCGTGCTTCAGGGCTCGCAGCCCTCTGCGTCCCCAGCCTTGTACTGTGAGCGCCCGCTGACATGCGTTGCAGATTGCGTGTTATCAGAAATAAGCTACCCCTTTCTTCTCTCGGGACATCGCAGTACTAACACCTCTCTTCTCAAGCGCGTGCCAGACACAACATCTCTCTCTCTTGCCCATCTTGCTACCCAGCAGGAACCTACCACAGAGGAATGGGTTTTCCTCCCTTGTCATTTAGTGACTGCAACCAACAATCAGGCTGGGAACCACCGGTGCTTTAATGAAAATATTTTTAGGGCCAAAATCTCAAATAGGACCCAGGGTAGCAATCTCCCGAGAAGCTGATCAATTGAATATAAGAATTCCTTGGAAAACCAGTCATTCTTTTCTCATTAGATGTGATTTTTATGCCAGATTCTCCTGTCAGACCCAACACAACGTACATGCTGGGGGCGGGGGGAGGATGGGTGGGTGGGTGGGAGTGGTGAGGGAGACTCCTCCTGGTGCAAAGAGCCAAAGAAAGAAGCCACAGGAGGGTGGCTGCTCCTTCCCTTGCTAGTGCACCCTGCTAACAATAGCCATTGTGTCTCCAGAGGGAGGAAAAAAACCAAAAATCACTCCATGTGCTGGAGCAACCTAATTGGATATTCAATATTTGTGTAACAAGCTGCAACCAGGAGAAGTAGAAGGGCTGTTGTAACACTCTGAGCAAATGAGAATGGAGGGACTCCCAGTGTGTTGCGAGCTGCAGGTCAGCCAGCGACTGGCAGTGAGGAGGGCTGGCGTGGGCATCTGTTGGGTTTACACCTGTGAGTTCTCATATTAAAGGTCTTGATAAAGCAGAAGAATGAGGCTCAAAGTGCAAGAACAGGAGAAAGGATGGGACAAACCTGGAGAAACTGCACTGCCTAAACCCACACATGATCTTTCAGCTTTTTCTTAAGTAATGTTAGTTTTCTAATGTTTCATTTATTCCTGGCTAAATGAATGCTGTCGCCTCTGGGGCCAGCAGTGAAGATGCAATACTGGCGTATGAGGGAACTACTACATGGTCTTGTGTTTGCAAAATGTTTTTAAAGGGCACATTTGTCAGCATATAAAAGCAACATTGAAATAATTAGGTATAAAACAACAGCAGGAAGCTGTGGACATGGCCTCGGATGGCAGAACCCTTCATCTTTAATCACTGATCTGTATCTTAAAATTTAGATCAAAATTAAACAGAGCTGAAACTGAAAAAAGCACACACCTCTGTAAGTGAGTAACCGTGCTTTTCAGGGCCCGGTGCTGAATGCCTTTTTCCTAAACCCTTGAGCCTAGGTGGGAAGACTTCTTACCACACGACATAATGCTGCTGACTGACATCAGTAAAGCTCTGCACATGCACAAACGTCTGCAAGTTTGGTGTTTATAATCCAGCCAAGGTTATAATTCTCCAGGGTGGGCCATTAATATTAGATGAAAGCTCAGATAATGACAATGGCTTTTATAGCAAAGAGCATTTTGTTACCTCCCAAGAAACAATAAGGTCCCACGTGTTACACTTCATTTTTTCTGGGCATTGGTCTTCCTTCAGGTAGGTCCTTTATAAAAGGCAAGGTATGAATCCAAGAACCTGACTTTACTCAGCAGAGTACTCCTCAATTAGGGAGTAGAGATTTTTCCCCTCTGATTAGGGAAAAAAGGTCAGGAATGACCATACCTCTTTCTACCTAATTCGCCACACTTCATTATGATGCTCCAGAGAAGGGGGGGTGGAGGGGCGTGGGACAAGAGGAGATGGGGATGGCGGGGTGTATGAGACTTGGTAGCCTTCATGGTGCTGTTTGGCTCCTCCATGGGTCACAGTGGCTGTTTGAGCCCTTCTGCAAGAGGAAAGGTCAGGAGGCTTCCCTGCAATGGAGAGCCCATGTGAAACAACTCTGCCACCAAACAGTCAGCCCCATTCAGAGAGCAGAAAGAGGTTTGCTGACTATTTTTGTCGTGTGACACAAACGTCACCCAAAGGACTGCTGCTGTTTCAGAGACACAGTGCGAAGGTGTGTACCGTATCCTCCCACCGGCTTCAGGACTGTGCTTTCTGGGCCAGCAGCTCTGAGCCCAAGTGCCCTTGCCTACAGCGGTGTGCCACCTTCCACTGCAGTGCTGACCCACTAATGAGGGCTTTGACATTCCTCTTTCTAGTTAGATGTTGCCTTATTATTCAAATTGGAGGAGAGTGAGAAAAGACAAAAAGCATGGTCCAAAAGGTTCATATCATGTTATACTGGGCATTAAACCCACCTTACTTCAGCAGGATACCTGGACCATGGCACATAGAAATACTGAGACCTAATGCCTACAAAGTCACTAATTCCTAACTTTTTCCAGAAGTTAAACACAGCAGAACATGTACTTCAGCACAGTAAACTGGTGCAAGGCTGTAATGTCTAGCAATAGAGCCCTGCTTTTTTTCTCCAAAAGCAAGTCTCAGTGCACCTCCTTCCCTTCCCTTTTTGCACATGCGTGTGTGTGTCCCCAGCACCCTCCAGCTCTGTCCCTCGCTCCTGGTGCATGCTCCCTGCCCTGCCCCACTGCAGTAGACTGCAGGCAGGCAAGCCCTAAGGCAACACATGGGGCACACAGTAACATTTAACACTTTGCAGTTATTGATTAGCCACTCAGTGCCTTACAAACAATGCATCCTGAATAATAACATACAGTGAGTGCAGATGCAGTGACTGTCAACACATCAAATATTAGGGAGAAGGAAAGAGCCTTCCCCAGAAACTTTTGTGCGCGGACAGGTGCGATTCTGTGTGGGTAGAATATTTCATTACCTTTGCCGTGCAGTAATGGATGGGTTACAAAACACCTCCAAAAAAGATAGAATAGGAATGTTAAAGCACAGAAGAGCTTTACATGGGATTTCCTTTAATATGAAGCAAAACCAAAACAATGCTGTAATTTTTGCAGCAACTCGCTATCGGCTCAGGGGCCAGGTAAGTCCACGTAAAGGTGAGCTGGGAGTACCAGATTTGGTTAAGCACGTCGAAGTGTGAGTGAGGCCTGTGGCAGGTGTTACTCACCGTGAGGAGGCCATGTGGAGGGCTCACAGGGTTTGTGCAGGAGCTGCAGGCGGAGGGACAGCCTCGATCACTCTGGCTGCAGCAGCCTGAGGCTTGGCAGGGCTGCGCTCAACAGCAGGCACCCAACGCAGCAGGGTGCTTTAAGGCACAAGGTCCCAGCAGCCCAAGGAGGATTTTTATGGGGCTCAGCCCTGCCAGTTGCTGCCTCAGCCCTGGGCTCTGGCTTTAGGAGCGCAGCTTGGAGTCCCCAGCTAGCAAAGGGAGGTGTGCACCCTTCAGAAATATTTGTCAGCATTGCTCTCCTGATGCTGCAGCTCATTTCCCAGTTATGTTTGGAGATGACAGTGCTGTCACTCAGCTGTGCTTTTTTACAGTCGTTGAAATGTCTCATAGTAAACAAAACTCCCAGGCTCCTGAGGAATCCTGCCTCAGGAGGGAGTCTTCTCGTCAGAATATTGACTGGTGTTTTGCTAAAAGGCATGTGTTAAAACCTAGGATTCCAGATAATTCCAGTCCCAACTTTGCTGAAATACAGAAGAAAATGGGATTAATTGGTATTACATATTGCTGAACTATTCTGTGGGGCTGAGGTAAGTGAAAGGGTTTGTCCCAGCACTATCAGAAATGTCACACGGAGGATTTCGTGCTGTTCAAAGTCTTTCAGCTAACAGCACCTACATGAGAGGGTGTCTAAACCCTCACCCACCAAAGGCTGAGCCCCTCCACTCTACGTCACTTCCCACCAAGCCCCCAGAGAAAAAAAATTAGGAATTAGAGAAAACAAATCAGAACAAAAATCCCGCAAACTTAGACTATGCTCTGCTTTTAGCACACACTTGAGCTGGTTTTATTTGACTTTAAGCAATTGTGTCTTATGTTTTCCTTACCCTCCTTGTTTTTAAACACTCTAAAAAAGACCTTCAAGGCTTGGTCTGGCATCGTCCATTGGCCCCGTGCTGGTGTTAGCCCCTTGCACGGACAGGATCTCCTCCATGGCACTGCGGTTCTTCCAGCATGCCAGAAAAAATTCCTTTAAACATGCCTACAGTGTAACTCATCTGACTTAGTGCTGCTGCTAACTGTGAGAGGAGACCCACTGAATCACTTGCAAATGAATATTAAATTTGTCTGGAAATGGAACCAAAAGAAGAACTGAGTCAATGCAGACTTTCTTCCCCTTGGGAGACAGAGCTGCTTTTGGGTGGCAGCAGAGATCCCCTTGTCACAGCCCGCGCATGCTGCAGGCGTGTTTAGAGTGCAGCATCTGCATGCCTGCATGCAGCCCTGGTGCTGAATGTGGATTTTTGATGTGCTTCAATGGCCATCACTTTATGGAATCTCTTAGCAACAAATTGTAGGGATGAGCCGAGACAAAGTTCTCCAAGTGTTTCACTCCGCTTCCCAGGGGCTGTGCTCCCCACCTCCTCTTGCAGGAGTAATAAATCTCGCCTTTCCCCGGCAATGACAGGGCAGGCTGATCCAAACCGTTCGTTCATCCCCATCCAGACTCAGTGAGACCAAGGCGGGACCCCGTGTGCTCCAGGGTGCGCAGGGCAGCTGTGCTGCCGTCACCCTGCCGGGTCTTCTGCAGAGCACAGGGACTGCCCGGTGGGGTTTTTGCAATAATTCGTGTTTCTCTGTAGGACCTACTAGATAGCTCAGGTTTCTGTGGAGCCACACTAGAAAATGCGGATGAACTTGTCAGAAGACACAAACTATGCTGCAGTGTAAGAAAGATGGACAAGGAAAAGGGCCAGGCTCAGCTTTTCTTTTCACAACAATTTAAGTGTTATTTCAATATATTTTAAATAAATAATATTTACTGTTTTTGATTCAGCATAATCCATCAAAAGTCCTAAAAGAATTAGAGTGAGAAAAAGAAGTCAAGGATGGTCAGCAATTGAGCCAAAATGTTAGGCAAATACAGAAAGAAAACCAGCCTGCTTGTGTGAGAGCAATAGTATTTCGGGTTAATGACACATTTTATCCAGACTGGAGTGGCGAAAAGGAACTTCTCAAGACTTAAAAATATTGCTATAAAGTGAACCGTAGTTCTTAGCTAGCTCTTGTTTTGAAGTTATTTATTTACCATGACTAAATCAGACTTGAAAGTGTGGTCATTGCCTCACACGTGGCATTGCCTGGGCTCCCTGGGCACCAGGACTTGAGGCACTTGGAACCCAGGGATGAAATGCTGCTGGTTCCCACCAGCAGTGCCAGCCTTGCTCCAGAGCTTGAAAATAAAAAATCATAAACACTGAGTTTCTAAAATGCATTTCACGTATGTTCACGGTGATGCTCACATAACAAGATTAAAGCATAGGTGCAGAATCAAATCGCTGCCTCACTATTTCTCATCCTGCCCTATTTTTTTTATAATTAATCAGCCTGGAGACACTAAGCAGCCAAGTGTTGTGGCAGCGCAGGGGTGATTTGGGAGGGGTCAGTGGGCTGCAAAGCTCCCAGTAGTGGGACCAGCTCCTGGCTCATCTCTGCAGCCCCTGTTGTAAGGGTAAATGTGTTCTTAACTGTGTTCACCTGACCATCACTTCTCCCTTTCTGTGGCCGGGGAGCAGGGTGAGACAGGCAGCATTTCAAACACAGGTGTGTGTCACCTCCCCCCTGCCCCCCCCCCCCCCAAACATCTCTGCTGTGGGTCAAAGAGAGTGTGTCCTGCTCCCTCTTTCCCTGCACAGGCAGCCTCTTGATCTGCCATTAATAAGGATGAGAAAGGTAGTTTTGGGGAAGAGTCTGGCTTCAGTTATGTCAGTGCCACTTTCAGATGCCTTCAGTTCTGTGTGACGCACATCGGGCACGAGCCGAGCTGCACCAGGCGGAGAGCTGGGCTAAAAATAAACCTGGAGCGTCACTGCTGTGTTAGTCTCCCGTTAAGATTTCTTGGTTTGTTTTATTACATCTTCAAGGCCAGTTGAAGGTGGGGGGTGGGGTGGGGAATGCAGGGCGGGGGGAGGAGGGAATAGAATTTTTGGGTTTGGGGCTGGATCAAGAGCTAGCTGGTACAAGTCAGTGTCGTTGAGTGGATACACAGCAGTACGGTCACTTTGCTACTGGTTCACACTCATGCTAAGGCATTCTAAATAAAAAGTATACAGTTTGTGCTAATTTTTAATGCATTCTTACATTGATACCAGTTTATTTTATGTTAATTAAATGAATGAACAAATTAATTCAGCATTTACCTACCCATGTAAAATAAAGGGACCGTGGTGCAACTCAGACTCAGCAAGTAGCTGAGTGTTGCACCCCAAAAGAAAGACCGGGGTAACAGGAGGTGGTGGTTCAGCAGACCTTTGGTTAAGGACTTATCGGCTCCATGGAGGGGACTAAATCAGAGAGAAAAGCTTCTGAACAGGGAAGTTTGGAAAGAAAGTTCATGCTTTTAAATATATTCAGACATTACAATAATGGTCTGGAAGGTGTAAGGTCTCTGCAATGCTGGTCCCCATACTGCAGGTGCCAGGTACACTTTCCCCAGCCCGTTACCATAGGTCAGTATCTGCATGGGCAAGGGCACGGCCGCATCCCGCCCCAGTGATGGGCACCACGCAGGGCCAGGGTGCTGCCCTGCACTGTGCCTCCCTGGGGACACCCGCCTGCCCCTCGGCCCGTCCTGCTGTGGCTGGGCTGCTGGAAATTAGCACACATCACTTTTAGTTTTTTTCCTGGAGGCAAAAAGTTGTTTCTTCTTCTGAAGGCCAAGGCCAGTGGCATTGTCTGCTAATGAATGCAAACCATCAGTGAGCAGTAATGGAAAATCTGGGATGACATGGCAGGCAGTGGCTTGCTTTCAATGCACAAAAAAAAGGCCATTTAAATTTAGCGAGAAATTAAAAGCACATATAGGCAGACTCTATTAGAAAGTGAAATATTTGATCTTGGCTATTAATCTTTTATAAGAATACTTTCATTCCCTTCCCATATGTATCTAGTGATAGAGTTTCATAAACGAGATTGCAGTAAAATGTACTTTATGTTTCTAGTCAAAACTCTTTTATTATTATGCAAGTCCTAGTTAGGGAAAAAAAAAACAATTACAGAAGAAGGCTAAGAGGAGTAAATTATTTTGTCATTTATACAAGTGAAATCCTGCTCCTACTTGAAGCCTATGCATTCTGCAATACTAAAATGCCTTGGGAAAGCATTGCTCCATCACAGCCGTGCTACCAGCTCTAGGATAGCTTATAGGTAGTGGAAATACAAATAGAGCCTAAGAGTGGCTCATGTAGCACTGGGTTGCAATGTCTCAAGTCTTGACGCCATCCAGACACATGGGGACTGACTACAACCTAGCTATACCATGTCTGTTCATTATTATTGACCTTTTCAGAGCTGTCTGGGAGGCTCTAAACTGTCTCTTACAGTGGCTGGGAGAGGCATGTAAACCTGAGAGACTGCTTGGACCCCCCCAACACACTGACTCCAGTGTCCAGCCTATGAAGCTAAAAAAAAAAAAGCCACAAAAAAAAAAACAAACCCAAACCAAAGCAAACACCCATCTAAACACCACCCAACCAAAAAAAACCACACCAAACCCCGAAAAACAGCTAACCACCGCACTCTGCAAAAAAAATAACCCAACCCCCACAAACTAAACCACCAACAAAAAGAAAATACCGTTTGTAATAAGTTTCTTCAGCAGCCAACAGACTTGCAAGTTCAGCATACGGGCTGCCCTCCTGCAGCGCTGTCACCCTGTGACTGCAGCTGCACAGCGACGTGGCGGCGCATTGCTGCACTTCTCCCAGTTGCTGTGGCTGTAAAAGATAAAAAGGATGGACTGGTAGACTTCGGGCAGCACCAGAATAGTCCAGAGCCCTGAGGAAGGCTGCCGTGACTGTGCAGGCGGTTCTGAGGCAACGAGATCAATCAGAGGTGCTTGGAAAGGTGCTTCACCTTCACAGAGCATCATCTGGTGCTGGCGAGTGGTGTGGGGGGGCGTCAGCCCCATCCTTGTCCCTGAGCGGGCTGGGGTCGTGCCAGGGCTCCCGTGGTGGGACGTGGGAATCCAGCCTATATGGTTTTGGATGGAAGCGAGTATACGGCCCTTGTTTTAGTCTAAGCTGTTCTGGCTTCAAGCAGAGAATGTGCTCAGACGCCCTCCCCAAGTGTCCTGCCAACCAGAATTATTCTGCAGTTCTAATTTTATATATCTATAAATGCAGACATACTCGTGTATTTTTATATATATGTACATTCACATATACTTATTATGTTTGGCCTGTAATTAATGTGAGCTGGTGCTGCTGGAACTCTGCACCACCAGTGGACAAGGGCTGTACAGCGTTTCCATTTGGCTCGTGAGGCTGGGAGGCGCCGCGCCTCCAGCCCTCGCCACTGCAGCTGCGCTCCGCCAGCGGCTGCCCTGCCCAGGACGATGGCCAGCTGCAGGGGCTGCAGCTGGAGAGCTGCATGGTGTGTTTTGGTGGAGGTATTAATTCAGAGGTGAAGGGACCATTGGCAGCCTGAAACCAGCACAGAAGAACACGTCCGAGAAAAGGAAAAAGTGATGTACATATTACAGCTTACATTGGCAGATTAAGCACAAATGTCTGTTTTATGCCTTAAATATCTGGGCACTCAAAGCCACGTCATATTCCTGCTGCATTGCAAACGTCTTTTCCATTCAAGCAGGCTGAGAGACGACCCAGCAGGGACCACGGCATCTGATCATTCATGCTGCTGCAGAAAGCTTTGCTTCTGGATTCACAAACACTGGATTCAAACATTTCCCCAGGACAGGGCAGTTATTGGTGCAGAGAAAACACATACATTTACATCATGCATTATCTGAAGCTGAGGAGAAAAGTCCAAGCTGGCCTTTTCTAGAAGAGGGGCGCAGCTAGACTCTGGATCAGGCTTAAATTTGCAAAATGCAGCATACCTATAGATGCTGTTAATACTATTAATAACCTGACACGCCTTGCCCATGAAATTAGGGTCCTGGTGTGAAACCACTTTGGTTGCACACTGTGTAGAACAAACTGGTGTTTGGCAATTGATGCCAGGCAGCCCCCATGATTTCCCCCAGCTCCAGGTTCAGCCCTTCCTTGGCAGGGCAGGATTAGCAGTCGGTGTCTCAGCTGTGCCCTATTTCATAGCCCGGCAAGCCAGGGCTTCCAGCCAAGAGCAGCCAGGTGAAGGAATAAACCATGCTGAAGTGCTGATTTGGCACCAACATAGCCAAGCTCATCTTTCATAACAGAATGAAAAATTGCCATCCATGTCTGGTTTTAACTATAGTAGAGTATCATGAAGCTCCTGCTTTTTAGTAATTACTAGACAGCAAAGATTTACAGTTGTTTGCATTTGTGAAGTCTCAGATTACTAACCGTTTCTGATCTTTTTAGAAAATAGGCTACAGATTCTTTAGCAATGGATGAAGAAATGTCAAATATCCAGGCACTGAAACGAAATCCTTATTGTCAAGGCAATTAAATACCTCGTTCCTGTTGCACTTGGTTTACTGTGCCTTCCTAGCGGCAAACTGCTCTACAGTGAGTTTTGTGTCATTACCGTGAATTAACCATGTTCTACACTCTATAAATATTAGTTAAGATCAAGATAAATTAAGCATAGCAGATGCAAAAATGTGATGATGGTATCTCAAGCAGACAGAGCTACATAGCCTTTCAAGCCAGCATGACACTGTAGAAGAGCTCAGACAGCTCTTTCTGTGATGCACTGGGATTTTTTTGTGCATAGCCTCCAAAAGCGTGCAGATTCGAGCCGAAGTCCACAAAGAAAACAGTTGACATCTGGTAGCTCGATGCTTTTTTTTTTCCTCTTTTCTTTAAAGTAGCGGCCAACGACACATTTGGAGCTAATTAAAACAAAGGTTGAGCTTTTTTTAATATGCCACGAGTATTAGCAGCTGGTTGAGGAATAAGCCAGCAAAAAAAGCAGCAAACTTCTTATACCATCTATCAATAAAAGCAGGCTTCATAACTGAGAGAGCAGCCTTTTTTTTTTTTTCCCCTCTACCCTCCACAGAAAACCTTTTCTTTGTGCCAGGACTAAAATATTAGCACTGTGTTCCCTCCTCTGTTTAAACAGACCTCATTGCATCTAAGTGCCAAAAAAAGTGGAATTCCTGAACAGCAGGTGAAAAGAAAACACAAGATCAAAAGCAGTTCTGGCTGCCAAGAGAACCTGCAGCACTGCTTGGGGGTGCATGAAAAAGTCATGCAGACTCCTGGTGGTGTCAAAGACTTTTGGAAGGTCATCAAGGAGTTTTTTTTCAAGCATCCCACATCAAAAAGCAGCACTAGGAGACAAACCTGCAATACATCATGAGGCTGGTGCTAAAGATACCAATCACCCACTTGTAGGAAAATTTAACTGGTTTTCCCCATCGCAGCCATGGAAGCGGCTCTAAGGAATCAGGGCTCAGAGTGGAGCCTGTGGTTAAGAAAATACATTTACATGCTCGCACTGGGTGAACGTTAGGCAATGGCTGGTTTGGGTCTATAATCCCCGGGGGAAATACGGAAGAAATTTGTCTTTCTGAGCTCATCCTTTCAGTAAAGGCAAAGGATCCATATTTTGCTGTCCTTGTAACCAGCCAGCCCTAACATTAATTTCTATTTCTGCACCCAGCTGCCTATTTGCATGCCCACGACTAAGTCCTTTCTCTTTGGGATGATGTACGCTCTGGGTGTGTGTGTGGAAGAAACTGCTGCAACGCTCCTCATAGTTAACAGAAAAGAGACCTAAGTCAAGCTCCGTGTTAATCCCTTCTGCCTATCATTCCTTGGTACCTTTGGAAAAGCCAGGGAGAATCTGCCCAAAAGTAGTCATCTGAGTTTGAAAAGTAGGAGAACTTGGCCCAAAAAACTTGGATGTGTCTCTGGCTCCCACAGTGCAGGCAGCGCTGGGAGCCCTGCAGAGTCCAACCCATCTCCCACCGCTGCCGCCGGCGGGGGCACCCCCCGTCAGGCTGCAATTAGCACCTGGGATCACAGATCAGTAGTGCTTGGTCCCATTTTTCCTCCTAAATATCACCAAGCAGCAAAGTTCTTTTAAATAAAGACTTATATTAGTGGGGTTGAAAACAATACGAAGTACACATCTATTCCTAAAGACAGCCTTTTTTTTTTTTATTTTAAAATTCTGCTTCTGAAAACACAGTATGACAGAAAGCAATTATATACAACTGCAGTGTTTTTGGTATAATACAGTATTTAATACATCCATTTCTTTTTCTGCAAAAAAATTTGCTTTGTCGGACAAAAAACCAAACTCCCATTGACAAAGAACACAGCTAAGGCACATTGTTTTCTGCTAAATGAAAGACAAAAGGGTGCAAAAACGGGTAGTGCAATAATTGCTGAAAATCACATTCTACTACAAGAAAAGCATTCTGACTTTGAACTTTGATTACCGGTCAATTTAAGACATTTCAATATCTCATAAAATATTCCTTTAAATAAATAGCAAAATATCTACATCTTTCAGTGTGTTTCATTTGAATTTCCAATTTTTTTTAAACTTTGCTGTATATACATGGTTTTCTTTTTTCTTATTCAATAGCTTACAAAATATTTCTGTACAGTTTTATGCATATAATGATCTATAACAAAATAGTTATTTCTTAAAACTATATTACCACCAGTCTTTGAAAATGACAGAATAGGAATAACTTATTACGGACTATGTTAGGCAATACAAAAATCCAATCAACCCAAAATAAAACCAAAATGACAAAGTCAGAAAAATAATTTCATTAACTCAAATTAATTCTTTTTGTTTCACAAACCTTGTTTTATATGTAAACCCTTTTCAGTTGCCTTTGGGTTATATCTGTATCTGAATACCAAAACAGGATAGAATTTGGGATTCCTAAAAGCACTGCAGCCTGCCGGGAATATTGGTGCTACTGAAACACGACAGTTCTCCATGGAGAAAAGTATGAAAGAAACCCAACAGATACAAGCCTTAGCAGCAGTCCTTGGTTTCTGCTGACTTTGACAACCTTTGGCTGAAGCTCCAAAAGCCAGATTTCTGGAAATGCTTTTATGACTTCGATGACACAGCCAGACTCCTCTGTCTCCTAAGTGTACTGCTAGATTCCCAACCGTCATGCAAAATCTGGCCCCAAGTGATGAAGTTCTTCAGATTTTAAGACCATACCATTAAGAGGTTATATCTTCTCTCAGCTACCAGTACAAATCTGAAAGGAGTGGTACCACGTCACGTCAAAATGAGTGAAAATACCCCAGAATTTGCCTTGTGCATCTGAAAGCAGTCTGTCCTGCTATAGTCTGAAGATAAATTAAAAGTTATTAAGTTTGTACTTTGCAGGTAATTAAATCAACCTTCCTTACCTACAGTGAGTTGCGAAAGACAGAGCTCATAATTTCCCAAGGTCTGTATGAGCATCCGAGCCTTCCTTTTGCCCAAAGGGAAGGTCATTTTCTTCCCTTAAAGACTGCATTTGTAAGCAATTTCTATTGTATCTGTGAAGTGTAAGCTGACAGCAACACAACTGAGCTGTAATAGAAATCTCAAGGTGCCTTTTATTCCTTCCACAACAAACAGAAAATGTGAGCAAGACACAGACAACACCTAACTTCCTAACACAGTTTAAGGCCACATTTAGAAAGGATGAAAGTAAGGCTTTCTTTAAGGGGCAACGCACTGGATGCCACAAAGGGAACAGACACCGAGTAAGCCAAAGCTGATAGGATCCACCCGAGGAAAATCTGAAACAACATCCTAATTTTGCCCAGGAGGTCTGTGCCTTCTTTTGGATGTAAGCAGGAAAATAAAATGAAATGCCATAGACATCCTCCTCCAGAATATTCCCAGCAAACTGAAGGTGCTCTCCTAGCAAGAGGTTGCTATCTTCTCAGTCGAGGGTGTTAATTACAACAGAACCAGAGACAAATCAAGTCATTACAATATACAAATGCAGCGCAATGAACCGCGCCTAAAATTGTCACTCTGTTATCAGAGGCACCTGTACAGATCTTGCTGCTTATTTGGCAAGGTTACAAGTAATACTTCTAGGTTTTAACAAAGTAGAAAGAGAATTTGCATAGATTGTACATTCAGTTCAAGGAGATTTCTGGTACCTTTTTTTTGTTGTTATCAGGTAAAGGTGTTTGCAGACACAGTGAGGTAGCAGCTGTGATAGCACCCATGAGCAAAAGAAGGTAACCAAGGCAGAAGCAAAGAGCAGAGAGTGATCTACACGCTACTGTTAGTATAAAGGAGCAAAGTCAACACGGTACCTGCAGTATCACATCATGAGGATTAATCGCTGCCAACACCACACTTAACCGGAGACAGCCTAATGCTACTGTGGTCCTGGGTAACATGGGCTGTAGGATCTTCTTGTCTCATTTTTAAATGCTCTCAGCCTGGTTCTTCTTTCCCTTACTGTGAGGGTGGTGGCAAAGGTTTTCAAAGGCCAGACTCTTCTACTCTATGCCTTCAAAGGGTGTTACAATTCAGAGCATTTGCTCACTCTTGAAGAGTGTACAGGAAAAAAGGTATTTCCCTACAAATTCTTCCTCACTGCCCTTGACCCTAATTCACATTTGTTTGGCTCCTCTGTGCCTGGCTGCAGCAGCAACTCCCCTCAGCAGGGGCTCTGCAGGCAGGTATTCCTGCTCTCAGTGCCTCCTGCTGGGCCCCTAGAAGGGCAGTGTCCTGTCCTTTCCACTGCTACGGCACTCCTACCCTCTCTGTGGGCATCAGATCGGGAGCTGTCTTGCCAGAAGCCTGAGGTTTGGTCTAGAAAAACTTTTTTACATGATGTTTTCAATTGTCATTTAATATGGATTTAATGTAATGGCTCCTGAATCCTTAAGACTATCTTGGAGGCCTTGAACGGTTGAAATAAAAGTACATATGGATCATTATCTTTTCACAACCAGATTGAAGCAAAGGCCAGTGGGAATCACCACTAGCCACTTTCTACCAGGTTGGTCTTACGCTGTTGCTGAAATAATCAAACCTACTATTACACATATTAAATACCCATGCCTGAAATTCAGGAAGTTGCTATCACTTTTACCAATCCCTTCACGTGTGTTAGTACTGAGCTGACTGAAGGCTGCTCTCAAAAGCAAATGTTTCTAATCTGCAGCTAGGATTTCTGAAGAAGCTTAAGGGATTTGGCTCACACAAGCACAAAACTTCCCGCTCAGTGGAAGGCAGTGGAGTTGGCCAAGGTTTCATGTGGCCAACTCCTGAAGTTTTGGGATCTGGGAAGACAATGAGGAGGGTGTGATAGCCGCCAGCAAGCTGGCAGTTCTCTGACAGCTGTGCTGAAAGAGAACTAGAGATACCAACAGAAAGTTGGTCTTCATTGCCTGGCCCCAGTAATAATCTGGATCTTCTTTTCTTTTTATCTGGGAAGTCAAAGCTGAGATCTCACGGCATCACTGCTTCTCAACCTTGCTGTGCAGAAGGCACCCAGTTTGTTCAAAGTTTTGTTGCAGCACAATTGTGTCAAACTTTTGCACAGTTTCAGCATCTTCTTTACCATCCGCCTCTCCCTTTGGCCAGGTTTAGAATATCCCAGTTTTGATTCACTGAATTCACTACTCTGTTCACTATAATTGTAGCTAAGAGTGATGGAGACTTCATTAGTATTGCAATTAGTGCTGTAGATGGACGGAAGGTGCGTACACATTAGCTGGTCCTTTTGAGGGAGCTGCAGGACCATCGTTAATATGCCATTAAACAACTGTACATGCATTGTGCGCTGAAGCAATACCTGGGAAAGTCAATTTGTAATACACGAATGCACATTCCTGTATCTGTAGGCTGAGCAATAACGAAGGCTTCACAACAGAGATACAGATGGACTTCCCTGTATAACACTTGCTATCATGAAGGAATTGTTAAAATTCTTCGCTTGCCGAGAGCACAAAAAATGAAGACATACTTTCAATTCTGAAAAACCCTTGAATATCAGAAAATGAAAATACAAATATTACTACTCAGCGTCCAAATGTCATCAAAGAAAGAATTGGATAAATCTGAAAATAAACTGTCATTTGAGCTACTTCTATTAGCCTCAAGGTTCAACATTACCATATAAACAGGTTTGCATAATGCTAAGACCGACTTTGGACATAATACATTACATCATGTATGTAGATATTCTGCATTTTGCCACATTCGTTTTCTGTGTAATACTGATTGATCACAGAAGTGTTACATGGCTATCGTGCAGCATTGGCAGGGAGTTAAAACGAGCAAAGCATTACACCCAGAGGACAAATGTGTGCACATGAAAATACACCCCCCTCCCACAGAAAGGGATTTTGGTCAGAACTGTCTTTCAGCCGGAGTCCTATTCAGCAGGAACTAGCCTTGTGATGGGAAAATAACACTTGCACATTCAAATGAAGATGCATAACTTGCTTGTTTTGTACAAACTGTGGGTCCCTGCTCTGAATTCTCCTTTTCACCAAATGTAAGATCTGTGAAGTTATTCTCTTCTAAAAATATCTAATATTCATCACAGGCACCAAGTGCCTGCCATTTCAGAACCAGAAAAGCCACTAAGCAGGACGTGGGTCTTAGCAGCTCTACCACAGCATCAGCTTGGAGCAAGCTCTGATCCCTGATGCAAAGTCTTGTTTTCCATGGTTTTTCTTCAAAACTACAGCACTTTGTAACTCAGACACAGTGTCCCATATATAACTTCTGTTTCTGTGTCTGCGTATTAACAGCTATAGTAGGGTTGTCATTTAGGTCTAAAGCTTGACACTGCCCCCAGAGGATGTTCCAAACACGGCAGCTCATCCTTTGATGACTTCAAAGGCAGACAGTATATACCCATAGCATTCTGTCACACCTTTTATTTATGCTGGACTTGACTCTGAAGTCCTTACTCAGCATCAGCACTCTGTGGAAATGTTGCCTGAGAAAGGACTGCAGGACCAGACTCTTCAGTTTTACATCACACACTTTAACAGCTGCACTGGGATTGCCAGCTTGCTACAAAACTTCTTTGTGTAGATGCTTTTTGTCTTTCAGAAAATAAACTAATATGAATTTTGGTTTGAGATATTTTAAACCTAGCATATAATGTAAATAGATATATCAGCAACTATTTGTTTTCTTTCCCTTTTTTGTACTGAAACAAAATAAATTGCACCTTACGTTTTAAATGATCAAAGTGGCAGATTTTCTTCTAACCACAAAAGACGGGATTGTTGCCACTTTCTGCTTGGTCTAGTTAATAATGAGAACTTGCCAACAAAGCACTTAAAAACATTCCTGCTTAAGAATAAAAAAGTATCAAATTTAAAAACCAAGTTATCTGCATGCGTGTGTGTGTGGGCGCACCCTTATACATATACTTATGTGCAAGACAGACTGAAGATTTTGTGACTACCCTGGTAGCCTTATTAGGAACAATCACTGACTGGGATTGTTAATGAATTTTATTGTGTGCACTAAATGTGGCGTTCTTGATTTAATCTGCAGGGCTTGAACTGTGCAGTTGCCATTGCATCAGTGTGACTAAACCCCCGGATTTCACAGTGAGGATTGGAGGTTCCCAGAAAATTTGAACTTCACGAAGGAATGTTAGATTAAAAACAAGCACTGTTAAGAAAAACCCTACTGAATAAGTAATAACACTGTGTTTCTATTATATAAACCTGTTGGCAACCCTGGTTTTAAACATGCTTGCCTCTAGAGCCAGTTGAAAAGCTGGAACGTTATCTTCACTGAAATATTTCAACCAGCTCTCATTGCTACAAGCTTTCCTAAAACTACGGCTCTTGTGACTGTCAAAAATCAAGACAAAAAAAGAACGGGAGGTGTGAGGGGAGGAAGGCCTTTTCTTAATAAAGGCAGCTTCAGTTAGTAAGATAACATAATCTTCAAGCTGCAACAGCAGCACCTACTAATTAGTCATTGACTAAAACATAAATAATAAATACCTAAATTGTTCCTTCTATGCATCCGTTTTTGTGCCAGATAAACATTTCAATGCTCTGCCTTAATGCCAGCACAGCTGACACCACAATTTCAAGTCCAAAGCAAACTGCAAGTAGCTTTAAACCAATACTACAGAGAGAGATACTACAGGCCACCGGGATCTGTGTTATGGTCATTCTGCAACTGTTTAAAAGGGAATTCAACCTTTCTGTGAGATGCGATTACAGAGTGATTTAAGGGTCTATCTCCCTCCTGATGTGGATGCTTAACTCTCATCAGCAGAAAGTTAGCCATCCACACAGAAGGGTAAAGAGATACCTTACTTTATTACATCAACAGGATTTTTTTTCCTAATTAACCCAACAGCTTTTAACAGCCTTTTTGGGTTATGTTGTTAACAAGAGATTACCACAGCAACAACAACAAAGTGCATGTTTTACACTAATGTAAAATGCATTAGTTGGAGATGAATTTACATATAAAACATATACTTTAAAAAGCTCTTGGAATGTAAATGGATTTTTTTCCTACTGTAGAAAATGAAGCTTAAAATGATGCAAAACATGCCCATTTAAAACAGGATGCAGCCTGCTAGAAATTCTGAAGACAGGCAAGGCTAGGGTTTGTTGCCAGAATAAAGTAAAAGCACTGAGAAATATGGCATTGCTCTCCTTCACGTTCAGCTCATGGCTTCAGTTGGGAACCCGTGTCCTGCACAGCCTTCCAGATGCCCTGCACAAGCCTAGAAGGACTCTTCACAAAGGGCTAGTAGATCTGAGATCAAGGGAGGGAATTAGTGTTAACACTTACTAGCCACTAGTCAGATTAGGGAAGAAATGTGTTGTTGCAGATTTAGGTCCCAATGCCACCATTTTACTGGTTCTGTGCAACTCCACTGCCTGAGAAAAAACTCAGCTCAGCTTACCAGCAAAATCAGCAAAGGGTGTGAGCAGACTCATCACAACCCACCCCCAACCTACACATACACACTTGCTGTACTGAAAGTCTGCAAAAATGCTTAGGTGCTGGTGGGCTTAGAAAAAAACTTGCAGATTTGAAAGGACTGAAATCCAAAATGCTTCTTTGTTCTTTAAACTAATACTCTTAGAATCCAGACCCTGAACCTGACTGCATGAGACATAAAAGACTAATATAGCAAAACACTACTTCCGTTTCGAGGTTATAATGAAATGAGTCTAAAAAAAATCTCTGAAAAGAATTGGAAAGTTTCTGCTTTTGCTTGTTTTCTCTAACTAGGATAACAACAGACATTAGCTGAGTCCAGAATTATTTTGTGTTATTAAAAAAAAGAGGGTGTACCATAATTATTTCATGTTCTGTGAGGTAATGCAGCCATACAGGCTTTAGCCTGCAGTAACCATCCTCCCCAGGAAGCCTAAGTAGAAGGGAATTTTGCTGTGATTTATTCATGGTAGCAAAATAATAAAAGCCTATGAAACAGCAGAGGAACAGACAAATTTACTTTTAAAAAACACTTTTAGCAGCTGCTCCTTCAATGCCCTCTCCGTGGCTTGCTGCCACAGCTGTTTTGAAACCCGCAGAGGCAGCGGGTGTGCGGTACGGCCAGGGCCCCATGGGACAGCAGAGGCTGTGGGATGACCGAAGGTGCTCCTGACCGAGCTGATAGAGAGGGCAGTGCCAAAGGCCTTGTCGGAACTCTTTTTTTTGGTTTTTTTTTGTTTGTTTTTTTTTTTTAAATTAATTATATTGCAATAAGTAACAAAAAAGTATAATGTTCCCTTAGGTTTCTGAAATCTGGTGCGAGATTCTCATACGAGCAAGGTTAAATTCCCTTTTAAAAAACCCTATGCCGGAGGAGAGCATACTGGATGCTACCTCAAGCGACCGTCAGGTTTGACAGGGCCCAGCTCGGATTTGGGGTCTGGGCTCAGGGAGCTCCAGGCTGTCTGAGCGCAGCCCTGCATGACTGGGCAGGCAGTGGGGCCGGTGCTGCAGATGTCCACGGCTGACCAGACGCTGCTGACTAGAGAGTCCACCCAGGCTTCCAGCCGGGCACCCACAAGCCCTGCATTCCTCTTGGCCTGGTCCACGCGGGCGGCACTGATGGGGATATTCAGGACGGGGTTCAAGCCCTGGAAACTCTGCTCCATGTACGCGTTCTTTGGAGGCCCGCTGTGATACTTCATGGCTTCCTCTGGAAATGCAGAAATAAACCCAAATATTAGTGCATTAAAAAAAAAGAACAACAAAAGCTTCAGGATCTAAGGGCACAGCAAATGAAGAGGCAAAAGTTAGTGGTGTGCTATAGTCCGTTTCCCCAGCATGGAGGACAAACTGCATCCTGAGGACAGCTGGCTATGCTCAGCTTTTCAGCTCATCATGCTCACCACTACAAGCTCCACTCACCGTGATGCTAACCCTGCAAGCGATGCGTTAGCAGGGTGATGCACTGAGACTGAAAGCAACATCGTCATTATCACCACATACAACTGGCATCCCCAGAGCTGTAGGATACCCAGGCATGACACACAGCTGTTTGGCACAGCACAACAAAAAGGCAGGCCCAGCTTCAAGGGCATCCCAGCTACGAGCTATTGTCTGTACCTAGAGCCTGATCAACATGCAGCTCCTTCTTGGGAGAAACCCATTTTGCATTCAGGAGAAGCTCATTTTGCCAGAGAAGTCTGGCAGATAAGTCCTGTGCAGCTCAACACCCAGGGAAGGCTGTACTTTGAAATTAGGAAACAGTTCAAGGATGCTTGGTGTGAGAAGGCTGCTGACCCTTATCAGACCTTCAAGTGCTATCATTGATTTGTCTACGAGGAAGAGCCAAGATCTCAGCCAGTTTTTTTTATTAAACTGATGAACCTTGCCCTACTGTGGAAAAGCCACAACATTTGTTAGCTCAATCTGCCTCCAAAAACCAGGTGGTGCCACTCCTGGCACTGGAAGAACCCCACCATGGCCTTCAACAGACCAGACCCAAATGAAAAATGTATAGCCCCAGCATCATTTCTGGAAGTGCTCCAGTCTCGCTGGGAAACTATTCTCTAATGACAATTATGTTTCAAGCACTTGTGCCGAATAATGGATCACAACCATTTCCTAATGATACTTTTCTTTGCATTGTGGTTGCTTTCCTTACAGTAACTCTTCTACCTCAGCAAAATGCAGTACATCACTCCAAAACTGTATTATTGCAGTAAAAATCCTTGTCAGGGTGTGATAATGCCTTCAAAGACCTTGGATTAGATACTGCAAGTCAGATTGCCCTTGTCTAAAGATGGCTGACTTCTTAAGGTCTGAGAGTGGACCAAGGTGCTGCTCACAAAATCAGAATGGTACCCTCCAAAATGTTCCCTACATGCCTCTTGGGAGTATATTTTCAACCATTTCTTTCTGTTCTCAGCTGACTTCCCTCCTAGAATCGTCACTCTGGCAGCACAGAGGATCTGTTTAGCTCTGCCAACATACACACTGTCTAGAACATAAAATGGGCCCATTCAGGGCGCTCCAGGCTAGGAAAGCCACTGTGCTCAGATAGTGTTTAGAGGCCAGGAATTACATATTCATGGCTACAATTCCTTCCACATGTCCTTGCTGCCTGCACTGCAGCCTGACACTGAGTCCTTTCTTCCATGCAGAGGACAGTATCTCAGGCACTGGCAATAAATTAGGACATTTACTTTGAGGAAAAAGGGACATGTAAGTGGAGCTTCACTGCTATGTTTGCAAAGTCTTTAATGTCAAATACTGTGCAAGTCCATTACTTCAAATCCCCAATTAAATTAGTTCGGCACATCCCCATCACCATTATACATCACTTAATTGCGCCTGCATTAATCTAAACCCCTCTTTTTATTTTATATGGTAGATATCCACAATAACCTCTAGTCAAAATGAGTTTTTTCCATGCACACGTGTCAGAAGTGTGCTCTGCCAGAGCACTGCAGTTTAAGAAACAGAACAAGTACACGATTAAATTTCCTCCTTTGGAAGCAATTAAATATGGAAGACTCTTTGTCAACATATTAATTAAATAGGAACATTCTAAGTAAAAACTCCAAAACAAATAAGAGTTGGCATTACTACCAGGATCATCTGATTGAAACAGGCAATTCAGAGAGCTTGTTGAATTAAAGCCTGTTGTGCTCATGTTTAGTACATGGAACAAGAGAGACCTTTTTTCCGACAAGTAACAGGATGAAATGGAGCTTGGTCTTTGCTCTGGCTCAGTCTCACACTTGTTCCAGGCTTCAGGACTTGGTGGATTAGCAGGACTGGAAGGAATGAAACCTACAGAAACTGTAGGAGCCAGTGCTGGCAATGCAGCAGGAGATCTTCTTTTTCTCTGCGTCTGTGACCCTTGTTGTTTAAGATCAGTGGGCTGCTTTTGCTAAAATAAGGGTTATAACCTCAGTGTCTTCAACAAATTTAAATTTCTCCACTCTGCTATTGCTGTAATTGTGTCAGATATGCTATGCTTCTCACACCAACACACTGCTGTTTTGGTCTGCACCACTAAGTGACTGCTGTGCTCTCCTCCAGAACTGGCTGTGCTGCAAGGGCTCGCTGGCAGGTACAACAGTAATAGCCTTTAATGGGACTGAAGAGAAAATTTTTGGAAAAACCACACACAAGTATCAGCAGATAGGAAAAGACTGCTGAGGTCAGCACTAAAGGGAGCAAACCACTGTTTTTCAGTGTGTTAAGGGCTACTGCTGCCCACAGTGAAAATGTGCTTCTCCAACGTGAGAACCAATAGGGGATTGCTTGGCCCCACAGCAGAACAAACACTCCAAGTTAGGTGTCTACATGTCCTATGAAGAAAGAGCTCAGTAACAGGAGAAAGTAAGGAGGATGCTGCTCATCCAAGCTATGGCAGATGTGGGATATTCCTCTTTGCATTAAAGGAAAAATAAATGAGAGGTAATCATGACTGTAACTTACTGGGCTGGGACATGAGAGGGACAGTGCTCATCCCAAGCCCTGAAATACTGTACTAAGAGGAGGCTGGAGCTACTGGGCATACTTTTAAAGCACTGACACTTCAGTGGTTGCTCATGAAAAAAATAACGAAAAAGCTTGCCCCTATGAGATGTGTGTTTAGCTATTTAATTCTGTACAGTTAGAGCAACCAATTCAAAATTAGTTGAATTGCAGACATTAAGCCAGTTTTTTTTTTTGCCAGCAAACACATCCGAATAGCCCTTTGGCTTCAAGAGGACATGTATCAATGCAAAATATATTCCATTGACTCTAAACTATAGCTTTAAAAAGATGAGTTATTTTTGTTTGCTCTTCACTCTGCGAGGACACTTCATTTCTCAACTGCCTTTTCTTAGTATAACTTCTGTGGACTAAATACACAGCCTGTAGTCAGCTGCATAGCCTGGGATTTCAGCATTTTTGTGGGGGTTTGCTCTTCATTTTGCAGAAAAAGCAAATGAGTTTAGACACAGAGTGACAGAGGCTAAGGAACGAAAAATGTGGTTACCTTGGTACACATTAAGGCGCCAGACCTGTGGGTTTTTTTTAAAACAAAACAGCATGTACAGCTTTATTTCCTTACTTGAATTGCGTTGAAACCCTCTGGCAAAGAGGTAATTTTTTTATTGACATTTTGTTTGTTTTCTCTTGCAGCAAACAAGACAGTGCTGCATTTGCTCACTGTGAAGCTAATCGACTCCTTGTCAACTGGATCTGAACTAAATTTCAAGGCAAATCCCGGTCTTCAGGGTTTTTCTCAGAATAACGATTCCAGGGCATGCCTACTCTTCTGCAGCCATGCACTTGCCTGCTGCTATTACTGCATTTATCAAGAACATGTCATGTTACCTCTGGTTAATTTAAAGAAATCACAGCCGTTCTGACACAAGTTGCCAACCACTTTATAATCCGTATAGACGCAATTAGAGTTGATTAAGCCACTGCAAACAACCAACGGCAAAACAAAGGCTTCCCAGTATATACTTAATTAAGATGGTCTATAAATATGGATTAGGTTAAAAGGCCTTCGAGATGCATGTGTGCACTGCAGTACATCTGCTAATGCCATCAAGCCTTTGAAAGAGGCGGCTGCAGGTAGAAGGCACAGGGACCAGGAGCTGGTGTTCAAGGCTCCCTGTCCCATTGTGGAGCACCAGAGATCAAAAGCAACACATCCAGGGCATGTGATCAAGCTAGGAACTGAACATGAAAGGCCTCTCTTAAAGAGAAGGAGGAGGATGCTCTTCACTGCCCTCCCTGTTTGAAGGAAGAAAGGTTTTATTTATTCATTATTTACTTTCAATCCAGTGTTTGGTATCAAGGTTTGGAGCTCTTTCTGCCCCAGATGTGAATCCGCCTACTGGCTCACAGTAACCTATTTAGCTTTAATGAAACTGGTCCTATACATTACGCGCATGACAACTCATTATCGCCACTCCAGCTGGGAGATTGCTGTGGAAACTTTGCCATGAATATAAACTCAAATTAAAAAATGAAATTGCTTTGGTTTCTTTTCTGCCCCTCAGAGGCATGTGTGATCATACTCAGCATGACTGCTTCACGTGGACTTTGTAGAGCAGAGAGGGGTGGGAAAGTGGGATGCAGAGCCAACCTCTGCTGAATTAGCTGTTTCCTTAGGAATTGAAATCTACTTGGTAGCTTGGATTATGATTGGTGCACTGCTGGCTAAATGCTCTAAATTATACCTTTTGTTTGGCTCTGCCTCTCCAGTCCCTATGCAGGGGACCTGAACATCTGGCCTCAAGCCTCCAAACTGCACTTAAATTCATGCTGCCTAAAGCAGACGGCAAGAAACCCCCATTCCTGTCTATTATCACTGCTAGTGATCTTCTGATCTTCTCCCTGTTTTGTCTCCTCCACATGTTACATTCCCTCTCTGTCTTGGCACAATTTAATCCTGGGGCGTCCTGCTGGTCCTTGGCAGCCCTCCTACGTCCTTACAGTAAGCATGGAGTACTTGGCTTTAACAAGGCCATATGGTAAGGAGCTCAAAATTGCCTTTTAGAAGAATAAAAGAGAATCTGGCTGTGCAGGACGTAGGGGGAGGAAGTAGGGTGTAGGGTGGAGCAAGTGAACGTCATTTCTCCAAATTATTTATTTCACAAATTCATTTATTTTTCCTTTTTTTTTTCATTTATTTCTTTCTCCAGCCAGGCAAACACTTGAAGGTGCTGTCAAGCCAGAGGATCTGCTGAAGGTAGAGCTGATCAGTGACACAGCTCACCCTAGAGAAAATAGACACAGGTTTGGATGACTGGAGGGGAAGAGGAGCAAGAAAGAATAAAAAATATCATATTATAGACTTTCCAATGGAATAGCTTTGGGAGCCTCATTTAGAGTGGGAACACGCCAAACCTCCCAGCATACTCAGTAGTTCCATATTAGAACTGATCTCTCTAACACTTACAGATCCAGGTTTTGAAAAGGTCAGTGAATCTGTGCTTTTAAAACAATTTACATTGTGTCAGTTATGCACATCTGGACACAATATCAAAGAAAACACCTGCTCTTGATTTGCCTTTATGGTTTTACTTGCATGCACAGACTCTAGGCCAATATTAATAAATAAATTGGAATAGAAAATTAATAAACTAGCTGCATATACTGGTTTTATAAACTGTTAAACAAAATGTGTTTGCTGGTAGCTGTCCCATGATTAATTATTTTTTTTTAATTGTAATCATGAATTTTGAGAGTCAGGATAATGGAACGAACATGTTTCACTTTGCTTATTCATAAGAGGAGCAAGTGGCTCCCTTCATGGTGCTGGGAAACTGAAATGAACTTTGCCTGGTTATGCTCTGTGGTGAAGTGATGTGTAGATAAGTAACGATTTAGGAAATACAGTGGTTGTTGTCGTGTTCGTGCTCTCAAGATACAAGATTTTAGTGGCTACTGTGCTGCTGCCAGATTTGTGCAAATGCTTTTTAGAATGACACAGACAAATTACACACAAGACCACGGACAGATTTTTATGTATGTAACTACGTGGACTCCAGTTTCTACATCTGGAGTGTATGAGACAGAGGGGGCCAAATCACTATCAAGCAAATGACATGCAAAGTGGTATGAAATGTATCAGTCATTTAAAAAGCTTCTGGAGTAGCAAATTACTTTCCAGGGTAATCTTTCTGACAAGAGCTATAGCTTTTTTTTCCTCCGCCCTTTTTTTTTTGGGTGGGGGCGGTGGGGGTGAGGAAGGATGGTTGGAAGAAGAAAATTTTAAATAAATCCCTAATAAATCATATTTCCCTCTTCTGCTGACAACTCCTGGCTAAGTCTGATGTATGTTTTATTTTCAGTGTTAAGACATGACAATAATACTATCCCTTCATTTTAGAAGATTTTTGGCAGCTTTCACATTGTTTACAATAGTAACACAAATTGTTCTTTTAGAAATTCTAATTCTTCCGTCATACTCTCACAATGCCTTTATTTGGCAGAGAAACATGTATTTAAATAATAAAGTGGTGACAAACTGACAAAAGCTGAAATTCAAAGCTAAATGACAATTGCCTGCATAGACCACAATAGTCTCACTGAGACAGAAAGCCTTAAAAAACCCAAACAACAGGAATTTGCATTCTAAATACAATTCTAACTGCAGCAGAGTGTCACTATCTGCCCCTCTAATTTTCTTCTTTACCTTCATGCCTCAGACACCTGGAGATGACATATCACATCGTCAGTAGCAAACCACTCCTGAGGCTTTTTTCCTAGATAATATTGTTCCCAAGCTTTATACTTCATTCCTACAGTAGATTCTAGTTACCCTATGCATGAACAGGGCTCCTTAACAAAAAATATGAACCAGATCTTCTCCTAGGATATTAATGGGCAACATGGAGTAAATCCATAATTTCAGTGGAATTATTCCAGATTCAGAGTTTGGACTAAAGGGAGTTTTCCTTTTAAACCATAAAGTGTGGGCTCATGACTGAAGTCTGAGACATGCTTATACTGCCCACAGGGCTCTCATATTATAGGGAAAAGCAGCAAGGTTGCTGCTTTTACATGCCATATTTTCTACCCAGTTTATGCCTCAACTGTTAAATTAGCAAAGAACATAGAATTCATTGATTTCCAGGAGATGAGTCAGTAACAGCTGCATTTAGAAATAGGTTGCCTCAAACATTAACATTTATTCCTTCTACACATGGCATTTCTTCACAATTTATCATTGCCTATTAGGTAATAACAGCAGTAGGTTGTTGGTGGTATAGTTTCTGCTTAAGAAACGATGCCACCAAATGTTAGAAGAAGAAATCAGTTAGTTAGCTCTTTTGCTGAGAAATGTGTAGAATCAAGCTCCTGTTGAGCAAGATAAGGGCTGCATTAGCTCTCAGCAGTTGTCTGTGGTGTTTGCATTACAGAAGCAGCACGTTATACTGGAAGGTAAATGCCTGACTCAGTTTATTTGCTGCCTTGTCAGGAGAACTTCTGAAAACTTAATAGGATCATTCCTGTATCTAGCAACTTTAAGATGTCTGAAGTTATGAATATTAATACCGGGCAGATGGAAGCACTTGAGCACATTAAGAGGAATGGTAAAGATATTCATAGCAACAAACTTGTTTTGATCTTACTGAATAAGAAACCAGGTGTGGCTACAAAATGTTCTCTCTTCTCCCAGCCCAATATCCTCAGCACTGGCTGAAGGTCCGAGCACTCGAACAATCCCTGTGCCAGTGTAAACTGCTGCTGGGAGCTTGTAGACATTGGCTCAGGGCTGCTGTGGTGGGGAGGAAGATTGCTGCTTTCTAAAAAATGTCAATGTGGGTCTGATAGTGTACTTACTGGGACCACTGTATTCATAGAAACTTTTTGTAACACAATTGCATTGTGTGCACTGAGCCGGTTTTGGCAGGTGTCAAGCAAGAGCGAATGCCTGTGCCTGACGATATGTCAGGTGAGCTCTGGCCTATGGTAATTCTGTGTATTAATGCTTTTACCATCAAACATGCAGGTTTTGTGAAGACAACAGTCTAAACATCTGTAACTATGAGCAAATGTGAATGAAAAGCAGTAGAGAAAGGTTCTCTTTTTTTTCTATTTCTAAATTATGGCTTTTATGATAGCTGTTAGATTATTGAGATCCTGAAATTCTCTGGATTCTGAACTGTGCATATTTTAAAGATATAAATAGCCTTTTGTTCAAAGTGCCTGTGTTTTACAGACTGGATACAGACACTTCTGCTTGCCTTAGTGCAACAATTTCTTCTGATTTAGTATCTATAAAATTCCTTTCTTTTCTCCTTTTCCAATACAGCACTACTTCATTTTTAACAGCAGCATTTACAGTGAATACAGACACAATAATTGGATTATTCTTGTACCAAATAACAAAACTTACCTTGTTTGATAGGCTGCCGATTAGAGAAGGTGAGAGGAGTAACAAGGAATTTGGTTTCAGCTACCTGCACCCAGTGGTACAGAATTTTTATCGTCCAGACACCGGGTCGCAGGGGCAAATTCAAAGGTGGTTTGTAGTGAGTAAATTCAGCACTGGATTCAATAAGAATATCATACGTTGCTGCAATTACATTAACAGGATCCACCCAAATGACAGTAATGGTGACATTGGGGCCTTTTCCCCATTTCTGCATGCCAACTGGCTCATCTGTTGGCCCGAGGATTCCTCCAAAATTCCGGAAAAGTCTTTCCTTGGCATCCCATTCGGTGCCAATCTGAAATTGAAGACCACAGTGCTGTTACCATCATCTCTGTAAGTATCTGAGACCCTTACATCAACTAAGGGCTCTCAAGACACACAAATCTTATTACAGTAATTATGCATACATATAAAGGTTGGCAGTAACATGACCTAAAATCATAATGCGTACACAAATTGTGAGACAACCTTGAATGCTAGGCTTGGTTTTTGGTCCAGTTGTCCACTTTTGATTGATATAAGGGTTTTCTTTACATTAAGAGTGACATAACAGGCTATAGCAGCTCTCCTTTTTCTCCACATGGAAGCTGTCAATAAAGGACCAAGCCTGAATACAGCCTATGGATAGAAAAACAATATGACCTGTCATCCCCTGGATCATGAAAATGTATAATACTTGTGAGAGATGGACACTGCAGTAGAGACCTACCCAGTTACTGCTAAGGGAAAGGAAGAGGCTTTTGCTGAATTTAGGACAAATCACACCAGGTCCTTTACTACAATCTATCCGTGAGATGCTGTCTCCTTGCACTCCCTTCCTGCCTGATGTGGGGAGCTATTTCTGGTAAACTCTTTTCTAACTGCCATAACAGTGAGATTGTTTTTTATTTATTCACTAACTAACAGTAAAGCAGCTGATTCACAACCTAGTGTAAATATTTATTGGACCATTCTTTTGCTTAGTAGCTTTCATATTTCAGATCTCTTGATATGAATTTTAATGGTTAACCCATAACCCACAGGATGATACAAACTTAGAAGCTGTTGCCATTAACACTTGTACACTGCTGAAAATAAGCACCTCTAAACAGATAGCATAAAAATGTAGTAACTAACTGGTATTCTGAGGCCAACTGAAATATATTTTACTATCCCAGCATAAATCTAGCAGTGTTTATGAGGCTGACCATTAATGCACCACTTCCAACATTTCTTAAGAAGGCAACCTGGTGGACCACAGTATCGAAGGCTGCATATTTGCTTTTGGAGGAAGTGTCCACCTCCCTTCTCCCAAGAGGTCCTGTTCCCATGGTCTCAAATCAAAAGTGATCAATGCCAAACACAAAAAGATTTGAGGGACCCCATTTGAAGTGAAGAACAGGAGAACCCCTTGGCTCCTTTTGTCAAGCAGGCATCTGATGTCATTTCTCAGAGAGACATACAGATGTTTTGGCCAGCCTGGTACCGAAACCCCTCATAGTCCTTCAGGTCTTTTCTGGCCTTCATCTCCAAACAGTGTAGATGATCTTAGAGTTGATTTGTTCTTTATACTACAGAAACCATGGGATTGTCTCAAGTGGTCTCCAGAGGCCCATGCATGCACAGACAGGATCCCCTTTTTCAGCATATGTGGATATTGAAGATTTCCCCAACACAGAGCTGTCCTTGTCCCTAATCTTCACCTCACATGGGCATGGTCAGAACCTGCTTTCCTCAACGCATAACAAATAATTGTAGCTCATTTGCTTCAGAGATTTTTCGCCTAGATTTCATCTCATTTGATGAGGATAAGTCCTTCCAATATAATGCCAAAATCCCACCAAATCCATAAAATGTTACAATTACCTCATGCTTACTACCACCGATACCTGTACTGGAAACTGTCCAGACCCCAAACCCTTCTAAATAAATCACTGTGGTGGACAGACAAATTACAGGAGGACTGGAAGCAAAAAGCTACAAGGCCAGTAGAATAAAAACCTACCATCCTAAATCCATCTGTCATCATACAAATTCCTCCTACCAGACTACGACACTGCAGAATATGAGACAAAATGAGCCATCCACCACTCTGCAATCAACACAGCAGAATCGCTGGTATTCCAGAGGTATTTCACCTAGCACACCGGCTAATCAAACCAGACAGCGTAGCCCAGATATCAGACCTAAGCATTGACTGCCTCGAGGAGCTGTCAGTGCATACTCTCCTGACAAGACTGACTGAATATGTATGGAAATAAGCTCAGAAAGAAAATTTCCTGACCAGATCTTATTATCTACTTTGCCAGCCTTCACTGAATGTGGCCACGTCACACCTACTGGAGCTCAAGAGACCTGGAAAAAATAAAGCCATAACACGTGAAACAAATCTACACCCTCCTGGGCAAAAAAAAAACCTATAAGGAAACTCCTTCCATCACATCCAATATTTCTTACTAAAGAACTCCTCAAAGAAAGTTTATGTCATCCTCAAAAAATCAACATTCATCCTGACGTACAACTATTTCACAGAATCATAGGATGCTCTGGATTGGAAGGGACCTTTAGAGGTCATCTAGTTCAACGACCCTGCAATGAGCAGGGACACCTTCAACTAGATCATGTCACTCAGAGCCCTGTTCAACCTGACCTTGAATGTTTCTAGGGATGGGGCATCTACCACCTCTCTGGGCAACCCGTTCCAGTGCTTTACTACCCTCATTGTAACAAATCTTTTCCTTATAGCCAGTCTAAATCTACCCTTCTTTAGTTTAAAACCATTATCCCTTGTTCTGTCACAACAGGCCTTGCTAAAAGATTGTCCTCATCCCCATTTCCCCCTGTTTAGTCTCTCATCCCTCGGAAAAGAAATCAGGAAGTTATAATCCCCATGCTCCAACCTCAAGCTGACATTGTTCAACAAGCAGGTTTCACAAAAGAAGTTATGTGTTCATATGTGCAAAGGTTTATTAGAGTAGAATAGAAGAGCCAAGGTTACTATTGGGTAAAAATTTTAACAAAATTGTTGGCTGGTTAAGCTCTGTGCAGGCATGTTATTGAGTTCCCTAATGTAAACCAGAAGTTACTACTGGGAGGAAGGGACAATTCTCACGCTGGTGGCAATCACTTCCCATGAGAACCTGTCACAACACCACTGTCAGGGTGTGCAGGTCCATGAAAACAGCAGCACAGAAACAACAAGGAGAAGATACTGTCACAGAGCAGGCCCTCAGCAACACAAAGGCAAGGCACATGAGCACCCTGCAACACCCTGCATGCCTTAGAGCCAGGGCTTACACCAAGACAAGGTGCTGACACTGCATGGGGCTGTGCACCACAGGCACCTTAGGGAAAGGAAAGGCAAGGAGCTGCACACATCTGTTTACAGGATATGTCCTTTATGTCCAGTTTCCAGCTGGGGGACATACTTCCCCATGCTGCACAGCTTACAGTACAAGCTGCTTTTAGAAGCACAGTGTTCTAAAGAGAATTTTACTTAAAGCGCTAGTTAGAGGTTTATACCTCTTTCCTTGAATTCTACATAGCTGAGTTCCCAGTACTGAGATGTCTGATTTTTACAGGCAATGAGATACTACAGTACTATAATATTTTTCATATCCCCTTAAAACATTATAAGTAGGCTTTCACTTTCAAATGGAATACACAATGTATGGGATGGAATCAAGCCGTAATGAATATCTGATAAATCATGAAGGGATGTGGCACAGAAACTCACATTTTCCACATCATTATTTTAATCACCATGATTTTGAGCTTCAAGAGCAGGCACTGTGCACAGGGTACGTTTGGAATGCTGGAACTCTCTCATTGGCTTAAAACTCCTGTTTCTATCTCTGTTCGGTCCCAAGATAAAATTTTCCCAAGATAAATTATGCCTTGATTATGGGTTTGTGTCTCATTGCTCACCACAAACAGGACCATTAGGTTCACACAATGCACACTAATTGCCTGCCACCTAGTTTATTTTATTCTCTGTGATGAATCACAAGTCTTAACAAGACCAGAAATGAACTTAGTGTTCAACTGATACTCACTGAGCTGAGACTTTTAGTACTGTACAGCAAATCAATCTTCTGCCCGCCATGTAAAAGTTGTCACAAACCCAGGCTGGTAGGATACACACTGTGTGTGCTGTGCACAAGCCAATTTTAGGAGGTGTGGGAATTTTATGCTTGGGAATCATCTCTCTTGGACTTCCTGTAAGTTTATTTTACTCAGCCCAAGACTGAGTGCAGGATCCATGTGCCATTGAAGCGCTATCATTAACCCCACTGGCCATTAAGCAGCCCAGCTGGCTGATTTTTTTCCACGTGTCTTTACATGGTATATGGTGAAATCTGCTACTCGGGAAGCAAAGTCTGAGAAGCAAAGCAAAGGAGTGGAGGGCAGGAAGGGCTGACTGGAGAGATCCTATCGTTCCTGCTGTAATTTCAGTTGTGCATCAGGGTCACAAATACACCAGGGGGTAATTCAATGTGGCATATTTGTGCTCTTTCTGCAGGTCCTGTTGGTGTGAGCTGGGAGAGGGAAGAATGATCTCAGCTAAAAGGTCCCCATACAGTTTTAAAGTTCTGCCAGATCACGGGGTGAAAGTTGTTGAAAAAAGAGCAGTAAGGTGTCCCAATAAGCACAAATCCCAAGTTTCTTTTCTGGTGCTTAACCTGCGAACATTGATGTCCTCATCTTAGCTGAACTGCTAAGTTTGTTTTACACTTGCTGGACTTTGACAAAGAAGTGCCATTTTAATAAGCAGTAGCAGATGAGAGGCTTTCCAGCCACACTGAAGCTGAAGAGGTTAATGCTGGATTTATACCAGGCTAACTAAGAGAAAAATTTGGCTCAGAGGCAGAGACGCCTGCAGGCCAAGGGAAGGCAGAAAGTAAAATGAACAATTAAGAAATTATTAAATTATTTACTTTGTACCTCCTGGTCTTTTAAAATATGAATCATCTATGAAAGGAGAGGACCATTAAAGAATTTAGGGAGAAGAAATTATGAAAACAAGTAAACAGCTACCAAAACTCTTTTTGTGCATTTGAAATAGAAGAAAATGTTTCCTTGGCCTGAAAAAAGCTAACCGGTGATTAAATCCTTCCCGTGCTTTGCACTCACATGGCTTCACTGCAGCAGCAGTTCCTACAGGGCTGCTTACAGACCAGCCGTGGTCTAAGAGGCAGTGAAGAGCGGCTCATTAGTCCTGTGGTATCCAGGGATCCTCCCTGCAGGGCAACACACTCCACAGAGCTGTGGGCACAGTGCAGCAAAGAAGCCACCAACATGCCACTTCTTCCCCCATGGGGGAGGCTGACACTGGGCACTGCTGCTCGAGGACATCTGTCAATCAGGCTCACGGTTGCTGCAGGGCTGATGTTGGGGAAAAAAGTTTGGTTCCAATGCACTAGGGTCATGGGGGACCTGGCAAGTGGCCAGTGAGTAAATTCCGGTCCCAGGCCTGTTTTCTCCCTACAACTGAGATGAAGTCAGATGTATTCTTTCTAAAGATTTTTATTTGAGTTCTAGAACACTAAGATCAACATACTTCTTTTCATCATACAATTAGAAAAAATTCTTCCCGCTGTCAGCCCAGTTGCTTTCAAACGAAGGACCCAGAGCAGGCATCAGGCTGAAAGTCAGATTAAAAGTACTAAATAAACAGCAGAAATACTCCTACAAATCACAAGAATTAAAGCTTGTATGACCATTTATCACTGCATGAAATGGCAAGCCTACCGTCAGACACATTGATAAATGAAACACACTTTCCATCCATCTCTTTAATGGCACATTAGTGTCATGGATTTGCCATGCACACCAAAACACTGAATCCTACCTAGGCATTTCTTAATTGCCCAAGAAGATGGTAATTTATGGACCTGGCCATAATGACTGGAACACATTTGTTCAATCAATTTTCTACCTTAATTGAAATTTGCGGCTTAACAAGAAAAATCATGAAACTAACCGCTCAGACAATTACACCTTCAAAACAGAACACAGATGTCAGGTTCTATTAGTGGTCAACTTTCCTAATACATTTTAGGGTGCATTTTTTACACTCTATGTCAGATCCTGAGACAAATTTCCAGAAGAAATAACAGGATTTGTGGGAAATCTCAGCCACCACTGCAATAATTTTCTCTTTCATGTTACAACATCAATATTCTGCTCACATGTAGCACCGATGCCTCACTATCACTAATTTTACGAGGTTTTTTTCAGCATACTCTTGAGAGGAACGCTTACCACATCCCCTTTCACATCTGGAGCTGCAGAAACATGCCATTTTTCCCAGGTATCTCTCACAAGAATCACAGTCACACTTTCAAACAATCAATGTCAAACTTTTAAGGTACTGAGCCCCTTTTACAACAGTAAATGCCTTCAGTTTGTTCTTGAAACAAGAGGGAGTGAGGACACTCGGAGTAACGCAAGAAGTGAGGTTTGACCACAGATCTCAACCGGCAACATTATCTCCTTCGTGGATATGCACTACACTAGAGAGCTACTCTCACCTAAAAATTACGTGGAAATACAGTTTGCAAAGGCTGCTGAATTAGTATGCAATCTCTCCAGAGGCTCGTGACTTTATGCATGGGTGGCTACAAATACTTACCTCTGAGAACTGTAACCTTCCAAAATCACTTGGTGGACTTGCAATCTTAAAGACTTTCTTTGGCATCACCCATGTTTCCAAAGTTTCTAGTTTACTGACAGCCAGATTGGTTGCATGGTGCCTGATTAGGAAGCCTTGGAAACGGTCAGCAAGGAAGTAAAGGTGGACGGAAACTGGATGGCCCATGGGGTAGTATCTGTAAAACAGCACACGCACACCCTCATCAGTTACACAAGAGAGATATGAAATCTCCATTTACTTGGAGCTAATGGCTTAAGAAGCATTCATTTCAACTAGAAAATTCACCACTGTACATTAAGAGATTTCAAATGTATTCATGACTCATTATCAAATATTCTTGGGCTGTTCTGATTACCCTGAAACATTAGAAAATGTTACTAAGAATATATGCTCATTTAGAACATATTCACAGCTCTAAGCTCTTTAGGAGATACCTCTGCATGCCAGAAAACTTCCCTCCCTTACTGTCTCTTCTGGGTAAAAAGTGCCACCCAGAGATACACATTGTTAGGCAGCAGCGTTCTTTGCTAGGATAAACGATGTTCAGGAAATGTGTCTATTGCTCCAAATCAGGTGGCCTTCTATTTTTTTGCCTTTGGCAGGGTTAGTCCCTACAGATGCCTGGCAATGGCAGTGCCGCCCTCACTTGCTGTGGGACAGCAGCAGGCTGGGGACAGCAGAGGGTGCTGCGATGCCGGGCATGGGCGAGCTGATGACCCACTCCATTCCCTGCATATAAATCTGATCCCCAACCAATTCTCCAAGGGCAGTGCTCTGTAGGGTGGCACTGCAGTGAAGGATACCAGGATCTGGTCCCCATTTTAGGTCTCCTTTATTTTAAGAAATAAAATTCACATTCCTTAAAGACTTGAATTTGCTTTTGCCATGGATTTTTTTACTCATAATTAAAAATAAACTGGAAAAAGGTCAAAGAAATAGGAAAAACCACTCATTGGGAGATTGGGAAGCCTTCAGTTACAGTTTGGATTTAAAGACATTGCAGTCATGGTTTCAAATAATTAAAATTTATGGCCAGTTGTCTGCCGTAGTCTCAGAAACATCTGTAATGATGTTTGTGTACATATGGATGCATAAATAATTAAAAACATGTTATTCGTAGCTCTGAAACCAAATATTTTGCTGCTTTACAGAACTGACATTAACTGTGAAACAAGCATGTTTACAGCACATTTAAAACCAACCAGTATCATATCTTCCCAGTCAAATCGGCTAAGTCTGACTCCTCGTGTTAGTTATTACATCTCAAGACATAAACGCTAAGAAAAGCTAACCAAGAAGGACTTCCCTTTATGTGAGACCCGCACCACCCAGAAGGAAGTCTAGTGCTTGAGAAATAAACATAACAAGACAGGGCACAAACAGGGCAGGCACTGATGGGCTGAGCAAAAACACAGCAAAGTTACACAGCCAATACCAGCAACAATCTGACATCTGTTCTGAGTACTAAGGCCTCCTGTTTTATATGTGTGCAGCAGCAAATATTTAAAATATCCTTGAAATAGTTTGAATAAATTGTCTCTTGGCAGCAGTGAGTAAAAATGCCTAGAGATGGAGAGAAATAAATTAAATCTCAATCACACATTAATGCTGCTTCCACTGAAGATGCTGATATGCAATCTAATTTGGTACCAGAGCAGTCTGCAGGGGGCATGGCTTTCTGAGGCTGTGAGCTAGCCCTTGTTAGAAAAGTGTGCAAGGCAGCTTGTTTTATAAAAGTCTCCTGGGATGCTGCGGGTGGGAGCATGGGACTGACTCCAAATGTGATCTGAAGCACTAGAGGCTTTCCTCGCAGTGCCTGTAGCAGTGTGAAATGAGCTGGGGTGGTGACTGCAATATCAGCTAACTTCGTGCTGTTAGCCCCAATAGCTAAGGGAATACTGTTGAGGTGCTCAGCCCAAATATACCCCTGCCATTACCATATTAGAGACATGCAAAATCACGAGGGGGAAAGAGGAAGTGAATATATGCGTACACCTAGAAAGGCAACGTAGTATCAAGAGAGAAGAGATGTGAATCACAAAGCTGAGGATTATCCACCTTTCTGTGATTTAAACTGGATGCTGACTCACAGTGTTTTGAGGGGGCTCAGGCAGGTATGAAAATGAAGCCTCCACTCAATATCACTGTTTGCAATTCCTCCCTGCACTGTTCCGTGAGGCTCCAGCCTACAGTAAAGGAGCCATGCTTTATCCCAGAGATGGCTGCAATCAGCAGTGGATGACACGGCTTCCCTATCTATAATCTGAGCAAGCTTGAAAAGCACCTTGAGTTCCTGTGCAATGAAAAGCTCCCCAGGAATGAAATTGATTATTGATATTAATCATCTGGCAAAAGGACCGGCAAAAGGAATAAGCACAAAAGTAACTGTCAAATTATTTCAGTACTGGTTATACATAGCTCCCATCCTCTCTGCTGGCTCCACTCTGCAGGACAAATGACCCAGGACTTCTTTAGGTCTGCCTTTATTTCATATAAGGCAGGCATGCAACTAGTGATTATTTCTATCTAATTGTTATTGATCTTTTATTGCTTTGCACCAGTAACCTTTACCTGCAAAACTGTAATAGGAATCTGGATCACTTACGGCCACATCTTTCTAAACGGGACATTGCTCAGCATTTCCATGACTAAGTAGGAAGGTCAAGGTGTGTTCAGTTACCTCTTGAGAACACAGAAAGGGCAAAATCCATTCATCAAAGCACAAGGAGTGGCTTCAGTATTTGCTGACTTATGCTATATGTGTTTTCTATTAGGATAAAAAAAGGCAGGGTCCAAAAAATACATTCTGAAGAAGGAATTAAGAGATTGTAATGTAAGACTTCAAGAGAGATGAACCCTCTCTGCTTTGAATGTAAACAGCTTCAGATGTGTCTGCAGGCAGCAGACATCTATCATGAAGAGAGCCTTTTCTGTTCAAGTCTAACTCCAGGAATTCTTCCTTCAAATCTCTTTTAGACTGAATTCTTCTTTGCTAGGCTTATAGCTGAAAAAGGAATCTAGAATACGGGGCGGGGGGGGGGTTGCTTTTAAACAATATGGACCTTTATTTGCTCTCTCACTATATATATATTTATGCATACATATATTTTATTTATTTGATGCTAATGGATCCCACCACTTGCAATACTTTTGGCACAGACAGCTGTACCAAGCAAGCAAACAGAGCTCAAGCAACTAGTTCTCTGTACCCCATGTATGCACCCAGGGGAACGAACAAGCAAGGACCGTTAACCTGCCTGTGTTCAGATTAATTCTGAAATCCTGTCCTCTGCTTTTGGTAAGCATAATAGAGGTGAACATAACCTCTGCTGCAATCACATGGAGGCTTTAGGAGCTGCGGGTATAATACACTTGCTGAAATTAATCAAAAAAGCAGCAGTGGGGGTAGCACCGTCCAACTGGATCCTGTCAGTCTTCATAACGCTGGAGAGGAGCTCCTTCAAAGTGCGGCAGACAGGTCACATAATGTCAAGCCTGAATAACCAATGCTTTATTATGGGCATAAATACTCCTGGAAATAAGTGCTGCATACTTGCAGCTGCCTGGCCCTGTTTGTGACAGTATGCTCCAGCCACCACAGCCAAGTAGATGAACCTCTGCCTGTACTCAGCAGTCCAGTCTGTGTCCCCCGAAACACCCAGAAAAAGAAAGACGGACTCAGACTAACCGGCAGCTGTTGTCTCCAGCAGCATGGAACGAAGTCTCGGCTCTCCGCAGGCCCAAGCGGGAGAATGCATGGTACATGGTGAGGACGACGTCGCTGAGGGTGTGCACACCGTCAGGCTCATCATACACGTTCTCCCAGTATGACCGGAGGCCGGGTGTGCCAGATGGGTAGTTGCCATACAAGTAGTAGTCCAACTGGCCAATTATCTCTTGATTCACTATAGCTTCAAATTTGCGGGCAAAGAAAGTTGGCCTCGCTGTCTGCTGTGGTGAAAGGAAAAGACATTGGAGTGAGTTCCCATTTTCAGTGATGACACTTTGTCCTAAGCAATGGGTTGGAGTTGATGACATGAACTAGTTCTCCCCACGGGCAAAGGTGACTTAAAAGGACACCTTTGTAACCATTTGTCGTTAAGAGTGTCATTAAGATTCAGATAAACACTACATAATTACTCAACGAAAATGTAGGTGTGCCAATCCCTTTGTACCAACAGCCACGCCCTGCTGCCTTGCTCTGGAAGGCTCTCCCAGTGCTGGAGGGGTGGGGAACACTCTCTAAACTGCCGTGTTAGCCTGGAGATGGTGCAGCACTGGCATGTGTTTCTAGCGGTTAGGCTGGGAGCAAAGCATCCTGTGGCACAGGAGCTCAGAAGAGGCAAAGCAGCATTTTGCATGTATGGATTTGCTGCTATGGTGTGTTAAGAGGACTCTGCGAGAGGTGCCATCTGTGGCTGAGGTTTCTCAGCTTCTGACCGGTCCCATATGGGTTCTTTGCTCTACACTTGACAGAGTCTTGGGTGCATTACTAGTTTTTATGCTACACAACTACCATTAGCTTTTAAAAAGCCTTTGTTCTGCCTTGCTCATATTTGAGCATGGGTTCTGAGGAGCTGAGGAGTTCAGAAGTGCCCCAGATGGTTGAGAAATTCTGTTGTGGATGCTCAGTTTTACTATGAGATGGTGCATGCTGTGGCCTCTCTGATGTCCTCCTCTGCAGCTTGCTTTGTGCCTCTGTGGGAACCGTGAGCAAGTCTTCTAGTGCCATATGTTCATCTGAGAGGCTCTCTTGTCAGGCAAGTGTCAGAAGTTGCCTTTACATCTATTCTAATTTTGAACTTGCCCTTGCCGCTCAGTTTACCTCATTGCTTTCTGAAATGTCGTTGTGGGATTTTTCCCAGCCTGGAACAGGTCAGCCTCTGCAGACTGGCAGGAGTTTTTTAAGACTTGCCATTTATTCTGTGCTGGAGACTTCCCTGGGACTGGTGTTTGAGACAGCAGAGCTGCTCTTAGATAAAGTCTCATTTGCTCTTTTTGTGAGTGCCTGTGTCACTGACTTCAACCGCGCCTGGTAGGCAGCATATTACAATAAAGAAAAGATCTCTGTTTCAGTGCAGTCATCATTTTTGTGTTGTAGGGTAACACATTCCCCATCCCACACAAAGCCTGAACAAACATGCTTTATGCAAGGAACTCTGAGGAGCTGCAGGGATGGAATTGCAAATCTGGTAACCTTGAAATAAGCAGTTATTCATTCTTAATAGAAGATACATAGGCCAGATACAGTTTTGAGACTGAGGGCACCCTTGAGCACAAGGATTTGCTCTCATGTCTGCCTTGAGGAAACCGTATCATAAAGTAACCAATTAAACTTTTTAAGGCAGTCCTGCCAAGCCTGGGTGATTGAAACCTCATGACTCTGGCCCCCAAAACCATGAGATAAACTTAAATGTAATCACATTGACAAATATTATAATGAAAATTGATTTGCCTTGTGCTATGTAAGCCTCTAGCAGGCACTCTAGTCATCTTTTAAGCTTTTTTCAAAGATGAAAAACACTGCTTAACAGTGAAAGCGAGGAGCTTCATGAAATCACGAAAGCATCTGAGCTGGAACTTTGGAAAAAACCCTTTGCAATAAATTTGCAAGAGTTACCAAGTAATATTGGTACAGTGAGAGCTGTGTCAAGCTTCCCTCCTTTCTAGCACAGCAGATCTACCAATGAGGAGTAGTCCAAAGAGCTGCTTTGTGACCTTGGCAAGCAGCAGTAAGTCTCAAGGGCCAAAACACAGGAGAACCAATCTTTCAATCTTTTATTCTCCTGAAATTAAGAGCAGAGCTTCCTCACACCTTTCTCCACCTTGCTTGATGAGGTAAAAGCTTCCCGTCCCACTCCCTGCTGCAGCCGTGCAGCCAGACAGCTCTCTGCACCCCAGCATAGGGTGAAGATCTTCTTTGTGGGTATCAGAGAAAAGACCGCTTGTTACCTGGAATCGGTGGAAGTCTGCTGGTTTGAAGTCATTAGGTGAACAACCACACCAGTCAACAATGTGCTTGTACTGACACTTGCAACCGAGTTTACGGTTCCAGTTTGTGATGCGCAAGTTGTTGTCCACCATGGTGTCACAGTACGGACTATTTTCCAGAACAGTGTGAAAGAATGACTGCAAGAAAGACAGAGGAGATCAGTACATTCAGCTCCTCAGACTTCCATTTTCACCTTCACTTCAGCCCATGGGCCTGTAGCTAATGCAGGTGACTTATTTTCTTTCAAAATGACAGAATTAACAAGCTCTGTTTGTCTGCCATATATTAAAAGCACTCTACATGTACACATTCCATAGAGCATGAAAAAAAATCACAACACGCTACAGACCCAGGCAAACTGTAATAACATACAGTTGAGGCCTTGTTACAACTACCTGGCACAGAGTAATTGTACTTTTTCAGTAACCAGCTTTGGGCATCGGGAGTCGAAAGGACTCCAGGAAAGGTACCACTACCAGTAATGGTTTTATTTTTATTTCAGCTGTATGAGCAATTCTAAGAAATTCATGTTATTTCTCTTCTGTAAGTTACTCTCTGGTCTAACAGATTTAGGACTATTTTCCTGAGCAATGTGTTAATGATATATCTCAAATTGCTTCCTAAGAAAATTCTCAAACCTTCACCATCACCCTGGTTACTATGAAAAAAAATACAGTCTCAGACACCTCTTCTGTCGGTGTGTCTATCTTCAGCATTCTGAAAGGCATTGCTAGTTGAATGGCCTTGTTCTGAAACATACAGTTCACCCCAGGCACCAGAAGGACATTCTGCCTCCTGCAATTACATCTGAAATCGTAAGTCTTTATTTGCTGACTCAAGGCAGCAAGGAATTCCTATTGGGCTGTCCTAATTATATCATCGTAATATCAGCTATTATATAAATCGTGTAAGGGGACTGATACAGCAGGTTAACAGGTCAGAGAAGGCAGGGTGATTTTCAGAAACCAGCTATGTACTGCGCAAAGAAAATCTTGTAGAAAGAAGCTATGGAATATGATAAAAATTTGCCCTGTAAGAGATTATTTTTGGAGCAGTGACTTCTCTTTAAAATCAGCAATGGTAAGACCTATAAATACCCAGTATAACTTTAGCATGGCTGGCCCCCAAATAATCCCCCTACCCTTTTTAATGTTAAATGACAGCCCAGCGAATATGGATTTTATGCTTGAACTGTTTGGTTAAACCCATAAAGGCATCCATTCTCATTCAAGCGAGAGGGAAAAAAAACCCCACCCTATCCAATTACCCATTACCCTGTGTCTTTTTATAATGATACAGAAATTTCTCCTAGATAATGGATGAACAGGTTATCAGAGTTGAGAGAAAAGGTGATTTTTAATAGAAACGGAATTAAAGCAGAATTATTCAACATGTATGTGGAATAATAAACCCCTATCAAAAGATGACAATCACTGTGCTCTACCACAAGCTAATGAGCCTAGATTTGCAAGACTGGTCTCATCAATCTCCCAAAATGTTCAGGGGCCACTAGCGAGGGAGGAAGTTATCCTTTTAAAGACAGTCATCAGGTCTTTCTTGGGATGGCTGCATGCTACATACCCTGGGAAAGGAGCCTGACAAGCCAGGGGAGCAATGTACCTGCTGAGGCAGGTGTAGCACAGCCTGACAACCTGCCAGGCTCTGTGCTCTCTTTGTAGATAACGCATGTCTCCCTGACACACTGCTGCACGCTACATGAAAACCCATCCTGGTGTGCACTCCCCTTCTGCATCACTTGAAGCCAGAGTGATTTCTGAGTGATCTAAATGATTTGTGACTATGCCTTCTAGCTGAGTTTTGAACAGAACAATAAACCTTTGTTTGTAGTGTTTTTATTTTTAAAGAAAAGGGTTGGATAATAGCAAGGAAAGCTATTTATGAAGACAACTCGCCATCTCTAATAGCCTCCAAAGGCAAGCAAAGGGCAGCTGGACTTTTGGTTGTTCAGTAATAGATTAATAGGCTTAGAAGTATAAAACAAAGCAACTCCTTGCAAAAAAGTCCCACAAACAAACAAAGCAACTAAACAACTGCAAAATTTCTTCTAACTCTAAAGGACTTACTTGTCATGGGAATAAAATTCTCATTATCCACTGTGGGATGATCCAAAGCCCAACAAAATCAGGTGAAAGCCACTCTGACTTTGGTGATCTTTTGGACAAGTGTAAATGTTGCAGTTTTGAACACAGAGAGGATTGCTTTGAATTTACTTACCTCAGCAGGAAGCAACGTGTAAGAGTAAAACCTCTTCATCTTTGTTACCAGATCATCATTAGAAAAAGTGACATACTCCACAAACTTCCTGTTCAGGAGAAACCAGTCTGACCCTCCATCGACTGTGATTCCTTCTGGGATCTTCCTGTCTCCCAGACGCCACATGTGGGTATCGCATTCCAGGAAAAGCCGATCCAGTCCTTGTTTTCTGATAAATCTGAGGGAATACAAAAGCAGCTATTAGAAGTTAATTTGTATTTTGTTATCATGACTAGCTCTATAAAGAAAGAAGCTACGTTCTCAAACAAAGAAGGATAAAAAAGTCACTTGTTTATATTTCTGTTCTACTCATAAATAATGTAGAGAGGTTTAATAAATGATTAATCAGTTATACATTCAGTTACAGGGGTAAAGATCAACAGATTGCTTTTAAACATCATTTACACCTTCTGCTGCCCTAAGACAGAACTGTGCAAGTTAGAGTTGTATGGCATGAAAATCCCTAACGTTCATTAACTCCTAACAAACTACTGCAGAATAACCATAACAGGAACAAAAACTAAACATAATCTATGTGATAGGCTTCTGTCTCTAAATAAATACACAGGTTTTGAAAGACAGCAAACCATACATAAAGGTAAAATGACCAATTTTCTCCTATGCTATTATTCCACAAATTTCTCTGTTGGGGTATAGTTAATTGGGAAGAAACACAGTTGCATTGCTCTTTCGCGTAGAATGAGTATGTTTGCTCCATTTTCAAGTCTATGGGGAACAATGTTTTGTTATTGCTGAACCATGAATAAGAGGAGCAACTGCAAAACTGTATAGTTATGGAAATGAATTATCTGAGACCAATATAAGAAGAAAAATAGTTGAAAAATCAATCCATGTTTGAAAACACTTTGGACCGGATGCCCAGACATGTTTTGAGACTGTCTGATCCAGGTTTCTATTTTATCCCATTTTCAGAATTACTTCCCAGATAGGGAAGCAGGGCAGCCATGAATTACCACATGGCTTTGCAAGGGGGACTGAGCGCTGTTAATAATGGTGTGTTGCTGTGTTGAATAAACCCCACATGTTCTGAGCAATAATAAATGCTAGCTAACCAGACCATTACAGTAACTAACATCCACAAGACCACAGACCTCACTGGATGTAAGCACTGCAGGCTAGCAAGGGCTGCCACACCTACAGTGAGGAGGACACCACAAGACCTGTGTTTCCTTCCTGAACAACATAGAGCTACACCAGGTTTCTTAGAAAAGTTTTAGGATTAGGAGGTCAAGAAGACATTTTAGTGGTCCTCAAACACACACAACTGAAGGAAGGGGAAAAGAAATGAAAGTTAAGGAACACCTCCAAAGCCTTCTGGACTCCTGCATCTGTAGATGTGAGTGTTAACCCTGTAGCCTAACTCCGTGGTTAAAGTTTTGTTCTATACCAATCAAAGAACTGAGACACAATTACGAAATGGTGCATATTAATTTTCAAAAGGACCGTAAATGGCTTCAGGGTCTATGTCCTACTGATAGCTATGTCTCTTCTCACAGTACGAGAAGGAGAGCTCCTCTGTTAACACAACAGTGCAGAAAATGTGTAGATGAGAGTGGAGAAATTTTCTTTCCATGAACAAGTTTCTAATTTCATGTTCCATTATGAAGGATAATAGAAAAGCCTTGCAATTTTAATGCAGTGCTCTGGAATGTAATCTTCAAATTCAATATTTATGCAGTTATCTCCAAATCAAATATTAATGTGCCTGAAAGTTTGGTCATTTATTTATTTCCCTCAAAACTAAATGCTCATTTGAGTTAATTATTTTAAGAAAATAATAGAATTTTATCGACCATATTTAAATAGGAATGTAAGTTCTTTTCCATGAAATCATTTATTTCAACTGCTATCTCTACCAATCTATCACCCTTCATTCTCATTTTCAAATAGAAGTTTCTTTGACCGCAATAGAACCCCCCAAACAAAAAAACCCCACCTGCCCATTTCAAAAACCCCTCTACTTACAAACTCCCTCAGCCTATATTACATGACAGGGCTTACAGTTAACTAATACCAGAAAGCTCAGTTGCACAGCTTCAGCCTCATTGCCTGAAATTGGTAATAGAAGAGTATGGCCACACTCAGGATGAGAAGGTGCCAGCAAATCTAGGCTCACATTTTCCAAAACAGTTGACAAGCTCCTTTTTTGCATACATACACAGTTCTATGACTTTTTGAGCTAATGGCTTTGAACAGCAAATCTCAGCACATGGAGTGAAATAAGACAATTCTTGGGAGCATTCTCGGAGTGTTTTCACAACAACTCTCAGTCCTTACATCCTATGCAACAAGGTTATTAGAAGAAAACTAAATGTACTTTCCAAACATTATCCTCCAGCAAGGCAGCGTAACCCAGCTGAAGAAGAGCAGCAATGCCTTTGGAGACCTGCAAAGAGATGGCCCTTTTGCTAATGCTTCTTGAAATGTTCCTAGAAACATCATATCATGTTTTAAATACCAGTAACAACCGAATAAGAGGGCATTTCTCAGAAGGTTCACCTTACTGGGCCTGCTTCACACACAGTCATTACACCTGAACAGAATAACACATATATTCATAGCAAATAATTTCCTTTTATCTATAATGCAATAATTTATACAAGGGGCTCTGAAGACACAGTTATACATTGGGCCATTGCTTGCCCTCTGTTTATGGTCCTTGGGAGACAAGTGGACCAAGTATATTTCAGATCTGCTAGAAGTTGAATGATCCTGCCTTTGGAGGAGGCAGTGGGTTACCCTAGCAAGCCTAGGCTGCACTGCTGGCACACAGAGAGCTGAACTGCAACTAAAGTGGAAAAGGTATATGAGGCTTTCTTTCTCCTCCAGACTATCTTCTAGGATGACTGGTGCTCCTAGCTACTCCAGCAATAGCAATTTTGGCACTCAGGGAGGCAAGAAGTTACTCTAAGCATATTGGATATTGCCTGAGGGAAAGGGAAAGGTACAGTTTGTATGCCACGTAGGCCTTTTCAAGAAATCAAAAACCCTTAAACATTACAAACAGTTCATAAAGATTCTTGACTAGCCATCCAAGCAGCCATTGCTGAAAAGAAAGATAAGAAGATGGAGGGCAAAAGCATGACCTTACTGATTTGTTTTAGTCTTATGCTGTATTTCTGTATTTCATTAGTTTCTGGTTATACTCAATGTAATACCAAAACAGTGTCTTTTATGAGGGCATGCTAAGCTTCAGAGAGCAATGAAATGCAAAAAATGGTGATTTTTTTTTCCCTCAGGTCTTTCTCTCTTGGGTTTTACAGGACATCTAGCAGACAACTCCCAAACTGAAGTAGAAAAACTGGATTAGTACAGTATTTCATTAATCTTAGTAAATTTGGAAAAATTCAGGTGCTTCCTGGCACCCTGAACTTCAGGCAAGACCGGCCCACCTCTGACAAGTGCAAATGTGCTTGCTAGAATAATGACATACAATTGCACCAAGGTATCGTTAGCCAAATACAACAGAGACTGCCATCAGATGAAGACACTTGACCTTTCGCCTGATCTAAGACAAACAACAGGAGGAAAATAATGATGATAAGAAAAGAGAGTCAACCAGGAGAAAATAAAATAAGACTAGGGTTATTAAAAAGCATGTCATTGTACATTATTGTATGGAACACTCCATCTAAGACATTTTATGCTTACCATTAATCAATTTTAGCTCTTCCTAAAGAGCCTCCAATATGGAGGAGCCTGGATTGCATTTGCAAGTAAGCAGCAAGCATAGCATAATATGAATGTGCCTTGCCAACTGAGCTCAGCAATCAGGCAACTACACAGGTGAAAGGTGATGTTTGTGCCCTCACTATGTGCGGATGCAGCCTCAGGGTTTACATGGTTCCAGATGGTTATTTTTATACTTTGTTAAAAAAACCTACTGCCTGCAGCACGTGGTCTATCACACTGAGTATAGATAGTTAACTGTCCAGAAGCTCATGATTGCAATCCAGCTTAGGGAATCCCTCTTATTTTGTAGTGTATTTAAATATTTATTAATGCATTTCAGATGAGACTCTAGCATTGTGTAACACATAAAGCATTTATAAGATGTTTAGCACACACTCCTAAAACACGAACATAAACACATAGCTCAGCTCTTCTTATGATGTGTTTTGACTACTAATAAATATTGTTGCACAGTTACTTAATATCAGCAAAAATATCACAATCAAACATCACCCTTTTGGATAGTTTTCTGCAAGTGACACTGCAGCATACCACAGCAACTCTGAGAGACGCCTGCTCCTGAATGCTCACACTCATGCAGTATGTAAGACAGAGAGTTTGCTGCTTCTGTTTTCCAAAGTCAAGGAATGAATAAAACTTTCTTAAGCATTAAAGGCTATCAGATTGCTAAACGTTACTTATCAGTAACCTCATCACTAAAGGGTTTTTGTCTGGAAAGAATACATTTGTTAAGGTTTAAAAGGTTTCTTCCTGTATGTTTCCTGTTTCTGAACTCTTGCCTAGAAAACCTCCTATCGACATTTCACTGTTAACCAGGTGCACCTACCAGGACCTCATCATCATTACTCACTTTACAAGAATATGAACTATGAATAAAAGGTAACAATACATCAGCAAAACAATTCATCCCAACTCGAAAACCAATACCAAAGCAAGGATCTGCAGAGCTTGGAGCTCCACTAGCACCACATCCATGTTCTCCTTAAAGTACGTGGACAAACTCTGCATATTGCTTTGACACTATGTTCTCCTCTTTTAACTCTCTTTAGACAGAAATTTGAAGAAGTCAGCCAATTTCGGTGGGAAAAGTCAAGTAAATATTTTTATGGATGAGAAATATGAGAGGCTCTTGCCAGCAGTGTTTGTACAGCCACCTTGGAAACACTTACCAGAGTCAGTCAGTTGGGAAGCATAAAACAGTAACTTGCAATTTAGGTGACCAAGTAGAAAGCACAGAAGAGTAATTTGACAATCTTGAGTTCAACAGTTGCAACAAGTAATCTGTGAGCAATCTCTAGGCTACAATATATCTCCATAAACCAGTTACTGAATAATTCTTTGTAATAAGCAAGTTCATAAAACCCAAACCTGCATAGAGCGGTTTCATTCCCTGCCCGCTGCAGGCCAGAAATCCTGGCCGCCACTGGATATGCGATGAATTTCCAGTTGCTTACAACACAAGCTTGACTTCACCCCATTTCCGTGAGTAACTCCATTCTACGAAGAGTTAGACAGTATTTAAAAAATCTGAAATAACTAACAATTGGCTATTTAAGCAGTGTCTATACTGTACCAGCAAACATCTGTTCTTCTAAAGATATGATCTGGCAGTATGTTTCCCAAGACCTCTTTCTGTCATGCTGAAGGCCTCCAGGGCTGATCCCCCACTCCCAAAATGGAGTTGAATCTTGAAAAGGGGAACAATGTCAAAAAGAAATCGCACCTACTTAGCCTGTCAAGATGAGGAAGATTTCCTCCCCGGTATGACAGGCCGCACGGAGAAAGCGCAGAATGCACAATTCCTGCTGTTTCAAAAGGCTATGAAAAATCCTCTTAGTATAGATAACAATGAAGAGAGGGAGAAAGTAAAATTGTAACCTGGTTTCAAATGTGTTTAAACTGCAGCATCCTGAATGCAATATCATAAGGTTGAAAGCAAACTTAGCTTTCTTTAATTCCCTTACTCTGAAGAAAATATTATAAAACACAGTACTATCCTAACAATCCCCTAAACTTTAATGCAAATGCACAAACATCAACAATATCATAAAGAACTCTCTTGACTGGATTTGCTATAGTGAGATTGGGTTTATTTCACATGCAGAAGCCAGACCTGTAAGTAAGCACATAAATTGAAATGCTTTTAGTAGCTTTGCCCACTGTGCTATATGCTCAGAAGTTAACAAGGAGCATAGGGAAACCTTACTTTTAAAATACGATTAGTGTTTGTCATTCGCAGCTCTACACGCCCTACAACAGAGGAGGGCACCAGACCTCGTGGAGCAGCAGAGTGTGGCTGGTGTGTGAATGGAAGCGTGGCCCACCCTGCGTCGTGGGATCACCAGGTGCCCCTTGGCGAGGACAGGGATTGAATTCAGAGCAGAAAACACAGGTGACATGGCCACGAAAAATAAATCAGCACTGAGTTAATGACATTTGTTCCTGCAGTTTCTGTGGGTCTGTAGGAGCTGGCCTACAAGTCACCACAAAACCAAGCAGTTACCACAGTTGTTTCCAATGTATGTTTAAACAGTCTTAAACTCAGTGTGTAAGTAAATCTGGGACAGACAACTGGTCTACTGCCACAAATTGCTGGACAATATAAAGTATAGATTATTTACAGCATAGCAAAAATGGGACAGTATTTTGACTGGCTCTTTCAAGTTACAAGTCTACCTTGAAATACTATGTTAAACATGGCCCTTCTCAATCAACAGCATCTTTATGGAAACCAAACATCCATGGCATTTAGGGTATTCCACACGAGATGCTGTTGAATACACACATTTTATCTGGTCATTATTCCATCTCTATATGGACATGATTAGATTTTTCAAGCTTTACAATAGGTGCCTCATACTCTACATAATTTGTTTCTGCTTCTTTCAGATGTAATTTTCTCAGTATATCCATTTAATGTTTTAGTCATACCACATCTTTGCATTATGTTTAGAAGAAATTCCTCACAATTCATTCTTCTCACCCACCTTTTCCTAAGCATTAACTTCCACCGGCTTCAAAAAATCTTACTTTCCATCTTCTGGAAATCTCTCCTTCAGAGGAAGTCTTAAAAAGCCTTAATGCTTCTCAGTATTTCAGTGTTGCAGGTCAGGGAGCAAACTCTTCAAGTATCCAAAAAAACCCCAACAACCCTCTAAAATTGTTGTAGAAAACTTGCAGAGTCTATTTTTTCCACTAATGACTCTACTAGGAATTGTCTTGTTTTGACAACAGTTCCATACAGTCCCTCATGAGTACAAGGCTTGGGAGGGACTTCCAAAGACTTCCCTGTGGGTTTCTTTCCACTACTCTTCACTTACGACATCTTTTAAGAAACACTGAAACAGTTTTTACAAGGATAAAAATGTAATACCTCTCATGATCAGGAAGGCCACAACTCAAGTGATTTTGTTTCTTTTTATATAAAAAGTAAGCAAAAATGGAGAAAAATGATAGTATGCAGAGATGTAGCATGAATTCACCACAGAGAGACTCAATGATATGTAACCTGACATTCTGCCATCTATTTGTCTCCAATAAATGTCTTCTCTAGAAGATTTCTTGTCCTCTCACCTCCTCTTCTTCCCAATGCCCATATGACTGAGCAGTCTCCGACCTGGGAATGCTGCTGGGCCTAAGCAGCTAAGCTTGAACCCACCTCATCGACACGATGCTGCTGCTGGAGCAGCTAAAGCACACGGTGCTGCTTCCACCATGGCCAGCAGACCACAGCTGCTGCAGACCCCGCAGGCAATGCAAAGTGACACACCACACCGCGCAGAGCACAGCCAGGTGTCACCACAACAGCATCTCACTGGGTGTTTCCACTGTGCTTAACATCTCCAGATCTGCATACTAAATGACTGAAGAAAGGAAAGGAAATGGGTATTCAAACTTTCCAAGTGACTGAGGGCAAGTGTGAGTCACTTCCATACAGATTTTCAAGCTACCAAATCAGGCTATTGACCCATGGTAAAACAGGGCCAAAAATATCTGTCCAACTTAAAAGGATGTTCCCTGCTATAACTGTTTCATAAAATATTGCAGAATCTTGGATGAAAGGACACAAATGCTGCTATATATACACCATTGAAAATGAAGCGTGCAGCTCAATGTTCTTCAATAGCAATCACATTTCTGATTACTTTACTGGTACCTTAGTTTTCACCTCCTTCCTAATTCCCCCACCACAAATCATGGCTACTTCAAACGTTCTCACTTACTGCACTTTCCTGAACTGGTGGATGATCTTGCTTGTATAATCCACCAAGACCACCAAGCATCCTGTTTTGTTGCACATCAAGACATATGGCTGTTTTTACTGCGTGTTCCTATCATCTTCAACCTATTTTTGTTTTGCATTGACAACTTAGCATTGTTTTCCAAAACTGTGCAGAAATAAAAGCCCTACAAGGAGGCAAATTGTCAAGCCAAAGCAGTAAAGGCTTTATGGTCCCCCTAACGCTTAGCATAAAGCAATAAGGATCATCTGAAAGTTAGCTGTAATGTCTAAAATTTTTAAGTGCCGTCTCTCTTCATAGAAGATGCACGTTGTTATTTCAGTCACTACAGTTCACATGCAACTGTTGGGCTGAACAACTTACAAGCAAAAAATAGATTTTCCTAGTCTGTGTGCTTCAGAATACTGAAGCATTTAAAAACAAAACAAAACAAAAACAAAGCACGGCTGAGGGAAATATGAGCCAAATGAACCACCAAACGTTCCACATGAGTAGCAAAGTATGCACTGCTGGGAGCTAAGTGGTTAAACTATTCTGGAAGCAGGGATAATATGTAATTTTTTTTTCCTAGTATTTGGGTACTTAACTGGGCGATTTCTCAGTGCAATACACAACAGCATTTACTGTTGACTCATTTTCTAACTGACCACCAAACCACCACCAACCCAGTGTACAGAACGCGAATGAACAGCATATGCCACAGTGCAAAAAAGGCACGTCTGAAAGGGTGATGAAACAGATACGCATCAGCAGAATTAGACTGGAAGAGGCGGAGGTTTTGGGAATGTGCTCTGGCCCTTTGGGAGTTAAGGTCTCTATATAGCCTCTGAGAACTGGGATGGCCTTGTGATACTTCTTACTAAAAGTCGTACAGTTCAGCAACACCTCTGAAGGTATGTGGACCCAGGATCCAGAAAGGGGACAAAACAACCGTGAGAAAAACATTAATGAGGGGAAAAAAAACAGCACAAAAAACAAATTCAGATACATAACAAACTTTTAATGGCCTTTTCTATAGTTGTTTGTATTCTTCATATGAGATCCAGATTCCTCTAAGATGCAACAGCATCCAACCTTCACAGCATGCTCACACAGTTTCCCAAATGACTACTGTAGCAAGGTTTCTAGAAAAAAACCCACCCTTTTTCCTGCCTGTTGTTGAAGATGTCACATTTGACTGTCTTTATATTCTATAATACATCAGCCAGGTGCTGCTCCTGCCAAAACCCCAAATCTCCCAGGTGTTCCAAATTGTAATAGCTTATACAACCACTGGGTTATTCTGTTGCTTTTAATAGTCTAAGACACTGAAAAGAGGAGAAAATGTAAGTGTTGCCCATGAAGCACTATGTAACGACTCCAGCCACTGTATGTAATTTCATTTCATACTTCCAGCTCTCTAAGGAAATAATGCTTCTCCAGCTGAGTTAAGGAGCCATTTTCATGTCCATTCCCTTTTCTGAAGCCACTAAAGGAAAACCAGAGCGATGCACTTTTTAATGACTTTGGCATAACTAAAAGAAAACTTCATTCTGTAAAAGGAAGCCTGGTTTATCTCCTTATTTGGCAGTAAAACATGTACTGATTGTGAACATGGCTTGAATACAAAGTACATTGTAATTGAGCTGTATAAGCATTTGAGTTTTAAGATGGCACTTCTAACCTTTCTCCCTCTGCTGTATGATCCAGAAACTATGATGACTTAAAATTTGGAGTTTCCAGTTGTTTGCAAAGCAGACTTAGACAGATAAAAAGCTTATTGTTTAGGAGCCATTATTAATCCACAAAATTAAAAGTAGCAGCAAGGGTTATAGATTGTTTTCAGTGATATTTAAATGCTTAGTTTCTGTATTATTAGTTCACTTGTTTTGAGAAAAACACCTTGGAATAGCAAAATTATTATTGTACGTGGGGCGGCAGTCAGTCTAGTCCAGTGTCCCCTCTGTTATCATGGTTTTAACTAGCCATTTTAAATAAAAAATCCTGTTCGTCTGTTTTGAGATAGGATGTCCCAAGGGAGTTTTCTCCTATTGCTCAATAACTTGGGAGAGTGGCCTATGTCCCAAATCCTTTCCAAAAGTTGTCTTTTTTTTAATTATTATTTTTTGTTGCCCAACCTTGACTCTGTTGCTTCTGTTCTAGACCTTTCTAAGCCCTTGGCCATACCAATCTCCCCGTGGGATATTTCTTTTCCACAGGGCTGTGACAAAGCAAACGGCAACGTTTAAAAAGTAACTGGAAAATTTAGTAGAAAAAAAAAATCATCCCTTACTCTTAAATGAGCAAGTCACCAAGTTTGGCTTTGGAAATTCCCCAAGCAAAGGTCACAGAAGACTGGGAGAATATTGTAAGGAAGCACCATTACCCCTCTTTTTCTTCTTCTGCTCCTCTGGGGGACATTGGCTTGTAGGCAGCAGGACACAGGGTGGCAGCCTAGATGGGCCTTCGGTCTCATCTCACCTGCCTGTGCTTATACAAGGTATTTCAGTCCAGTGGATTTCATCATTCTAACTACAGGAATAAACCTCACCGGCACGACCACAGTTTACACACCTTGGGTATAAAGTGAAACTCAATTGGAAATTGTGCATCAAATGAGCAGAGCAGATGGTACAGTTACTGGTTTAGACAGTTCAGAGTTACTGAAACACTAAAACTGAAAGATCAGGCTAGAGATCTTCACATTAGATACAATTTCTCTCTTAAGAAGTGGTTGTAGAGATGGAAATTCACCCGCAGTACAAGCAGAGGGCTAACGGCTTTTTGATCATTTTTTGATACCAATGGAATGCATTTTTACCAAATGCCAATATTACTCAGAGGCTTCCGCAGCTGCTGTCCTGAGTCCTGTCTCTACAGTTATCTGGGCTATGCAGGAGGAGGGGAGCCACTGTATCTCCGTGACACAAATTCTGGGGACCTGCCAACGGGCAATGTGAAGGAATCCATTCATCCAGTGGTCAGCAGTGGGAGCGCTTATGGGACTCAGGGACTATACAACCATGGTGGACAGAGGCAGCAAATCTGCACTCGTGTCCCACATCACGTTCCCAGATGCACAGAGAATTTATGGTAGAAATCCAGGAGAAAAAATAAAACAAGGCAACACATTGTAATAGGCTAAAAGGTATTTAATTGTTTATACAGTCAAATGGAAGCATTGAACTAATAAATGGGTTGTTATTCCTATGAGGGGAGGACAAGTGGCACATTAGCTCATTTTATTAGTAAATTAATACCAGCTTAGTGTGTTCAATTGATATGAATTGTTCTAACCCAGCTGAGGTTAGCATGTTTGAACCAGCTTGATGCAGGCACGTCATAATTCATTAGTTATTCTCCTTAGCCAGCTAGGGAATTTTAGAAGAATCAGGTGCATCAGAAGAGCAAAAAGGTGTAGGAGACCAACTGCTTTTCCCTGGCCATTTCTCTTCCCTTTTCTACTTTAACTCTGCTGCCAATCACTATTGCCAGCTAGAGCTGAGCCTGCCAATCACTGACACCCTGCATTTCCCAAACTAAAGACTCTCTTGTGAAAACACACAAGAGACTCGGATTTAAATATTCCTCACAGTATTATTTTTTACTACCTGTTACAGAATTTCTGCGTGCACAAGATGAATGCTCATGAGGACTTCATTTAAACAGGAACATGACAGAAGTGATAAATCTAGTGACAAGAGCAAGAGCAGCCAAGAAGTGAGGGAGACCTGTGTGTTATTCTACCCACCCGCTGCACTGAACACACGACTCAATGTGTCACATCCTCTGTGTACATTATCTGAACCCAGCCTTACAGTACCCTTGACATTTTACAAAATAAAGAGATGACCTGGTGACCAAGGCAGAATAAAACAATATTTTTATATGCAAAGCCAGAGGGACTCAGCATATGGAGTTGCTGGAACTGTTGCAAGACTGCTGTTATGGTACAAAACTATCAATAAAAAGGAAAAGAAAAACTATCAATAAAAAGGAAAAGAGGACCACTGCAATCAGATGGGAAAGATCTTCCACCTGCAGAGGTTGTTTAAAACTTTGGAAACACGGTGTTTGGTCACTGCTGCTCCCTCAAACCACAAAGCTGTAAGTATCACCAATGTGCTGTGGGAAACATAGTGCATCCACTTTTCCCTAAGACCCGTGCAGGGTGGAGGAAGAGGGACATTGATCCAAGGACTTCAAAACTGTAGCAGATGCTGATAACCCTTCAGCCACCATCCTCACCCTCACTAGCATGTGCAGGCTGGTACAGGCTTCCACACCTTGCAGAGATGCTCTGCTTGCACACAGCTTTGTCGCAGACCCTGGCTAGCACAGGTCTTGGTCACTAGTGTGGCGGGGACCCACTGGGGCAGAAAAGTGCTCGTGTGGGACAATCACTGCTTGCTCCCGAAACACTGATCTGTGCCAGGCCCCAAGAAGGGAGCAAGCATCAGTCTTCTTACTGTCTTCCTCCCAACAATAGCATCTTTACAAACTGATTCTGGGGAGGAGCCATTCTGGACCAATAAACAACTGTCCTCAGGAGAGGGTTTCCTCCTCATTCACTTCACTTTCCTGGACTAGGGATTTCTTCACTCAGGTAATGCTGGAAAACTGTCCCTATGCAAAAACTCTCAGTGCCATGGTTAAAATAAGCTGAGGAAAGGGCCAGCTTACCTTGCGTTGTCCCTGCCGTGTGATTTCAAGAAGTTCATATCACGATATCTGGACAGGAATGCTACTAGCTGGTCATTTGTCCTGCAAGAGAAAGAACAGAAGATGCACAAATTACACTGTGAAAACTAATACGTTTAGAGTAATTTATATACTTATTGCTCTCATTTGTGGACCATCTACAGACTTTTTGAAGAAGCAGTTGCTGAAAAACTTCCAGCCTGCTGCTGCACTTCACTGCCTCCCTCTACTCAGGAAAGGGTACTTCGAAAGAAGCACAGCTTTATTACATCTTAATGAATTTCATATCGACTCTTGGCAGATGTTTTAAGCATTGTAACAGAATATGTGTTAAGTAATACTGCTCAGCACTTTTAAAGTATGAAAATCCAACTGCAAGATGAATGCGTTGGTAGTCCCATTTTATATGCTTTGCTCGATCTTTCCTACAGAATTTGGTTAATTATCTATTGACATTTCATTTGTCTTCATTTTTCACAAAGAAGAGGCCAAGGTTGGAATGCATAAAGCAAGAGAATTTGGATGTCAAAATCCCAATACAATTAATAGGAACAAAGAAATTTAGAAGGTTAATTCCAATTAGTATGACTGGCAATCTGACACCAGTATTTTCAAAATTTCAGCTGACATGTCCAAGAATGTATTTACACTTGACAGCTTTTGTGGTCTGTTATTGCTTTAACAATGGAGCAAAAACATTCTCTGTTTATCTAGGTCAGCATATTCTGGAAAATTGAATAAATGATATTAAAAAGATCTTCATCTCCTGAGTTGCCTTCAAAACCACAACATTACAGATACAACACCATTCAAACAATGGTCTCTAATGGAGTTGACGGCAGAAAAACTAAAGATAAAACATCTGTCGCCAGTACTGTATCTTGAAAGTATTTTATTATTATAAGTCACAGAAAACCAAGTTAAACCAGAGTCCTGTATAAATTGTGCTTAACTTCTGGGGTCAGGCTGCAACAACTTGAAAATATTATCAGCCTAGTAAACTATCTTTGTTTCTCATAAAGCCAAATTCTTCTGTCATCACAGGTAGCATTTCATTATTGAACTGATGAATAAAGAACAAGTTAACCATTGATTTTATCTGGATCAAATGAAGTATCTGCCTATCAACCAGCCTGAACAACCAGGCTGTAGGAGCCTGAGACCCTCCTTCTATGCTCACTCATGTGAGTTGTAATACCTCCCAGGGTCAGACTCTGCATCTCAATTTGGCAACCTCAGAAAACTGCTTTCTGTATAGTAAGTTGTGCAGATTTTCACATTTGCTGCTCCAGTGATTCTCCATCTTACTGGGATGAATAGACATTTAGTGAATTTACTTAGCAGTGCTTCCACATGAAATGGTTTCAACGGCTAACATCTTTGGGTGAGTTTCTAGGCAAAAGCTGGCATGCAAAAATGATCTTTAGAAATATAAACAACTTTGGAAGTGCTTGAGCTTTGATTTCCTTACAGGATAAAAATCAAATCAACTGAAGTAACAATCCACACCACTCAATAAAATATCGTTTCTAGATTGCTCACCAACCTATACTTTGTTTTTCAGCAGTGCTCTGCCAAGTGTATTTGGACTTGGGGCTGCCATACAAACTTTTCAATTCTTCATGCCCACATGATTTCTAGTTCTCAAAATAATTAATAATTGACACTTTCCCACTGGTGGCAACTTGGTCCTAATTCTAATATTTTTTAAAAAAGAACTTATGCAGAGTTTTTGTCAATTAAGTACGCTTCTTTCCATGTGTGACAACATGGAAGTAAAACATCGCATTCCCATTTGGTAAAACTTTCTAGTTATTTGACATTTAGATTTATGCAGTCAACCATTTCTGTGCTCAGCATGGGAGCACGCTGAATTTCTGTTAAGCGTTCATTCAAACTGCTTGTCCTGACCCCAATATCATGAGAATGCTGTGCACCACCTCTAAATTATTCCACTACACAACATTAAAAAGAAAATCAAAGGTACTGAACATGCCATAGATGCTAATGCAGCTGCTAACATCCTCCTCACCTCTCAGAAAACTTTGCCTCCAGGGGTATATTTTGTAAATGCCCCTGGTGCAGATTGCTGCCACACTTAATCTATGGTGGCAGCAGAGTCTACACCATTGGAGTGCCTCTGGCACTCCTGAGAAATACTAAAGACATGGGCCAATTTTTTCTTTAAGTAAGGCAATGGAAAGCTGAGATTTTCAGCTGAAGACATCACTGGGAGCAACATCGACTCCACACTGCCAAATTAAAGTCTGCTACAGCTCCAAAATTTCAGGGATAATTCGCTGAGCATAAATCTGGCACAAAATCTTTTACTAACCATCGCAGTGCAACAAAAAGTAACAAGTCCAACATATTTCTAGTATTTCCTTCCTAAGAAGGAACTAAAAAAGTCATGGGGACAGGGAGAGTAGTTCACGTTACTGATTAAAACACACTAATATACATATTACATCCCTATCAGTTTCCCTAGTGTGTAACACAGCACAAATACAGATCAAGGATAAAGCCTTTCCACAGTTGGTGTGTGAGGCTGGAGCTGATGGATGCATCCACACAGCTCTCACTTTTATTTTCTTTTGTTATTAAACTCACTCAGAGGGTAAGGCACCAGGGAGGAGGATTAGTCAGCTGGTTACCTGTGCCATTAGCCAGAAGGGAGGACAATCTGAGAGTAGTGAGGCTGAGACAAAGTGTGCAGGCTTTCAGCTGTGCAGCATGCAGAGGGAAACAGAAAACTAATCCTCCAGTGAACCCAAAGTGTGGTGAAAAATTGTGCATGTGGGAGGGCTTCCATGAGAAAATGACTGATGGGGAAATAAAACATTTTTAACTTCATTGATGAAGATTTGCTGTTAAGAAAGGGCAGGTCTGCCAGCTGGGATGGAGGAGCCCATCTCCATCAGAACTTTGCTTAAGTCACCTCAGTAAAGTACTGCTGCTCCCCTCCTGCAGCAAGGACAGACAGAGGTAGCAGGAGCAGAGCACTGTGCCTGCCTGCAGAGATGCCACACAGCGAAACTCAGCCAAGCCTCCCATGGGGTCAGGCTCAGAGAACGGGAGCAATTGGCCAGGCAGGCAGGAGGGCTCCAGAGGCAGCAAAAGCAGCTCCAGGGCTTCTGGTGACCCAACCCTTGGCACTGCTCAACCTGGGGATGTGGGTGCACCTCTGGGCTGGGGCTCAGCCTGGGGTTAGGGTCAAGATTAGAGTTAGAGGTCTATGAAAGAGAACGGCAAGTCCAACAGCAAGAAGGGAACTCAGAAGATATTGTCAAAGCAAAGTAAGGTCTGCCACTAGTGTTTGCTCATGAGCAGTGCCTGGCCTGGGACTAAGGTGTCCCAGGGTGTGAGCAGGCTAATCAGGCACTCAGTAAGCACATATACATGCTGAGCATTGCAAGAATTTCAGAATATGGTGTATACACTGGGGACTGAAATGGAAAACTGGAAAGAGAAACACTGACTTTGTGTTTGCATTGTCTGAATGTGCTGGCAGGTCTGTCCAGGAAGTGGTATGAGTGCATCCCTGCACACAGCCACAGGCAAACACTGCAGAGAACAAAAGGCAGTGCTGGTCTTGCTGGTTTTAAGCAAACCCCCCAAGTCCTGGGGACTAATCCAAGCAAAGAGCAAAGAGCAGAGATCCCTTAGTTTACAGCTGTGAAAACAGATTAAGAAAGTCTTTGGAGAATCTGAGAAAAGGAAAACAAGCAATTGTTACTTTTGGAAGATAGCAAAGGCTAATATAAATATCCTTGATTCAGCAAGGTACTTAATGCACGGGCAAGTTGAAGGGCGTAAGAAACAGCAGTCACTTCAATGGGACCGTTCATATATCAAAACTCATTCAATTACATAACAGTTTGGCTAAGTTAGATCAAAAGTTCAGAAAGTTTTGGCAGCACACATGTACAGAAACAAGATATTGTTGATTCTGTGTAGGAATCAGATGAAGGAAAGAGCAACTGGTTTGTTGGATTCTGGGGTTGGACTCTGCCATTGTGGTACTGCAGGGGCTGCCCCTGCATGGCAGGAGGCCGGTGCCCCTCTCCAGAGGGATATTTCAGACACACTGGTGTTGCTCTGCCTGTCCCAGTGTAGACCCCGGGGCTTCCCCCATTCCACAGCCTGGACAACCAGGGGGTTGCCGGGCACAGAGCAGGCTGTGACTCTGCAGACAGATGAGACCCTGCTGGTTAAAACAGGGAGCAGTGACAGTAAGAAAAACTTCCAGATTGCTGCAACCCAAAATGCCACCAACTTAACTGAAACCCAGCCCAAACTCCAGAGCCCACCCACAATGATGTTGTGGCAGAGGCAGCGCTGCCAAAAATCTCTTTTGGTTTCTTTTCTGCTTCAGTGGGTGAGGTGACAGGTAGGAAGGTTCAGCTTGCCATCTCACAAGTGAACTCACCAGTGAGGTCTTAAAAAAATATCCTCATTTCAGGTAAATCCCTGGACTGGATTTATAAACTATTTCCTTTATCAAGGACTAGAGTGGGCAATCTTGTTTCAAACTTCATAACTTCATGAAAAGTGCTAGGGGCTGCAGTGCATCTGCATACAAAGTATAGACAACTCTCTGTCTCCTAGCGACTTACAGAATCACAGACTGGTAGGGGTTGGAAGGAACCTCTGGAGATCACCTTGTCCATCCCCCCTGCTTGAGCAGGGACACCCAGAGCAGGGGGCACAGGGCCGCGTCCAGGCAGGGTTTGAATGTCTCCAGGGAAGGGACCCCACAGCCTCCCCGGGCAGCCTGTTCCACTGCTGCCCAGATCTGATCTATCAGAAAGGTAAGGCTAAATAAATATTTTTAGACATTATGCACGCATACAGTTTTTCTGCTTGGAAAGCAGCTCTCGTAGTGCAGTATTCTTTTGTTACTGGCTCAAGGTTTGAGACAAAATCTAATAAATCCATGGAAATCTCTCTATCGTCTTGCTGGGCTTTAGACTTCTACAGGCAACTTCACTCTCTTCAGCCCTGCTTCATTAGCAGTGCCCCAGAAGGATGGCTTTTACTGCACTGGCTCTTGCCAGGTCATTCTCAGCACTTCATTCACCAGGAATACCTCAAATTGTCCCAGCTTAAGTGTCTGTCATGAGCTTATCCTGAATTACATGCACAAGCATGGGCTAGGGACAGCTGCTAAGCTGAACCCAAACTAAATTCCTTTTTTAATCTTTTTTTCTGGCGTTATTTTCTTTTATTCTCTTTTCCTAAATGCCTGCTCTTACATGCAAGCATGAGCACTGAGATGTGGATTCTGCTACCCCTTCCAGGCAGCTGTAACTCACTTTGACCACAAATGTGGTTACTTGTAAATTACAATGTTGGAATATGAAAAGCAAGAGCGAGACAATTAAAATGTGGCTTTAAACTTCTTTAAAACAGACCCGCTCAGTCCTGGTTCCACAATTCTCCAGAAGGGAAGGGCAAAGACTGCTGGAAGCAACAGTATCTTGGCCTCTTAGTGGTTTCTCTCCCCAAGCGCTAATCTGATTTGAATGTGATATTTGCCTTTAGTGCTTTTGTCACAGTTGTAATCTTGATGTGTGGAAGGGTTTTTTTCTTATGCATTTTCTATTCTGACAACGACACACTCCCAGCATAATATAAGTGTGCCTAGGATGTGACAATTCACAGTACTGGTTACAGTAAGTAATTGCTATGTTAACCACACGACATTACTGAGAGGACAGGCAACAGCAGTATCGGAGCTCCTACAAGCTGCCCAACTTTTCTCCAGCAAACCATCCCAACAGAGTTAGGTAAGTGCTTAAGAGTTGTTCGCTGCAGTGACCAGCAATCACCAAACCTTGGAGTCCTTACAGCTGAGCACAGACCAGCACCTACAGCGTTGCTGACAATGGTTCTGCAGCCACAACTCTGAGATTTTTTTCATGTATTTACCATATTTTACAAAGACAAAGGCTGTATTCCCTAGGAGAACAATACTGAAGTGCTGAACTGAAACAGCTGTACTGCAGTGACTGAGATGATGCTGTGTCATGACACCAGCACCTGTGGTCTGAGGGCAGCTCCTGAATTCAGGCAGCAGGTCTCACCAGACACGAGACATGGACATATGCACGTCCATGCTGGGCTGTACGCTTGCTTTCAGTGCAATTCCAACAGCCTAGGTTGGTACAGAACAACATACCCACTTGTGAGGAGATGGCACACTGAGAGTGGATAAAGTTATTAATCATGATTAATTTAGCGTTATCTAAAGGCAAGCCTGCTAGCTGCTGCACAAGACCCTGCTGCTGCAACGAAGAGGGATGTGAGCACAGGGAGAGGGTTAGTCCTCGCTGTGGTGAACAGTGGTGTCAGCAAACATAGCAGCAGTTCTACCATGGTGTGGGTTGCTGTAGAGGTAGGCGAGTATCATGAAAGCAGCTGAACAAACAGGAAAGCATTTGGGAGAGTAGGGCAAGGAGGCTAATGTGGTTTGAAGCAGCAATGAAGGGCCTCTGAAGCGAGAATGATGAAGGCAAACACATAGTCAGAAGAGGCGAGTCAAAACGGTTACAAGTTCCCTCAGTGCCCAAAGCCTTGGTATTTCTACCCGTACCCGCCTGACTCCTCCCCAGTTTCCTTTCCCAGGATCACTGTGACTGTGTGAAGCCCTACAGAGCCCGGATGTACGGCAACCCCGGCAGCTCTTTGCCAAGAAACTATTTCTAGAAGGTCCCTAGAGAAGAAGATGACTTCAGAGAAGAAAACTGGAATTGTGGGGCAAACTTATCTCCTCAGAGTTAAGCATTCTATTACTCCATGGTTAAACATGCGGATGTGCACAGAAGAGCCTGGATGTGGAAAAGCTTTGATTTTGCTACCTTCTTTTCAATAAATTCTAATAATTATGATTAAGCTTATTGATTTCAATAAATGATTAATCTTACTCAACGCGTTATTGTAAAGTATTAGGACATGCCATGGCTGTCAAGACCCCTGTGGCAGCAGAGTTCCTTCTCAGACTATTCCTGGCCTGGAGCTATCCTGTCCTGCTGCCCTCTCCCTCTTAGGCAAGCAGTGTACCCTTGCGTGCATTCAGACCGGCTCACCAGCTTCTGCAGCTGCCAGCAGCCCTGCATCACCCTGAGGTGCAGAAGAGGTGGGGAGGAAGGAGATCAATCCAGGAGATGGGGAAGAATTATTGCAAATTCCCACTTACACCTGTGTGGCACCCAGTGCACTCTGAAAGCTTTGCTCCCCCATCTGCTGGGGACATGGCAGCACTTGGCAGTGAAGCTGGGTGGCATCTTCCTACTCCAGTAAGGGACCCCAATCCATACTGGCCCTTCCACCATGCCAGCTAGCACACGTGTGGGTGTGTGTGCACGGCATGCACAGGTAACCTAACAAAAGGATACATCAGCAGAATGATTCAGCGGAAAACCCAAAAACCTACAATACCTGTTCCTGAAGGAAACACTTAGAGCAAGATGATCAACCATGCAAATGCATCCCCAGAGTACATGAAAAAACTTCTCACTGCAGAGTTCATCTCACTGATGCTCCCAACTCCTCCTTTCTCCCCAAAGGCAATTTAGTGCAAGGGGAGGCTCAGAGGAGCCTGACCCTGGCTGTAGCAAGAAAGAAAAGACTTTGCCATCTAAAAATGCAAAGAAAGCGGAAGGCTATATTTAGCCATCGCTATCTATCACCAAACAAATATTAGCATGGCAGGCATTTCTCAGAGAAGCTGATTTCCCGTAACAGCAGTCATTCGTAAAACATACCATAAAAACGAGAACGACAGATACAATTTCGGAGGCTAACTGCATGTGGAAAGCTCTAGGTGACTGTTAACACCTCTGCTTTTACAACAGTGTTGTCTTAAATGGTTTGTTTTGTCTTTCAAGTCAGGTTTAACAGAGAAACAAGATAATGGAAGAAAACTATTGCTTTAGCAGCTCAGCTTACTCGAGTACTTGAGAGATTAGAGTTCTGCTCCAGCAGCAGCGCTGCCATCTGGGCTGGGAAGTTGGACCCGTGTATTTCAAAGCATTAGCTTTCTGCATTTTGATGCTCCAGGCACTGATCAGTCATCATACAGGATGCAGCTACTCTCAGTGCAGCTCTGCCAGTGTTGTATGACTCTCAAGACATTTTATTAGCAATACAATCATCTTTGCTGTACTTTCAATTACTGCTTCCCATTCAACCATTGTCTATTTCCTACGGAAAAGAAAAGAACTAACAGTCACAAAAGAATGAAAGTCTTCCTTAAATGTCACACTGCTGAATAAACCTCTTCCTAGTGAGAGTACGTGAATGCTTGGGTACAAAGGGGATCTACTGAGAGAAAAAGAATATACTCCATCGTCTGCTTCCTGAGCCACTCCACAACCCATTTTCTATAAACTCAAGGCTTCAGATGGCATTCATAAAATAAATAAATAAGCCCACTGCTGACAAGCAGCAGCACATGCTTAAATGAAAATCCTGAAGAGACCATATAAGAGAATTCCATCAAGGATTAATGAACAAATGTGATTAAAACCATCTACAGCTCTGGATTGCTGCCAAAACGCTGCCAGCAGTATTTGATATGTAAATGCTTAAAACATTTGCTATGTGCACAGCCGTTGATGCAAAGCCTCTATAGAGAGTTTCTTCATCTAATTAGATATTGGTTTAGCAAACTTTGGAGTTTATAAAAACTCTCAACGTCTCATTATTCTTTTAAAACAGAATATCCACTTGGTTGGAATGTTTTCCAGCTATATCCCATGAAACCCTGAAATGCCTTTGGCTAATGAAAAGCTCGAGCCCTGTATCAGCTAATAAACCCTACAGCTTTTATGATAATAATAAATACGTACCACATGCACTCATTAAAACTTTTTAACTTGTTGCTTTTGACTTTCTTTAGTGATTTTCTAGATATAAAATGATCTACTAAATTTCCAATTATTTTATAGTGCAATTTCAATGCAAGCATTTAAATTATCCTGGATCTTTTCAAACACACTACACTATACAATGACCACTGTATGTCTGATCTGGTAAAGCACTTGATGTGCTTAACTGTGGCACATTTGTTGCTCTTCTGAAATGATGTGACTTTCACACTATATTCTCACAAATTACTTTATGGGTAAGGGTCTACATGTCTGTGTGTTTGGAAGCAGCATATGCAATGATTACACACAAGACTAAGAGCTGCCTTTCAACTAATCTTAGATCTCTTAGGCGCACAAGTGTACTTATTAAGAAGACTTTTCCGGGGATGTCAATCCAGCTGTACCTTAATTTGTCCATCTCTACACCACAGATATATCACACAACTCATGATGGTTTGAGATTTAACCCACTGATGTTTACAAAACATTTAAAAAAAATCCCTTCCATCCCAGGGGTACCTCTGAACTGATCTTAGGAACTCATTTGTTTGTGACAATGGCATTTTTTGAGCATCCTTACTGCTGTGATAAAAAGTAAAGAAATAAGAAAAACACTGTTCTGTAATACCATGTGATACGTAGCTCTTTCTTCCCCAATTTTAAAGCAACCTATGTATTTCACAGTAAAAGTATGAAATGCATTAAAGTAGTTTTCCTTTCATAAATCTAATTTTATGCAATTGCTAAACCTAGATTATATGTGTGCTTATCAACAATGAATGCACTGAAAAAATGCTTGAATAACAAAAGCTTCTGAAGCTCCTTCCAAATGTGCAACTGCGCATAACCTGGTACACATGAAAATAATCAAAGAAAATCAGCTACCTGCAGGACAAATTATTCCCTAAATAACCTGGTGTTGATGCATTCAACTCAGAGGCATTTTTCTAGAAAGGAAGGAAACATTTTACCCTGATTTATTGAACAATTTTCTATTTATTTCTCTATTTAAGTGTATGAATGATCAGCACATCACCACTAGTACTTTTTTTTTTTAAATCTTGCTAGCCTAGAGCTTGAGTGCCTGACAGATAGCCTTTGCTAAAAAGTCCTATAATTGCATATTTCCAGCAAATATTTTTAAGTAAAGCCAAAGACATGTGTCTAACTTAGATAAGGACTAGAAAAGTTGTTAAAGGTATATATTGTAGTAAAGCAAAATTCCTTTCCCACTACATTCACAAGAGTACTTTAGTTGAACTGCATATATGGAGGAAAGCTCATTTTTACCAGTGCTGGCAAAAACTGTTTATCAAGCCTTGCTGGTATTCCCATTATTCATATTAAAAAAAAAAATCAATATAATGCAGATTGGTGAAGAGAAAAGAAGCCATGTAGGGTTTAGAGACTTCAAATTATAGCTTGATGCAAAATGCTTAGCATGTTTGGGTAAGTAACCCAAAGTTTTGATGTTTACTCAGCATTATCTCAGCTCCAACTATGAGAGGGCTCTCCTAAACTAAGGTGCCAGTCTTGAGTAAGCAGATTTCCTTTTGGCATTGGCACATTTCATGTTCACAAGCAGAAGTTTCTGTTCGCAGGCATTAAAAAAAAAAAAGAGAGAAAAAAAAAAAGTTGTGAAAGCTATTTAAGAGAGAGAGCTGCCACGTTTGCCTGCTCCCCACTTCAGTCTCTGTCTGCCTGAAGTACAAGCAATTCGTCTAGCCATGTTTTAGCCTGTTTATCTTGGCTCTGGCACACTTCTAGTTTGTTTCCAGCCTTTTTTGGCTTTTTATCCCACCAACACAAATCTGCAAACTGAAAAAAAAATAGCCTAACATACAACCTTCTGTTTTAATTTTTGTTCTCTGGTAGAGGCAATGGTTAAATATTACCACCCCTGCTGTGGTTACAGGCATGTAAGGGATAAGCCACATAGGTGTTTTGTGTCTCTTCTGCCTTTGCAGACAGGATGCAACATCCTCCAGCAGTAGAGTGGAAGGTGAATGCCTCTGGTCCAAGGCGGGGGCCACAGAGGGGCACTGCTGCCACACCAGAGCCAAGCAGTATCAGGATCCTCAGCTCAACTCCGCTCTCCCCTGAGCAGCATAATCAATTACTTGTTCTTTTCCATATTTACTCTCCATGCCACATGGCGGATTTTCAGAAGACAAGCCAACAACAGCCATTGGTCTGGTTCAAAGTGAACTGTTTAATTTTGAAGGGATGAGAGGCATCAGTGCATGCAGGGGCAGGGGAGCTTGCACCTATTGCAAAGAACTTCACGGGAAACTTGTCACACGCAGCCAGATGGGTTCAAGACAAAGTACAATGAGGCCAATGTTCCTAGTCACTTTAGCTGACCTTCCAATAATAGCTGCCATTAACACTTTAGTCAGCAACTTTCCAAGGTAACTGTAGTTAGGATAAATGGAAAGAATTATGATTTTCATGATAAAACTGCACCAGTTAGGTGGATGACACCAATGAGTCTAAGTGTGAACGCTTTTAACCTTTTTCTATTAAGACTGTATGAAGTGATTGAATGCAGAGTGCAAAGATAATTAACACATGCTATCTGCTGAAAATTCAGCGTGGAAAGGCTATTTTAATATTATACTGTCAAAGGTCTATCATATTTCCACCTATGAGGAAGTCGAGTGTTGACATAAATGATCGTTTTGATAGACAGTGAGCAGGAAGCAGCAGTGTACTTGACTAGGTTAGATACACAGCTTTAAGCGACATTGTTATTTACATTGAGATGCATGTTTAAAGAGGATTCATGTCCAGAACATCTAAATTTAATGGTGTTATTTACTTAATTTTAACCCCGCGAGGAAAAATAAAAGAAAAAAAAGTCTTGGGTGTTATTTTCTCTTTTTTCAGCGTATTCCTATTTAACAACTTTTATGACGTTAAGGGTTTTCTCCCACTGAAAAAAACTTGCAGAATGACAGAAGCATTGGTAAATGCACTTTCTGCCCATTCTTCTACGAGGTGCATGTTGAGAAAAAGCAGTACACAAATGAACCATTATTTTATTCCTCAAAATATTAATATTCTTAGTACCCTCAACAGTGAGACAAGTTCTCTTGTGCAATTCCTTTAATCAAAGAAAAAATACTTTTTTTTCTATCCTCTTTGCAGCTGATAAAGCCCTATGCAAAAGACTGCCTTTCATTATGTTTTCATAGCTGTAATGCTCCAAAATCAGTGCAGTGCACTCAGTTTACACTAGCATAAGCCAAACCATAAACCTGTCTCTGTGTTCTTGGAATGGGCTATGGGAAATTGTAACAAAAGTTTTGTGGCGTTTCCTGTTTTAGAGGTTAGACTGATACAGACTGTAAAGGTACGTTGTTAGCATGTGTGGATAGCATGTGGATAGTTAACGGATGAAAATTAGCACTGTCTTCCTATCACTCTGAGCACTGCTCTGTTTGTCCTTGCTTATGTGTTTCATAGTAGGTAATTCTCCCAGGAAAAGTTCCTGAGCAACCTTTTTTTTTCCATAAGGCCCGTTCATTAATGTGTCAGAGTGGCAGAAAATGTAACTGTTGCCAGTTACTACATGACTTCTAAGAGTTGCTGAAATGTATTTGCCAAGACAACTTATTTTCACAAAGTTGTCTTTACCTATTATTACAACAAGCCATTGCATTACTAGTCAGCTGCATCAATGTAGAGGTCAATATAGAAAACTACCACATTTAACAAGCTAACACATGAACTCTTGATGGACCAAAACACAAGCCATCCCCCGTTGATGCTAGGATACAAGCACTACAAAGAGTTAAGACAGACATGACTATCCTGTTCCTCAAAAAGAACTGAGCCCACTTAATACGCTTGCTGAAAATTATCTAACAACAACAACGACAAGTGAAAGACTTGCCTAACCAGCTACTAATACCCAAGGATATTAAATTATTAAAAATAAACATGATAAATTTTTAGGTTTATCAAAGCACTGGGATTTTATTTAGTACAGAATGATGCTCCCTGCTTTGCATTTTTTCAGTGTTTGTCCGCTGTTGCATATTCATGTAGAACCTCATCTGCCTACACGATACATCCCATGTTGATGAAAACAATAATCACTGATTAAATAAGCAAGTGGAGTGAGCTGTAGAAATTATCACGTCCATTACTCTAATTAGTGAGACTTTGGTTAAGAGAAAAAAATCTAGATATTAGGCTGAATGGAATCTTTTTGTTTGTTTATACCGTGTGTATTTTACATGGCATATTTTATATTCAGCAATTTTTTTTCACCATCTCTGAAAATAAATTGCCAAGAGTTTTGTGTAAAAGAGAAGAAATTAAAATCAAATATGAACATAGATTTAAAGCAACCATTCACTTCATCTAGTTTATACATTGCCACATCCATCTGAAACTGTTTTTGTACAAGTCAATAAGAAAAATTATTTGCTCATTAGGTTGTGTAATTATAATAAAAAATGCTCACTTTCTTCCAAGAAAGTGGGAAGAAAGAGACCTTGAGAATGTTTTACGTGAAGAAAGCTCAGTCAAAAGCAGTATTAACACTGCTGCCTTCTCCACCCTGCTCATCATTGCAGAGTTTTGCCTGCAGACCGCAGAGTTGGTCAGTCTGGGGGTGCGATCCTGCTGTCCTGCCGGAGTGGAGACACTCCAGCACCTGTGAAGAAACACAGCCATGTGCACAGCACTCCCCTCCTGAGACATCTCACCCTGGGGCTATGATCCTCATCGTCACTCGTAGAAGGATAATGTGAGGGTGACACGAACACAGGTATCAGGCTAGGCCAGGCTGCATGCCAGAGATGGATCCAGTCCATCACTGTGGGCTGTGTATTCCTCAAGACTCGTGAGAAACCTTTGCTTCTCTGGATACAGTTGTTAAAGTGTCACTTTTCCAGCTTAAATGTTAAATCTTGGTAATTTCTCAGTTTCTGAAATGTAACTTGCTCTTGCTCCGACTGTGTGCTCCCCATGGGCCGTGATTCACCCTGTCACCCCACCCTCATCCGTTTGTCATGTCAGAAAATGAGAGCCATTCAATCATATTTTCCCCATGTCACTTTCAGAATCAGCACATGCCTGGCAAAACACCAAAGAGCAGTTCACTGCAGAACTTCAGTGAAAATGCTCCTTCACACATACTCAGCTGGCTGCTGAAGCCACTCCTCCACAGCCCCTCTGCAGGGCCACCTCCCAGCTCCATGCAGGGGAAAGCACGGCAGGCATGCTCCCAAATGCAAAGGTCCAGTGTCTTCTGCAAAGCTCTTCAGGCACGTTCCCTGCTGCCACACAACACAGTGGCTACCCAGCGCTTCATGTCAATAAAGAAATGGAAAGTACTCATGCTAAGTTTGCAAGCAGCAGGAAACCTGAGACCACCATCCCACTGCTGGAAAAGGGAGCAGGAAAGTCCTTTCTGAGGGGCCACAATGTATAGCTTAGTCACTCAATATTGGTACTGGGTCTTGCCATCTCCCTGTTTAATTTGTGGCATAAACCTAGACAAAAAGTGGCCAACATAGTCTCACCTTGCTCTGAGAGCAGATGGACCTTCTAATGCTGACGGAAAGATGTATCTCAGTAAAGAAACTTTTTTTTTTCCCCATCCCACACTTCCCAAGGGAAAGGGAAGAGGGAATGTACACTCATCCAACGACAAGCTTCAATCTCCTAACAAGAGTTATCCCAAGAAATGAGTGGTGGGACTGCACTAGCAGAGGGGCCGTGTGGTGCTCTGTGCCAGGGATGCAGCCAAGAGTCCCTCCTCCTCCCAGTGAGACCCTGTTGCTGAGGCCCTTTCCCAAACCTCATTTAAAAGTAAAGTGAATTAGAGTAAACAGGCCCTTCCCAAAGCTTCTCATGGGCCTGCCACTCCTCTTGATCCCTCAGCTGCAGAACCAACCTGTCAGAGTGCATCAATTCAAACAACCAGAAGGCAAAACGGGGAAAATGGGGTCAGGCTAATGGGATTTAACATTAATTCTGCACCAAGCCTGAAAAGGTGGAAGAACAGGGCCTGGGGGATGAAAGGGATAATGAACTGAGAGTTGATGGAAGGAAACTTAATCGGTTTTAACAACAGAAGGTCGCATTTTGTTACCTTTATTTGGGTTGAGCAATAATCTTATTTTGACAATTTATGCCAGCTGATGACTTGCCCTAATCTTCGTTGGGACTGTTTTGGAGTCAGTCAGTGAAGAACGCAGCACTGGGGTGAGGGGCACAAACGTGTGGCAGAGGGGAGGTCTAAGTAAGAAAACTACAAAAGGAACGCATAAATCAATTAACTGATATAACTGGAGCTGACAAGACGACAACTGGGAGGGTGGGAGGCTGGTGTTCCCACTCACTGCTGTGCTCAACAGAGCTGCAACCAATACCGTCTTTGCAGAGATGAGATAAGTCTTTGCACTCATGAGATCAGAAGAGAACCAGTGTTTCACTTCAATTAAACAAAAGACTATAAAAAAGACATGTGAATATAAGCTAGGCATTCTGTCACCAGCTGCCAAGCTCTACTGCCTAGCAGATAGGAGGTGACCTGGAGCGACACCCTGGTTGCCTCTGCCCTCCCCTGTTGCAATGGTTCACAAACCTGGAGGTCCTCCAGGCACTCTGTGATGATACCCAGCGCTGGTATCTCTTGACACACCACAGGTACCAGTTTCACATACAGAAAAAAGATCAGGATGTTTCAGCCTTCAGCTACAGTTCTGTAGCTGCCACCAGCAACATGACTTGAGCCCTGTGGGAGCGGTTTCAGTGCCTACACGATACCACCTATACGAAGATTTAGCAACAACACTGACCTTCACAGAACATGCATAGCCACGGTTCCTGCAATGGAAACCATCTGGAAGCTACCTTGCACCTGACTGGCAAGACACATCCCATCTTCAGAATACAATGGTCTGAGTCAGTGCTAAAACATCTTCCAAGGCTGCCCCTATTATTTAAAGCCGTAATGTAAGACAAATAACCAATTTGGCGTTACAGACTTTTTAGCCTTCAGCTGCCCCAAGAAGGCATTGTTTCAAGATTACTTGCTAGAAATCATTTTGGGGCAGCAAACCTTTAAACAGAGATTGACTCTGTATTTGAAAAAGACTTGGCCCCAAACCAGTTCCTAATGTGCCAAAGAGTGCAATTATCCTGATGAAAGGTTAGGGATGCTTGTGCCTACAGCTGGTTCATCAAGTAATGCTGAACGATGGATATAATTAAACGGCATGCAGCAGAGTAGAATGTGTGCTACAATGAACCATTTAGAGTCTCATCCCCTCCAATCAGCCTGGAACTACAGAAGTGCAGTCACAAACACAGTCAACGGTATTCAGCACCGCTATTTATATGGAAAGGGATTCAGAAGTACCATATAAATGTATTGCAACTAATAGTGCTGTGAAGGGTGAGCAGAAATGAAGCATTCAAACGTAATAAGGTACAACTGTAAAAGCCAACTGGCCACTAATTCTACCTGGGATTGCACAGCAAAATGTAGGTCTTGAATTTCTGCACCATCAGGTCAAAGCTTCCACAGTATCTCAAGATCTAAAGTTTTGACTAGGTGGCACTAGTCAAGACTGTCAAAAAAAAAAAAAAAAAGCTGGGGAGAAAAAGCCACATTCTGTAGCACATCCCAAAGGATAAAGCATGCACAGAAGTGCCCTAATCTCTTCTGATCCACCCAAGCTCTGCAGCCCTGAACACGCACACAGGTATTACTTTTGGTCTACCGAGACATGAGAGCTGAGCCAGGCCTCCTCTGCAGCATTCACAGACTGATGAAGTGGGGTTCGTTCCTTGTAGAAGAGAACGAAGGTGAAGGAGCCTCTTAAGCAACTCCCATGTAAGGGAGCGCACTGGAAAATCTCAGCCTCGTGCTTCCCTCCTCTGTCCTGCAACCACCCTCCTCCATCCTACAGCTCCTGGAGCCTGTGGACTAGAGCATCAGCATGTGATGTGGTCTTAGGGACTTCACTGAGTGACGGCAGCAGGCAGACAGAGCAATGCTGGATGCCTCTGTACAAGTTAATACAGTATGTCCCATCAGCACTCCCCATAAATCCCAGGGAGCGAGGCAGCTGGTAGCCAGCTGGCTCTTACTTTGCACGGCAATTCTAGGGAAAAAGGAGTTTCCACTGGATCAGAGTAAAGGGAAGAGGCAGTTGGGACTGTACCCTTGTGGCACCCTTGCTCGGTAACTACAATGGATTACTATTGTATTTTATTTATACAGAAGCACTTTTAAAAAAATATCAATTGTTTCAGAGCAGCTTTAATTCTGTTGCAAAGTATTTCATTCAAATCAGCCCTTCAGCTCATTCACATGCAATAATCCTGAATAAAAAGAAAAGTCAAAGTGCATAATTTAATATCAAGATAAGACCAGAATTTACGTATAAAATGGTTGAAAAATCTTTAACATCAAATACCTCTCAACTCTTATATATTGAGCCCTGTTTTGGAGGAAAAGAGTTCATCTGTTCCTCTCCTTTCTATTTCAATATCATCACTGAAAGACTGCATCAGAACAACATTTTTGCTCACCCTTTAATGGTCTTTTGGTTCGCAACTATTTAAGAGTGACTTGGGAAAGGTATTATAGCACATGTTGTTGTTTCATCTTCACTTTGAACTGCCACCAAATATTATTTTGCAGCTGTTATATTGTAAGTGGCATCCTGAAATCTAAACCAAAAAGTGTCTTAATAGCAATTTCAACAGATTTTTAATTTCCTGAGGGAATTCAGAGAGGCCACGAAGGGAGAGCGTGTTTAAAAATGCAGTGCTATAATAGGCATGTTTCCCTCTTTCAAGCAGTTTCAGCTTTTGGAATTTGATGATTTTACTCAATTTTCTAAACAAACAAACAAACAAACAACCTCCCAAAACCCAAACCCCAGCTGATGAGAGACTAAAGAGTTTCTGCTCATAAAACCCCAGGTAAATACCATAAAACCTGTTTCCCTTCACCTTCTGTTACCCACCTCACAATTAAATCCACAGAGTAAAGCCACTTGAAGCAAAGTTGCAGGGGCGCGCACAGGGGAGAAAGTCACACTTGGGATTTCCCTAACGACCAGCATCCCACTACTCTCTCAAACCCCACTGCAGCTTCTTGCCCAGGAATGCAATGAGCCGCTGAGTACCATGGGAAGGGCTTGCCAGTATGGGACAGCTCATAGGGAATTATGTTAACCATGGATTTAAAGTACAAGCGCCATTCTGCACGAAGGACCCTTTTTTTGACTTGGTTACCCCAGACTATTTGTACACAAAGAGAAGTTCTAATTGAAAAACAGGTTTCATAAGTAGCCCTGGAGCTGTGAAAGAGAAATAGTTGAGCTGGCAAAATCCCTCATACTGCTCAATGCCTTCCTCAGCCCCGACACATCAGTTACTCTTACAAAAATACTATTTTAGATATTATTCTAGCATCCTAAAGACTGTGTTGCCTAGGAAGCAATGGTACACATTATCACAATATTTGTACTGTTATTGTTTATAGATCAAGAAGAATGGTATCCAGTGAAGACTTGCCTTTAACTCTTTTAGGAGATAGAAGTTTTTCTCAGTCATAAATAAGTAAAAAGTAAACGGCATCCAGAAGGCAAATGGCAAACAGATGAAAACCGTTTGGCTCTTCACTGGAGAATCTCCCTGTGAGCAGCCCCAGAGCCAAGACAGCAGAGAAGAGGATATCAGCCAGGCAGCCCAGCAAGTGCTCAGATGCTGCAGTGCCCATCAAACTGTAAAGCTTGGCATCTGGGGCTTTCATCTGCCAGGCGGTCTTCTGAGTGTCCTCAGACGCTGGCTCAGATGCTTCAGTTCACATAGGAAGAGATGAAGGGCTGAATGTTTAGCACTGTAATCAACTAGATAACGTGTTGCCAAGTACAAGGGTGCGTTGAGTAATACTGCTATTCTAAAAATGTGCTTTATTGATGCATCTTTAATCTGTATGCACTGTGGAGATGCCTGTATAGCCAAACCAGTCTTAATGTGGGGTGCGTTTATTTCTGTTGCCAGACTGAGGCTGCTATGGAGAAAATTTCTGAAGTACTAAATATCCCCAAAAGTAACTAAGAGCTGCAGATATCACAATTCTCCAAAAGCAAAAGCTGTTTTATAGCCTTAAACCCAGGAGGGGAGGTGGAGAAAGAGTAACATCAGCTGCTGTGGCTGCACAGAGAAAGGGTGGGTCTCCCATCACTAACATTTGCCAGGTTGAAGAAAATGTTATGTTAACACCAGATGTAAATAAAATTTTTAAGCCACATTCATTTCAACATTTCACCCCACCCATCTGTGACCACGTGCAAAAACACTGCTTTGCCAACCGCTGATAATTTCACAGTAATACAGGGAAGTGGGAAAGCAAACCAAAAATATAACCTTCAAAATATATATATAAATCTCAAGCAAATGTGCTGGCAAAGTGAGGAAAGAGGAGGAGAAAAGGTTATTTGAGGGATTTAAGAAAGAAAGCACATCTGAAATTCTCAGAGAATGAGGATTCAACAAAAATACTGATAAAAGTTCCTTTTTGGACAGGAAAAAAGATTCCCTGTGCAGCGTTAAGAGTGGATTGACGTCTGGCTTGCTAGATAAAGATATTCTGAGCAAACAAAGCTGCACACAATGTCACTGACAATACTGAGATAAAAACCTCAGGCACTGGCATCTTAACAGATGTTGTACTGCAAAAGCTAGCTGTGCTGTATTTCCATCTAGATGTATAGATATGATTTACCAGTGCTTCAGTTCAGGATAACATGTGAAAGGGCACTTTAAAGAATGCTGTATTATTTGCCTAGTGCCCAGTACATTATTCTAGTGGCAAGGCCTGCATTTCAGAGCAGCATTGCAACAGTTGGCTCCATATGGGGTGTAAGGTCAAATTCAGCCCTGGAAAGTCAGTATCTTTTCTACAGGCTTCTATGTCCATCACCAGCTTATATACTGCCAGGAAGGAAATATCTGTAAGAGACAGCTCTGAAGTCTGAATCTCAGTGAGACATAGAACTGTTAAATTAAATCAAGTCAAAATGATGGGGGGTGGGCTGCCTTTTGAGCCAATGGTTTTGGTGATCCTATTTGCCATTACACAGCTTCCATCAGCCCTGCTGGCTTTGAGATTTCTAAGTTCATAACCATCAAGAGGGCACAACTGGGTCTCAGACATTTCTCACAAAGCTAGTGTGCTGTATGTGAAAGTTACTTGTTTCAGTTCTAAGAAGAGATTTTCCTGCATTTCCAATATTGCATTTCAAGCCTGCACACTGCAAAAGCTGAGAAGTTTTGCAAAAGCAATGGACAGCTTGAGTCTGGTTTACTCACTCCATGCAAACTGTATTTTCTCACTTCTTTCCTCCCAGTCACCTGCTTCAAAGTTTCTGTCATGTGGTCAACTGCCCAGGTGTAGTCTGGGCAGGTCATGGTAAATTTGACAGAGAAAAAAATCATCCCTAATGTAGTTTATATGGAGTGGTAGTCACCCATGTTTTGCAGGGCATGAATCTGGGCCAGTAGTTGAAACAAGGAAATTGCTGTTCTCTCAGGTAGTTCTAGCACCTGAAAAATAACTTGAAAAAGTGCTGAAGCATTTTTCCCAAAGGTTGAACTTCTTTCTAAAACCTGTTGACTATAATTATTTCCACCTGCCACTAGGATGAAAACATGAAGACCTATTGCCTCCACTTCCACCTTTTCACTCTTGGCAAACATTTGCTGTGCAAGGACCTCGTTCAGAAGTCATCACTTTGGTTTTGTATTAATTCCAAAACTTCATCTGGCTGCTCGCAGAGAAGAATTTTAAGTAATTAATCATCCTCACAGCCATTTTGTCTTCAGTTTCCTTCTTTTATATCCAAATGCAGCAGCCTGGTATAGCCCCAGTGCAGGACCTGGCCATTTAATTTATTAGAGATGAAAGCTGTGAAGACGACAGATGAGTGAAAGGACAGCTTTATCGCTATTAGGCTCTCTATGACATTCAGATCTGGTGGGAGTTCAAATAAAACTGTTGATTTTGGGTGATTATCTTCACCAACAACTCTCTTAAAAAGTCAGAAGTGCTGGTCTGCTGGAGGAAATGCAGGACAGAGTCAGATGCCTTCCTGCTGCTAGCTGATTGGGCTGGAAACATTGACCTGAGAAAAAGGCTTACCTACTTCAAAGGACATCCCTCAAGTTTCTAAAGGAGCATTTAAATCTTTAGATGAATACTGCTATTTAGCATTAACAATGTTACCTTGACCATCAGAGGACGACACAATGAAACAGGAGCAGGTCAGTCCATAGTTCTTTGCTAGCTCATTTTTCTTGATTTCTGAGTGTGATTCTGACTGACAAAGATGATGTCCATAAATTACACCAAATTGGCACCTGTTTAAAGGACCAGCCCCCATCAGATCACCCCACTCACCCCCTGGAGTCTGTAGCCACCCTTCCCCGAGTGCTATTTGTATTATGATACATATTTCATTCAAGTTCCAGACCAAAACCTCTATCGAATGTGTCTCATTTCACCAAGTCTTCACAACACAGGCTTCTATGGAAAATACGGCCATACAACCTTTATCCTAAAATAGTACCAAACAGCAAAACACAAGTTGTTTCACTGGTTTCTTTTAAGTTTCTTTGTTATACGTGATTGCTCATAATTGAAAATGCAGTTGTATCTGCATTGCTAGCTCTGTAAATAAGCCACTCTATTTTCTTACTATTCTGAAGCACTCCCCAAGCTTCTGCTAATCATTTTGCTTGACCTTTTTAAAGACCAAGCATTAGCTGGCAATTAGATTTGGTGAGCCCTTTGGTGATTGAGGCTCAGTGATTTACTGTAAATTATAAATAGTTCAAATGTTTCACGATGTTTATTCTTTATACAAGCTTTGTGGCCAGGTAAGCACTGACATGACATTCACTGTTAAATGATCTCATTAAACTTCTTAATTTAAGTGGTGCAACACTTCACCTGCCACATTATCCAAGGACTCCTGCAATGCACATTAAATATTCAGCATCAATAGATGCTCTACCATAGTTCACCTTGTTGGGAGTGAAATTTCAGTCCCTGAACATAAGGTTGACTACCTGACACTGTTTGTCAGAGGCAATAAATAATGCAAATAGATACCCATGTAAAGCAAGAGGTTAATCAATAGATTTCCCACAGAGTTTTGAAAGAGGTTCTCAAAAGAAAAGACTTTAAATGATGAAAAAATACCACTAAAATTAAAAAGGAAAAGGAAAGAAGGTTCTGGTTTCTTTCATTTTTTTTAATGAATGCAGTGACTGTGAGAGATGATTTATTGAGAACCCTGAAGGCTTGTGCCCTTTTTTTATTCACAACCCCAGAGCAAAAGTAGGGGCAGTCACATAACCTCCAACCTCAGAGTCACTTGTAGAGGGTTTCTCTTTAGCCACTTCATCCCTCATTTTCCTGCTGAGAATGTTTAACAGAGCTGAATGGAGTCAATGTTGGATAATGCACCACAGCATTTCACTTAGGCCAATAAGTAGCATGCTGCCTCATGACTAAAGGGAAACTATTTTTGTTGGAGGCAGCTTTATGTCCAGACCTGTTTGCCAGCGAGTTCTACCGCAGTAACAACTAGAAGCACATGGATTAGGACCTCCTTTGTGCTAGGTGCTGGACCTTCAGAAAATAAACATTAAGGCATGAGGAAGAATAATAGGGTATCTGAATCTTCCTGGCTTGCATATGTTTTATTTTACACATTTTTAATTGTTTCCCTCCCAAAATGAATGGCTCTAATATTTTTTTTCTCCTTGCCTTTATATAGTATGATCCTTGACATTTGCTTCTGGATGTCTCTTCTGAAGGGTGAAGGGCTCCTAGCAATTGTAACGTAGCCTGTGAACATACCAGACTGCTCCCTGGACAGATTTAGGCTTCATCATATAGTATTAACCCCACATACTGAAAGTGTTTTTCTGACTTTTAAGGCTGGATTAGCTTTTATTATCAGAAGTAGTAAAGGTTTCCATGTTACAGATGGAACAGCAGATGGGAAGCGAAAGCTTAATGTGAAGCAGCCCTGGATAAAACTATTAATGCACAAAATTCATATGTTCTTATGCAGGGAAACCTAGCAAAAACTACTGCATTATGACTAACCAGTGAGAGATGTGTAAACTGCCCCAGCCCATTATCTGACAAATCATGGCATGAGGTCTGAAAGAAGGAAAAAAAACCCTCAAACACCCTATTTACTATTTCCTGGAAAAACAATCAGCTCTCTATGGGTATCCAGAGAGGCAGTGCCTTCCTAAAGATTATAAAGAACATTAATTTATAGCATCTCCACTATGAAAATGAAATGGACTCATATATATATTTGATAACATTTTTCCAGGGTTTATAGCTGTAATCTTCCATATTCAAAAAAATTTACAGTACCTGTAAGTTACTGTCATTAAAGTTGGAACACTTTTTACTATTTGTTGAAGTGCGTGGTGAGGAGAAGCAGCACATTTCCATCAGTGCTGGTAACAGAATACTTTGACAGAAAGGGAAGCGAGGACTTCAGACGCCTGCCCAGCTGCCGAGAGCTCACCACGCAGTGCTCAGAGCAGCTGCAATGGAGAAGCACGACCTTCAGGAATTTCCCCCATGAAGAAATGAGCGCCTGGAATTCTTCCAGCTGAATGGCTCTTGTTTAGAGTTTGAATGACTGCAAGATACCACGGCATTATTACAAAGAATCCATTAACACCGAGCTGACTACGGTCTACTCAACAAATCCTGTGATTGTTTATGGTGTTGTCTGTAAGTGACTGATCCCATTTGGCCTTGTGGTTTAACTTGTTCCACAGGGAACTAAGAGCACTTGAGACTGCCGCAGGTCATGGCCTCAGCATTACACAATGTTTAGGGTGGACTCAACACCACAGAAGGATAACTGGGTATATCTGCTGGAACTAGTCTATAATTATACTAGTCCTTCAGCAATTATTCTCCTACAATTTATTTTACTTGATTTAAAGTGCCATCACCTAACTCTTCCTTCATGGTCTTGCTTAGTTTTTATCATCAGTATAGTATTCCTCACTGAGAAAGTGAACAATAGGGAATAACAAGCTAATTTTTCCTGAAACTTGAGAGATATAGAGAACTACATGCTCTCCCTTACAGACAGGGATAATAGGTCAAATTGTTAGGTCTCTTCCTGCTGGACACCAAAAGTATTTAAATCAGATGCAACACGAAATATTGTGATTTCTTAATTCAAATCCCTGTGTCCTACCAATGCAATCTCCGTGACTCTCATGCACTTCCCTACTTTTAATCCCTGAAATGTATTGCATTTCACTGACCAGGCTTAGAAATGGGCACCAGCAATGAAGCCTTTTGGCAGTTCTCACAAAATCCTTCCTAAGGCATACACTCATGGGTTTTTTCATTTTTCACTTCAGTGGGGATTTCTGTCTGAGTAGCAGCTTCAGGAAGGGACTCCCACACTTTGAGAGAGATCTTGCAGAACCTAATCAGCAAAATGCCACAAAAGCATCTAAAATATTTCTTTTTTTCTGAGTATTAAAAGCATGTTATGTCATCACTCATCAGAAAATCACCCAAGAAAGTTACTACCCCTTTTATCAATTCATTTCAACATATAGGGAAACAGAAGTCACAAGGAGAACTTCCTCTTTCCCTCTTCTTGATAATTCTTATAGCCTAAAACCAACAGTTTAAGGAGACCTGTTTTTTGGGGCAGCTTGAGTCTTCTGGGGCTTCTTTTGGATGTAGGAGGGTTTTTTTGGTGGTGTTTGGTTTTGGTTTTTTGTTTTTTTTTTTTTTTAATGGACTAATGTAGTAAACCTTATTGAAGGCAGTTGTGGGGCCTGGGTTATGTAAATCCAGAAAATAAAATTTCACTTAAAATCACGAGCCTTGTCATGTGGTGGTGTGTGAAGTTCTTTACCTGACACCATCTGAATAAAGATATTCAGGCAATGGTTTATGCTGAAGATATTATTGACTCCTAGCAACTTATTTGTCATTTCTGCTTTCATTATCCTCCGCAGAAAAAGTACTAAAATAAGGAAGAGGAGATCATTACCTTCACTGAATCTATATTCATACCTTCAACACTTTCTGAGACATCAAATCAAACTGTTGATCAAAACCCTGGAAGGGAGGAATCTTCCATGCTTGGGGTTCGTTTGGAGAGATCCAGTACTTCGTGCTACTTTACTCATCCTCTCTTGCAGGTGCCCCTTGGTGGAAATAACGACTAAATAGTGCAGCCCCTGCTTCCTCAGTAAAAGTGAAGAACCAGTGCTGCTCGCCTGCTCACAGATGCAGTCCCTCCTAGCTAAGCAGCAGGCACACAGGGTACAGTAAGGTGATTGTCTCCTTGGCTAAAGTGTTGTTGTCGGACACCAGCCTCACCAAGGAGTCTTCTGCTATAAGACAGAAGAAACTGCCCCTCTGACCTCTGCTTCTTGCAGCACAGCACGGACATGTCATCCCTTATGTCCTACAATACATACTTCCTTTAAGAACAAAACATGTACATTCTTAAAATACTCATTGTACCTGATTGGGTAGTCGGCAGCACTGAGGTTAATGAAGAAATCCCATGGCCAGTCACTCATCTCCATTAAGTCCCTCATGGCCTGCAGGTAGGTGGACAGAAGACTTGCTCCTCCCCAGATAGTTGCCATTCTCCAAGGAGTGACTCTCACATTTGGGTACTGGTGGGCAAACTGGAGAACTTGCCGGTGCAAGTAATTGGATCGCTTTACAGGAGAAAAAAGTAATACATTCAAGTTACTCTGTCCAAAATTGTCCCTCCCTGTATTCACTCACCACCAACTCTACTTCTTCACTCACTGAGCCCTGCCATTACTTTGCCCTCACTCACTGTGGTGCACAACCTTCTTTTGCTAAATGCTAATTTGGAAATGTACAGAGATCCCTGTTTAATGCTCTTTATTACAACTACCATAACCACTAATCAGTGTAACTAGCTCTTATTTATCATCTGTCATCAGCAGATCCCGAAGGTCTTTCATAACGGAGGTGACTGTTACTACGTCCCTTTTACAGTGTGAAGTAAAGTAACTTGCCAAGGCACCTCGGGTCAGCTCTCCATCCAGTGGGCCACTATTATCAGTCTGCATCAACTTATCAATTACTGTTCACTAAATGTACAACAGACAGACATGGATAGATACTCATAGACATACAAGGAGAAATGAAGGCTGCTACATAGAGAAGATAACAAGAAAGAAAAAAAAAAGGGGCTCCAAGTATATAACAGATGGAGAGACAAAAAGTGACATGCATACTATGCAGCAGAGGTAAAGAGAAGATGAAGAAGATGACAAAGATGGGCAGATTGACAGATGGCGCGACAGGCAATTTATAACCAATGATATATTACCTTGTCAACATGAATGTAATAAAAATGGTCTTTATGGTAAATAGCCTTAAACATGCGCTGGAGCTGCCGAGAAGCTCTGCCATGAACAACCAAGACAAATGCGATCCTGACTGGGTTGGCTGGCATGTATTCTACGGAGTCCTCATCCCACTGTACATTGTTGTTGGCTTTTCCTGTTCAAAAACAAAACACAGGACATCTGAGTGTATCCACAGGGCAGGGGTGTAGAGAGCAGTATACATTTCACCTTGGCTCTTTCTTCAAAACCAGTTTCTCAGGAGAAGCGAGAACTCACAAGGGGTGCCAGCCTGTGTGCCATCAAGATCATACCCCTCTCCTCCATCATTGTATGGTCATCATACCATGGGCAGCAGCCATGCCAGCCTTCCCCATGCAGCCCTGCCTGCGTTCCTGAATCTGAACAAGGCTACATGAACACAGCTAAGTACCCAAATAAGTCGGACCAAGCTCTACCTGGGTACGTACATTTGTATCTTCAAAGGAATCACGTCAAAGTTTGTAAGCACTGTTCAAAGTATTAAAAAAATACCAAGGCCAACTTCCCCCCTGCTCCCCAGATATTAAAACCCCCATTTATCAAAAGATGCTCATTCCCATGATCAGCACAGCTCTGCTGAGAAGCTGGTGAAACTCTGTGAAAGCGGCTGAGGATTATCTCGACTGATAGCATTTATTTGTAACAGATGTATCCTGGAACATCTAAATGGCAACCTTACGGTCCTATTTAAAGTTTATGTTCATTTTATCTTAACAGAGAAATTTCTGGTCTCCATTTTCTAAAGCAAACACCACAGTGTAAGGTTAAGACAGGATGTACTGATGACCTGAAGAGCTAGAGGGACATTTTTACTCAGGAATCTAAAGTGATTTGGTTTTGGTTTGTATAACAGCTCAATAGCTCTTCAACTCAAAAACCTGAATACAATATAAGAAAAATACAGTTTTATCCAAAAACTGACATTAATTCTTCAGTTAAACAACCTCTTGAGTGCTCCAACTTTGTGAGGACCTTTCTCAGCAAAAATGATTTGGGAAGAACCTGAAATTTTTAGTATAAGCAGAGCAAGGAAGCAAAGTGCCTCAAAGCTCAAAAAACCCCTCCTGCCCCAATTTTTCTCTTGCATATTTTAACTTTTTCATTTTTTTAAATGAAAGGCAATATTATTGTCTCATAAGTTACTTAGCCCCTTCGCCCCCTCCCCCCACAAGCTACAAGTTTTCAAAGTCCTAAGATCTGCCGAAGCTAAATGTGAATCTGCAGGGGCAGGGGAGCTGGGCTGGGTTTTGGGCATCTCAAGACTCCTTTTGCAGACAATGGGGACACAATAGGCTTGTGCTAGGTTGCAGGATGAACTTGAGGCTGCACCTGGGCAGTTATCAGACAGCGTAAGTACAGCCACAAAGCCCACTGTGCCTTCCAAAACATCTACAGTTATTAAAAAAACATGCTCATGTCTGTTTGATTTGATACAAGGAACAAGAAAGAAGGCATTTGCCAAGTGTGAAGAGAGAGTAAGCAAGAGGGAAAGACACTTTTTCCCAGGTATTGGAAACTGGAAACATATTTTGATAAAAGTAGACAATACAATTTTTAAAATGTATTAATTATGAAACAAAAAGTTGGACATAGAAACAAGGCCTTTGTCTAATCATTCTTGTTGCACCTTTTTCTTATTAAAGGGAGTAGCATGAATTCAGAAAAAACAGACCAGCTGAAAGTTTGCAGAGCGCTGTCTCAGGTTACCTGCACAGTTTGGTCCCCTTAATTGTACTGAAATGTCATGAGTAATTGAAACACTCCTCTTAGACAACCATGAGAGAGAGATATCCTGCTGCATTCCCCCAGAAAGCGATGGTTTCAACACCTCCCATAATCTTCTCTTCAAGTTTTATCTCCTTAGCAGTGCTTCCCTAGCACACTTGCTTTAAGTCAGAATCTGTTCTTTCCATCCTGGAGGTCCAGGAAAGTTGTGTGTGTAAAAGATGTACCCAGTCTCTGGAATAAGGCTCTTTGACGGACTATATGCGGGGCTAAAAGCAACTATGTGCTGATCCAGGAATATATATACATACTTAACACTGGAGAGCCTACAAAGTCCCAGAGGCTCACTGCCCTATGCGAAAGACCCTTACCTCTCTGCAGCCCCTCAAGAAACATATATCTGCAGTAGTATTGCTCATAAATTAATGCAACTTTGTTGCCCCAGTCGCATTCAGCCTACCCATCAGGAAATTTCTAACTCCATTGCATCACTTGTAACTTTAAATGGGACACCAACAACTTAATTGACATTTCTTTAAAAAAAGCTCCACCACTAATTCAATAAGACTCGCGTGAACAGCATTAAAAGATTAGAAAAAAAACCTAAATTTAATTTTGTCTATTATTTTCAGTTTGTTTATTATGGCAGTTTGCCTATGACTAGTTCTACTGTTTCTCCCGCATAGCTGATGAGCTTCCCAACGTGTGTGCTTAGGACTTTTGCACAGCAACAGGGACAGAAAGGGACTGTGAAAGAAAGAAAGAGTGCTTGCAAGGAGAACTGGTACAGGGGAACGAAGAGCAATTGCAATTGTTAAAACAACCCATTTTTCTTTTAAGCTGCTTTCATTTCAAGCTGATGATGTCCCATCAAGAGACTCAAATATTTTTAGTGGTTTTCATTACATTTTTGGATACCTCTTTTCTGAAATTAGTGGCTTTCTGCAATCGTATGTAGAGGGGGAGGGGAATTTAAAATAGCCATATTGTGGGTCTTTTATTTTAAACTAACTTGCTTTCAATACCCACACTATCATCTGTCTAGGACTTACTGAGAACAAAATCCTCCCAAATTTTCACCTGAAATTCCACCTTACTTCACTGGGTTTCTCTAATAAATTCCTATAGTGACTTATTTTCCTCTCTGCTATTTTCCTACTCTAACCTCTTTTTCCATGTGCTCCTTCCTTCTTTCTCTTTTAGGTTTATGTTTTTATAGTCCCATTTTCCACCTGCATACTATTATGGCTTCTTTAATCTAATCCTATTCTTGCCTGCCTGGAATTTCATGAAAGTAAGAACACTGTATTTTTTCCATCTGTCAGAACATCAGCTACTTCTGCTCTATACTCTTACTTCCCTGGCTTTAGCCCATGGCTGATTAGCACCCTCTATTCTGCAGACTACTCCACTGATAAAGAATCAGCCGGGTTTGCAAATAAGATGAAATTGGCAGGAAACATTCAATTGAGATTCTGCTTAGTAAAAAAAAAAAACCAGTAGTACTTCAGAGCTGTATGAATGATGACAAGATCTGAATAGCTCTAGCCACTGCATTTCTATAAAATTTGTGAATACTAAAGTCTTGTACATCATGTTAATGCCTGCATATTAATGACCTGCCTCTCATGCAGGAGCGCATCCCCTTCTGGGTGTTAGGACAGAAGACACAGAAGATGCATGAGACTATTTCACTTACCATTCAGCAGTGATAAAAATCAAAAACGATTTTAAGGTAGAACTTGCATCTGATAGCTACTTCAGTGCCATCACTATGTTGCCATTTGCCACATGCACTAAAGCTCACTCATGGTGCTAATTCAAGTGGCCTCCACCCTCAGTCACTTCAGTCGAACAAAAAGCTGTTGCCAAGATCACCTTTCTCTCCCTGGCCCTAAAGAGCTCGACAATATTTTCACCTCTGTTCACTTTTCTCCTTGCCCACCAGGTACAGAGGAGTCATGGGCAGCTTCCTTCCTCCGCAGTGCTCCCTACACTCAGCCTTCACTACCACTTGCCATTATCTGCCTTTCCAAGAAAAATGAGTCAAGCCAGCACAGGAGAATTCCCATCTTCTCTTCCTGCACCAGTTGCTTGGGACTGGAGCTGCACCCATCTCACATGGAAAGCTGCTCTGAGTGCGAGCACTGCCTGTTGAATTAACTTTCCTACGTGTTTAGGGAACTTCATTTTTCTAGGACAACTTATGCAGATCGGTGTTTTACAAAATGTAATAAAAAGCCCCAATATTAATACAAGGTAAAGCAAAACTGTGAAGAATATTATGTTACATTTACATCTTGCGAGCACAGCTCTAGCCTCAGAAGTAGCTTCACACATATGACTGAGTGGGGAAGAGTGAATGAAGTGTCCTTTTTGTGGCCATCTGGCACAGGTGAAACAGTAGCTCTGGCCTGGAAGCAGCAGGACTTGTCTTAAACTCCCTCAGATTTTGCTGTTTCATTACACAATGCAAACAGTGGATATAGGAGTGATTTCTCATGCCGCCTTGCTTCAGAGAAGCTGCCACATGGAATCTCAACAGAAGTGGCAGCGCTTAACCAGCTCATAACGGACATTTTCCAGCCCTTGTACCATAGCAAATTTATGGAATACATGGAAAACAAAATGTGGCATTTTGCTCTGTGACCAAATGCCTTTCACAAACTTACTGAGAAAAACGAAAGTTGCCCTTCCTGCTTCTTGCTCAAAGCATGACAGGACTCACATCAACATGTGCTAGCAGAAAAACTCGTACAGGTAACAGGAGAACCTCAGCTTTAGTGCAATTTCAACTTGAACCTACTAGAGCCCAGAGAAATCAATATTCATAATTAAGAGTCTAATCTTCAACTATTGCAGTTTTACTAAATGCCAGAATAATAAACATAGCGCAATCATTTTCATATTTGTTGTGGTCCCACATTATGGTCAATCACCCACCAATATGACTCAGAGCCAACCTGCTAATCTTTTAATTCTATTGCTAATTAATGAGATCATCAGACTTCTCTAGCAGCACAAAGCAATCTTTTAATGAATTTTGTGAGCCACATTATTTTGTGTAAATCAATCCATCAACTTCTATTCTCAGCTTGGTATTGTCCTGGCTGTTCAACAGAATACCTCTGTGCAGAGATACCTGGATGCTGCTGACTTCATCTGAACACAGCTGCGTGTGTGTACTCTGCCTTGATAGCATGAATCAATGGATAGAGGACATCAGAAGAGTTATTGATGTGTAGTTCAGGACACTATTTACTGCTATTACATCCATAAATGCAATCAGAAGCCCTGTCATCATAGCGGGAGTACTAGCCATAATCACTCCGAAGAGGCAGAGCTCTGCAGTCCCTACTTAGACTCACAAGAGCAGCCCCATTCCCTCCAGCAGGACCATTTCTGCAACAGCCAGCTGAGTGGTAGTCGCTGAACTTGGATTTCCACAATAAACTCCTTCTTTTCAATTGCTCAGAACTCATGACAACACAGCAGGTTAAAAATTTCCAGGCTTGGCTTTTGTCTGGAAATGTTTTCCACTTTGGTTACAGCAAAAACAGTTTTGCCTTGTTCAAATGGTGACAAGATTAAAAAAAATAAAAATCCTTCATTTAGAAAAAACCAATTTTTGTAACAGACCTAGTAACAGAAGTAGTTGGAGTTATATAAAAACAACAAAAAAACTTCCCTGAGCAATTTACCAGTGAGACATCAGGACCTGATGAGAAGTCTTTGCCTGATAATAGCAATATTTATCTGGACTTATCCAGAACTCTTGCTGGAGTTAAGGCCCAACGATCCATTACAGCAAGTGCCTCGTTTGCCATCAGGCTCAAGAGGGGATGTTGTGTCTTCCTGCAGCACCCTCCAGCAGACACCTTGCACAGGCAATGTAACTCCTGAAGCACAGTGTGTGTTAATCATACATAGATGGAGAAGCAATTTTTCCTATGCCAGAACCTAGAAAACTATCTTTAGTAACATTAATCCCACCTTTGGGATACCAGTTTTCACCTCCAGTCTAGGAAATGATTCATTCATTTCCATGGTGGCCCTTGCAAACATCTTCAGTGAAAGAAAAGATTTTAGGTGAGTGCTGATTTTTTTTCTAATTATTATTACTATTTATTTGTGAAATGCCCACTGGTCTATTCACTGTGTATAAGACCCTTCTGGCAAATAAGGGTATTCACCAAAAAGTAGGCTGAGCAGCATGTGCTATTTTGGTGAATATATATACTGACAACCAACCAGCCGCACAGAGCTCTGTATCACAGACACGTCCTGCTTGCTACAAGGCCATTGCCTGCTTTCCTGTGCTTCTAAGAAGCAGCATGAACTAACTGTGTTCAGCATGTCAGGAAATCAGCACCTTTATGTGCCAGCTGAACCGAGCTCATCCGCAGTCCAGGTCAAAGAGGGGCTGGGTTTCACCTCTAGCGAAACAAACCAAGTTCCTGATGAAGATAATTAGCATGACCGGTCATATGTGTGCCTTCTTTTAGTGGGTTTTAGCTTGCTCAGCAAAGTAAGAGAAGTGACATTAGCTGAGATTATCTCTGTGCAACTGTCCACAGGGATTTGAGAGCAATATTTATGGTTTACAGAATTAAATGTTGCTAGTTACATTATGTAGATTTCCTTAAAATTGCTGTTACCCATACTTTTTATCTTTGAGTTAGTGTTGAGCAGTTCAGATAAAATTTCAGAAATCATGCTGCTATTGAAAAGTGGATATTCAATTTTTTTGCAGTAATGTTTTATCTCAACAACCCCGCTCTAGTATTTTTCATTCTCAGACTCTACCACAAATTACAGAAATAATTTATGACCCTTTGTAAGTTCATATGATCAAGTAACCCATAAGCAAAAATCAATGTGAGGTAGGCGGGAAGCAGAGAGACATAATTTACAAGCACTCGATGCCTAGTTCATTTAACATTAAATAGAGAGTCCAGTATTGTTCCTTCCATGCTGAGCAGAAGCCCTGGCTTGGAACAAAGGGGCTGCTGATGTGGGTATTTTGAGTCTGCTTTAATGATTTCAGAGGGTGACAGTATAAACTTAGGGAAGTCAGAGGAGAGGAACCCTGCCTTACAGCTGGACAACTCCCTTCAGAAGATCACTGGAAATTTCTCTACTGTAAGTCTGTGAACTGAGAAGCAGCTCTGCCTCCCTGCAGAATTTCATATAAAAAGGGAAATTCTCTGTCGTTACAGATTTAGGTTGAGTTCTTCTGCAACCCCTGTACTGGACATATTTCTACCTTGCCTATGAACAGAAAAATAAAGTGATTGAAGGAAGGAAGGAAGGTAGGAAGACAGAGGACACAGGCAGAACTGTTTCATATTCACAGCTGGATTGTAAGAAGATTAACTGTTTCTATCTTTTCTCGATGACAAAAAAAAAAAATCTGTTTTGGAATTTGAAGGAAAGCATTTCCATCCCAGCTTTGTCATCCTTCCATTATAGCTACTTAACATTTGTGCTGCATGCACCACTTCCAAGACTCACTCAAGAACCCACTGGGGCATGTATCATCTGTTAAGCAAATCCAGAAAGTCACACCCTGCACCAGAAAACTTTGTGGCTGTTTTTCACATGATTTGAAGGACTCAAGGTAAATGAAGAAATATAAGAACCTTGAGAACAAACACAGAAATCTTTTGTATCACAAAATCTGTGAAAGCAGTTGGGATAACACAGGACTGTTCAAAATCAATCTCGGTACAGAACTTCAGGTTTTGTGTACGTGCACGTGCTGCAACAGCACATTTATATCCACTAAATTTCAAACAAAACCAGGGAGCATTTGGTTTGAAGCAGCCTGCCATATTTCAAACAAAAACTTTGTTCTGTTTTGCAGTCAGTCTTGAGTAGTTACTGAAACCATTTTTAGAATTTGCAAATGACCGACTAATTATCAGATACTGCTATACTGCACTTGCAACACAAACTAACTTAATTTACCACGATACTTATCTAGGCAGGCCAATAATCACAGCAACAAGCTGGCTTTTCTGACTATTCTAATTATGAAAACGGTAGCATCCTGGGAGACAAATCTCAATTATTTGCTGGAGTGTGTTAGCCAAGCATTCTCTCCCTTTTCCCACTGACTCTCATGAATAAATAAAGAACACTCAAAAGCAACAGTAAATTAATTAGTGTTGAATTAGAATGAATTTCCTAATAATATTTATCAAATCAATTAACAGCCAATTAGCATATCATGATCAGTGTTATTAGGGTGAATATAAAATGCCTTCTAAGTGAGCATTAGGTTATTTTTACTATATTCAGTGACATTACTGGACTTTAGAAAGGTAATATAAAGCAGATCCAACAACAGATACAAATATTCCTTGCAAAGACTATTCACTCTTCTCGCACCTTATACTTTTGTTTGACTTAACATTTGGGAGATAACACTCTTGGAAACCATGAAAAAGAGAAATACCACTATTTACAGGTACCTGTACCATTACAGCCCCAAGAAAATGCTCTAAGAGACATTTTTCCAGCTTGGCTCTCAGGACTACCAGCAGCCCATTTAGAGAGGGACCCCAGCTCATAGTCAAAACTTGTGGAGACCAACCAGATAATCAATGAAACCTGGAGTAATTCCTGAATGCGCCAGTTCTGTGACAATACACTCAAGAAAAAAGAAAAAAAAAAGCAGTCCTGTCTTTTATGGTTAACATAGAAGGCATGAAGGTCGTCTTAATGTGTGAAGCCACCCTCCTTTCCCAGCGAGCTCCCTGCAGCATGAGACACTTCATTCAGGTCTTATGGCCCAAGAGCTGACCCCGCCCAGCAGAGCAGCCACTGTACCAGAAACCTTCTGCTCATTAGGAGAGGAGAGGTTACAAGAAAGAAAAAAATGCAGTGAAAGGGCTGAGATGAGGCACGTGTTTAGACATGTTATCCACCACTGATTGCTGCTGAGGATGCTCCTTTCAACAGTCCAAAACTGATGAGAACAGGAATTTTTCAGATGAGATAAGTCATCCCACCACTCCTGATAAAACTGAAGACAAACTCAAACCGAAGCATTCATAAAACCTCACCCACTATCTGCATTTTCTGGACGCAACTACAGCCATGTCAACAGCACTCTGGCTTCCACAAAACCAGCACTGCAGTGGTGGGAGGTACCCAGTTCAGCTGGGCAGCTTGTTTGGCTGGTGCAGACTATGGGCCACCAGCACACCCTTCCTGCAGAGCCCCACTAGGGCGGCTGGTGACTGAGCTGCTCGCAGTCCCCTGCTCCTTTGATCAGTGGCAGCGTGGAGATTCACACTGCCCAAGTGCACCAACATAATTTAAGTGCCTAATTCAACACATCAGCCTCTCCAAACAGTCTGTGGAGACAGAAGGACTCTCCAGAGGCTGTTCAAGTGATGGCAATAGAGGCAGAGTTGGCCAGAGTGGCAACAAGGCTCCTTTACAAGGCTTCTTTCTGCTGAGAGACTCAGGTTTCTCTCAGGCAATAGCGGTGGACTGTATGTACATCAGTCTCCTCCTGGTACAGTACAGCTGTTGCCTGGGGACATGTGTGAGGGAAGCCCCAGCGGTGCTCCCAGGTCCTTCAGTTTGCCCTTAAGAACACCTAAACTAGATTATCAACCACTGATTTAGGTGGCCTGAATTACCTGAATTTATTGCCATCACTATGGCAATAAAAGATGCATGAGATATCAGATTCATGTACGTGTAAGTACCATAAATAATTATAAGCCGTGTGTGTGTATACACACATGGTATACACTGGTAGGTTACTTACAAAATGGAATTGAAAAATTTAAACTAAAATGCCACACCTAAAAACTAGCTTCCCACTGAAACAAATGCAGCTTCTGCATTCAGAGTGTACATTTTTCAGCATGTGTGCTGACACATATTGTCAAATATCCTTTATGTCAAAGGATACTCGTAAGCAATGGTTTTCCCAAATGACCCAAAGCAAATCTCCTCCCAAGAAAGAGAGCTGCAGAAGCACAGCCATTCTGTTTCTGCAGGCTTTCCCTTGCAGAACCTGTGATTTCTTGTTATCTCTGGTCAGCAAAACCAGCACAATATGGGGATGTTAGCTCTGCAGATCACAAGGCTCAGCTCAGCTGGTACTCCCAGCAAGACCAGGACATTTGCAGCCTCCCTGCTTAAAGTTCCCCAGCTTGTCACCCACTGCTTAAAGGGTCCTCAGGTGACACAGTCGTTTTGATAAGCAGAAGTGGGAACCATTAGACAGGAATTAGAGCACTAAACGCTCTTCAGAGATCTGAGCCTTCCCTTAATATTAGCATTACTCTATATGATCATTTTACTTTCCTTTGTATTATGTGCATTAAATCAGCTAATTCTGTGTAATTTAAATTTCTAGAGACGTACATGTCCTTACCTAGTCTACCTCATACTCCCTACATAAAGTACTTCTCATTTGTCCATCTGAAGAGTAACACATTCATTACTTTATCACTGATGAGTTCTTGTACTTCAAGAAAGCTTGTTACCATGTGTACTACTTAAAGGATGAGTGTGAATAATTTTACCCTACACAGAAGGTAAAGAGGACCAATTTTTTCTTAGTATATCACTTGTCAGACAGAGAAATGCAACATAATTATATTGTGACATTTCCAACAGCAAATAGATTCTATTGTACGCAATTAGCATGGGTTCCTTTGGCAGACTTTAAAAGATTGCTCATATGGCATGCTAGGTTACAGTAACATTTGACACCACATTACTTTAGCTAGATTTTAACATAAATGGACAGGTCAAACCACAGAAGAAATAGATGGATGTTAATTCTTGCACAGGCCACCCTTATACTGCGAAACTGTTCATTAACAGTGAAAATATTCAGGAGGTAAATATGCACATTTTTAGTAAAAGCAGCCACTAGTGACAATAAATACTCTGGATCTAAAAAAAAAAAAAAAGGGGGGAGATTTTTGGTCTGTGCACTGTGTATTACAACCTACATCTCTCTTCCTGGAGATGGGAAAGGTAGAGCTGGGCTCTCCTTCCTGGCTGGAATGCTTTCCAGAAGCTGCTTCTGATCAAGAGGGATTAGTAGAGATGGTTTAAGAAGAAAAATCATTGGCATTAATCCTCTAAACATTTCATAGCCAACATATCTTTAATACAATCCCTCTAATCCAATTAGGGTGTCTTGAAAATCTTATCTTGAATTCCATGCTTCATTGTGATCGGTTCTGTGCTAGTGAAACATCCATTTACAAGACAGCTGCTAAACGCCTGCTCTGCTTTCCAGCCTGCTCTTCACCCTCCGCTGCAACTAAACCCAAAGCCTGCCCTCGAACAGGCTGACTCCAGTCCTGCAAGTTGCTTTAGCAGTAAACACGTGTGCCCTGACACTTTAGTCAAGGTGAGCATTCCCAGCAATTTCAAAAGCAAGCTCGCCACCCAGAAAAGAGATTTTTCAATATTAAAAACTCTTTCATTCATAAACATATAATTAAATATGCATGAGAAGCTGAAGACATAATTTTACCTCCCCATCTCACACCTGAAAATCAGTTACTTAGAAACTTCACTAATAAGAGGACTACAGCCTTAGCAGGTATGGGTATGGATGCTGGCCTTTTAACATTCATCCCTTTGACACAATAGGGAAAACAAATCCTAATACAACGTTTTTGCAAGCAAGAAAAAAGTAACTACTTGTTACATAAGCTTGATTTTTAAAATGTTCTCATGAAAATTAGTTGGATTGCTTTTCACAAGGATGTATATTCACACTTATCTTTATGGGCAAAGAATAGAAAGAAACAGCGTAGTCTTGTTGCTAAAATAAAGGACTTTCCCTCTATCGCTCCATTACGGTACAAGAACCACCCATTAACATACCACTAGAGGAAAACAAAGGAAAAATCAAATTGCCGGCAATGGAAAATGTTTAACAAAAGCAAAATACAGTGATGTTTCTGTATTTCACTAGACTTTTCAGTTTTGTTGTTAAAAAAAACCTGAATGTGCAGAAAATATCATTGTATTGACTAAATAAGTTATTGGCTGCTGTTAAAAGCATCTGGGGAGAATTTGTATGTGAAATACATGCTTGCAATAATACCATAATTTATAAACCAGAGTTATAAATTTCTCTCAGATTTTAACAAGGCTATGATGCCCCTGGACATCAAGGAACTGCTTAAACAGTAACTTGTAGAAGTCTGCTCTATACTGCAAAAGATTAATATCTGTGCAATGTTTATAATAAAAAAAAATTAATGCTGACCTTTTACAGACAAAAATAACAATGTATATTATTTCTAAATTTATTTTAGCTCTGCTCCTCAGAGTCAGTCTTCCCATTCTGCAACTCTCCACTTCATGTTAGCAATCAGAGGCACTATATTTGGCACCAGGCACTTACCATTCACTGCAGTTGGAACTGATCTTGCCCTTCCAGTGTTGCTGCCTGCGTGCTGGCAAGGTTTTAGCAGGACCTTGGCTTCAGGGAGGCTCTGCTTGTGTGCAGCCTATCCCACACCACTGAATTTGTGGAGTTTGGCAGAAGTGAGCATGGATCTCTAGGAATAACTTAACGGTGCAGCGTACTATGAGACAGGGCACATGTCCAAGTAGTTATGCATTTTAATTTGGTAAAGCGAGTGCTAAAAAATGCTTTGAAGCTCTAGATGTAATTCAGTAGCACTGGCTTCCAATATAATTGGTTTTTTTTCCTGCCACCTGCTCACTCATACACAAGCTCTTTGACAACCCCTACCACAAGGAGAAGCTTAAAAAAACAAAAAGCAAACAAAAAAAAAAGCTTGCATTCAGATGTAATTCAGTTCCTTCTTCTCTAAAAAGATGGAGCCCCAAACTAGACAAATTAATTCACAATTTGGTTTTTATGGTACCGTAGGGCATAAAAATCATCAACTGGCAGCAAAACTGCTAAGCAAAACTAATTTAGGACATGAAAAAGTGCGAAACACAAGAAACATCTCACAGATTGTAAAAAGACATGTTTATTTAAAAAAGAGACTGGGGAAAATAAGAAATATTGGCAGAGCATAGCAGTAGCAACCGAAAGACTCCCTGGCTGTCAGCTGGTTAATGCTTGCCATTAACTGCAGATTCCCAAACTGAAGAGCAAGTGCTCCGCAGCCCTCAGACACCAAGCACCTGAGTGACAGCAACTAAATCAGCATTTCGGGGAGGTTAAGCCAGTTCTTCCCGTAATCAATATTTTGAGCATCCTCAGGAAGAAGAGGATGAGGAGGTAGAGAGGGGAAGAGAAACAGGGAAAAAGCCCCAACAGGTTTGTTGCAAAAACAGTTATATACTTCACTATCTGCAAGGGTAGGATCAGTAAGGATCCTAATGCTAGCACTTCAAGTAAAGAAAGGTATAAAATCACAGCACTGAAGAATCAGGAATTTTTGAGGCCTCCAGTTATAGCAAGGTCTCCAATTACTATTGCAGCTGCTGCTGCAAACACTTCTCAGTGGCTGTGAACTATCAGGGACTCATCCTTCTCATAGCTTAAAAGCAAACCCCCCCCCCTAAGATTATTTTTAATTGTAGCTAAGGATAGATATTACTTTTTAAGGCAAGGCATTAGTTAATGAGTAGTAGCAACATAATTATTTTCAGCTGATCTGCTGGACTCATTTCAGTCCATCTCCTGCTATGCAGCACAAGTCACCCATCTGAAATGAATGCAGAATTGACAGTGTAAAATTAGTATCAAAAGAGAATTAGCATGTCTGAACCAAATTCTGCTAAGTTTGCTCATGTTCCAGCTCTGAACAATTCTTGATCTATATAAATGCAGATTAACTTTGAGCTTCCTTAACAATCCCCCATTCTAGCTAAAAGAATCAAATACAACTGAGCTGCAATTTCCTTTAAATACAATTTCTTTTCCAGTATCTTTATTTTGACATTAGAAGAATGATAAAAAAAATCTCTTTATGTTAGTTCCCAAGACAGTATTGCTAGAAGGCGAACGGTTTACTCATACACAAACCACTCACTCTCTCCCTTTCTTCTGTAAGACTGACAGGGCAGAACCCATCACCTGGGCCCCACTAAAGCTGAGTCATTTTTGAGTATCCTTCTCCTTCTGCCATAGCGACATCTCCCTCTGGAAAACTGTTCCCTACTGGTCTGAGCACCTGGGTCCTGCTACACTAATTTGAAGTGTTGGAAGGCAGTAGATCTGATTAATACTGTCAAAAATATGGGCCAAAGTAGCCCGTTGAGAATGCTTAGAAGAGTCTGCAGTGGTATAACTTATTTTTCCCCAGGCAAAGTTGTGATTCCTTAGCAGATTCTGCCCATGACTCCTTTTAAAAGTCAGCTGGTTTTGCTGTAACCTTGCTTTAAAACATGTAGTTGTATATTCATATCTAATCAGTTTGAGTATTTATTTCTAGGGTCAGCAAAAAGTTTTTTTCACACTCGAATCACCGACTCATAGATTACCTTGAGTTGGAAGGGACCTCTAAGGATCATTGAGTCCAACCCCCTTTTCCTGACAGGACTACCCTAAAACTAAATCGTATGACTAGGAGCGTCATCCAGATACCAACACGCATTTACTTCAAAACATCCAATATCGGCCTGCTTGTCTATAAAACAAACCGCAGTGTGCAAATTGCGCTGCCTACGCAAGGACCGCACAAAATAACTGCTTATTGAAAATACTGCACCTAATTCTTAAAGGTTAAGAAGAAAGCATTATATTTCCTATCAAAGCCAGGTTACTATTTAACTATTCTAGTTTATTAATGTTAAACAATTCCTTCCCTTTTTATGTGTATATTGAATTTAATGATAATGCTTATCATCAGCTGAAAGAAGTTTTTAACATTCCCACCAACGTTGACTATTATAAGAAGAAACCCAGAGAGAGCATACCTCTAAGGCAGTACTTCAAGAAATTTCCTCAGAAGGAAATCTTTTAGAATACTTCAGAATATTATTTTAAATATGCAAAGTGAAGAGAAAACACAGTTTGCTTACGACACGGACCTTACTGTCACAGTAAGTACCATCTTTTCCTTATTGTAAAATCACTTTCAATTTCTGGAATGACTTTATGGAAACTAATTCAATATCTTATGACAACAAATGCTTACCATTCAGCAGGACAACTTTCAGAGAGTTGAAGACAAATCTGAAATAGAATGCCTCTTTGCTGGCAACCCTTTTATTGAACAAAGTCACTCTCCAAATCCAAAAGTCAACCAGTATGGAAAGGGTTAATATTATGTTAAATGAAGAAATACTTAAAAATAACAATTACACCTGACGCTATAATTACATTGCCCTAGTGTATAATCCCAGAAGAACACAGAGACCTGTTGCCAAAGGTGATTTAAGTGTTAATATGAAACCCAACGTGTGCTCATTTTAATTACATATGTGCCTGCTGAGAACATATGATAGAGTCCAAAAAGCTAATTCATTGTCAGCATGACAGCAGGAACTAATATTAAATCTTGCACACCAAGTAAGTTTTCCAGATTACCAATTACCACACAAAAACAGGACGCATTGCAAATGTGGTAATCAGCATGAAAGTAAAATGCTAACAAAATATTGCTAAATAGAGCTCAACTCTGAGCCATCAGTGGGTATAAGAAATCTCCAAATAGTTCATCCTTTCTTTTCAAAAGCAGCAGCGTTCAGTTGGTCTAACTCTAACCCCCTTTACCCCAGAGTTACACTGACTTTCACCGTGTTGATCCTCACTGGCACTGTAATAAAGTGGTGACACTGCTGTCTATGAACCTCATTAGTTAAAGTACACATTAATTGTTAATTCTCTTTAGCAATATATAACAGCAGTTCAAAGCAGATTTTGGATTGGCTTTTTTTTTCTTCCTTTTTATACTTAGCCTTAAATTTTCTGCATTCCAAAGATATTACTGAGTGTGTTTGTGTTCTCTTCTCACATACCCCTGACAGGTTTCTGGCACTGAAATGATGTTAAGAGTCAGTTTATACCTTTTAACCCACACCAGCATGCTAAATGCATTTTGATTTACTTTTAATTATGGACATATTCGTGCATCTGTCAGTATGTTCTAAAGAAAGTGCCTGGAGTACGAAGAGGAGAACCCAGAGCCAATGCACACCGATGGGCTAACCCTGGGGATGAGAGACATAAACACAATTTTGAAGGCAGCAGAGACCCAGCCAATACATCTAACTGCATCTTTACCTGCCTTTTTGTTACTTTACTGATGCATTATTAATTAGTAACTACTGAGCCTTCCCAACAGAGCATTTTAAATAACAGTTGAATTTCTTTATGGATAATTATGAATCATAAAAGTATGTCTGCATGTTCAAAGCAATAAAACAAGCCCAGGTAGTGAGCCTGAACCGCAGGGGAAACTGCTCTTTGAAGCTGGAAGTTTTAGGGATGCTAAATGCTTACTGTATAGTATTACACAATTTCCAGTCTAACTTAATCCAATTAATCTGAAGAAATGTAGGATTTTCTGTGTTTTGCCTCAGCATAGGCAAATGCTTTTTGAAAGGAATATGATGGCATTTTAGAGAAACTGCAGGGTCGGTTATACTCATTGCTTTATCCAAATGACGCTACTCCAATTTAGGCCAGCTGAAAATTATCATTTTCAGTTCTTAGCTAAGATAATGAAAAGAAAATTGTCAATCACAATTCTTTCTACTCAAGATTTATGCAAATTACGAAATATGTTTCATCAGCTTTGAAATGTGTTATTCAGGGTTTTCACATTCTGCTTAAATTCTGGACAAACTCTGTAAGTTTTGAAGGTTTATTTAGGCCAGCTTTATGCTATTGCAGATGGATAGTTTTAGATACAGGTTGAAATAAATTTGTAATACTCAAAGATGAAAACTCATTGGAAGATCCTATTTATCCATAGGATAATTTTTTCCATCTCTACCTCAAAAAAAGTAAAAAGACTCCCACTATTCAAAGAAAATTGCAGTGTTAGCATTAGCAATATCGCCGCCCTTAAGGCAGAAAGGAACTTGCACTTCCCGTTCACTCTTCACTAGGTTTAGTTACCATCTGAACGAGGATTTTATTTTTTTGCCTATTGACTGTGCTTAATATTTATTTTCTAGTGTTTAAACTTGTACACAGACAGCAAAAGGGCAGCTTGAGCTGTGCTTACTGGTCCTATTATTGGCCTTCTAGACAAATAATCCAGGCCCTTGCCATATAACACTTAGTAGATGAAAAAAAAAAGTTATCTATACGGTTTTCTGGACCATGCAATATAAAATTATTAATCTGTATTTAGGCAAACTCCAGGCAAGAGAACATATGTGAGGACGTGCAAGAAGGGCACAAGTCCACCAAGGCTTCACCATATTTGGGCTTTTTCGAGGGGCACTTGCATGGGTTCAGTCTTACCCACTAGCTCTGAGGCACAGATCCAAATGCCATTCCGTGGTTTTGTTTCCAGCTCTTCCAAGGCCACATCTTTCTATTCCACTGATCCACCGTGTACTTTCTATATCCTGAGCACAAATCAGTCAAAGACAGGCTTAGTCATCTGGAGTAGGTGCTCGATACATCCTGGCAGACAAAGTAATTGTGGCCGTTCTCATCTCTGCCTCCAGGAATGAGCCACCCCACAGACCTCTGGAAGGATTTGTGTGTGCTCTCTGAGCACAGCCTGTATGTGAACTCGATCTATTCTGCTCAGCCCTAGTGAAAATTTTTACTTATCTTTCAAAGCAAACAGAATTTGCTCTCAATTCCCCAGACAAACTACTACTACTCTTTTATTTCTAATATTTCTTTCTGTCTCTTCATCTTAATTCTTCTGGTTTATGGCTCAGTCCTTCTACAGGGACTCATAGCAAATAGAAAGAATAATATCTTTCCTACTTTCAGATATTAAGATGGATCATTATTCCTCCTAATATGTTAGAAGATATTTATCAGTTTGAGTTATGAGTCCTTTCTGACTGTGAAGATTTAAACGTCGATTTAATGCCAACTTAAAGACTCCTAAAAGTGTAGGGGATTGCATTAGATAAATAATTTAACAATAAAAGGTATATCAAGGCAGACATTATTGCAACCTTCTACCAATCAATCACCATTTTCCATGTTTATCCAATTTTCATCTCAAGGCTCTGTACATCCAATTGCCCAGACATATACTACACAACTGAAATAACTTCATCATTGAGTAAAACTGCATAGCCGTTAAAAACCTCTAATATCAAGATAGCTGACATTATGTTAAATATTGGCTTCAATTCCGTAGGGTAATAAATTCTGGCCTAGATCCAATCTTTCATGGATAGCTGATTCATAATGAAAAAATTACTGTTTTGTCACTTTACCTTAGGAAATTTAGTGTGGAAACCAATACAGCACCAGGCAGTCTTCAAAATATATGATAATTAAAAACACAGTTCCCCTCCTATCCACCCTGAAACAAATGGAACAAATTTGTTTTGGTGCAAAAATACTAGACATGCTAATAGCTACCAGATCAAGAGAGAAAGTTACTGTCGTGCTTTTCCCAGGTCTCTAATGCAGAAGCAATCAACTGATGCACTGCATAACCAACGCCTCTTACAGCAGCCATCACACACAAGTCCCTGTACCAGGTTGAAGCTACTGGGCTGTACCGATAAAAAGGGAGGGGAAACATCGCAGAAAACTTTTCCTCTGATTTCACATTTGTGCATTGCTGTGGTACAAAGCTGGAGAACCGCCACCAGTGATGTGTTAATAAATTTGTTGAAGGTACAGTAAGTCAGACTGGACTTAGAGCTGGACTGCTCTCTTGCCTGCCCTCATCCCCCCAGCAAAACACCAGGGTTTTTCAGGGTTAGAACTACAGATTTTAGCGCTTAAATTAAGTGACTCCAGAGAAACTCAATTTGCCTCCTTAAAGATACTTTTGTTCAGCAAACTCCTTTAGGGGACTCAGAAAAAGGTTGTTATTATAACAACAATACCACCACACACCAGTTTTCCTCTGCATATATTTGCAATGGAGTTAAGTACCTGTTATCCCTGGTCTGTACATGGCATGATTTGTCTGAAGTGTCCCAACACGCCTGTGACACATCAAGGAATGAAACCCAAGTTTCCACAGTGCTAGTCTAGGGCTTATTTTCTAGTTAGTGCTTATATAGTTGGTTTATGATATGCCATAATGGAGCACATTCTTGCTGTCACTCTTTAGTTGGGAGCTCTGTAATGACTTCTCTGAGTAATCACATCCCCAGGTAGAAATAAACAGACTTTGAAAAATATTCTTTCATCATAGGGGAAACGAGAATCTTTTTTTCCCCTTCTTCTAAAGGAGACTTCTGCTTGGATGGATTCCAGAACAACTCTGAGCCATTTCAAGCTTGCACTGGGGCTCTCTAACATCACTCTTATTTCTTCCCTAAATTTTTGCAGTCTGCAGCAACAGAAAGCAAACATCATGAAAAACAGAGATGATCCTGTCTGCATGTTTGGCAAATTATGCCTATAAATGGCCATAAATGATAGAGAGAAATGAAAGCGTGTGAACTTGTGTGTTAACTGGAGCCTCTTCATTGTAAACAATGGAGCTGAATCTAATGGGATTTCTCATTAGGAAGATCCAGAAGTCGACCACTTGGAGTAGATTTCCTTTTGGCTGACTAGGTGAAGAATGCCAGAGATGTCTGAAGCCTCCCTGCAGTATTCCTTGGGAGCCTGACAGAAGTGATCTTCCCATTTGCTTTTTAGGGATCTGCTGGTAGAACAGTTTCAGAATCATAATTGCCATAAACTGTTCTTATTCCCAAAATACTGGACAGATGTGCTCTGCTTTGGACCATACACTTCCATTGACAGGTAAGACAAGAACCCCCAGCCCTGAATACCTCTTTTCTCTTCTTGATCTTTGCTTGCTCCTGTAGGAACAAAACCATCTTATTTGTCCTCAATGATCTTAAAAGTATGGATATAGAAGTGTATAGAAACATTTTAATGTGCACCAACGAGGTTATTAAATAAAGTTACTGAAATAATATATTATTTAAGTGAGGTCATCAAAGCTAGTGCAATACATATCAGTTAAACCTCTAGCCCACTTTGCTTGTAATACTTCATAGGGAGCTTGGGTTTGTCTTTACCTCCTGGCAGAAAACAGCAGAATTATTTACAGAAACACATCAGCTCCACATAGCCTTCCTCTGCTGTGGCTTGGTAAAGCCAGTGTGTGTTACGTAGAAGTCTTATTCACAATTAATCTCAGTAGCTCTATTCATAATTAATCTTGTAGATTTATTCACAGTTAATCTCAGCCACACCTCCATTAGCCATTTGCTTACTCTGGCAAGGTGGGCAATGGAGCCAGGCTGGGTTCCCCCGTCCAGCTTTGCCTTCTTTAAGGGAGTATATTCCTTACAATGGTTTTGAATAAGCGACCAAAGTGTGTGGCTCTTTCTCAGATAGAGAATGACTTTGGGGTAGATCCTCAAACCTGTTCAGAGACTTACAGATATATTACTGAAATTCTTTCAGAGCATCTACACCTAGGTCCCATGCAAAAGAGAAAGCACAAATTGGTAAAGCATATATTGCCCTAAATTTCTCTCTTAAAATTCCCTTTTCCTCCCCACTGTTCAGTAAATTGCCCAGAAAGAATCACAGCCCACAAATAGATGGAGAACATGAAAATGTATGGTTCTGTTTAGCCATGATCCTGTCAAGCTCAACAATATTACGCAGCACAGTAACACACTGCATACACAGAAGCTTTCAGTATAAAAATAGCATGGTTTAAAATACTCCACTGCATGGTAATACCCACTGGCTGGATGGAAGCCTTCCCTTCCAATTAAAAACACAGGTGAATAAGTAGCAAGATTGCTTATGCTGCTATTTACAGCTGCTCACAAGCAAAGGTGCATTCTGACTGGTGATGTGTTTCTCTTACAACTTTTAATGAGTTATACAAATGAATCAAGGCTTCAACCAAACACTCCACCATTAGTCTCGGCAAGAAAGTCTCCACAAAAGAGAAGCAATCACCTTACAACAATGGGAATGATACACGCAATTATACTGTAGTTACATGAAGGGCTGCCTTGAACTTCAGTTGAGTTGTGAGGCTTCCAACAAGATCTGTAGAAAAAGATCCTTTTGACAAATGGATTTTTTTTGTTGTGCTTCCTGACAAGACCTACAACTGTTGCAGACTATCACGCCTCAAGGACAACTGGTCATTAAAGTAAGCAAATGCAAGCCAGAGGAATTAGCAAGAAAGTGGCGGATGAGCTCTGGAGATTAACTTCTTCAAGCTGATCCACACAAAGATGATGTGATATCTTTATGGTGCCATAAAGTTTTCATTCTCAAACTCACAAAGCTGGCCCCCAGACCATCAGCATGACAGAGGTCAGAAGGGTGTCCTCCTACAAGAATCTTCATTTGTCATAATAGTGATTCCTCGGGGTACAATGCAAGGTAAGGAGAGAGGTGTCTAAATAAAACCTTTTGATTCATGAGGACGCAAGCTTTTTTTTTGTAAACTCCTGGCATATCTCAAAGGCAGCATCTATACTGCTGTTAATAAAAATGTGTGAAGTTGAAGTTTTCACTGAATTTCGCTTTCTGTGGAGAGCAATGTGGTCCCTCCAAAACACAGCCAGCAAGTATATGCAGTAATGATGAATAGAAAACCTGAACCCAAGTCTGAACCAAGCCTTCATATGCTTACAAATGAGCTTAATATGTACCACCCACTGACAACCTAAAGGCACCCACTCTCCTCATGCTAGAATGTGCTAGAAAAAGCACATTTTTAGGAGGTAGAAGGGCCTTTCTTCAAAACCTTTAACACCCAGAAAAGCGGTAGCAGCATAACAGAAGGTGGTCCAGCAGGGGAATGCAGCCAACAGAGTACGGCCAATGCTCTCCTGTCAGTGCTGCCTGTAGAAGAGTGTGTTTTATCATGAGAACAGTGTTATGGAGAAATTCTGTTTTACAACACAATAAGTGATTCAGCCCTCCAGAATAAACCCTATGAATGTCACAAATTGAGCACACACAATTGCTATTCACATTATTTTCAATAAACTGCAAGAGTTTGAGTTAATAGATAATGGTTTTCCTGAGGTATAATTCTGGATTTTTGGCTTAAGTCTCCCACCATTCTTACAGTGACATCCACTGTAAGAAGACAGATGGGTAAGCACCAAACACAAGAGATGGTAACGATGATTTGGCTTCAGTAAGCTCTAGGAGAAAGGACTGAAAAATTCTATGGCCTCCCTAGAGACCGATGAGAAAACTAGAGAAGGGAAATGATGGACTTTTGCCATGGACATTTCAGTAGGGCCAGGACTTTAAAACCAGTATCTTATTTTGATAGTAAAAAAATGTAAATAGAATACTGCAGCATTAAACTAAGCCCAATGCACACAGCAGAAAATACTGGGAGTTGGATGTACCCTGTTCTTCCTTACAAAAGTGCCAACCAGGAATAACTTCTTTGACACAACTAGATGATAAATCAGTGACATATCATCGATATTAAAATAGTGACAGTGGGGAATCAGGGCTATTCACTTCTAACACACTCTCAAACTATCAAAGATGAGCATTTATTTGGAAGACTAAATATACATCGAGCAATTTCAAAATCATTTCCAAGGCTGCTCAGCTGCAGATTCTTGTCATTGACTTTTTCTGTAGAAGTCATGATTACCCAGGGAGAAAAAAGACTGATGTTTTAAAACTACCTTCTGCCTAAGAAATATTTGCAACAGAAACAACTAAATTATGGTCTGGAGTCTTAAAATGGCATTAATGTCCTGTAAGATTGGCTTCATGCCTAGACTGTTGGCATTTTAATTCAGAGTAGATCCCTTAAACAACTCTTCCTCATTTCCAAGGAAAGGCATTACAAACCAGCCACTGACTCATAAAACCCAGCGACTCCTGAAATACATCAAATAAATGTACCCTTTCAAAAACCTGCCTGAAAAGGGGTGCATTGTCTTTAACTATATACTTAACTATTTACATAGTTTGTTACAGAATTAAGGCATCTGTTTCAAGAAGCCACAAAAGAGGAGAATTCTTTGTCCCAGCTCAGGAGGAGGGAACTAAATGTCAAGACTTTTCCCCCTAATTATTTTAAAAATAATACAGTCAGTGCCACTGACTTCAAAACAAATTGTGGCAGCCTCGAGCTGCAGCTAGTGTGGGATTTCTGGGACACGGCACTCCCCCATTCTCAAAATAACAGTTCATCAGCTGTGGATGCCTGTGAAAGCACAGTATTACTTCTCTAAGTATTGGTACTTAAAGAAGTGCAATGGTTAGAAAGGCAGAGCTGAATTTCTAGCGAGTCAGCCCTAGCAATCACACAGTTTTGTTATCGTTGCAAAGTCAAATTAGGAAAGAATATAACATTGAGGCTGCTCGTGCAACCTTAACTCAAGTTCAGTTCAGTACTACCATGCATCCACATCGCACAGCTCCTTCCTTAGCAATGAATAAAAATAAGAGAATTAGATGCCACATTTCCTCTTAAAGGTCTGTCCACTAAAATCACTGTAATGAGTCCACTCCAGAGGTCCAGCACCTGTTTTGTAGGAAAAAAGCCATGACTGCCAGCATAGCTCAAGTTTTCCTACCACAAGGGGAGCTTGTGTTTGGTGGTTTTCTTTTAGGTTTTTTGTTTTGGAGTTTTTTGTTTGAAATTTTTTTCTTGTTTCCCTCCAACCCTACCAGCTCATACCACTGTATCAACAATTTTCTCTAGCCATAGTTGTATTTGACTCTCCCCTCTGACACTCTGTCCACAGGTTTCAGGATCAATGGGAAGCATTAGCAATCACTTAAGTACTTTTCTTTCATCTCTGTACATACACAGTAATCTTTATCAAAATATTCACTGAGCTTCTGCAACCCTCACGCTCCCTTCCCAGGAGGTTTGCAGTGAGGACATACTTAGCCATTATCCTCTCCCACGCTTGCCCACGCTCCCCTTTTAATACTCCATAAAATGATATAATTTTCCAAAACAGAGGCTTGGTGAGAACTAGGGTTGCGGACCATAAATTTTCCAGCCCTTCTGCCCTCCATTCCCTGTGTCATGCATTGCTCTTGGCACTTCCTTAAGATGCCATTTGTCAAGATGTTTTTCTGCAAGTCTGCTGCCCTGGCCTGTCGGACCAACTCTGCAGCTGCCAGATCCACAGGTGACCAGACAGGCCTAACATGTAAAAATGTGACCAGACAGTACCATCACATGGAAAAAACAGAGGAACATCAGTCTGATTTCATTCTCCCACTTCTAAACTTGCAGATGATCAGACAGGAATTGTCTTGTATTTAAATGAAAGGATTAATTGGCACAGACACCCAACAGTTTTCCCCTCACTCAATTTCTTCTATTAGCAAAGCTGAAACTGCACAAGACAGCACTGACAGAGCCAGCCTGTGCTCATAATGGCCTTATTTTGGGGAGAAGAATCTCTCAGCCCTGCAACACCACAAGCTAACCCATCCTGGAGAAAGACCAGTCTCCTGTCCTCTACACTGTAGCTATCCCCAGAAATGCAGGGAGGTGGCAAAACAATGTCACCCTCTTTTGGGATGCCAAGGATGTCTCTAGCAATTCCAGCTCCCTTACAAGGTGTATGCAGATCTTTCTTCTGCAAAGAAACTTGTCCAGTTTCTGGCCCACTGGCTAGATCCAGTTTCTGAGGATAATACATTCATTTGGCCCTCTGCCCAGGGAGCAACTCAGCTGAGAGCTGGGGGAAGTGTTTCAGCAGCTCTTACATCAAGGCTGACTCATCACTCTCTTCAAATGACCAGAGTGCACCGGTCGCCCAACAGCAACAGAGGGAGCCCTACGGTGGGACACCTGTCTGCACATCCAGTCTGGTGACAGCAGCTGATGTGTACTTTGGGTCCTAGTATTTACAAGCATTTTCATCACCTAAATGATATACTCCAGTCCTCATCTGTACAATGACGTAGGGTCCATCTTCAGCTAAAACAATGAAGTATCTTTTCATTACTTACATCCTAATTTTAACTATCCAAACTTGCACATGTGGCCATAATAAAAGTTAATCTGAGAATCACTGGCAACATACATTCTTCATGAGATCTCACTTTTCTCCTTATAGTGCCACAGCTTCACTGATTTTATTAGAGTTGGTTCTCCTTTACACATGTGCGGGGAGAGGAGAGACAGACCACTTATTTAATAAACTCATTTCACCTGAAATGCAAGTACTGAATCTTGAAATGGCCCTTTATAGTGAAAGAAGGGCTGGAAACATGGTTTCCAGAACTGAACACAATCTCTGTACACACTGTAATTACATCTCAGTGTTCTGCGTATGGCTTAAATGCTATTAATTGTAAGCAGTTTTGTTCCACAGGATGTTGTTCACTGATACCTACTCACTTAGGGTTATTTTGCAATTAGTTTATTCACAGTAAATTTGTTGCAACTGGAGTCATCTGTGGTGCAGCAAATTAAAATGCTGTCTGGGCTGCACATGCAGTGGCTTTTACATGCTCCTTAAACCATGTATAGCTCACCACAGTAATACTGTCACACTAACAGACTAAGCATACAGAAAAGCAACAGCAGCAGCCGATGTCATTTGGAATGCTGAAATCCGGAGAAAAAGACAGATTTGGGGTTCAATAAATCTTTAGATCAAACCCAGTGAGTCCAAAAATGTCAAAGCTAAACAAAGCCATATGTTTATATGTCACTGTCTGTATATGCATACATACTGAGCAGATGAAATACTGTATTTGCTCAGTTACAGCTCCCATTCTTTTCAAATTATATAGAGGATGCCCTCATTTCCACACTTTGAAGAACTGCTGTGCTCCACCCCATAAGTATTTGGCATCTTAGTGGTTTATCCTCTCCCTTCCTCCAAATCATACCTCTTTCAGTTGAGTGCTTTGAAGTAATCAGATAAAACCCTTATAGACATGCAGATTGCTATTACCTGTGAGTATTACTTAGTAAACAGAGCTCCAGAGCCCTTTTCTCTCAGTTTGAAAACCAAAAGGCGTCTGTGTTTTCTAAAATGAAATGGAAAATTTTCTTCTCAGCAGCCTGTAAGAAACACAAAATTCTTGCTTCAATGTGCCAGAGCAGCATTATCAATAAGCAACCAGGGAGAATGCAGTCTAACCTGCAAAGAACTCTTTCAATGCTGATGAAAGATGTGGAATGAGGGTAGCTTGATTATTTTTCTGCTTTATTTATGAGTTGGGTTTACCCTACAGGGATGAAGGTAGCAAAAAACCTGTTTGATTTACAAACTAAGAAGAAACAACAGAAAAGCCAAGGGGAAATAAATCAGGCTCACTTGAGGCTCTCTGCTTTCCTAGGGACTCTTCTTTTGCCAGAACCACATCTTAGAAAACACCTCTCAAAAAACACTTGTTACATACTTTCAGTCTATCTAGGGCCACAGATCTGGGTCAAGCATAAAACCAGTTGGGTAATTCATCTTAAGGATTAGGCCAGAGTCTCCCCTGGGGATATGGCAGCCTAGAGAATCTGCCCCAGAGGAGGACTAATGCAGATACCACTTGGCACTGTGCCTGCAATGATTCATGGACCTGGTGCCAATGACTAAGAAGGAACCATGCTGGATATCCAGCAAGCTTGCAAGCTAAGGGATTCAGAGCTACGCACTACCATGATCCACGTGGGTGTGAAAAACAGAATTCAGGGACTCAGTCCAGCCAGTGGGTCAGAAGCTGTGCTCTTTTCATCGCAGAAGGAAGACTGCAGGTAGAAGTCACAACTTTAATCTGCATGTCGAAACGTGGAGCTGTGTAATTTTAATTTCATTGCTGCCCAATAATCTGGGCAGCAATCTCAGCAGTCAGGGTCACAGTGGCCATTCTAAATTGTACTCCTGCCCATGGTAATAAGGGATTCTGCCAGGGGAAACGTGGCTCAGATCAGGTCACTTGTGCCTTGTCAAAAAGGAGTTTATCTAGGTACAGAGTGAAGCTTATTTTAGAGCCAAGAATTCACATTGAAACTTCTATTTCATCCCAGTACCTCTCCACAAGAGGGGACCGTGTATGATTACAGACACAGCTGGTCCAGGTCCACCGACAGCTTTAGTGAGAAAAGCAAGTCTGGCACACCAGGGGAATTGGTGTCTCTACTCTGGCCTGTAGGGGACCAGGCTGGAGATAGCCCCAGCAAGGAAATAATCTGCCACATTGTCCACAGGTTGCTGATCTCCATATCACATCTCTTGAGAAGAAATGAACTCCCCAAAAGAATGTCTCCCTGTACCTTCTCCCTAGCCTGCACAGGACTGGATTTGCCCTTTCCTCATCTAACCTTGTGCTGAGCCTACTTTTCCCCTCTTACCTTCACTTGACTACATTTCCCCTCAAAACACACTTCTACAAACTCCAAACATTCCCTTCTGAGCGAAGGGTGACTTGCAAGCTGCCTGTTACCCTCATCTCAGCTGTGACTTTGAATAAGGCTTCACCTAAAACCTTTGACACCAATCCCATTTCGTAGTGTTTGCGCCCTGTTTTCAGGACCAGCTGCTGGTAAATGCCAGCTCACATGCTCTGCAAGTCAGGTAACTGGTAAAGTTGGCATGTCCTGTTCTGCTGCTTCAGCACATTGTCTCTGCAATGTCCTTAGAGGAACGGCAGCCCATGTCCTCTTGTTCTCATGGAAAGAATGCCTGCATGTCAAACAGGTAGCAAACACAATGCTCTTGGTTTTAACAATCCTTTCTTTTATACAGTGAATATAGTTATATTCTACTTCCTTTGCCTGTTGTCTTTGGAAACAATAAAATACTTAAAAGAAAAAAGAAACAGCTTGTAAGACCCTGCTCCCATTGATAACCACTCAGGTGAATGTATCACTTAACATTTATGATAATCCATCTGGATGGAGTCATGTCCATGATAGATAGTTATACTTAGCACTTCATGGTTTTGATCACCTGAGACAGGATCCAAGAGGATTAAATGCTGGATAACATCTCAATGGAAACCATAGCACTGGGAACACATTTGTATGTTGGGACAATGGATGAATGTGCTGCTCCAATGCATAAATATTTATACTTCACAGCTCTGCTGAAAACAGACAGGAAACCTTTTTTCAAACGAAACTGAAGGGAATATCACTCACATACTGAATACATTGAGACTCACTCCCCAGATGTCAGACTTCTGCTGACAAACAGCATATAGATTTTTTTTGTGCATAAAGTAGCAAGACTTCTACCGTGACCTCCCCTTTCCAGCAACCCTAACAATGGGATGTCTTATATGCCCAAAAGATCATGGCCAGTGCTTCACAAACATCTCCTAACCAAGGTCAACTCCTTTAAAGAACCTTTGGAGTTGATGAAGACACCTTTGATGAAGGATGGAGCCAGTCTGTGAGTGAACAGCAGTAGTATTTATGTTTTGCAGTGGGGAGGAAAGATCTGAGACCACAACACACAACTTACGCAATATATCTTTAACAGGGCTGTAAAATTTGAAGGACCTACCCAGTTATATACATATAAGGCCTTTTGGTAGGCACTGGGCACCTTCAGTTTTGGGGTTCCTACATGTCTGTCTTCATAGTTCTGTATTCAGATAATTGAGAAGTGAGTTCAAAGTCTGGATCTCCTCTGTAAGTCTGATGTCCCAATCTGCTTGTGCATTGGTGCCTCCTGCATAAGCAACTCATGTCCCATTCCATGTGCTGCTGCTTTATCATTGCCCCACAGCAAAGCTCCCAAATCTAATCTAGAGCAACCCTGTATGTAGCACAGGATGTCCAGCTTTTCTGCCAAGGAAATCTGTTAAAGCTGTTAATTTCAGCTGCCAACATGGGCAGGAGGAAATAACCTTGAGGCAAAGAAAAAAATCAACATTTTCCACAAGGATCCACCTGGCTAGGTTAAGACATCCCTCGATTATTCTTTTTAAACAAGCATCACTGCCTAAAATCAAAATCTAAATTAAATACTAGCACTGCAAACCTAAAAATTGTAGCCACAGTCTTTCTACACTTTATTTTTTTAATGTAGTATATATCCATACCTCATCAGTTGTTACTAAATTCACGTGTATTTTACAGTAAAACCATATTTGGACAACATATCCATTTCTCTAGTCATGTTTGTAGCTCCCAGTTTTCCTGGATGTTTTACTATGTCTTATCAAAGGAAGCATTTATACCGATGTGCAATGTACGTATGCTGAAAGGCTTCAAGCGTAAAAGGTGACACTGTTCTTTGTTCTAAGACCATGCCATTATCCTGACTGCAGGGCATATGAGAAAATCTGTATTTAAAAAAGAAGCAATAAATATTTCTTGATAAGCCTGTTTTTAAGAATGGAAGTTGTTTAAAACTTCTGGAAAGCCACTCTGCATCCCTGGGAGACGGATTACCAGGTAGGGGATGGAATCGTAGGTGTGTGTGTAAAATTACACACAGCTGCAGTGTGCGCCCACACTAATAACAACACATCTTCTAGCTCTCTCCGGGTATCACTTGCATATTTGTATCTGTGATGCATTTACCCTACGCAAGTTATATGGCATTGCTGACATTACTAGGATATGTCCTTGATCCCAAAAAGTGTAGGACAGTGTCTGCAAGCTGCTGACCTCCATCAGCTTTCTCACAGACCAGAGCTGACTCTCCTGCCATTAGAGAAGAGGGAAGGATACCAAGGGCATGCTTATCACAGTGGATTCGCTGAGTGGCACCCCAATGGGACCTCAGGGGCATCCTGATGCTCAGCCTGTCACTGATGTCTGGTTTTACTCAAATCTTACCTCTCTACTGTTCTTTTATCTTCCCTTCAACTTGTGCTGCCTTTGCTGTCCCTCTCCCTGAACTGAACACCAAGTGTTCTGCCTGCTCCATTAAGTCTTTATCCCCAATGTTTGCCCATCCAGCTTAACAATTTTCAGTATTACCATGACAAGAAAGGGAGAAAAAACACCAAGAGACATGGTAAAAAAATAAAACAAAACAAAAGTCACAGATGCACTAGGGTGGGAAATGGGGTGCTCACACTGTTCATCCTAGTAATATATATCATCTAAATTAAAAGCCTAAGCTTCCTATTACAGAGAGATGCTCTTGTTTGGAATCATCCTCTGGGGCACCTCCTTTTTTCCACTGCCTGACAGTTTAGCTTCCTAACTTAGGCAAAAGGAACATGGAACCTCCTCCCTCCCACACTGAAACCACCCAATGGTGGTTACCCAGTAGTAACCACCACTTTGCAATGGTGCAATAAACAGGTAAGCCGTGGGACCTTAGAGGATGCAATGAAATATTCCTAATGAAAGAAAAAAAACATTCCCTAATACCCATGGCTCACCATGTTTACTGAACCATCTCAAAACAAGACCTATTCTCTTCTTTATAAAAGTTCCTCTGCACTTTCAGCTCGGACAAAGACATTGACATATCCTTACAAGCATGGGCTGATGTGTCAATTAGAGGATGGGGGCTTTGGACTTATGTAAAAACAAGTGCTGCTGCAGATAATGCTGTTCCTTGATCAATACGTACTTTGATCAACTGATCAATGCCTTTTTTTTTTAAAAAAAGCGCACTTTACTGCATGGGAGGCTTACAGTTAAATGAATGGTGGCACTCTTCTTGAAAAGTAGGAGAAGGTCAGTTCACATGTGCAAACCAACAGCAAGCTGAGAGATAATTCATGTATCTGACTGCACAGAGAAACCAAAAGCAACAAATCAAAGCTTGGCTTCAGCTAGCAGAGGTAACTGACTCTACAAGAGTGATTTTGAAAATTACTTTTGCTGATTGAAGAACATTAAAAATAGAAGTAAGCCACAAAATTGGATTTCTTTCCCATGCTTTTGGAATTTTTTTTATTATACTTCTGATAATTACCTGGGTTATCAAAATGCTTAGCAGTCCTGGTTATTAGCTAGAACTCCATTGTACCAGAAAAACGGCCATACGGCCATAACAGCAATGGCACTCATTTATTCGTTAGCATAAGGCACCAAAATTCACCACGGCTGTTCCCTGATCCCCAAAAAGTATGCAACTCCTGCACAGAATAACAAGACTTCAACTACTCTTCTCTGTGCCTGCAGATTAAGAACTAAAAGAAACAGGAGTAGCAGCTGAATACCTAGATCGCATGCTATAATAAAAATCTGGTAGAAGTGAAGTGAAAAGAAATTCTGTAGGATTCTACCAAGGATCCTGTGACATCCATATAACTCCCTGGCTAAAACATCCTCAAACCCTCCCTAGTTTTCACAGACTAAGTACATTATACATTCCTACAATAAAGCAATTTTTTGTCATCAGAAGGCCATTTCAAATTTACAGAATCCTTCCCCCAAGATACTGGGTTATTTCTCCTTCACCATCTACCAACTTACCCTCCAGTGTACAGAAACGTGTCACCTTCTCCGGCATCAGCTTTCCATGCTTGTGCTGACAATACACCTCTGCGATCTCCTGCCGACACTGCTTAGTTTTAGACCGGGACATGGCTGAGATTGCCTCTTTGCCCGTTACCTCACACTTTGGTGGTTGGTCGTATCTCAGTTCAGGGGAGCTGTTTCCACTTTTTTTTAAATGGTGCTGTCTGGGAGATCTGTGTATCTCCTTCAAATTGTTGGTGTTGCTGCTGCTGCTGTTTTTTCCAGGGTGATCACTGAATTGCACCACCTCATTGGAGTTCTTTCCCAGCAGCAAGTTCTCCTTCATCTTCTCCTCTTCCAGTTTCTTTCTCAAGTGCTCCTTTTGCTTGCTAAGGGGTTTTTTCACCAGCTCAGACTGGTGTTTTTGCCTCTGAGTCCTGGGAGCAAAGTTACTGTTATCAATATTTTCAAAGTCCTTGGGGACTGAATTTTCATTATTGCTGTCTGTTCGCATTTTCTCTTTCGGTCGGTGGGAAAAATAGCCATCCTATAAATGGGGAGAAAAATTATACTCATCTTACTACAAATAGTCATATCACATGCGTTACAAGCATTTCTTACATGAAAACATAAGTCAATTACAATTCCACATCCTGCAAAAAATCCCCATGTTAGGGTTCATAACAGAGAGGCGGAACTGAGAGAGGCCTCTGAGCTGCCCAAGCCAGTGCAGACAACCACTGCCTGCACCACCTTCATCACCAATCCAGAGTCCAACCCCCAACTCAGATGGAGCAGGGAGGTTTTACACAGGTTTGTGAGCCATTACTAAACAGAGACTTCAGCCTCACACTACTAAAAATCAATGGCAAAACTGACACAGGTTTTAATGGAGCGAGAGCAGGTCCTTCAACACTTTCCTTCACTCAATGTGTTAATGACTGCAGCATCCCAGGAACTGCCCCATTCCTTTGCAGAAAGCACCACGCAACTTTATACCTGAACTTTCTTTTGATGACATAACTTTGCCACAAACCAAACCCTTCCTAATGTTGTGGTTTTTTGAGTTTTTACATAATAAAACTTCAGAGAAGTGTTTCCCACTTCCACTGCACCCTTGCTGCGGGTAGGAAGCTGTGGTAGCATCAAGCCCTGTGTGATAGCGTGAGCAGCTCTAGACGCTCAAGCTCCCTGGGAGGGTCAGAGCCAGGCTCAGATGTCAGCTTTTAACCACCATGTTCCTCTTCTCCACACTGGGCATGTTTTGATACATACACAGACCATAACGTTGCAACATTTAAAATATATCATATAAAGGAAAGGGAATAGACTATGTGAAATATTTGTCTGCGGCAGAATAATGCTTTGCTTCACGATTTCACCCCTGCCTCCACCTATTACCATGGGAACTCGTCCTAGCCCATCAACAGCAGAGCACGTTTACACCACCAAAAAAAGCGCAGGGTTATCCCAGGGATCCTAGAGACAATAGAGAACATGGCAATCTGCTCTAGAAAAGACTAGAACAAAACCAAGACACACTTATATGTGTATATTACTATAAAATGGGAACCTATCTGATAGCCATGGGTAGGTGAGGTTGAGCTACCTTTGCTCCAACCCCAGAAACTAATCCTCAGGCTAGTGGGGGACACAATTTTTAGACCTGTAGAACAGGAAATATCTCAATTTCTTAAAGTGATCAGTAGCAGATGAAATCAATGGCGAATTGTTATTGAAACATCTGAAGACAGGAGTATAAATACTGATAGACTTTCTGAGTCTGTCCTGTTTTCTTTCCACTGGTGAAAGACCTAACTAAAAAATCAGAGGCTGGTAAATGACAGCATCCACTAATGATGACTGATGGGAGCCACTCTTACCGCCTATGAACCACATTTTGTATTCAAGACATTGTACCAGCATTAGCTAATTGTTTCTCACACCTCTTCTGTGAGGAACTATTTAACAGTCAGGTTTTGCAGAGGAAGGAGAGATAATGACCTATCCAAGGCCACGCAGGAAGTCAGTATCGCTTTGACCTCTGCAGCTCAGCAATGAGAAATGTTTGAATAGTTTATTCATTAGAAGATGTGGTTCTGTAAGTGACAGAACTGATTCTTTATTCATTAATATCTCCATCTCACAAGTAGCTTTAACTATCAGACACAGAGGAATGCAGATAAATTTTTAAAACAAATAAACAAAAAAACCCCACAAACCAAAACTCAAATGTTTTTCAACCAAAATATTTTTAGTTTGGAGAGAACTTATCTTTTAAAAAAAATTATCTTTCTAATATCTAAGAGCACACATGAAAACAAATTCTCTCTCTGTAAAAAATAGCATTTTTTAATGGAATCATAGAATCATTTAGGTTAAAAGAAGACCATTAAGATCATTGAGTCCAACCATAAACCTAACAATTGTCAAGCCCACCACTAAACCATATCCCTAAGCGCCACATCTACACATCTTTCAAACACCTCCAGGGATGGTGACTCAACCACTTCCCTGGGCAGCCTGATCCAGTGATTGACAACCCCTTCAGTGAAGAATTTTTTCCTAATATCAAAACCAAACCTCCCCTGGCACAACTTGAGGCTGTTTCCTCTCATCCTGCTACTTGGAAAAAGAGATGAACAGCCACCTAGCTACGACCTCCTTCCAGGAAGTTGTAGAGAGCGAGTCTCCTTTTCTCCGGGCTAAACAACCCCAGTTCCCTCAGCCACTCCTCAGAAGACTTGTGCTCTAGACCCTTCCCCAGCTTTGTTGCTCTTCTTTGGACATCAAAACGAAAACAGAGCAAACAATGGTTTCAAGACAGCCCTTATTCCCATGAATAACCAAACTAAAAGGAAAAAAAAAAAACAAAACCAAAAAACAAACAAACCAATTATTTTCAGAGTCCAGCTCCTTTTGCTTAGCCTACATCTCCAATGTATCTTCAAAGAAAAAGACTGCTCCCACACCCAGCAGCAAACTGCAAAATGAGCAAGACAAATGTGAAGCTTACTAACATCATACCCAAAACATCTCCACTGAGGTGCCACAGCTCTGAGACTTCAGATGTTTGATAGCTGTCATGTTTCTTTTGTTGTTCAGCCAACTCCAAAACCTCAGCTTTGTTATTCCACTTGTACACTTTGACTTGCTTTATTTTAATGCACTTGGATCTTGGATTTGTATATGTGAAATAGCTCAGAAACTTTAATTGTTTGTGCTATCACATTTCCTCTAAGCTGGCGCCGGAATTCACCTTTTTTCCGCCTCATCAAATGATTAGATGCAAGATGCCCTGCACTCTTGTGCATATATCTCTATATTTATACGTGCGTGTCTATATATGTGTATATATCTATAGAGCTATATGCCTAATTTAAATTACACTGACCACAAACATACCATGACTACCCTTTAATACATACATACTGTTCCTTTTTTGACAGCAGGGCATCATATCAGCCCTCCAATGTAGCCAAGAACACACAGAGCCATCTGGAGTTGCAGATATCTGGTGTATAAATGAGAATAACTAAACAAGGCGCAAAAGGGTTAAGATAGATCTGTGTGGACGGTGCAATCCATAACCACAGTGCATCAGCCAGGGCTTTCTCTTGTCTCTTTCAACTGTTTTGTCCCCCAGTTATATGAAACTTAAATACAAGAGGCATCCAAGATGTTATTAATTCTATTAATACAAATTTTCTTTCCCAAACACAGCCTCAGCTATTCTTTATAAATAGTCCTTAAACTTCAACAGATTAAGACGTGAAATACGAAGGAAACTACAAAAGAGAAAATGCGAACTTTATTTGTTGGATTTCAACAACAGCAGTGTATAGAGTGCTACAGGGACACCACTCCACAGTAATGCAAAGTATTCCTATCATTAGTTTTCATTGTTAATACAGTTTAAAGAACTTTTTATTGGTAACTGGAGCATTCCACCATGCTGTAACTTAGGGCCAAAATATCCAGCTGCAATGATGGGGGTGGGGGGGCGGGAGGGAAAATCTGTCTTATTCATGAAACTCCTTCCAAGGTCTCTAAAGGCGATACTGCGATAGAATATTTCTGTGTATCTTGGCAACATTCCCTCTCACAGTCTGACTCTTGCTAAATGATTTTTGTCTTTAAGCTAAAAAAAAAAATAATTAAATCCTAATCTGTACAGCAAATGGCATGTTGATAAAGGGGAAAGGAAGGGAGAGGAGATGTTCACTGCTATTGGTTTTTCGTGGTAATTCTTATTGCCCACAAATGAGACACTGGCCCAAACCAGAGAGACAGGCACACACCCTCCCATGTCCCGAGGAGCGCACAGCCCTGCCCCACAGTCTGCCCTCCTGCTCCATCCAAACCTCTCTGTAGCTTGACAAAGCATTGAAGGATAAGGTGCAGGGCCATTCCTGTTTCAAAGAGCATCTGACATGATACTCGTGATGTTTCAGTCAAGGTCTTCACGCTCCATATTACCACCCCTGTGCCCATCAGTGGCCAGTCAAGCTGTGTGGGTCCCCCAGGACTGGTGGAGGCTGCAACTCTGAGTGTTTAAGCAGAGCGTTCCCACCTGGCTGATGCTCTGCTCTACACGGAGCAGTAGAGAGATGTGATGAAACCTCAGGAGAAAAAAGCAAAGTAAACAACAGATTTACTGGTGTACAGTTCACCTCTTTAAACTGTTTTCCTCCTTCAAGTGCTTTGCCCCCCTCTGGGAAATGCCTTTCCAAGAATACATGCTGGAATTTGAAAAGACAAATGAATTGTAAATGCTTCAAAGGCAGACACAAAACTAAGCTCTACTGTAACTCTTCCCTGCCCGCAGGGACAGCAAACACGACAAAAGCTTCCCGCCACAGAGGACACCCAGTGTCTGCAAAGATGTGTCTCTGGGAGGAGCAAGGACTAAAAATAAAGTACGGTCTGTAGAACAACTGTACCAAGAGCTATAGATATACACAGTCAAATCCAGCCTCGTGCCACCCCACACCTGTTGGTGCAAGCGTTAAATGCCACAAAACCAGAAATCTCCATTCACCTTTAATCTGCATTTCTCTCACAATAACTTTCACCAAAGCCAAGCATGATTTTTACAGCACAATGACTTCAAGATAGGATCCATATGTGACAGCAGAATGTATATGTTTGCAGTGCAGGGGAAATAAAGCTCAGCACTCTGAGTTTAAAACAGCAGCAGCTGCCGACAATAAATTTGTGAAGTGCAGGGGTTCAAACAAAAGCAGCACATCTGGTTTTCAGCTGGCTACAGGAGGATGGGTTTGACTCGCTCTACAATATTTAATTTTACAGTGCTGGAATAATTGCAGACTTCATTTGCCACGGATGTCTAAGACATTCAAGTAGGGACAAAGTCACTCCACAGAAAGATGATCTTGGAACCAGACATTCCCAGTTCTGACAGTACCATGGGGTGTATGTCAGTGGGTTCACTGTTTATCATCTTTTTCAACTTTTGTCTAGCTATTAATTAGTAGCACCTTCTTATCTATCTTTGTGCTTGCAAATCACATGAAACACACTGAAAAAAATGGAAGGTTATACTGCAACTAAATTAGAAGCAGTGAGCTTATTAATATAGCCTGTGTGTATCCACAGTCAAAGATGAAAGCAGCATTTTCAAACCAACACCTAACACTTCTACTTTTTGTTGTTGTATAGACTTAATCTCATCCACAGAATGCACAAAAAAGTTATTATGGAAAGCACCATTTTGGTCTTTGCAATACTGTATTTTTCTCTAGAACAGACAGATTGGAAGAGGCTCTATCCAAGGCTACTTGTGAGGCCACCCTATTAAAATGACTCACTATTACAGGTGTCAAACACAACACATGACACCCAAAAGCATGTATTTCAACTGTGCTTCCACTAGAGTCCTGGGAAACACTTCCTTTCTGTGTGATTCTACACATACTTCTCCAGCAGCCCCAGAGTGACACAGCCTCCCTTTGGGGACTAATAGCGAAAATTATGTCCCCTTCCCGCAGGAGGTCATGTTTGTAGCTCAGTAATGACCCACTCGTGCTCCCAGCGCCAATGAAGCACAGGATCAGGTCAAAGTATGTTTTCCCACATTTTAAAAGCCAATTCAGTTTACAGCCTTTATAAAGAAACCTTTGCAGGGTTTTCATCACTTTGTAGCTCCATATTTCAAAGACCACGTGTGACACTGCAGGTGTCTATTACTGAACACAGGCCTAAGAGAAGGATTTCCACAAACAGAAATTTTCTGTCCTAACTTTAACTGGTTCTCAAAAGATACATGGAGAGGTTAACTGATGAGTACTCAATGGTAAGAGCCCTGGCAGGGAGACTTTTAATGACTGTGAGGCCTCTTCTGTATGTGCGCATGCTGCAGTTCAGCAATAACAAGCAACTACTCCCCAGCTGGGAAGGAACAGTCTGTACCCAGGAGCGTGCATGAGATCATTGCCAATTACACACTGATTGCCATTGATGCTAAAAATAATAATAATATAACATTAATGCAAAAATAACATTTTAAGCTCAGAGTCATTGCATGTAATGAGAGATTTTGAATTCTGCTCCAAATTCTGCTCCTTGTTGAACGCATGGGTTTAATTCTCCAAACTCCACCTTTAGTGTGTTTTATTAAAATCTGTCACACAAAATGTATGCTCTTTGGTATATTAGGTACTATATCTATGGTAACTGAGGGCCTGGGGCTCAGGTACTGCCAGCTTGATTGAATTCGAAGTCACATCCACGTCAGGAGAGAAAGCCCAGGTTTCTGCAGAGATGGAGGCAGAGCCTTTGCGATCTACTGAGAAGACCATGGAATAAATTGATGCTGTTACCTACTACAGACCCAACAGCAGCTGCCACTCACTGTACCTAGCACAAATAGAGAGAATTTAGAAGAACTTTACAGCTGTCTGTAATGACAAATGGATTTCAATAACAGCCTGTTAACATTCTCGAAGGCTTTTGCAAGTACAACACACCGCTCAGCCACACCCCAGGTAGTTTACATACCTGCAGATTGCCCCCATGTTTTTCATTTGCATTTGTCACATATATCTGCCTCTAAGTTAAGCACATTGAAGCATAAATGTGCATTGGGGTTTGCCCGTTTTAGAAAATCTAGGTCACAAATTCTCATGTAATCTTTCAGGTACAGTTCTGTTTCCTGCATGCTAAAGGCAGGAAGTGAAAGACTATGGCTGCAAAATTGACCACGGGAAAACTCCAAAAAACCAGCACATTCTCTGTGGGTTATTCTGCTGTAAGACTAGAATACACTACAAAGCCATTAGGAACCAACTCACATAGTTGAAGGGGTGCCACTGCCAACAGCCAGGATGAGGTGGTATGACTTAATTTTTGCAATATGCAAAAAGCCAACACTAGACCAATTTCAAATCTGCCTTCAGAGACATAATCTAATGTGCATATAAATCAGCAGAGACACAAACATCAGCAGCCTGATGCGCACCAGCTCTGCAGACAGCAAGGGCATGCAGAGTGTGTGTGGCTGAGGGATCCAACTTGAGACGCCAAATCCAAGAGGAAGAGCCCATACCATGCAGGTAGGCACTGCTCAAGCATCACCTGCTACACACCTGCAGAAATACAGTGCCACTAGATGGCTCCTTTTGTAGAGGCTTTGTAATGAAGGTTAAAGAAAACCCTAATCAGTTCACAAAAGCACACAATAAGAGCTTGCATTTATCTGTGAAAGGCGTTCGTTGCATCACGCGGATCATTTCCTCCCGACAATAAGAAAATGCTCCCTTCTCAGGAAAAGTTATTCATTGTATCAAGGAAGTCCTATAAATACTCACAGATGGAAGACCACGTGCAATCAAGCCCCAAATGGCAAATGTTCACACTTTCAGTTTATCTGACACAACTGATTTTCTCCCCAGCATAGAGGGATTTGCTGCCTTTTTGTACTGAGAACGTATTCTCATGTTCTTCTTCTGGCAAAGCCTGGTACCTTAAAGACACAGCAAAACAAACCAAAAATATGCATGTGCACACACTGAGCAACAACAAAATACACCGACCTTCCTCTAAATACAAAGTACTAGACATGCTGGCATTGAGAGCCAGGTATAAATCAACCCCCTGTATTATTAAAAATCTACTTTTTTTTCTCCTGTCACATATTATAAGACATAACAATTATTGATCACATGTCAAAATACGCAATCACTGGCCAGTCATGCAGGATCACATGTCTGAGACAAAATGAGAGCCCAGCAAAGTCTGCACCAGCTCTGGGCAGAGCTGTGCCGCTGCAGGCTCCAGTCCAACTCACAGCTTGAGGAGGTGGTCAACAGCTTCCGAATCTGCACCATATGTCAAAAGCCTCAAAGGGACCTGGTCAGTTTTAACCAGAGCATCTATTTTACCTGTCCTGTGACCACGAAGAATTTAAACAGCACTATGAGAAGATAATTAAAACAAGTTTCTGTTAAATATTAATTACAGTTCGGTGACATATAATTTTATAATGCTTGTTAATTATTCAATAATGATACCTTCCAATCGCCAGAGGAGTCAGAGGACAGCATCTCTACAAGCAAGGGCTGCTCCTGGATTAAATCCTTTTTTTCCTGCTCCAAGCTTTGCTTATTTGAGGGCTGTTTTTCAGTTGAAACCAAAACCTTTTCCCCAGCAGAACTACAAACTATGGTCTTCAGAACAAGAGCAGAAATTAGAAATACTCCTCATGCTCTAGTCGGCTCAAAAATCTGCCTTCATCCCCTTTTTTTGAAACAGCTGGGCACCCATCTTCCTTGGCGCATGGCCAAAGAAACTTCTTTAGACCACCCGTGCCACAGGCAGCTGTAGGCTGCCAAACTAAGGAGCATGGCAACTTCAGCCCCACAGCAGATTACCAAAGCTGTCATGGGAAGCAGCTTTGCTCCATTCTCCTTTTCTGCAAGACTCCAAGAAAAACCATCTTCCTCCATTACCGTAAAACTACAGGGCATTTGCCTGGAATTGTCCAAACTCTCACTCTTCTGCTAGATGCATACAGAAGGATGGTCACCATCAGAATGATAATAAATAATAATAAAAAAAATTCACAGCAAAGAATTGGTGAGCCAGGCAGGAGAATGAGTTAGATCCTCTCTCCCTTCCCACTGTCAGATACAAGCAAGCCCATTCCCCAGGATGATCGAGCGTGCAGGTCTGACACACTGCTGGCTCTGCAGGAGCTTCAGGCACCTCACCTGTGTGCTGCAGCCCACTGTGATCCAGAGGCTGAGCATCACAGCAGGAATAATCTCCTGTGCTCAGTGGCACTGATTTTGACATCCTTCAGACACTCATTTCAATGGCTCAGAAGGTGTTTTCCCAGTTAGGGTGGGACTCTGCCGATACCGAATCAACTCCAGATCCAGTACTCACCCTATTGTCACCTGTCCTACGACATCCACATCTTTCAAACTACAAAACAACCACTGCTCTGCTTAAAGTCATCATGCAGCCTCAGGGATGCAGACATCCTGCCGCGCCGTCAAGACAAACAAGAAATTGGGAACTTTAATCGCAGATGTGGTTGATGTGCCACGAGACCCTTGGAAAACCAAGTACTTTTGGCAGGTTTGGACAAATGCACAGCCAGAGAGAGCAGGTGGAGAAAAGACAGCAGATGTTAATGTAGTTAGATTTTTCCATATGTTTTTCCATTTCCCTGTACTAAGTACATTGTACTTTAATTGTCAGTGGATGAAGACTTGTGAGGAACATATTAAGTTACTTTATGTCTGACATTAAAGAGGGAGATACAAAAGGTGAAAACAAATTTATTTACTTTGAACTTGCAAGCTGGTAAAGACAAAAGATGTAATTGTTTCAAATACAGTCAGTCCTTTCTGTTATGTAAAAAGATTATGAGAAAAAGTGATCATTTTTATTGAAAGGGGAATTCTGAGACTTGAAAAAGCACGAGTCCTTCATAAGCCCTTCAGGATTCAGTTGCACAAATACTGACAGGCACTGCTAGCCCCAAACTGTTGTTACACTTGCATTTCAAGGCTGCGGAGTAATAGATGGACCACCACAAAGCACATAGATACAGGAGACCCTGCACTGGAACATCTGCATTGGTAAGTAATTGTTTGGAGGATTATTTTTCCCTTTATTTCAAAAAATGTTACCATTGATTTTTATTTTTTCTTAACATCAGCTTCAGAAGTGTGTTCCAAAACAGTAGAAACTACTTTGTAAAACTATTGTTAATAGAAGTTGGGTTTTTTCCTTGCTGCATACGTAACATCTGTACATTAAGGAAAGATGTTCTGGTTTGAAATAAATCGGAAATAGCTTCAAAACTTTGGCTGCTTTCCTCAAAAGACTTTTTCTGTTTCCTGGTAACATGTGACTTACTTTCAGAATGATTTAGGTTAGGGAGTAAAACAATATTGCACCCCTCAAGAGTCCAAAGAGTTTTTCTATATTTGCTCCAGCTTAGCGCAGTAACTGTATAAACAGCCATATTGTATTAACAGCAATTTCAAATGTTAATCTGGATATTAAAAAGTTCAGAATACTGTTAGATGGAGCTGTGAAAGCACACATCCATAGTATTTAAAAAATTGATGACTTTGTTTTCTGCTAATTTAAATTTCTCGGGGAAAATTTGTACTTACACAGGAGGACTGGAAGACACCACAGACTAGTCAAATTTATTCAAACTGTAGCAGAACTTGATTTATAACCAGTACCTGCCCCCACTTTACACATATTGCTCCCTTTCAAATGATGCTTGATCTCATTAGCAGACTCCAGATTAATGCACACAGCCCTTCCCTTGGCAAAGGTCCTTCCCAGTCAAATTCACCAACAGTAACATCAACACTAACTGAGTTCGGGCAGGTTTTTTTGCCTGCATATACATATATATGCACACACTCATATTTTAATGGTGTCCGCCTCTGCTTTGCAGCGCAGCTAGCTCTGCCTCGGTGCGGGCAAGGGAACCCACCCTTGCATGACATGACACATTCTTCCATTCCCAGGCGAAAAAACCCTCACAAGACCGTTCACTTTCAGCAACTGTCCTGGAACATTTACCAGCGTTATTAATCCTCCTGGATTCATTTCAGCTTAACCACATCATTAAACAGAATGCACCACAAAACTAGGAAAGACGTGAAGGAGGACTGGCCTGACAGTGCAAAACACGGCTTCTGAGGAAGCTCAGGAAAACCCTGGAGGTTTATTTTCCTACAGCTTCTTCCCAAGATAAAGTGGGTCTTATAATCCTTCCAATGAAGAGTTCAGACATGAAGGAGCTTACAAAGAAGTCAGCACTTTCTCAAGGGAAAGGTAATTTAAGTGACTTTTTATGTTAATGTCTGTTACTTTGTGGTCCTTGAACAGGACCCTCAAACAGCATTTGAAGAGACACACAGTTTTATAGAGTAGCAGCAGATACTAATGCCCCACAACTTTTTAACAGACGTGTGGCTACTTGTGCTGTTCTCACTCCCTCCTGAGAACGCTTCGCCCAGGGAATGGCACGGCACAGCACAGCGCCCGTGTCTGCACAGGGCTGGCCCTTGGGCTTGCACATCATCATCTTCTGGGGCGTGGGACGGGAGTTCACCAGGTAAGGTCAAGAGTAGTATATCTATATAGATATTCTTCCTGATGGTTATTCTGATACTGAAAAGAATATGTGACATTCTGTTTTTAATTATCACCAAATTGTACTGCTTCATTATTTGACAATGGTGCCCCAGAGAGATCACATATAAATCAATAACACAAAATCAGTATAGAGGTAAAGCTCAATCATTTGAATGGTCAGAATATGGACATGATAACCGTGCTGAATACTGATTACCAGCCAACCTGTTAATCTTTTTTTTTCCTACCTCCCCCTCTCAGTGATCCACCCCATAAAAACCAGCACAGCTAATCTGAATTGAATTCCTCTGCTTTCATCTCTATTTCTTTCATCCAAAATTCAGCCAATATATACTATATATCTTTCAAAGCAGTAGTAAACACTTGAAATTGCTTCCTGGTGACTTGTTATTAACTGGATTCCAACTAAATTCATCTGGAGGCCTATTCCAACTCCAATCTAAACAATCTCGAGCAGCCCAGGGTGAATTGCTGAGACACACAATAGGATCTCTGGCAGCTATAGAAATTAAACATAATTAAAATATGGATGGTAGAAACTAAAGACGCCCTCATGTACAAATGAAAACATCCTTGTAAAATACAGTCAGTTTAGCACAAACGTATTCAGCCTTAATTAGGTAGAAAATCTATTTCGATGAATACAATGCAAAGAATAATAATGAACTTCAGGATTACGTTTTGTTACTTGGAGGGAAAAAACAACACAAATAAATGGGACGTAATTGGAGCTTATTTAATAGTCTCAGACTATCAGCTTGAACAACTATAATCATTAAAGACCCTGCAGTGATCTTCTGCTGATAAATGTTGTTAAATCAGAATTACAATACGACAAGCATGAAGAGCAAAGCCTATTAATATGAGCAGCACTAAAAGAAATAGATTCATTCACATCTTTTTTTCACCTGCTCAGCACCACAGGTCTTTGAACCAGGCATGTAGGAATGAAAAGTCTCCATGTTTCCTCTTGTTTTGAGTGACACTGAAATACGAACATTTTAATATTTGTGCTTACTGCAGATGAGCAACAGTTATCCAGTGCTGGATACACAGCAACACAAAATTTGGTATCATGAGGCCCAAATATATTACCCTGTTTCTAGTAACTGAAATGAGGCAAGCAGACCCTTTCATGCTCCTGGACCCTAAGGACTGGGAGGGATGGGTGGACATTTGCAACACTTGCTTCTAGTACAGACCCAGTGAAGCTGGCACCACTTCTTGCTTGTGAGAGACAAACTCTGCTTCTACCGTTTCAGTTCTACCCATGAGGGCCAGGCTACTTCTAACCAACTCTTCTCTCCCCTGCCCATTCCCCTGAACAGAGAGATGGCAGGGTGGAAAGACTGTCTCTTATACTTCTTTCCCGAAGGACTGCCTCAAGGTCACTGACCTCAAGTTGTTCCAGAGCTGCTCCACAGCTTTCGGTGCAACTCCGCCTTGGCCGTCCCTACTGTGGTGGTAAAGCAGTGACCAGGTGCAGGCAGGCACATTGCTCACAGCAGCCCTGCACTGGGCAAGAGGGAAATCCTCTCTCCTGTCAAAACCACATATAGTTTGCATCCAGCAGCCAAACTTTCTGCCCATATAAAACTGGCATGACTCCTATAGGTTCATGGATGTGTGCCAGCCAGTGCTAGGAGGCAATTTAAAAAAATTAACTGTTCTCTGTAAATTGAAAGCTTAGGCATGGATGCTAATCCTGGAAGGTGTCCTGCCCTCTTGACCATGGGGCAGACTTCCAGACCCATGACAAAGCAACTCAGGAAAACAGGTTTTTAGATACTGGTTTCTATCTTCACAGAAGGTTCTTCTGCAAGATCAGTAAGTTACATTAATAAAATAAAAACTGAATAGGCCAGAGGATATTATTATGGTCTCTGCCACTTGCCTCCTTAGCTCCTTTGTCAGCAGTTCAGCCTTCCTGAACACTCAGTCCAGGACCTGGCCTCAGCAAGCATTGCATATATGGTACTGCATTCTCTGTTCTTGCAAATACGCTCTTTAAGAGCTATGCAAATAATCAGTTTTAACAGCATGGTGAAACATAACAGAGACTTGAGGTTAAAAGACATAACAGAATACAGATTTCCGATAACAAATAAAGATGCACCTTAAGTTCAAAAACTTGTCGTTTTATTGGCTCCAGTAATGACTGGGAAGAATATATGTATTAGTAGAAGCCATCACAAATTTTCAAGGAAACTGCCCTCCACCCTTACTTGAATGGATATTAATTTTGCAGACCAAAACCTTTTTCTGTACTCTACTAAACATGCTGACTACAGCTGAGCCAAATACCAGATTGTATAGTGCCGTACTTTCTTTAGCCACATAAGCCTTTCACTCATGCTGTAAGCACAGTGCTGTCAAAACAGTGATTTGTAATTACACTGCATTTAACAATGGTCATATTTCCATAACTTCCCACTTACAATTATGCCAAAAACATGGAATCACTCCACACAGTCAATGATCGTATCCCAGCATATACACATCCTCAACTGACAGAACTAGATCAACATAGCACAGCATAACATTAACTCAGCTAGTCACTATTCATAGACTATGCCATGCAGAAAACTCAAATCAGATATACTACACTGTTTTAACTAACATCATTAGGTTAGCACATTACAAAAATACTTCTTTCTAAGGGCAACCACTGGCCTTGCAACTATGTCAAAGATTTATTTACGATCAGCAGGTTTTCACGTGATCTAAAATAAACTTTACCCCAGGGACCTTAAGGAAGTATAACAGCTTCTTCTGAAAGCATGGGGAAATTCAAGTCCTATTATGATTTTATATTCTTGGTGGACACATAATTCAATAACTTCCTGCATGCAAGAAATTTGCAATGTCTTCCTTTGCGACATGGCTATTCACACTTCACTGACAGGGAGCCCAATGTCTTTGCAGGGACAGGCTCAGGCATGCAACACTGTACAATGGTCGAACACACCACCATAAGCAATACCCTCCTCCAGGCCCTGGCTGAATGCTCTCCAGTCCCTCTTTTACAGTCTTCCCTAATTCTTGGGCAAGCTTTAGAGTTTATACTCAGTCCTCCATCCTATGATCCTGGTTTGTGAATTTGTATAGGGTGAAAATTTTCTTCCAAATAAGCCCAACAGAGTCTGTGGCACTACTGTCGACATGTATTATTGACTGAGGGCTAAATATTTTTTTCATTACATATATCTGCCATTCTAACTCCCCACCTGTGGTACTGACCATTCTTGAACACTCAATGAACTAAAGTCATGGTTTGGATATCTACCATGAAACCCTGCCCCATCCACGCTGTGAACAACCTGCATCCCTCAGCTCTTTTTCCCTCTTATTCTCCCAGTCTACTACCTGCCACTGAGGAAACTATAAATAAGCACTAATAAAATATCTGATCAAAGTAACAGCTCTGGGCGGTATTACAAAGTCATTTGCTTGCTCAGTCATCAGCAGAGGTGTGTGCATGTTTTAGGAGCTCCACACAACATGCTCTCTTAGACCTCATCCATGAGCATGAGCAGTATGTGAAAAAACCACACAATTAACTTCAGCAGCACAAACCTGGGCAACTTCTAACTTGCATACCTAAAGGTTCAATGGACCAGCCATTTCTAAAGTAGTCAGAATTTCCTTTGTTAAAACAAAACAAAAAGACAAATGTAAAAAGCAAAACAAAAATATTTACAGCCACGAAGAGAAAGAGTAATGAAAAGCAGGTCTTGTCTGTCTCTGTCAAGAAATTCTGGTTTGTATCCTTCTCATATCTCCCTATTCTAAAGCACCAAAATAATATAAACGTAAAACTTTAAATTTCGGTCTACAAATAGATATTGTGTGAATTTTATCAAATTTACCTGAGATTTTGATAATTTGCCTTCTACAGCATTAGCTCTGGTCCAAATCAAGCTGTGTGGGAATATAACATTACCAGTACACAACGGTGGCATTGTTTCCTCTTAACTGGAATTAAACAGTAGCAGAACTTGCAGGATGAAGTTACTACCTTTGGCTTTCTAACTAGTCACTCTTTGGTCATCTGGATTTTTTGCTTGACTTTGCAGCACTCCAACTCCCAACAAGCATTGTGATACGGTGAAAGGCAAAGACACCTTTCAGTCAGTACTCTATTTAGAGTGACCAGCTGTTAGTGACTCCACACATTCAGTGGTGCTTTCTCTCACTGGGCCGATGGGAACTTCATTCACAGCTTGCCCTCCGTTTTTATATCTCAAAAGCCTGGCATGCAAGACAGGATTTGCTTTTTTATACACAGGAGAGTTCTCTTTGACAAGCATATTTAATAATCTACAGCAACCTTGGTATACATACTACTGTAATACACTTTTTAGAAAGAAACTTTGTTTTGAGAGTTTTCTGGTTGCTGGAACACAGTTTCATTTACAGAGACAGACAGAACATACATCATGCTGTATCTTCCAAAATGTGTATTTCCCATTAGTATTCTTACTATGCCAACCAATCCAATTATCAAGGTGACACGTGGCAAGAATAATGCTATATATTTACCAACATAATAACAATGCTTCAGCAGAGCAGCATTTTCAAGGGCTTGAATAAAGAAAATCTCTCTCTAAAATCTTATCTAGGATGCATAAACTGCAAAGATGAGAGTATTGCCAGAAATCAGCCTAATGGAACTATTGGTATTACAGATTTGAAGCTAGCAGTTTCTAATCCATGGTTTGTAAGGATGGGTCAACAGCTCTACATGAAGCAATACCAGCAAGAGACAGACATACACTGTGTACCTTTTGTCATGGGTGCAGATAAAGTACTGTCAGTTTGCAGGCTTTGTCTGTTTGGTTGCTGCTTTCCGTATATCCAAGAAAAAACTACTATTTTTATCCTACTTTGCCTGAATACCTACTGCCTCTCAGTGACATAATGCCGCTATGAGAGAATTCGGCAAGTTTCCAGACTTCGGGTCCTTGTGCACATCTGCAAGGCTTCAGATCACTTCCCAGGGAAGCAGTGTGTGAAACCCACAGACACCTCTATGCTTTCCTGGAAAAGCTTTTTGTGGTGACAGGTTGCAAATAATTCCCTTTTTAAACTCAGGGGAGTTTAAGGAGAAAAAGCATGGGAAAGATGCTGGAACACAGGGTTTTACCAGCTCCCTGGCTCTCGCTTCCCCTGCTTCCCTCTGCACCACCCCCATGCTGGGCAAGCCCTGCTGCACAAGAAGGATGGCACAGAAATGTTTCCTCAGGACTGTGCTGGCTGGAATACCAATGTAGCCCAGCAATGAGCTTTACAGCAAACAGGAAGGAAGAAAAAACCCTCTGCCTGAAAGAAACAAATAGCCGGAGATGAGCTTTCCCAGCAGGTACCACATTGCAATTCAGAGCATGGCGGTATCAGAGATCAGCACTTGCAATACAGGAGGCTCCTCTAGGAAAACAAGCTCTAGGTTCTTATCACTTATAAAGTCAGGACCACTGATAATTGTCAGCAGATCTGAAATTGTTGCCCTTTACTACTCTTTATTAGCATCAAATTATGTTAGCCAAACAGTTTTGAAGAAATCTGATGCAAGCAGAAGCCTGCTGTAAATACTGATGTGAAAAGATGCATTTTGCATGCAATGAAAGCCAAGAATAAGTTGTCATTTTAATTCAAGTGTTGTCCTTTATAATAGCAAAAGCCTTTATCAAGAAGAAACAACATTAGGCCCTGTCTATGGCCCAGATTCTTAGTTTATGCTCACGTAAATTCTACATACCTCTGAAAGTAAATACTTTGAATGACTGTTAAAATGTACACAGGGTCCTAGAGTTGCTCAAGGAAAATCAAAAAGAGCAGATATAGGAATCTAGTAGGCAACATTTTTTCTTTGCGTTGAAACCTCTAAGATAATGAATGCGTTGGAAAGAGCAACAAGCTTATTATCACCCTTAACACTTTGACCCAACGCATGAGCTTGGCTGCTTCCAGTAAACAAAAGGTTTGTGATGATTTTATAGAAGTGATTAAAATAAGTACAGTCACTTGAATTATTTTTCCCTTCCCTGTTCATGAATAAATATGCGGTAGTTAGCCAAAAGTCCCCATTGACCTGGAACAATGCAGCAAGACAGAAGCAGCGGTTGAAAAAAATCCCTATTCATCTTATCTGCCATCAATTGTCCAAGGAACAACAATTACAATGTTACACAATGGCTATAAATACAAATTCCTCTGTCTGCACAGTCAACAAGACTGTTCTCACACGTAAGTCTATTACTTCAGAGCTGGTTTTATAGATCAAGGTAAATTCTGGCAGTCCCCACTCAGAAATCAATAGAAAGGAGACAGCCAGCCTTTCACTGCTGGCATGCCACATAGTCCCCACACAGATCCAGCATGATACAACATGCTCCTGCTCAGAAAATACATAATAGTCTTCATCGGTGGGTCAATGACTGAACTTAGTACAAATCTAGATCATGAGCTACAATCCATGGCCAAAGCTCCAATGGCCAGCATCGAGACTGGCTGTACGTGCACAGTGCCCAAGCAGCGGATACAGCTTGAGACACATCAGCTTCCTGTCTCTCACCTGGATGAGCCACACTTCTACAGGTGATCCAGCATTATCATTCAGTCCTTGGTCCCTTAAAAGATGCCAACCATGGACTGATTTTTAAATCATAAACAGCAACTGCTTGGGTAAAATAGGAGGGTTTTTTCTGTTTGTAATTTAAAGCTGGAATGTGCCTTATCACCAACAAAAATGCATAGGCAGAAAGCAAAGAAGTGAATTAAGTACATGTTTTTAACTGTACTGAGCAACTGGATTACTTGCAATGCATATACTTTAATGCAATCTCCTATATGGAACCAATACTTTTTTTTACAACATATTTCAGATATATTAAAAGATGTTTGGTGAACTGTCTGGCATAGCAACTTCTGAAGCTCTGAACACATCTACCAAATGGAAATTGCCTCCAAGCATGTCCAAAATAACAGACTCCTTAGCAAGGAACCATTAACAAAACAGGACAACATTGCATGAGAAACTTGCCAAAGAGCAAGCTTCCTTTTTCCCTTGTTCCTTACGCCACTGCTTTTGTTACACAAAAATACTTTTACCACAAGCTGTTCACCAGTTTCTCTGCGGTTACACTCGTGCAAGCCATGTGGAGAACAGTGTACGCAGTGGGGACTGGGCAAAATGGTAGAATTCAAAGCAGCCAATAAAACAGTAGATGTATCCACGCTGCAATTCATCTCCTCACTCCCTCGCCATTTAGTATCTCAACAAAGTTTTACAGGATTCAGTTCACTGAAGAAGGAGGCACCTAAACTGGAGCACTTCCCAAGAACATGGGATCCACCACAAGAGCAGAGATCTCTCATGGGCCCACCGCCACAGGAACAAGGCTGTATTAACAGGGCAGTAGCTGAAATGAAGTACTTGTATATTTACTTCCACTGCTCTTCTAGGCGTTTTGGAAGGCAGAGCAGGGAAGAATGGTGAAATGAAGAATACCCAACACCAGACAAAAAACATGCACTAAGCCAATAAAAATTGAGTCTAAGCAAGGAAATCGCACACAGGAGTAAAAACACAGATACACAGCTCAACAAGCAGGGAAAGGGCAGCGCCAAGCATGCCAACTGCGAGTCAACTATCTGACATGAAAAAAAATTAAATGACAAGTATTTGCAGGAAAATTGTTTAACACCAGTCCTCTTGAGTGTCAATCTGACATTCATTAAGTGCAAAAAAAAGTCCTTAAGAAGCAGCATTTAATTACTCACAGAATGTTTTAATTGCTATTATAAAGCAGTTGTTCTTAATTACAGATCATATTAATACAAATATGATCCGATCATGATCATTAGGATTTACTGCAGTGATCTTGTTCACTAACACAGAGTCTTTATATTTAAAGTAAAATGTCATTAAAAAGCCATGGGAACGTCATCATTAATGTGTGGGTAGTGTAATCTTAATTTCCTCCTGCAGATATTGAGCTGAGACCAATCATGCAAGATTTTCCAGTACGTAAAACAACTGTCACTTTTCATTACAGAGAATATGAAGCAAAAGGAGCACTGGAATAACAAGGCTGAAATAAATTTTCCAGATTTGGAAAATCCCGTGCCACAGTTTGTCCAGGATCACTTTTTTCAAGGGCTAAATTTTCCCAATATTCTGAAAACAAGGTGTAACGTCCCCTTGTCAGAGTTCAGTTCTGGGTCGGCAGGTAAACCAACAAGCCAACAATAGACTACTCAACCTACCTCTCATGCAGATGATGGCACAATCTCAAGATGGCACAAGTCAAGCAAGTGCAGACTGAAATCAGCACATGAGGATGCTAAGGTAGATAGTCAGCTTTCAGAAATGTTAAACGAAGGGCCCAGACTGCTGAGATCCTGAGCATTTTACAAAATCAAGCAAGAAGAAAGCAGAATATAAAGCAAACACCCATCTAAAATATAATACATGTAAATGTATAAGTAACAAAAGTCATATACATTCATCAGAATGTACATGGTATTAACAATGAGAAAGAATGAGGAATGCCATAAATATTACAATCATACTCTAGAAAACATAGGCAGTTTAAAGAAATTAGCACTTATTTAGCCCTCAATCTCCTTCGGACTATAATTTCTGACCCAGACTTGAACCTTGCTGTTGGGCATCCTTCCTGTCAGATGCCATCTACAGCTGATACAATGCCCTTTGTGTTTGTCTTTTAATCTTGTCACATCTCTCCGCTTCTGCTTTGGTGTTCAATAGTTCACCTTTTGTCTGATTGCTGCCTTTGCTTGGGTTCCAACCTTTGCAGATCTGGAGAACTGTCAGACAAGGAACAAAAGACTTTTCTAAATAGATAAGGGAACATAAAAATAGCCATGGGTCAGGTTCTGCTTGCAGTTACAACAGTGGCCGGATTGTGTGAAGTGCTGTCAAGATGAGTCAGACTTCCTCATCTGCTGGCTGGCTGGTGAAAGCAGATGAGATCTCCAAAAACTTTTCAGTCTTAAAGCTGTAACACAGCTTCAGGTGAGGACCAGAACACCAAAGCAAAGGACAACTGCACCTGTTCCCCATCCGATCCGCCCTTGCACTATATCTACCTACGTGAAGCTGCCTCTTGCACTGCTGGACCAGCAGAGTTGCATCAACATGAAGGCCTCAGTGCTGGCATGGCTCAGGAGCTCATCAGGATTTAACACCTCTTCCCTGCAACAGTGGCAACAAAACCACCCAGAGGCATACTGGGATCAAAAAAGCCACCTGTATCTTTCAGTTCTTTGTCAGCAATGGAAGTCATCAAACAAAACTTCTAGGCTTCTCCCTAATAACCCTTGAGCTCAAAAATCTTACCTCTTCTTTCTCAATGACCCCAGCAAGTTGGCATCAACACTTTGCTTTCTTCTTTTACTATTCATCCCAAAGTTCTAGATAAAATAACATTTTCCAATTAGCTTAGTAGCTTAGATCTAAAGGTTTATTAGTCAAACTGCCAGTGATTTGAGTACAAATGAAAACGTGGATTTGACATTTCTAGCGGTTCACTCCCCAGGACATTGTATTTCCATGGTTGTCAAGGTGCTGGAGCAAGCTTCAAGATTGCACCATGCAAAGCTGAAACAAGGATGGGAGTCCTGGCTTTGCTGAAGGCTTCTAGGGCTTCCAAATACTTGGGCCACATGCCGCAGTGCACCTCAGAAACACCCACTGGAAAAAAACAGCCTCCATCCACCAGGCTACGGGCCACATGAAATGAATTTGCAGGCGGTGTTGGCCCACAGGACAGAATCCCCCCAGCTGACAGGAATAGCAGACTTAAGTGGTACTGCAGCCACAAACATTGCGGCCATGACATTGGTACAAAGGTAGAAAGGGCTAAATCAAATGGAAGTCACTGGAAAGGTTAACAGTGTCCTAAACCGAAGTTAGTCTGTAAGCCTTGTATGTCATGGCACTGCAAAGCCAGCTAACTACAGCAACAAAGGATTTGCCAGATCTAGCAGGCATTTATTACCCCACTGCAGAAGGATACGGCAGTTCGCAATGTTCAAAGAAATAAGTATTTTTTCCTATTACAGTTAAACTGCTTTGACGTTATGCTCCTTGTACAATATCACTATCTCAGTGTTTATGTAGATCACCTTTATTAAAGTTGTATTAATCAATCTCCCTCCTACAGATATGATGGTGGTCTTGGAAAGACAAGAAAGAGGCATTCAAAAATGCACGCAGACTACATATATTATTTAACAGAAATATTTCTGTATGTGTAAGATGAAGAGTTAACCAAGCAATTACAAGTCAGGATAAAGCTTCTCCAATCCAAAAAACTTTATGTCCTTCTAAAATCTGGTTTATGTTATCACAGAAAACAAATAGAAATGGATTCCTTGTTCCTTTCCCAGACACTTCAATCAAATTTTTGATTCCCTGCAAGTCTCTGCCTGTTCTGCTGGTAATGACCTTCAGCCAGGAGACTGAACGTGGAAGAGCACACAGTGTTTTCACAACTTTCTGCCTTCCTTTAATTTGCCATCTCCAGCACCACAGTCCCTGTCTTGAATTATCACTCCCTCAGATAGGCTCATATTGACACCAGATATTTTCCTCCTACTTTTCAAGTAGCATTACAGTCTTTCTGAAGATGCACACAAAATGAAAATATTTGTAAAACTGTGAAACTGAAATACGTTACATATGCTGAAGACCAGAGTAAAAACAGCAGATGCCATTATTATGCATATTTATTATATATTTACATTTTACATAAAATTTACATATTATTCCCCCCCCCCCCCAAAAAATCAGCAAACTTATCTATCAAATAGCTTTTTGAATAAAGCTCAGGAAAAGCCTGTTTGTCTTCACTGCAACCTCATAAATTTGCAATCTCGCTATTAAGAATCCAGTTTACAACAAAATAAGCAAGAGTGCATGGAAGGAAAAAAACCTTTTTTGTCAGGCATCATCTGCTGATCCAGTTAAAGGACGCTGGATATTCAAACAAGTAGTTAAAATGTAAAAAAAATATTATCTGTTTTGCAATGGCAACAGATAAAGCTGCTGATGTGGCACTTTCCCAGTATTTGAACACGATGTCCAAGAATTACAAGGTTTGTAATTGGAAGCTTTTCATGCCCCAATGAAATTTTAGGTACTAAGGCACAGAGAGGCAATTCCTGCTGTTTATTTAGAAAAGGTTAGGGAACAAAGGAAAAAGTCATCACGTTTGCTTCATCTCATACATTCACGCAATTCATGGTGACTCATGGCTGCTGACAAAGCCTGGGCTCCCAAGGAAGCCTAGGGCTTTTTGGTGTCATTTTTTAAAGTGAGGATAGCTGTAATTATCATGCAGATGACACTCATCCCACTAAAACAAATATGTGCATAAAATAGCAAAAAACCCAAATACATTAGAGCTAGATGAGACCTGGTTACGGGACCAGCTCTGTGCAGCCTGCACAGACCAGCAGCAGCTCTGGGAGGCTAACAGTTCACACTGGTTTTCCAGCAGCTCGCTTCCAGCCAGAAGGTATTTCCTTCAGGCAGCAGCAAACTGTGCTGGACACAGACACAAGTCAATCCAGAATGAGGCCTGAGGCATATGAATTTTGCAGCACAGCACTAAGTAGAACAATCATGAAGTAGTACGTACCTAACTAAATAGGGTTAACCTACTGATTTGTGAGAATTCAAAAATCAATAAGAGACAGGAGAGAGAGTTGTCCAGACCTGTAAGAGAAACAGAAGGCATTTTCCATGGGAAAACTACAGCTCATCTAAAGCAAAACAGGAGGCAGCAAATTCAATTTGCAGATTCAGCAAATTCAAAGGGAGAAAACAAGGATGATTTATCTATTGAATTCTTGCTGCAGTCTGTGGCCAGCTTTCAGTAAAATACAGTAAGTGTCTAGTGCTTATACAGCATCTTTCATCTCAAACACTCCATACCACACATCTCCACTGAAATATGGACATTTCAATATTAGCACAAGCACTAAATAATTTCCACCAAAATCCAAAACACACTATCTTCCTGAAGTGGTTTGGAAAGCTGTTGGCAAAAGACTTCCCAGTTAAGACATCCTATATAAATATCAAAACAGGACTCCTATAACCAAATTTCCCTTTCTAGAAAATCTAAACAAAATCTCATTTGGGCTTATAGTTCATTTTACATAAGGGAGGCTTCACAACCAGCTCACAGAGTCCATATAAAAAGAAATGAGAATGTACACCAACATTAAATTAGGTAAAGTCATGAAGTCTTTCTGACAGTTCTGGCAGCTGTCAGTTTGTGTTTCATTGATTTTATAGGTCAAATATTAGACATTGTTATGCCAGATGTTTGAGGTCACGATCATTAAATTATACTTTAGCAAATCCAAAAGAGCTTAGAAGCTACCCATATGGTCCACAGCTGTTTTTAGCCAACAGTAAAGCAAATGTGTGTTGCTGTAATAAGAGATACAACTGTTGTACTCCAATGACACCATTAATTTAGAAACTACTGAGCAGAAGCTAGCAGTCCCTGCTATCCTAATTGTTCATCTGCAGCAAGGAATTATTTGTCAAGTAAACCACACTGGTTACTCCGTGACATACAAATCAGGACCAAGCAGCTTTTCAATAGATCATGGCCATCACAGAATTGTGGTCCGTACTGTTGCTTAACGTGATGTGAAGAAACAGAAAACCACGCATCCACAAAAAGAAGTGACAGAAGGTAGAAACTTAAGAGGAAAGAAAAAGAAAGCAGGGAGTTTACATGTTTTTCTGTATGTCAGGGCCTCAAGAAGACAATTGCAGATGAATTTGAAGTTACTATAGCGAATTGACATCAAAGAAATGAAAACTCTCATACTATATTGGAGATTGTTTAATTACCTAGCTGCCAACATTGTTCGGTCCCAAAGAGCGCTGGAGATCAGAAAGGTGCAAATGTCACAGCACGTGCAGGAAAGTTATGCAGACAACAGATGTGATACAAACACTCAATGTTCAGCTTAGCAACTGTCAAGAGGGCGTCTATCGGTATCATGTAACATATATGTATGACTGCAACCAGGCAGTTCAGCCACTGACATAGCCTGCATGCTCTCTGCATACCTGAGCTAAACCTGGCAATTGCTGCCGATCATCATTCTTAACTGCTATTTCTTTCACAGTCAATCCTTCATTAGGTCAAGCGACCTGCACACCAAGTTTCCTCACTGCCTTTTGTGATCTACCTAGCCAGTAAGCACTGGCAGCTACAGCAGCCACCTGCCTGAACCTGCTGGCCACCTTCTTGGCCATGGCAGGAGCCCACCCACGTGCCTCGCAGCAAAACTGCCTGCACGTTTCAGTACTTTTACCTTTCCAGAGTACAACAGAAAACATGCAATGCCATATTTCTCAAATGTAAAACACAGAGAATTCATCTTATTTTCCCAACACGGTTAAGATGGATAGAAAACAGTATGAAAATGAAATATTGTCCAGGAATTACACACCTCAAGATGATTATCTTCACCTGAAAACCTCCTAGTAGCTATTACAAAAACCATATGGACAGGAAGACATTAACTTCTCCACTCCTACCTCCATCCATAACCCTTGTCAAGTTGTTTTACAAGCTCTTTGAGGCAGGAACTGCCTCCCACACAGTGCACCTCCCTACCATGCAGGACCGCTCTGAGCAGGGGCCTCTGAGGACGTGCCAGATTATTGCTGACAAGCAGACATCAAGTCTAGAAACTTTCTTTTTTGAAGAATGTCTTTGCAGTTGATCTTAAGCTTCCCACAGAAATTTCCATAGGCTTTCAGAGCCTCATATTGAATGACCTGGCCTCACAAGCCACAGAAACTCCTGGAATGGACTAGCATAGGAAAATGCAGCAGTTTGCCATCCTGGAGAACCTAACTGCATGGCAATACACAGTGAGATTGAGTCAGTCGGGAAATTCTTTTTCTTTGTTTAGGTTTTCTTTTGGAAATGATGGGAATGTGAATAATTTAAGATGTGTAGTCTGCTATGCAAGAATAACACAAATTGAGATACAACTGAGACAAGCTGTAAAATGGTATGTATGCATGGCTCTGAATTCCTGTTGCCATTCGAAGGAGCATAAGGGCTCACTTAGAGCTAATGAATGACAGTTTTTTGTTTTGCAGGTCCTGGGTTTTTAACAAATCAGTTATTACAAGAACACTTTTTAATTCTACACAGGGAATTTTTCCAGGTGAAGAAGTTTCCTAGTATAGAAAAAGAATCAGTCAAATCAGGGACCCAAGTAGGTCCCAATACATACTGAAGTTTTAAATAGTTACTCTATATGTACCTCCTAAACGCTCTCAGCCTTATTTACTCACATAAATATATACACAAAGGATGATGGTCAAGGCTATGAAGTTACCTGCAAAACCAGCGAGGTGATAGGTGTACCACAGCATTATAAATTATCCCTTAAGTATGAGGGATGTGGGAAAACCAGGACAGAAAGGACTGCTCATGTGCTCTTTCTCCTGGTTAGTACGTTTGACTAACCAAAATTACACTCATGTGCTACTGTTCCTCTTAACAGCCTCTACAGAGCAAAAGCCAAAAAGCCAGATGTTTCTGTGGTGCCAGGAGGAGCCCAGGAGCCGGACACGACCAGTGGCTCAGCACGGCCACATTTCCATGGGCTCTGCCCGTGTTTATACACAAGCTATAAAGTCTAAACTCTTACATGATTTCTCAGAATCTAATTTAATGGCTTTTTCATATATTAAGGTAAATGAGAAATACATTTAATATTTTTTAAAAGCCCGCTAGGATTAGCAGGAAGACATAAAAAAAAAATTCAAAATTGAAAAACAGAACAAAACCCACTTTTCTTCCAGCCCTACTGTATGCGAAATAGAGATGACCAGGAAAATGAAGATCACCTTTTCCCACCCCACCCAAAGATCTGGGATTTTCTCTATTTGCCTTTCGCTTTTACTAGAAGGCCAGAAAAGACACTATGAAGTGATACATCCAAAGGATAATGTGCCACATAATGACAGGTCTATACCCCTCGTTAAAGATCTTAACTTTTATACTGAGGCCAAGCAGGCTATAAAATATGAACTCATTGCTGTATCCTCCAGGTAACCAGTCTGCCAATTTTGCCTCACCCCTTCTTTCTCATTTGTTTCAAAATACTCTTTGTAGTTGTTATTTGGAGGAGAGACAGACCTGAAACTGTCTGTCATGTGAGATGGAGGCAGAACTGTCACCACCATGATGTGGTAGCAAAGGAGGCAAGAGGACAATCAGGATTTTATGATTTTAAGATCTGGTATGTCATTAAGTGGCTGAAGTACAAACAAGGAACAGATCAATGCAAATATTTTCAGAGTTAAAAGAAACATCTCCTAGTACTAACAGCAACCCAGAGACTAAAAAGGTTTCTTTTACTACTGTATACTTTGACTGAACTAAAAAAATGATGTTCACTGCTATTTTTTTTTTTTTTTTTTTTTTTTTTTTTTTGAGTACAGAAAAGGAATTCTTCCACGGATCTACCTTGGAGATTTTTTTCTGAGTCTTGCATTTTCTGAAAGAATAATGTGACTGTCACACAGCTGCTGAAAGAGTGCCCTGTCTGCAGCTGCAGCCCCACGGCAGTAGGCATGTGGTACAATCGTTATCCTCCCCACGTAGCCTTGCAAAGTGATCCCTGAGCAAGCTCTGGACATCTTGGGATGGTCTCTAGACAAAAACGGCCTGTGCAGAAGCACAGAGGTGCTTTCAGCAGCCGGCCACAGCTTGCAGAGGGCAGAGCCTGGCTGTGGCCACAGGAAGCGCCTGGCTCTGTCGCTCTGGCTCAGCCGCCTGCCCAGCACCTCCACGTAGATGGCATGTTGTTGGGAGGGGAACGGGTCCAAAACACTAGGCCAGCTCTGAGGAGGTGGGTCTCAGAACAACCAGTTTTGTTACCATCCCCTGTAACTGCAGGAAAACAATCTTGCCATGAACCCTTCCAGGGTAATTCTCAATATAATTCTCTGAAAAGCAGCCTGTTAGCTACTTCCCATAGAAGCCTTCAACATCCTTGATTGCTCCTGCAACAATTTGGAAATTCACAAAACATTCAGCAGTTATGTTTAAAAAAATTTTTGAAAGTACAGAAAAAACCCTCCTAAGAAAAAAACCAAACAAAGACTGCCTTGTCAGGGCACATCTTCAGCTAGTAAAACAGAGAAGCTCTACTGCTCAGTAAAGAATTGAGTTTAAACCAGAAAAATGCTTTGATGGAGGCAATTGGTTTCCATTTATTTAATTCAGTTGTTTTATAGGCAGTGATAGTGACAAAGAAAGAAAGCCAAAATTTTGCTGGGCCTCCTGAGAGGCCTGACAGGCTCTTGCACCACTTCATGTGGCAACGGCACTACCTGGGAGCCTTGGGGACCTCGGTCACTTTAGATTACGTGCTTGCTCTTGAAGGTGGTGGCCTTTCTCAATCACACACCAAAATTTTTGGGGTACTTTATGAAACAAAGTGTTACACAGCACTTTGCCAGAAAGAGCCCCGCAGACACTCCTACGATTTACAGCCAAATTATATTTATTTGGGAAGCCTCTTGTGCCTTTCAGAGCTGTAGGAGCTCTCTGTACTGGAAGGGGTGGGGTGTGCCCTAGCTGGGAAAGGACCTGGCTCTGGGGCTGATGAAATCATCTCTTCCACACCCTCAGCTTGTGGCAGCCCACAACTGAAGAACAAGCAGAGTGATGCCTGTTTAAACTGAAAACAGAGTACTACCTTTTTAACCAGCCCCACAGAAAGTCCCACAGCAAGATGTGCATATGCAAGATTCAAAATAAATGTACTCTGATTCTAATGCAGTTTTATTTCTAAAGAGAATTTCTGCTGGTTGATAGAGTTGGTACAGCCTGAACTTAATAGTCTAATGGAAGCAGCTCTCTGGAGTCCCTAAGGATTAGTGGAGACAAATTATAATGAGCACATCAGTGGCATAATTGCACCGCAACCCAAGAAGCAAAGAACAGAAAGTTTAATATTCTTTGTTGCTAACTAAAAATCTTAAAATAAGAGCTACAAAAAATTTAGGTGGCCATTTACTGCGTATCACTTGTTTCTAGATGCAAGATTAGACGATGAGAACTTACTCGTGCGGCTGCCAAGGACAGTACCTCCTCCCCTCAGCCCAAGAACGGATCGGCCTCTGCTGAAAGCAGCAGAGGGACCTCTGCCACATTTATGCAATCACTGCTTGCATGGCAATTTTTTAAATTCATGTTCATAAACACATTTTCTTTAATAATGGCCACAAGACAGGATTATGCTCCTACAATGACATTGCAGGTGATTTTACACCAAACGTAAAGCAGGTTTTACAATCCTGCTGTTTAGATGCACTGCTGGTGAGCCTGAGAGAGATTAGAATTACCTAACTTTATATATACATATTAAAAATCCATAAGCACCATCAGTCCATCCCCCCAAGGTTTTTCCAAGGTGTGTCTCAGGGGTGTCAGACAAATGCTGGAGAGCGCTTACTGGCAGAAGGGACATGTGGCAGCCTTTGCCTCCCACTGCCCCAAATCTGTGCAACTCCCTCAAACCCACTTGAGCACAGGCCATTCCTGCCAGCAACAAACCTGCCTGCTGGCCTCTTCTATATAATTTCTTTTGTGCAACTTTGGCTTCAGTTTCTAGCAGTGCTCTGCAGAATATGAGAGTACAGAATCAATGTACATTTACAACAATGAGAGCTTTTATGCTTACCATGTAATGTAGCTATGCCTGATATGTTAAGTCTTTGTAAAAGCTAATGATCCCGTAACTGCATGATGGTACTCTGGTGCTCTCTATTCATTGCAATCAGAAGTTTCAGGGATTTATTTATGAAAGAAGTGCTGTAAAGTGTTCCCAACTGAAAGCCATGATAGTTAAAAATCTTTCCTCTTTAGAAGGAATAATAGTAGTTTCCATGAAGAGGAAGTATTTTGGTTTACCTCCGAGGTAAAAGGACTAACGTAAAAATCTGATGCTGCTGTGTTTTCTGTATCTCCAAATTCTCTGGCCATTTTTCAGCTCATCCCAGTGGCGTGAGTGGTATTGAGCTTACTAACTACCCCAACTTCTTTTGTTGTTTTCAAGACATTTCCTGAAATATGAAGTTAAGGAAATACTGCAATCATTTCAACTTGCAGCAAAATCGGTGATTTTTGGCAGTGGAGGAAGGCAACATAACAATTAACACCGCTCCCTTCAGCTTTTGTGCAGAGACTTTCATATACTTAGCATGTAGTCTGCTAAGTCTGTATTTTCTCTTATGGGAATTCAAAATGCTAGAATCACAGAATGGTTTGGGTTGGCAGGGACCTTTAGAGGTCATCTCATCCAACCCCCCTGCAGTGAGCAGGGACATCTTCAACTAGATCAGGTTGCTCAGAGCCCCATCCAACCTGACCTTGAATGTTTCCAGGGATGCAGCATCTACCACCTCTTTGGGCAGCCTGTGCCTGTGTTGTTGTCCAGGTATGAACATACTGTGTCAGAAGCAGTTGGTTCCATTTACTGTGATTAAAGCTGGCAGGAAGACATCCTGACTCCATAACACCTCTCAGTTACAGGTTCCTAAAAACTGGCAGAAATAATATCCAGAAATCCAGCTGCTGCAGCAGGTCACACATTTACTGCCATCTCAGAATGCCTCTATTACAAAATCCTCTGGTTTTAGCTGTGGAAGCACTAAAACTAGTCCAGCTTATTTATAGTGATTTAAAGAGATCTTCATGGGGTTACACCTCAGCATAAATATAAATGGTCAGCTAATTAATGCGTAGTTCAGCCTCCTCCTGTGACTAATAGAAAGCAATAACTGCTTCTTGCAGAGAAACCAGACTTAATTCTCCAACCTTTTCCATCTTATATTGATTCAACTCTTCTCATTTCAGTACTTTAACCAGCCTATATTTTTTTATTATCTCCTTACAGTGTAAGTCAGTGTCCCTTCACTACTGACATTTTACAACACCTATCAGCGTTCTGGCTCATTACCAGGTTTCTTAAGCTCTACGTGAAACACAACAATGGCAGAAGTCTGTTGGTAACTGGATTGTGTTAGCAGCGAAGTTCAGCTGGATAGATGGGATGCTTGGTAGAGAAATGGTCCTCTGTACAACAGCAATGGTCACACATGTTGGAGCTTATCATCTTCAGATTGAAAGCCAGCCTAAACCATAAAAGCCAAGTATAGGTTTTTCCTAAATAGGCTGAGGTTTTGCACCACAGTGAAAAGAAAATACAAGAAACCCTGGATGATAAATGTATGGGAAGACTGTGTCACCACTGTGCAGTATTTAGTTTTCAGTCCTTCCCAGGTACAGACCTACTTTAACTGATAAATTTTAATATTGTTACTACAAAGCAAATGGTGAAATTGGCATTAAATTGGATTTATCAAGTGGTGCTTTTGACAGAGCACATGTGGTTACACGTGCTTTTAAGGTCACTGGGATTATGTACAGTTATTTCCCCTTTCTGTTTTTAATCAGGTCTATAAACTGGAAGATTATAGATAAACTGATGAGGAAAAGAGGCATCTTTCTTTTCTTCTTCCCTATCTATATTATACGTAGAAAGAAAACAAGAGCAGTATAAAGCCAAATCTATTTAATCAGCACTTTAGTATGGGCAGTTTCAGATTTCAGAAATATCCAGCTTTGCAACACTAACCACTTGCACAGTGACTTCCACAATCACAAAAGTTTTGGTTTAGTGGCCAGGTAGCTTTTGTCTTTTATGCCATGTACCTTCAAATGAAATAATCTAATAAATACATTGAGATTTTAGTTGAGTTTATTTCTCATTGGACAGCCTGATTTTTCAGTGGTTTAACTGAACTGGATTTCTGCTGTAGACTTGGATCAACTCCTCTGCAGAGCTACTCAAACAAGGCATCAGACACTGGCTCTGAGCATCTGCTCCTCTAATCTGACCCTTCTAAAAGTTAGGGAGAACTCTTCAGGTAACTAAAAGCATTGAACAAAACATTGCGCAACTTCTTTCAATTTCATTGTCAAGAAAGTGGTCAGGTTTTGTATTTGTAAACTAAAGTAATCTTGATACACATAAGAGTAATCTGATACAGACATAAGCTCACTTCTATTCTTTCATTAACTCACCCATAATTACAGTTGCTTTTCTGGAATTCTAGTTGGATTGGTTTTAGGGGGTTTTGTGGTAGGTTTTTTTTGTTGATTGTTTTTTGGTTGGTTGGTTTTGGCTTTGGTTTTTTGTCCAAAGCACTGGATTTAGAATCAGGAAATCTGGTTTTTAGGTGCAGCAAAACCTGATTTCTCTAATCTCCTAATGATGGTAAGATCATCTTTTTTCATATGGCTTAAGCAAGAATAAATTCATCGAGCCCCTGAGCTTTCCTGGGTGTATGCCCAGATGCAGCATTTCCCAGGTCTGTGCCATACCTGCGCTCTGACATACAAAACCTCAACTTATGCTGCCAATTCCGCTGGTGACTCTTGAGAGTAGTGGCTCTGATAGATGTCATCAAAAGATATAAGAAGTTGTATCAACTACTTTACAAAAACAGCACCAGCCAAAATATTCACATTTCCACAGTCTGTGGCTACAGCCATTACTACACCAATCAAGTTTCTCTAGAAGTGCTCATTTTACATGCAAAAATGCTCACTTTAAAGTACATGACCTACCTTAAGTCTGCATTTTCCCAGAGTATTATTCCTACTTTTCCCACATGCAATACTTAAAGCCAAATTTACAAATGTATTTAGCAACTTAAAGATAATAACTGGTACCTCAGCAGGTACCTCAACACCATAAAAGCAGGCATGGGAGTTACACTTCTATTTCATGAAGCAGTTTTCCTGTATCTTTACATGTCTAAATATCATAATCCATTCTGGAACAGATCTAACACATATGCTTGTGCAGAAATGGTCCTTGCAAAGCAGAATTCCCCACTACAAATGTACCACTGCAGAGCATCTTTGAGCCTCCAGATAAGTGCAGAATAAAAACTCATCTCTGGGAAATATTCTGCAACTGTCATATTTGACAGTGCACCTGCTTTGCATGGTGGTAAGAGTGACCCACTCCTACAAATTGGACTGGCACTAACCTTAGTGACTACAAAGATTATTCCGAAGCTTGTATTACAGCTTTATGCAGGATGAAGTCTGCAAGATCCCCAAAGGCTTCTCTGCAACAGAGGTTGTTATTCTGTGTTTTCCCCCAATACTGGGCAATAAAGCCATCCCAGAAGTATGGTTATAAACCAACTTTAGAAAGCAATATGCACTTCATGGTAGCTGCTCTGTATCATTTTCCAATCAACACTAGTTGGCTTCTAATTGATTTTATATTATGTCCCTTACCAGAAGTAAGAATATTGTGTTTACTAGGGCGGCACAAAGAGGGCATGCCTATTCTTACTGCTATATTTAATGCTGCTGCTAATCACGGAGATTAGACTGAAACAATTACAACAGCTAATTAAAGAACAATGCGGTTTTTGGCATCTTTTCTCAGAGACGACTATTGGGAATTCCTAACTCAGGCAAAGCAGGGATAATTAAAAATCAAGCTCTGGTTTCCCCTGCACTGGCAGCTGGATCACGCTGATTAAACTGCAAATAAAGCACATGAAACCAATGCTTTGTAGTATATCCAATTTCACTTAAAAGGGCCTTTAAAACAATCATAAACAGAGAAACAGTGCACAGCAAATTATTTAGCTGAAGCTGGATATAGTCTCTTCACTGCAGTTTCTTCACAGCTTACCATCTTTTACGTAGAGCATGGGACAGTAGTTACTGGAGGGCCTGATGAGCCACTCAAACCATTAACATCCCTTCCAAAGGCATTGCTGTTCAAGATGTCATGAAAACACTAAAAGCAACTGAGCTCAGCTTTAAACGCTGGCATAAAAATTTGGAAGTCCCTTGTAGAAAACACAGAATTGCACCCAATGACACCTCAGGTTGTTACTGAAGAGCAAGACAGGGCTCAAACCACTTTCATCAAGAGTCTGGAGGGCTGAAGAGTTGGCACAAATAGCAGGTACTTTATGACAGCTAGAAGTTCAAGACAAATTTCCAGCTGCCCAGTTAGGGCAAAACTGTAAGTAGAATCAAGCCTTGTCCAAGATTATCTGGTACTCCGTCCACTATAAAACACCAGCTACAGAACAGCAACCAGTGCACCCCTTTCTCATGCTCAGACCACAGCATCAGCTACGGTACAAATGCAGTTACCCAGACAGACTTACACAGTTCTACTTTATAATGATGATTATAAAAATAATAATGTTTGGTTTTGGCTAGCATTTACCTATAAACTTCTGAGTCACGCAAGAAGAGTAAGAAAACAAAAATACTCTAAGACATGAAGGGTGATGCAGAAATACCAAATTACTTGCCTTAAACTTGTTTTGGTGTTTAGAAATCTGCCTGAAGGTTGTTACGGTGCTCTCTGGACAAGTACTTAATGCTTTGTTAAGTAACAAGGGGATCCTGTTAAAATTTTGGAAACTAATACCAAGAAATTTTGTATTTATGTAGCTTGGTGGAGAAACATCAATATTGACTCATTTTCACTGATCCCACTAACTGGGCATACCTCATACAAAATTCATATTGGTATAACATAGCTACGCCAAGACTGTAAACCAAAAAGAGCACCACATTCCTTCTGAAGCAAAACTATTAAATATACTTCTTAACGTATAAGGCTAAAAATAAACAACAACAAATAATAAAAAGCAGGGAGACTGTACTTGGAACCAGCAATACTTACGTTAAGGGAAAGTGCTTAAGGAGCAGAGTGCTGTTGCCAGATGATCCAGAGGAAGGCATATAATAAAGGCAAAGTTTTCCAAGACCTTTCCAAGTTTTTGGTAAATATTTGAAAGTTTGGGCTACAGGGCAGAAAATCTGCTAGGAAAAATCATTAGAGAGACCAAAGGAAGGGGCCTTCTACCTACCTATGGTCTTACAGATTACATAGCAGTCTTGCTTTAGACACGTCATTGGAACAGTTTGGAAGGCTGGCTCAAAGTCAGTTAGAAGAAAAGTAAAGTTATAATAAAGGTCCTTGGAGAAAAAGCCTGCTTAGCACAGTCATACCTGGGAAGAAATGCTCAGGTGCTCAAGACATAACCAGCCTGGGCACATAAGTGTTACAAACATTGTATGGGCTTTTGTTATGAAAGTATCACCAGAGTGACAGGTGGGGAGCATCTTCTGTGAACCCCCCTTTACCCTCTGCCACCAGGAGACAAGCCCAGGACAGTCCAGCTATGTCACGTGCCAGCACAGCTCTCTATTATCCAAGCGTCAAGTCACAGCCCTACCTCAGCTTAATATGAATTTGGTGAAGTTTTCAAGTTCACAGAGGATTTTCAGACTCTAAACTCTAGAGACCTCAGACACTCGACTGATGGTTCACCATCTAGTTCGCCCACAGTCCCTATGAACTCTCACCTTTTATTCTCTTCATTGCCAGAGCTAGAACCATTATTTGCATTTAGCTCCATTTCTTTAACCACATTTACCCAGGACAAAATTAAAAAATTATTTTAGCACCCTGCACTCCCTAGAAATCAACAGCAGCAATCAGTAAAAGAAGCAGACATCGCCCTTATGAAGGGCTGCAAGGAGAAGTGGCTGTCAAATACCAGTAACAGGAGACGAAACCAAAAAGCCTAACAAACTTAGTGACCTGGCTAGTGACTCATGGTGTGATCTTGAAGAAGATACTGCAAGCACTTTGTGACTCCATTTTTCCTCCAAATGATCAAATGGTGATTGACAATGACTATGATGAGTCCTTTTTGTCCACTTTCTTTTTTAGATACACACATGCTTTATTACATGGACACAAAATATTCTTTATTTTAAGCTATTTGTTGTTTCCTATCACTTTTGTTAGTCTCTGGTAACACATAACAAGTTCAAAGAAGCCGCTTTCATATTCTGCTCTGAATTGACAGGTTTGGTCTCAATGGCTGAGATGATATCTCATGCTTAAATGAAATTTGGCAAAGAAAAGAAAAGCACTTCACAGCTATCCTTCTACATGCAGTACCATTACATCTTTATATACCTGTGTAGAAGCTATGTAAATTTTCCCTAATAATGATGTTAGCGTAATTGTTCTTTCCAGGCTATGTTCCAAAACCAATTTTAAACTTGGAAAAACTATGAAAGTGGAAAAACTACTTCAGTTTTTACGTAATAATAAATGCTTGAAAGGATCACAACATTTTATAAGGTCATATATAACACCAGTTATGGCACTACAATAATGTGTTATTCAGCTCCAGCAAAGAATATAAATCCTTGAAATGTACATGGTTAAAATGTGGTTTAATTCTTATTATCCTTTGGCTTTGACTCAAAGTTCCTGCTGAGCGTTATAATGCTCAGATGATGCATACTCCCTGAGACTCTTTAATTAAACCTTTAATGTAAGACTTTGCCTCTGGCTATTGGTCACACTGCCTGGCACTTGCATTTACAGAGGTACCACCTACCACTTCTGTCCTACTGCCCAGCCTCTGAGCCAGGGCTCTGACCCTCAGTGAAATATGCACTATTGGTATTTCTCTGGCTGAGGCAGACTGGTCCTTTGGGCAGACATTCAATGTTTTCTATTGCATGGTTGAGGTTTATGGCAAAAACATGACAACTGGGAGTCTGAGAAAATAAAATTCCTGCTCTAACCTTTCCTTTTATCCCAAAGAATTTCAAGGGGTGAGGGAGGATATGGATGCTTAAGACCAGAAGGTTGCAGCACACATGTTACTTCTGTCCATTACTAGGATGCATTTCCACTATGCTCTAAAGGCTGGTATAGAAAAGACTTATCCAAAATCTGTATTTCCTGGTGACTGCCACTATTCACGCAGCCTCCTGCTCTGCAGCACGTCAGCAGGGAGAACGCCTGAACCTCTAGGACTCCTCTGGTACACACATGCATAACGCGGCACTGTGCTTAAGGAGTATCTTCTGCTCTCTTTTTATGAAAATATCAAAAGATCTGGTTTTGTTTTGAAGTGAAGTGCAAAACCACTTCAAATCTCTAAAACTTGTAACTGCTGAGAAAAGTTTTTCCTACTCAGCTCTGCGGGTCTCTCATTCAAAGGTAACAAGAGCTGGATGCCTTTAAGCACTCTGGCAAACACCCTTCAGCATTTTTAGGAATTTCTCTGCACGTGTTTGCACAGCATTAGCAGTCCTGTGATTGTGACCCACCTAATGGATCCTTCTTCCCTATTGAATGCTGAAGCACTCATTTTAAATGCAGTTGCTCGCATGTGTTGACTTAAAGTGCATGCATCTCTGAAATTCACTCCCTTTCAGCATTACTGCCAATAAATAATTAAAAAGCCTATTAAGACAGCAAAAGCCAATTCACTGAAATTATAAGCAAATGTTTTTGCATCAAGGGCCAGAATTAGGGAAACACTTAAACAACACCTTCAATTCGAAGCATTCACATTGCTTTGAATGAACACATGAGCATTCACATTGATGCAACTGCCTAACTTGCAAGTCTGCTTGTGTTCTACTGAGTAGGGGCTATTACCCAGCTCTGTAAATTATTTTCCCTTGTAGAAACATATAGTTAATCAAGATTTCAAAATACCTAGTGAAAATAACAGTTTCATAACTAGAAAGATGAGCTACAAGTCTAATTTCAGCCTAAGTCCTATAATTTTGAATATGAATAGAAAAATACTGCATTTTCCCAGCAAATAGCACGACAAAATTTAGCCCCCACTGTATTTTTCAGATGTCAAAATACTTGGTTATTCAGATATATGCAAAGGCAGACAATAATGGAAATAAGGACATCAAGAAAGTGTTCTACTCCAGCCAGCACGTTTACCTATATGGAACAAAATAAACTGCCAGAGAAGGAAGACAGATATTAAGCAAAGAAATGTCAGTTAGAAAAACATTCAGATAATGGAAAGCATAAAAGTTAAAACCTAATTAAGTACGTGAAACCTAGGAGAAAATGCATATGCTGCCAGAGCCACAACAGTTACATCAGGAAGTGACAAGGGAGGGCAGGAAGGACTGAAGAGGGACACAGACACTTAAAGAAATAATAAACATTCTGCTGGGAAAAGAGCATCTCTGCCAGACAGCAAACCTCCCTCTCAGGCAAGTGGCAAGCCCTGTTGACCCTCTACAGCTTGAATTTCCCAGGATGACCTTCCACAGCTTGCTAACACTATTTTCATGACCAGCAAAGATCTTGGTGGGGAGAGGGGGTTTGATGATCCCAATAAAAAATGAAACCTGCCAGCTGGGTCACCCCAAGTCCTTGACTGACTCTTTGCAATGCCCGCTCTCCCACTGGGGAGCCTCAGACTCACACTCCCTCACATGGAACAACTTCAGCACAGCAAATGGATGACATTTACTGAATGATGCCAATATTTGCTGTTGTAGTTTGTGGTTACACCCAGCAACACAGCTGGGATTGAGGGAGTAGACAGGCTCAGCTGGCTGTTTCAGGAGCATCTTCAAGGAAATCATGGTTTTGAAAATAAACGACCTAATCCTGGAGTTGAACAGATTAGCTCAGGATGTAGGACTGTCTTCAGTGGAAAGTCATTCAAGATAAAACAGAGCAAGAATTCACCTTGGACCAACAATTCTTGATTAACTTCCTCTGCTGGCAAGCTTAGTGTAAACTAGGCACTATGCCAAAGCCTCCCAAATTACTCTGGAGTGAATGTAATAAGAAATAATGCTCTCATATTTTAACAGCATGGCCTTCAGAGTGAATTTGCAGGTAATGGTAAAAAGTGGCATAGACCCATGGATCACTCATGATACTGGCACTTTTTGTCAAAATAAAACAAAACAGGTCTTCACTAACTTCTTTCACTGCAGCTTCCAAAGCAGTGTGTGTATCATGGTGTATGATGTACAGGGAAAAATTGTTGCTTCCAAGCTGGAACAAGTATTTATCAAAAATATTAATGGTAGTACAAGACAAAACAGTGGGAAATTTATATAAAAATATTTTTAATATGTACTACATATCCAGACACAATCTATAAATATCTGTAATATGAACAGGGTCTGCACACCCCTGGACTCACAGGCACCACAAAGGCTCCACTAACTCCACAGAAGTTACTCAGCGTTCTGCTGTCACTGGAAGCGACCTACAGGCAACAGCCCCAATCTGGACTTCCACCTTCTGGAGTCACAAGAAACAGCTACACATCAGAAACCTCTCCTTTCCATGAAGACAAGGGCCAGCTGCTTAGTCAAATATATAGGCTACTCATACACATCTGCTGTAGAAGAGCTCCGCATGGTCACTACTGCAGAGTATGACCCCAAACAAGAGTTTCACTTGAGGTTTTTGTTTCTCTGAAACTTTTGTATTTTCCAAGCCCGTTAGTTTGCCTCAGGTGAGTCGGAGCCACACTGGAATTCACAGCCCTCCCACAGGAAGTCCAGAGGAGCTCTGCCCAGCAAACGTCCACCCATCCAAAACCCACAGAACTCCCCAGCTACAACCAGAGCAGCTCCTCCTGTGTGGCACAACCTGTAATCTATCAGGTACCTTTTAAATAAACCCCACCTTGCTGAACTAAATAATTTCCTTATGAACAGCCAAGTTATACCAAATCACTCACAGTAACAGCACTTGCACATCACCAGCACTTTCTGGCCTGGGCTACCAAACTGCTATGTGACTGGGAGAGTAAAACACTGCCAGCCACACCTTATGCTTGGCAGAAAGGGACTCCTGAACAGGGGTCAGACACAAGAAATCTGGAGCAGAGACATGGGTCCGTTTTAACTTAGGCTCCACATCAAAATTTAAAAATAAAAAAAACATCAACAGTTTTATGTCTCTGTGTGAGTTTTGAGAGGCTGAACTATAAAGACTATAGTGTTACTTCACTGGAGAAAAAAACACTGAGAAAAGTACTCAGTCATCAGTTTGATGTCTAAAATAAAGAGGCAATAACTTCCATTTATTCCATTTATGCTACGTTTCTGTGTTTTCACAGGCAAAGGAATAGGCAGCAGGCCTTGAGAAAGGTTACCATGAGCCTGACCTGGCACTTACCGATAAAGCTTCATTGATTTGTTATTTAAATTGCCTTTTGTTTTTTTTCCCTTTTATTTTTTTCCAAACTATTAGTCAAGACTAACTTTTTGACCTTTTTAAGACACTTTGTCCAGCTACCAGGCATCGTGATAAAAGTGCCAACAAAAGTTCAAAGCTGAGCAGCCAGAAAGGTGCTCTGGAAGCAGCTGTCAAACATTGCATGCTTCCTGCTTTCTAAGAAACCAAACGCTGTTGAAGGCCACAACCAAATTAGCATCTACATAATTTGCAAATAATTAACTCAGTGTCATTTTACAGGCACTAAGTGCTGGCTCTTCTAATATAACAATTTTATTATCAGCTTTTATAAAAAATATTTTGTTTGTTGTATGTAAACTCAAATATTAGAAGACAGTCATATTATAAGCAATTACAAACATTAGCTAACACTTACTACACAGGAGAAAGTACAATTAAATGCCAGAAGACACAGGAAGAAAGAAATAATAATAAAAATTGTTTCTGGTTCCTGTGAAGTCATGGAATAATATGCATAATAAATATATTATACGCAAACAGCAAGAAGAAAACTGTTTCAGGGCTACAATTATTTTAAAGCTTACTCTCCAAGCAGAGCCAGGAGTTTATCAAACCTGCTTGTAGCATGACCCTTCTTGCAAGTTCCTCTTCAAGCTTGGCTTTGCTATAATGCATACAAATTATTAACCCATTATGAATGTCAGCACCTGGCACTTGCTACCTAACAGAAGCTTGTACCACAGGCTCCCCAACTGCTAATTTCATCTTGATTTGCACCTTAGAATGGCAGATTTTTTTCTCCAGTTTAGCAGCACATATGAAATAGGGAAACAGTCCTGCAACAAGGAGAGGAACTCACCCTTCCCATGAGGGACAGCACAGCTTGCACTCTCCAAAGTCCCACTGCTTTGCTTGGGGGTCACAGGGCAGCATGGCCAGGGATGCCAGCACAAAGGGGTGGCGCCCTCCCAGCCTAAGCAGAGGGTGCCTCTTGGGCAAGCACTCCCTGTGCAGGAGAATCCCACACCTTTCACAGAAAGAAGCAGCCTTGGCAAGGTGTTGTCTTTGGTTTTATTTTCCTCTGAGAATGGACATTAGCAACACTTCAGGGTGATGGGCTGTGAATGCCAAACAGCCAGAGAGAGCACATTATGGCTCTGCCCAAGGGCTGCAGTGGTGCAAGATTCAGAAACCTCACATCCTCGGTATTTTCACTGCATGACAGATTTTGCTAATCCTGTTCTGAGGCTGTCAGCTCTCTACACACACACAATACGTGGAGCTTAGGCAATAATACAGGGTCTGGCTTTAGCTTTGAAAGGCATGCCTCAAATTCAGATGCTCTGCTGATTACTGGATGCAGCCTCCAAATGCTCATACTCTTCAGATAAGGTTTTCTAACACATAGGTTGCTGTGGCTGGGTGCAGTCGAAACATACCTGATAGCGGAGTCCAGGGCTGCCTATGTGACTGGACATGACTGCAACAACAAACATTGTTATAAGTCAAGACAATAAAACAGTCGCATCTTTTTCTTTTAAATCTTGCTTTGGGTTCAGCACTGCAATCTAACCAGTTGCAGTCATTTTCCCAGTCAGAACACAAAACACAGGAGTATGTAATACAGATGTTAGCTCCATATCTCCATTGGGTTTACCAGCTACTAATATACTTTTATACTCTATGGCACAGTTAATTCCTCTTCTAGCAATACCAGTGAACTCTGACAATGAGGCAGAACTACAGAGACTGCAAAGGTACATCAACAAGGCTGTAAAACAAGGCACTCATAGGAGGAAGGTTAACGTGAAGGAGTGCATATGCAATCTGTGAAGTGGCCTAGGCAAGCGAGCAAAAGAACTTTCTGCATAGTTCGTCCTACTTCTGTAAATTGAGAACAACAGTTTTAGAAGTAGGTTCTCCTTGTACTGTGGTCTCCAGTACTTGAAGTACTGGGCAATAAAAAAAAAAAGAAAAAATTCCCAGTGTGCTACATGAAAGTAGATGTTGCCACTTCAAAGTTGCCCTGGCTACAAAATTATTGTAACTAAATCTGGAAAACACTGCATTCAAAACACAGCTGTGCATATCTATATTTATCCAATTATCATCTGACTGTTTTTAAGAAATTATTTGTGCATTTTTATTTGCTGTGTTATGCTTCACCACCCAAAAAATGGAATTATCACTTTAAACCGCATTGCTACAGAAGAGCTACTTATGCCATTGAGGTCTAATCCCAGCGTAACCATAGCAAGAGAAAATTGCAGGGGGCGGGCCGGGAAGCAGCAGCATCACAAAAGCCTTTTCAGTTGCATCTACCTGTAGCTGTTACAGAAAATGAAGCAAAACAGAAACAGATCCCACACTGCAGTATCATTTCAAACCAATCCCAAAGCAAAATGCATCCCGAGATGTTCACCGAGAACACCGCACAAGCGGTAACATCAGACAATGGTCACTTGCATGTAGCTTTTCATTCTACCTGCTGCACGACCTTCCACAACTACACACCAGTCACACTGGCGACTCTCCAGGCTGGTAAGTTGACCTACATTTTACTCACTGCTCACATTAATACAATAAGTCACCTCCTCAGCGAGGATAAACCAACGGTCAGGAGAGGCAAAGTGAATCATTCACCAGAACATCCAGTTCTCTGTATGTAAAGGGGATCCAGAGAAAAAGAATATATATTTTTTAAACTACTACAATGGAAATTTGGTTTTAGGTAAGAAATGAAGGCGTGATACACAGTGGGACTTCAAGAAGTCTCCCTGAAGTCATCTGCACTTGCGTGGGTGCGTGTAATTAAGCATGCTTTCAAATATTAGTCTAGGAGGTGTTGAATGGGCATCTACCTAACATTTAACTGGAAAATACTGTGTGAATTCCTCCTATCTTGCTGTTCTGACACAAAGGGATGCACAGGAAAAAGGAAACAACTGTAAAACTCTTAACAGCCCCTCACTGTAATATTGCAACTTCCACAAATATATATTGTATTTGCAATCTGTAAGATATGAAGTACTTATTTACTTCTAGATATATTTATCAGAACAACTTCTAGATATATTTCACTTAAAGAATACCAACAGATACCCAAGGATCCAATTAGTCTCAGAATATTTCAGTTTGTTGGCACAATTCCTATTTGCTATCAGAACAGTTCTGCATTAAGCAATCCACCAGACCTCATGCTATCAAATAATAATAATTTATCCTTTAGCCCAGATAGCATTATTCTGGAATAATCAAGAATTTTCCTGTACTGTGATGTCATTTGAAGTGCAGAGCACGACAGCATACAATAGCTTTACTGTACAGCAGAAACAGGGTCACAATTACATAACATAACTTAATTAACATAATATATGTATCTTCCTTTCTGCCAATTTGCCCTCTACAATAACAAGAGGCAAGCACAGAACTAAATTTTCCAACTGAGGCTAAACACTTCACAGGCATTAACTATTGCTGGTAAGCATTTTGAATGGTGTGCAAATTAAAAGGGTACTGAAAAATCAGCCTCTGCTGGGAAATATCACAATTCTAATATCTTTTTAAGATCTTAGCTTGGAAGCATAAGGCTTTGGTAGGTGTACTGTTAAAAATATTCATAATTAAAGATAACTGCGTAAGAGCACCTCATGTTCCCGAAGCTGCATCATGCATGAATGGACTTACGGACAATTAGAAACTTTCCCATTTCTAGAAAGGACAAGAATATTTTCTCAAATGAGTACTAAAAGGGACAGACAACCCACTGGACAGGTCACAAATACTCTGGCAACAAAAAAAGAAACAACCCACTGCTGAAATGCAGAGATTACAAGCTATAGTTCGATTAAATGAGAGCAAGGATGCTTAGCGAGCTCTGGATGCAGAGTTCAGAGAAGAGTCAAAAATACCATCCTGTCCACCACAGAAGTTCCCTTCTACATGTGCTGGGACTGGGAAGTTTCCCCAAGCTGTACCTCTCCAAGAAGAGATTTCATTCTCAGCGCTGTCCATTGGACAGCTTTTGCAAGCACCAAGTGGACTGAAAATGTACTGAAAATATCAAATGTCCTCCAAAGAACAGGAGAAAGGAATTACTTATTGCACAGCACCCAAGCCACTGTGAGCCAATGGCTAGGCACTTTTTTTCTCCATAAGTTAGAAAGCTTTATATAAGCTTTTTCTCTCCTTTTTTTTTTTTTAAGTAGTTCCATATCAGATTCAAGTTTCACAGCATTGGTAGGAAGGAATCTAAGTGACACATTGCGTGTACCTTCTTCATGCAACTGATTGTTGCAAAGGTCTCCACTGGCCTTCAGTGCCTGACTTCTCAGTTTGTCCATGGAAATAGTGCAGAAAACAAGGGCTGGAGATGCGAGCTCAAAGTCATATGCTCTTCATTTCTTTCTCCCTCTCCCATGACCAAATCACATAAAACTTCACGTGTAACAAAAGTTAAAACTTCCCAAAATGCTGCACAAGACTGAACCTAGGTATCTTCAATGCAAATAATATTCAGTTAAAGCTGCAGAGTATTTCCCACCTATATCCAAAAAGGACCCACTCAGTAGATATATTTGAAAGAAGCATTCTCCTCAAACGACCTAAATTCTCTTTCTTGTGTGATTTAACAGTGGAGACGTTTCTAGACGCTGTGTTTCTGGGCTTATCTTTGCCAAAATCAGCATATCTGATTATTCGACAATATCAGCTCAGCAATTTGATTGCATTGGGTGTTTCTATGGGGACTGCACTACAAGGATTTCAGAGGTAAACCCATGAATTCTACTTGCATTTTCATGTTTTCCAGTGGGAAGTAAAACATGCTGTTTCCTCCTCACTTTGACAGCAGAATGCAAAATCCTCAATTAGTGAGTACAGCCACGACAACAAACGGCGGAATTTTCTCCAGTGGCCATATATCCCATAGGCATTTCAGCTCTTTACTCACTTCAGCACCTTATGAAACGGTGTGTGTACCTCCTCGTCCCGCAACTGTTTATCTGCATTTTGAAAAGCAAGTACCCTGGGAGTTTACTTTATCTTCACAACATGATTTTATGAAAGACTCCATATTTTTGGTGGTACCAGTCACAATCATCTTGTCACAAAAACTGCAAGATGCGCTTTTTCCACAGGCTCCAAAATTCCTGGATTGATGATTTTTTCATGAATACAGACTACAACTGGAAAAATCCCCAAGTTTCTAACTTGTGAGATAACCAAAAGACTCAGAAAGTAATCCCAAATACACCTGAAACCAGAGACACAAAAGATTCAGAGTGTTATTTTTAGTCATATTATTTTGAAAACCAGTTCCCTAATTATTTAATGATTCTTTTCCATATGACACACTAACAAATAACGCAGGGAGTGTTTCTAGTCTTGTTTTTAGTAGTGGATGTAGTACCTTTAAGTCTGCAATTCTTATCTAACCTTACTGGGAAATGCTGATCACATGCAACTCAGGTGAAATCAGCTGTGCAGCCCCCAGCGAGGCAGATCCTGACCAAGGCCATGCACAAAGGGCAAAACGCTCACTTACCTGCAATCATCTCTGTTTTAAGACGCACAATTAGCCAACTTGTACAGCTGCTGCTGCTGCCATACTTGTGCTCTGGATCCAAACAGGGCTGACAGCACCCCATCGTTCCCAAACAAGAACTGGGCAAAAGGTGCATGAGATTTCCAGGCAGCAGCGTGCCTCCTGATAGCCCCTCTCTTGCCTGCAAGCTATGAGGGCAGATCACAGACCTAAGTCCCTCTTGGCACCCACAGCTGAGGGTTATGGTTTTAAAATTCTGGGTTGAATGGAAGAAATAATTAAAGGTCAAACAACTGAGTACACAATTATTTAGAGAGTCCTATAGGCAATAAAGTTATTTGACTCGTACCTGATGACAAAGGCATCCTGCCAAGCGCTCGCAAGAAACAAACCAAGAGTACGCTTTTGCTGTTCAAAGTGGCCACTTAATCGTGAAGTGCAACACCCACAACAGAGTGGCACACCGCGAACCTTCAGTTCCAAGTCATTTACTGAATTAAGTCAGAAATCAATTTCAGAGAAGGGAATTACAGGATAATAAATACCTTTTAATATGACAATTTTTATTCCTTACATGATGCTCTCCGGGGCAGGACATTTTCATTCTAAAAAGAACCAGCTTTTAAAAAAAATATTAAATTAAATGGTAGAGAGGACAATAATAAGCAGTCTTCTTCCCTCGTTTCTTTAAAGGCAGTACTGTTAAAATCCAAATTTTGTCTGGGAGTGATCAGAATCTGAGCTGTGCTCAGAGACAAGAGGCTGACATGGGTAGGAGGTACTGAGCCACTATGCTGCAGGCAGGGTACACCCCAATTACAGAAGGGTATGAAAAAGCAGTCTGGTTTTACTGTATTATGACAAGCACACTGCTGACCGTACTCAAGCATCAATATTTACTTCACCAGCATGGCAGAGCACTTGTGTTCCATGGGAAGAGGCCTTCAAAGCATCTTTCACACTGGCTCTTTGCCAATGCAATCCTCTCTGGACTGGCATCCCCCCTTGGCTAAGGAAACTTTCCAGCTGAAATCCTCCTGGAGTGGCATATGTATTATAGGCACATCTCGCATTTGGATTCTGAGTGTGCATGTTATTTCAACTATCTCCAAGTTTCACACTTCAGCAGGACCTGGGAACTGCACCCATCATTTAAAGGGAGGCTGCAAGCTACCAGCTGTTCTCGCACAAGCTACCCTGGTGAGAGCATCTTCTGGAACCTGCACAGCAAAAATCAGTTCATATTTTGACTTCTAACAACACAGGAAAAACTAGTATGCTATATTCTGGGAAGAAGAATTGTAACTTTTTTAATTATTATTGCCATAAGCTTAGAAGAGATGCTACTGACCTCCAAGTGGTGGAAAACCAACCGCTTACCACACAGACATGAGGGTGCACATCTGCCTGCTGCAAGCTTAGCCCAGCACTCCTCAGACTGTGGCTTTCAGGGCAAGCACTGCAGCGCACTCATGCTGCAGATAGCACTGGTGAAGAGAAAACACCTGGTAAGGGTTACCTCTCACAGGTGAAAAAAGAGCTAAGGACTGTAACTGCTGCACTGACTACTCAGTCCCATTACCTGCTATGCAGAGCCCCATTCCCTCCACCAGCTGCAATACTCCATGGTCCTATATCAATAAGCCTTAGAGGGCTCCCTAGCATCTGATCACACAACTTTTAGCAGTCACAAAGCTACAGCTTTGGAAGAAGACCGATAATGACCTCTCTAACCCAAACACGATAACAAACTCCATTGCTCTGAAGGAATGAAGAAAAGGGCCAAAATTTATCTCTGGGCTAACCGCTGCTGAAACCATTACATTTGGCTCCTGGTACTTTTGTGAAATGAAGGATGGGAAGCGCAAAATGCAAATAACCACAACCTCACTGACGGAGATAGCTTCTGAAATAATGAGAAAAGTAGTTACAAACAGAGTCACAGCTGTTTCAGATGTTATGTGCAACCATCTCAGCTCCTGAGATTCTCTCCATTTTCTTCATTCTCTCCAAATTACACTCAGCTTCTCCTTGCATGATAGTGCAAACATGCCTGAACCCTCCAAAAGAACCTGACAACATGACCTTATCAAACACCTCAAGGATGCTCAGGGGTATCTCGTTTTGGCATTAGCACACAGTGGGATTTAGAAATAGGAAATGGGAGGTTTGTTTTCAAAATATTTTTTCCAATACAGTAAAGACAAAGTTTCTGTGTTTCACCCTAGATGAGTATCATTTTGCAACACAGTACAAATAAATTTGCCACATCCTACTCCCTCAAACACAGCTGATTAAATAGTTGTTAGTCTGCTGCACCAAATTTATACATTACATGATTCACACTTGTTGCACACCATTTGGCATCAGAAAAGCCAAAGGACTGTTGTTTGTGAGCTATATCATCCCACTTAAAAAAAAAAAAGAACAGGATGAACAGAACTACCTGACTGTATCATCTTTTGACAAACTGTCCCAGCACAGATAGGCAGAAATAAATCAGACCAATCCCTGATATACTGCTATATTTGATTAGCATGAGTAGTGTGATTTGGCAGTCTAATTTGAACAAAGTATTTTGATATGCCTCTGAAAAACAGAAGAACATGAGGGAATTGTGCAAAAATTATTTTGTTTGCAGAACCATCTTTTCCCTGGAAAAAATATAAGCTGAAAACACTTGCTTAGCTCTCAAGTAAATGCTTTCCCTCTGTTCACTTACATACAACCCGAAATATACCTTTATAGGGGAATTCAGAGAGATTCCCTGCTGAAGCTGAGCTGGTTGGAAGAGTACCCATTCTCTCTTTAGATCACTTGCAGCCATACCTGTAAAATTTTCAACAGTTGTACAGCTGATTGTAAGACTAGGGAAAGGAGGGGAAATGATACGTAAAATTCATGAGAAGCCTCCACAATATGGTCCCCTTTTAACACGCAGCACGGGTTTGAAATGTCAACATTCAAAATACCAACCAAACCAGAGCTGAGACAGGAAATCAGAGGGCAGTGGAGAGAAACTCTCAAATGAGCTGATTCATCCCAAGACTGTGCAGGAAACCACCAAAGCAGAGAAGGTGTTCACCAGTCTACTCAACACGTCTCAAATGAATGCAGCAGTACTCTCCACTCCAAAGAAAAAGGAAGAAAATAAAGCATGCAGGGAAACTTCTGAAAATTTGGGGATTCTTTACTAACCATATTAAGTTAAAATCCTGTTTGAGTCGGCAAAACATTAAAGCTACTGGTGTTATTTTTCTCACAGTGCTTTTTCCCAGCAAAGGAAACAGACACTTGCAGCTAAGACTGTGGCTCAGTCTCAAATTGCTAACCTCTTACCCTGGATATAAATCAACAACTTCCACTGCCAATGCAGACGCTTTTGACCACTTCACCTAAACAGAAACATACCCCTAGAAACCAAAGTCATGCCCTGACCTTCAACTGTGATACCCAGATTTACTTCCACCTCTCAGAGACAGACAGTCCCGTCCCTCCCCATATCCCAGGATACCTGCCTGGTCTCATCTCATACACCTGAGCAGCCCCCAGCAGTCTAGAACACTTTGGGATGTAAGTGCATTGCCCATACTGAGTTGCTTTTGGCTATTATCTTCTATGTCAAGGTTAGAAGAAAGCAGCTTTCTACAGAAAATGGATTCAGAAGTGGAGGTGGCTTTGAATAACACTGAAAGAAATATCAACACATATAAGCATACACTTAATTTCTACCTTAATTATTCATTAAACAATGTGTTTATGCCCTCCCTGATCCCAAAGATATTAAGGCCTCTTGTAAGCACAACAACTTTTGGAGTCACCTGTCACTCCTGCTGACAGTCTGAGCAAGGAGGTGTCCTGGTTTCGGCTATGATAGAGTTAATTTTCTTCATAGTAGCTAGTATGGGGCTATGTTTTGGATTTCTGCTAAAAACAGTGTTGATAATGTGGAGGTGTTTTAGTTGTTGCTAAGTAGCACTTACACTAGTCAAGGACTTTTTCAGCTTCCCTTGCTCTGCCGGGTACACAAGAAGCTGGAAGGGGACACAACTGGGACAGCTGACCCCAGCTGACCCAAGGGATATCCCACTCCATATGGCATCATGCTCAGCATATAAAGCTGGGGGAAGAAGAAGGAAGGGGGGACATTCGGAGTGATGGCATTTGTCTTCCCAAGTAACTGTTAGGCATGATGGAGCCCTGCTCTCCTGGAGATGGCTGAACGCCTGCCTGCCCATAGGTACTGGTGAATGAATTCCTTGTTTTGCTTCGTTTGCACATGCAGCTTTTGCTTTACCTGTTAAAGTGTTTTTACCTCAACCCACAAGTTTTCTCACTTTTACTCTTCTGATTCTCTCCCCCATCTCACCAGAGGGATGTGAGGGAGAGGCTGGGTGGGACTTAGCTGCTGACTAGGACTAAACCACAACAGGACATAATGGGGCGAGAAGAGTGAATGGCATGCAGGTCAGGGAAGATGCAGACTGGCAGAGCAGGACAAGGAAGTGGTATGCTGCGGCTGAAGGCATCACCTCAGCCAGTAATCTGCTGCAGCTGGCAGCTGTACCAACTGGAGCTGATGATGTCCCTTTCACTTCCTTCTCCTCCAAGTGTGAAATTCTCTTGCTCATACTCACACGTGCATTCTCCCCTAGTACCCTCACTGACACAAACTGATGTTCTTACACTATTTTAAGTCAGTAATAGAACAAGTCTTCATTATTACTGTGTATTTCTAGTTCTACATCATGTATGGATTAGTACTTTATTATGTACTCTGTGCTTTGATACCACTTCATAATGCCACTGTGTATAACAATCTTTGTGTGATCCTTCCTTGCCAGTTTCAACTCACAAAGGCTTGGCTCCAAAGTGAGGTCCATAAAAAAGATGTAGTAGGTTTGTTGAAACAAATAACAACAGTCAAAAGCTTTCCCCAGAGAACGGCCAGCAGAAGACAAAGGCAGAAATATTTATGCAGTCACTAAGGGACACGTGTGTTCTGAATAAACACTCATCTTCAGTATGCAAGGACTATTGCCTTTGCTGTCTCCCAAAGATCACTGAGAATGGAAATCAATGATGCTGCCTTGTTAGAAAACACAAATCAAAGCATCAGTGACTTTATAAAATCCCTTCTGTCACTTTGACCTTCTGATGCCAGGCATCTCCAAGGATTCGTTATCATTCATTGTAATGTCTAAAGAGGAAATCAGCAGTGTAACAGTATTTTAGAATAACACACTACCAGCAGGGATCATAACAAAAGCTGAGTAGAATCCCATGAATGGATGCTTGCACTGCCTTGAGGACTGCATCCTGTCTTCTAACAAATACAAGACACTTCTGCTGTTGTCCAACTGAACAGGCCCCTTCCTCAGCACCTGCACCTACTGTTCCCTGTAAAGAGTCTGGTTCTCCTCTTGCCCATACAGTCATGTTGGGAGCTACTGGTACTGCTGTTGCAGCTGCACCTTCTCCAGAGCCATCAGCGCAATTAAATATCATAAATACAGTGGGCAACAGCAGATCGGCCCTCTCTTTCAGAGGATGTCTTGTAAGAAAGAAGGCAGGGGGAAAGAATGCGCGGGGCAGTACTAACCTGAGTCTCCAAGCTGGTGTAGGGACTAGGAGGTTCAATCTACAAAAAGAGCAGACAGAAACAGCCATTACTCTGGAATAGTGGAAAAGAAGGTGTTTTGAGCCATTATTGGTCCAAAGTAGCACTGTTTGGAACAAACACACCGGCCTGAACAAAGATGACAAGATTTTTTTTTTAAAAGAGATCCTCCATGTCCAGGCATCCTACCATTGCACAGGAATTACAGGATCTCTACAATATATGGATGAGTAAAGGAAGTTGCAGTAACTGGTGTATATCAGAGACAGATTAGCTACATGACAACCCAAGGCCACACGCAGGGCCTTACATCTTTGACTTAATCCTTAGATTACAATTGACTGGTGCTCCTGTAATTTCAAGGCATTAGAACCTTTTCAGAAGGTTGATCAGGACTTGATGATGATCAGGTTGCCCACATCCTTGGCAAAATCTTTCCTCCCAACAGCTGCAGTTACGCCGTGGTTGTTTTGTTTTCCATTAAAATTTCATACTGACGATGTGTCTCTCCAGCTCTGCACGTTATTTGTGCAAGCACACCGTGCATTTTCTACGGCCCAGCATCTTCCTTGGTGTCAAAATCAGAACTTTTAACTTGGCTTGGCCAGAGGATTCAAATGTCATTAAAGAGCTTCTAAACACAAAAGCACAAAAATGGCCTATTTAGCCAGTTAATTGAGAGGTTAGAAAGAGATGACATCCCTACTGGAGACTCCGTCATTAGTGTTCGGGGATTAGCGCTCAAGCAAAATATTTAAAGGAACATCTTTTAAAGTATAAGGGACATTTAAAACCTCAGTCCTGCTGGTCCAGGTATTATTCTGCAAGGTCTCACTTTCTACAACATTCTGTTTAATTGGAAAGCCTAACAGAGTAGACCCAGGTCAATGATACTTTCCCTTTAATCCATCACATCTGTTGAAATTAGACCGCTTTAGTTTAGTGGAGTAAATTCTTGTCTGTCAGATTATCAGGCTCCTGAGACTACTTTTAAGTTTTGATACCCCCAGATACTCAGGTCATTATGATTCTCACTTTGGCTAAACCATAGAACAGAATGAAAAAAAATATCAGGCTTTCCTCCAAGAAACTAAGTATTCCTTTTAATTATGCCTGTAAAGCAGCTTTTGCTTTAATATTCACTGTAAATATACTAATGAAGAAACAAGGTATTAACCCGGGGAAAAAAGTCAAGGAGGAAATTGGCCTCGTAACCCTCCACGCTTAAGTCAGTCATGGGCCAGGCAGCACACCGTGCCCAGGTGAAAAAGTCTATGATCACTTCTGTCACACTGCTAATCTAAATGTAATCTTTCATCAATGTGTTCTAACACCGGAGTACCATTATTACACACACATAGTAGATACTGTCTGACAACTGGCCGAATGATATCAAGACTGGAAGGAGACTGAGAAACCTCAGTGAAATCCACATATCATGTAACCAGCTAAGCTGCTGGGGGGGCAGAAATCACCTGAAGGTGAGAGAAGAGGTGAGAGGAATCTTGTCCTTGGGTGGCTTTACATTTCTAAAAACAAATTATGTCAGCACTCACAGCTCTTCTCTATAGGCTTAGCAGGGATAAACTCATCCATTTTGCAGCTGGACTCAAGCGATGCTGGTTTGGTCACAGCATTGTCCTACATTGTCCCACTCACATTTATATCATAGCAGGAAGATCACAATACTGGCAGGTGTGTGTGGCAGATAGAATACAAAACGTGTTTAAATAGAAAGAGCAAAATACTACTGTAACAAAGAATGGCCCAGCTGCACAGACTTCCCTTTGGGACATCATCTGGATTTTCTCAGTTGCTGCCAATCTGATTGTAGACAAAAGCTTTTTCAGTGTGTACTGTTCACTTCCAAAAGACATTATTTCTACAAGAGGAAGCAGCTACTGTATGTATAAAACATCCTGGAAAGATCAGGGGATTCCTGTAATAGATAAGGCTTCAGACTATTAAAAAGCCAGACCAATTAAGTCCAATGCTTGCTGAGAAGAACAGATTTCTTAGGGTAATTATTAATTGCAAAAGCTTTCTTGACTAAAGAAAATTGTAAATATAAAACAGGTTTTGAATGGCATTATTTCACCACATGGAACATGATGCATCAGCATGGGCTTATTAAACTGTGATGCTACAGTTTTTCCTGTTTATTTTCCTCCTTCTCATTTTGGCTATGGTTACCTGTATTAACTTGTACTTTAGCCATTGTGCAGGGAACCTGTACTTTAGCACTGCAGGGGGGCCTGTTTCCTGCCATCAATGGGAACTCACATCATTCATGTACATGACATGATGTTTGCTTCTGAATTACCCGAGACAAAAAACAAGGCTTGGCTTTTACGGAGAAAAGGTAGGAACAAACCATCCCCATCTCTCCCTTTTTGCACCAGCACAATTGCTAGAAATGGTGCAGGTTTGGTTTTTTTTTCCCCCCTTTCTCCCAACAGCATTTCACACGGTACAACGATGCTGCCTCTCAGCATCCACTGACTGTGAAACAAAGATGAAGAGACTTTGACAGTTTGTTTCTGGATGTCACCTCTGCCTTGCACACAAGCTACTACTTTCACTCAGTGCCTCTGCCTCACAGACACACTTACAGGTACCACACCAAACACAGCTCTCAGAGCTGACCTGAAGGTCCCCAAAACGCAACCATGGAAAATGCATCCCAATTCTTCTCTCTAAGTGAGGCAATAAGGAAGCTGAGGAGGGTGGAGAAGGAGGGAGGACACAAACATATAGTCAAACTTAGTTTTCAAGTGCAAAAAATAGTTTTAAAATTTGAGCTGAATGTCAGCAACTTAGAAGAAAGGCTTTCATTCTTACTGCAGGAAGGGGCATGTTCTTGAAACTATCTACTTATCATTAGTGCCAAATAAATCCCATTTGGGTAATCCCACTGCTCTTCCCCAGCTCCTGTGCGCAGCCTGATGCAGTTATGTATGGTAATGTGCAGAGGAATAGCCCTCATGTGAGGGATGACGGTATGCGTGCTTTTTTTTTTAGTTTAGGGTTGTTTGTTTTTTTTTAGTTACAACCTCTCTGCTTTGTCCAACCTGCCTGCTCTCATTGATTATTAACTGCTGATGAAAGGTCTGAGTCAGACAGCAAAGTTCTCACTTGTCCATGTCTACGGAAGGAAACACTAATGAACAAACAGCAGAACAACCAGCACCATTCTGAGCAAAGTTCTGCTTGGTCTGTATATGCTCCACTTAAAGCCTACCAGGTTTCAGCAGCTTGCAACAGTACCACAAGAGTTGTTACAACTAAACCCTGGGGACATCAGCAATCATCCCAGCTGAAATTTCAGGCTGCCATTTTTCAAGTGCTATGAATCATTAATATCCAGTGCTTGTGATCAAGTGAAATCTGTAGCAGAATTGGAGTGTAAACGGCATGGTGTTGCTGTATAAACAGCATGACATATTTATCATGTTTAAAGACTGATCAGTATAAGGATGTTTACTATTGAAAGGTGACACTGAGTATAGCAATTCTAGTCTGGGGTTTAGTTACCATACTTTTCATAAAGGGTTAATATCTCTCTCACATACACCAAAGATACAGGTGTTTTCACAGAGGTTGCAACCTTCCCAAAACAGAACTAAAGGATGGGAAGACTGAGAGGAACTGAGGTACAGACGAATAAACCAACTATTACAAAGTCACACAGGAAAAATGACAGAAGCCCTAAGTCACTGTCCAAGGCCTTGACCACAAGACGCATCTCTCCCACGCCACGAAAAACGCTTTTCTAGCACCATTTCAAAAGACATCAGGTTTGAATACAGTAACTCAATCTACACCTCAATCTAATCACACATATTTTTGGTGACAGTCCAAGACTGATTGCAGGAAAGCCCAGTGCTTAGGCTCAGCAAAGTGCTATTGGCTGCACTGGACCCAATCCTGAAGACATGCCTTCTGCTCGCTGCCCCTTACATCACTTCTGGACTGTGCACTTTTGGTTCCCATGCAGCTCTGTTCAGCTTTGACAAGCACAGCAGCCACTTGAAAAGCTTTTTTTTGGGTTTGGTTTTTTTTTACTTGATGGGCTGATTCTAACTCAGTTTCTAGTCACTTAATCCCAGGAGGCAACACTGATCTGCGTGTGGCTTGGTACAGGCAGTGGCTCCCTACCAGCAGTGCCAGTTGCAGGTGCCCTCACCCCTGAACTGCAGTGCTCACACAGCAGCAGTTTTTCACCCACATTTTGTGCAGCCAGGCCCTGACCCACACAGGGGAACTGAACCAGCTTGAAAGGGTCTTTTTAAAATTTTATTTATTTGTTTTGTGTCATTTTACAGCTGAATCAGTTCCTCACCCAGCTCATGACACAAGGCAAGGACAGCTGTGCTGGCACAGCAGAAGGATGGCCAGCAAAACCAGGAGGGGGAGGATACAAAGGAAGAACCAGCAGTGGGGGACAGGGTAAGGAGGCAAGTAACAGTAACAAATGCCAGCATCACCACCAGATACTTCTTCCCATGAAACCACAGTTTCAGATTAAGACACAAAAGATTCACCTAAAAGTGACATTTCACACATCCTCTCCAACAGCTCTGTTGCCTGCAAGGCAGGACCACATAACAGCAGCTCCCTGTGTGGGCAGTGCTGTTTTTACAAATTGCAGTTGAGGGCTACAACTATCCCAGGGCACTGTGGCTTTACCTCTTCTGCTGACTCATTTTATGACCCAAGGGTTTGTTAGCCTGCCAGCCTGTGGTTTTTATCCTACGCTCAAATTTGGCTCAAAACCTTTGTATATTCACAGAAACAAAAACCAAACCAAAACAAATAAAAACCAGGATTGGAAGGGACCTCCTGGACTGCCCTTTCCCCACGTTTCTGCCCACCTTTCCACTAGCAAGAGGGAACGCAAGTCAGGTAACCTCCCACACATCACAAAGACAGTGGTGGCACAAGCACCCCAGAGCAGCACCCTGGGCACCAACACACAGAGACAGAGGGGGTGCGGCATGTGCCTGAAGTGAAACCCAGCATCTTATTACAGGAAGTATTCAGTAACCTTAATTGTAACCCTTAGATATCAGTCACGTTAACAACTGCCTCTACACCACCAGCTAGCTCACACACGCTGACTTATCTGGAGAAGAGAGGCTTCCTGGCAGTGCCAGTACTACTAGCCTGGACAGGAGCAGCCAGGCCAGGGGTACAAGCAATCCTAAAGTCACTCGGCTCACGTCCTTGTACTGCAAGGCAGAGGGGTCACAGCAGCAACATTTCCAACACGCTTAAGCACTTTCTAAGGAGCAGGGCTTGTGCAACAGGATGTCATTTATACCTCAAGAAAATAAAACCCAAAAATGCTCTTGCAGATCTGCTTTTTAATCACACTGCCCACCATTGCATAAAGATGAAAAGATGGGAAGGACTTGCTAGTACTAATGTATCCAGAGCCTCAGTGTAACTGCTCTCTGCAAAGGATCCTTCCAAGAAAATACACCAATTCCATAAAAATCTCAGCTTATCATCACAGGCCACATTAATCAAAATTTTACTATTTCTGCTGGACACCTTAACACACATCCAGGAGGCTCTAGAGTACACAGGTGTAAAAGCTATTATTTTACTTCTTTTTTCCTCCTCCAAAAAGCAGCTAGAAGAAAGGAAAAAACTACAGAGAATGTTTCCTACTACACATTAATAACAATTATTCAATGAAAGACTGATCTTGCCAAGACAGGAAATTAGCACATTTGCACCATCCTTCCCCCACGCGCTCCCCCCCCCCCCCTTTGAATGAATAGTGGTTCTCAGGAAGAAATCACTGTGTTATCAATATACCAATCCTTCCACTACTTACTACAGCTGCAATGGCCTGGAAACAAACATTTAGAGAAGACAGGATTTCAGCCAGTGTGGCAGGCTCTAGGCAAGCAGTGGCAGAAGCCAAGTCCGAACTGTGTACAACTTCCCGTTACACAAACTAACGGTGCAGAAAAGCAGCAGCCAATCTGTCTCCTCTGCAAGCCATGTACCCGAATTTTCATACGACTAAGAGCCGCAGACACCATATCCTTTGAAGAGACAGAAGGGAAGAGAGGGGAGATGGAGCGTGCAAGCTATGAAAACAGCTTCTGAGGAGCAGAAACACTGACAGATGTAGTTAGCATGAAGCAACCCCCTGGGACAACCAGCAGGGCCAGGCTGAGCCCCACTTGCTGTCTCCCTTCCTCCAGCAGCAGGGACTTGTGTCATCCAGTAACAGCACAGCCCCATTGCTGGCCAGCATTGGGGCAGGACAACAGCTGCTTCTCAATTGCCTGAGAGCCACCACCCGCTACACCTGGTACAGACCCAATCTCAGGTCTCAGCTCTGCTCTCAGTGACGTGTGTGGCACTGACAGACACTGAAGCCCCAGGAGAGGGGAGAACTCCTGCAGCGAAGCCAGCATGAGGAAGATGCAGACACCTTCCAGGGGCTCCTCTCTCAACTAGCGCCTGTGACAACATGTGGCCATAATGGAGGTGGAGCAACCCCAGCCAAACATGCCAGGTGGTCCTGCAGCTCCTGCGAGCTCTCGGGATGCCGGAATGTGCAGAGAGGCTGCTCCAAACCACTGAGCTGCAATTAGTGCACTCACTGCTAATAGCGTCACTGATACACAGCTTAATGAACCTGTTCTTCAGTGGCAACATCAGCCCACGTGGCCTCTGCCAACCCTTAATTTTGACAAATGAAATGTTTGTGCGGCCAAATTGGAGAACTGGTCCTAACTAAAAACAAACCATTGGGGGAAAATATGTTTAAGCAAGATCATCTCCTATTCTAGTTTGCCGAGAAACTGCGAAGAGTGGGAAGGCAGCTTAAGCCAGGCTATCCACTAAAATTTAAGACACAGAATTTCATGGTTGGCTCCATAAAAGTACTATCTTGGTGAACACCCTTACACAATACAGGCACTTAATTTGGATTCTTACTCTGCACACTTTGAGCTATTCTCACTGTTCTCAGTTGTAGCATACCTAGGAGAGAGGACCAGGCAGAAGAAACAAGAACAAGAATACAAATACATTGAAACTACCCATAATCCTTTAGAAGAGGATATTGATCAAGTAAAGCTGCAGCACAGGTGGGAAGAAACAAACCATAGAAAGACACATACTGAAAGGGGAAAGTAGCACATGCAGCAAAACCATGGAGAAGATAACTCTATAGAGATACCATTTACAATACAACAATTCAAGACAAAATAGCAAAATCTGAGATTGAGACCCTCAGTGCTTACAGCTTTCCTCCCCACTCCATTTCCAAGTGCATTGGAGGTTCTGTCTGGATTCATTACAGGGGAGTTAAGATAACCCAAATTACAGAGATTAAAAATAGCACAGTAGTGAATAACTTTATCAACAAATACTTGAGTGTGGCAAAGGCTTACCACCCTTTGCCATACCAGGACAGCTCTTCCATGTGAAAGAAAGGACATTAGAAAGCATTTGGATATTAAGCCTGTGATAACAGTATTAGAAATGTGAAGAGGCCAAAGCTGCCAGGTTGTTTCTACTCAGCCACTGGGCAGCTATAGGAAAGGGCAGTACTTTCATGTTTTCTTACCTTGAAACAAGTCAGCAGGGCTTGAGACATAAGAGTTCACATCTGCTTAGTCCTTGACTAGCTTGATATAGTTTGTGAATATTACCCTCTCTGTGCTGAGGTACATATCAACTGGTAGAACATAACGTTCTGGTCAAAAAACTGATGTGCCCAATGCCTCTGCACACCAATTCTGGATATTTCACTGCTAGAAACAACTGCAGTGTCTTTAATAGCCAGTGACTCTGGTAAAAAACTGCTCTAATCCTTGGCTAGTAAAGTAAATCAGTGTAGTTCCTTCAAAGCCAGAAAGCTGAGGGTCTGCCCAGGACTTGAGCACAGCATACGTGTCTTCTGCCAAATGGACAGTCGCGTGCTTATCCAGCAGTTGAAGGGCACTTCAGTTAAATCCAAGACCTGCTGCTTCCCTGCTTTTCCACAAAGATAAATCTGTTTTCTTGTCTGCAGGAGCTTTACAGAAGACTACAGTCATTTACAGAACCTGAACTGCATCAAAACCTGCTATTCCTTAGCCTGCAATAATAGTCAGTGCCTAGAAATAGCCTAGAACTCTCATATGCATCCATAAAAACCATTACCCAAAATAAATCCATACCATCTTACTGAACACTTAAGCCACAGACTGAATCTTCTGTCTATTAAATCTTGAAATTCCAGTTACAAATGAAGCTGCTACTACCCCTACCTTTGGTGTCTTTTACCATACAAAAAATACTTGCTGCCACCAGCTCAGCACAGACCCCTGAACTCAGCCAAGGCCCAGCTGCAGCAGTGTGCAGATACCAGTAGGAAGCTTTCCCAGATGTCTGTAAAATACGTCTGGCCACAGAGATGCGGCTGCCCAAGTACTGCTTTGACATTTTGAATATGTCAGCTACACAGGCCAGACATGATGTCTCACAGGTACAAACTGAAAGACAGTTAAAGTTTTAACTTATTAACTCAGGGCAGGCTTATCTTTCAAGCCTTGACAGTTTAACACAGTATAGCTGCTTCGACACCCCTTTTCGAATCTGTGCTTAAGAATGATACGTCTAACAAATTCAGAGCAAAGATCAACTCTCCTGCTTTCTTTAACAGTTTATTAAGAGCAGACAGGAGCAGTGGCTTTGCTGTGTCCTAACGAACCAAACAGTTTGTTTTGGGCAGCAAACAAATTTCAGCATGAAGTACAAATGCATAAAAAGACAAGGAATATGAATCTAACAGATCAATATAAATGGGTTGTTTAGAGATGGCAAAGTGTACTGGCTGATACTAAAAAAAGATATTTCTCCCTGCATGCCCCAGCTCATCTCTGAAAGCCCCACAGCTCAGCACTTCTCTAGCAGATGCTTCCCTGGAAGCCTCCAAGAGAGCACCCCAGGAGGTACAGCCTGGGTACAATTTTGAGTATAATTATATTCAGGCACATGGATGTGGGTTAGTTGTCGCTCTAGTGATGGAAGGGCAAAAGGAAAAAAAAGAAAAAAGATACATGTCCTTATGCAACATTTTCACAATACAGAGTAACCAAGTGTTATAAAAAGCTACAGAGAAAAAAAGCACATGGAGGGAAACACTAATTCAGTTCAGTGTATAAGCATAGCATTTAAAGGGAAAAAAAAGAACTGTCCTGGCTGACAACAGCTCCAGTCATCATCTCTGACCAGAACAATCCCAAACCACTCTCCTTGAATATTATCTGAAACAGCACACAGTACAGAAAATCAGCAGGAAGGCTGTGACTGAGTTCAAAGATCAGGCTCATTTAAAGTTTCCAGGCAGATACGTTACCAGAGGAAAATTAAAGCCTGCACTAAGGAACACGTTCAAAACTTAAATGAGCAGCCAGAGAGGACAGGCTTCAGGCACAACAAGCTTCAAAGCTGAGTCAGGCACTGCTATGGTGTGAACAGAAGTCAGCCAGCCGGCAGAAGAGTTGCATATTTCAATTGTATCTATCACAGGTAATCATGCTGGAAATCTGTACCAAAGCACTTGGAAACGAAAGAGGTACGGTGGTAGGCCAGTTTAAGTGGTCTCTGCATAACCCCAATAACAAAAACAATAAAAGAAAAAAAGCACATTTTCACCTGATTTTGCACTGCACAGAAAAAGACAATCCCTGGTCTCAAAGAGGAGTAAAGCATGGCTATTCGGTGACAGCCATGCTGTCATTTAATGCTGCGAGGATTCGGTTCAGCTCTTCACCATCTTGCGCCCTTCTGCAATCACTTGGGCCCCCTCTGCAGAGGGGCACAGCTGGGCAGAGCCTGGGTCATGCCCTGAGCATTTCCATCCTGCTATTCTCATGCACAGGATCTTTCAAAAGAATAAACTGAGGACAGCAAGTGGCTGGGAACACTGCCCTAGGTCTTTTATGAGGGAAAGGGAAAAGAACAACAACAACAAAAAAAAGACAAGGGGAAGTCAGCTTCATTAAGAAAATCCAGCTACAAATCTTGAGGGTAAAAGAATGAGAAGCAGCCTGCGTAGCTTTATACAGAATAAAGCCTGCCGGACAAATTTAATTGCTTTATTTGTTCTTTGACAGAGTTACAGACAGAGTGGATTAAAGGAACACAGTGGAGGTCATATTTTTTGGATTTTAGGACAGCATCTGATACTGTGTCTCACAAAACCCTAATTGAAAAATTAATTCAAAAAGACTTGGGAAGGACCAGTGCACAGCACTGGAATTGAGAACGGGCTGCAGGACTGTAAACAAATGATAATGATAAATGGCACTGTATTGAGCTGAGGGGAGGTCGACTGAACAAGTTCATTAATGACCTGGAACAAGAATTAAAGAGCACACTAACGAAATCTTTAGATTGCATTAAAGCCAGACTGTGTCTGATGGATGCAAGCCTACCGTAAGTTGAAGAGGACGTGTCCAGCACCAGGATACTGTTCCCAGATCCTTGACAGGCAGATCAGACACACTCAGTCTACAGCCGCTCATCACCCATCCCCCTCACCCCTCTCACACAGACCCATGCACTGGCCACGCTGAAAATAAACATAACTTTCTCTGTCTCCTGAGAGTCAAATGAGCTGTATCACAGAAATTCAGTCCTTCGCAGATGTCAGGTATACAGGAGTCCACTGACAGGAGGAAAGGTGAGACCTCCATTCAGGCGCAGCCAGAAAACAAACAATCCCACCACCACACATAATACAGTGCCCTAAATTCCACCAAGATTTGTATTCTCCATTTCCCTCATATAGCTGAAAAAATTGTGGTTTTATGCAATAACATCCCTAATAAATCAGTTTAGGACCAGACACTTCCTCTGCATAAACTGAATACATTCCAATCTTTAGGAGAGGTGAGGGAAAAAAAAAAAAACCCAAACCCACAAAAAACAGAACACACCCCAGCCCCCCCCCCCAAAAAAACCAAAGCCAAAAAAACCGCACAACAAAAAAAATAACAACTGAATCAGAACAGAAGTTGGTAATGCTGATTTTTAGAAGACGAAATAGATAACTTTTTAAAGTATAGCTGCTGATTTTCAGACTTTGGAAGTACTGAGGGCTCAGCATCAGGCTTTCAGTTTAATCAATATGCTACAGGAAAAGATAAAGAATATGCAGGTAGAGCAGCAGTTTTGGCTCCCTTCTGCAGTTTTCATGCCAGAACTAAAACATATTTTTCCCAAATAACGGAACCTATCCATCATTTTTATTATCAGCCTGGATGCAGATCCAAGTTTCATCACTTGGTAAATTGGAAAAATCTCTCCTCAGCATCTGTGTGTGTAGGGCGCCCATAAGAACACCTCATTAACTCATTAAAGAGGATTCTCACAGAGATTAGCTTAGTCAATCCTTCATTTAGCTACCAATCCATTCATGTGATGCCATTAAGCCCCTCACAAACAGCCAAGTACTTAGTAATACACTGTAGGAGTTTGGTTTTGTATCACTATACACCACACTGGTATACACGGCTACTGTATTTATGCTGAATCAGTGTGAAAACTACTGTAGCCCAAAATGATTGTTTATTTTCAACATATGTGAAACATTCCCATGTGATCAGCTGACCAGCTGAAGCCAACATGGCTGTACTAAAATGGGACACATGGTTTATTAATGCCCAGTTCCAATGATTTTAAAGCATTCTTGAGCAAGCCTTGTTCCACGCCATCCATTTAAATGGTATGGCAAGAAAGAGGCACAGGCAAAAGAAAGAGTTGCAGTAATACCCAGTGGAAAGCAACTTCACTGCTGCTCACTCTCTGAACAGGGAAGCAGTCAGCGAGGAACCTCTCATCGCCATCCTTAATTTCCAGGTTTTCCTTCTTTTCCTTTTTTGTCCCCTTTCTTTGGTGCATCACTGCTGTCAGACCATCTGCAATCTATTTTCTATAAGCCTCCTCTTCATAAACAGCACAGCTGCCTCTGCCAGGGGAACCTCCCTCTCACTTCTGAAACAGGTTTCCAGCACTGCTTTGGCTCACTACAGTTGTGACTGTGGCAGGTGCACCCACTCTGATAAAGACCAGGGCTTTCCGACTGTTGAAACAAAGCAGCCACTGATTCTTTTCACGCCCTTATGCCTTGTTGATGACTGTAGCATGTACCCAGTCACCAGCGGGCAGAGTCCGCAGGCAATAGGAACCGACACGATCATGTATTACCCTAGTCAGGTTTGACGAGGGTATAAATGGGGTCCAAATGGAGTCAGTCCTCCTCAGCGCAGCAGCTCTGCATTCGGGGACTCTCCCCTTGGCTCGGGACACCACCCAAGGTAACTCCCCGAGGCCGAGAGCCCTTGCCTTATTAGGTGAGTGCACACCTTGAGTCATCGTTCTAAAGCTTAGGAATTCTCAAATCGGTGGTGTAGTATTAATTCCTGTTGGCATCCTGTACCTGTGGTTTACTACCATTTGTCAGAGTACCAAAACACTTCTGATTAGTATAACTATTATTTTGGGTTACATCACCTGCCTAATGTGACTTTGTGCACCTCTGTGACAGTGACGATGGCAGAAAGGCTAAGTCTGCCACTTCAGCATATCAAAACAGGTATTCTGTGTTGGTAAACAGCAATTGCCATCTAGACACAAGATGGCCCTCGAGCAGCTCCATTTTGCACTGGCCTTCAGATGCCATGGCAATGCTCATGTAATAACATGAACACAGAGTCTCGCAATTCCTGCTAATGAATCTCCATTCACCACACTGCAGTCAGGACTGCTTGCACACATGTAGGTGTCAGGAGATTCGGCCCATCTAATTTCCTAACTTTAATACAGATGCATGATTTTATTTTCAAGCTGAATAATTCAAATAACATTAATTCAGTCCCATCTGCTTAAATGAACCCGATTTTTAAGACACTGACTCTTTTATATGTCCATAGTGCACTTTTATGCACAGCCACGTGCAGGATTCAAACCTTCAAAACCAACTTAATGCTCTTGTTAAAAACGCTCCAAAACTGTTTATTGCAATTCACTTAGTACAGTCCCAGTAAGCCTGCAAACTGTTCAGCTCAGACCTAGCAACTACTCTGTTACTAACTGCACAGAGAATATGCCCATCTGATCCACTCTAGAAAACACAAAATAACCTCTGTTACTAGAGGGTAAACATGGCAGCTTGCTGGATGTGCAGGAGAGGAGAACCCACTGCCCTCAGCTGCGCTGCCTGGTCCCGGGCTGTCGCCTGGAACTGATGCTGTGCAGTAAGTGGCTTTCCATATTTCAGGAAGTCAGACAAAAGATGCTATTAATGGCACTTGGGTCTGGAGGGGGGGAAATCCTTGAATGTAAAGTTTCAAGTGACTGCACATTGATGAAGTGGAGTAAATAGCAAGAAAGAGTTGCCCACAGAAAAGGATTTTGTGAAAGGGAACTCCACAGCTTGATAATATCACAAGCACCCTAGGAATCTGGAGAATGAAATGGGAGAAACTGTGGGGAGACTGAAGTTAAAAACTGCACACTGCATGGTTCATTTTCCTGGTAATTCCTTTTATTCATTGCTATAATCAACTTGACATGCAAAGCTGTTCCAAATTTACTGACAGCTTTTCAGCTGACATCTAGTTCTCAAGGTATTTTTTAAAAAAACTTAAATAGCTAATTATTCATCGCCTTAAACCAGGATATATAACAATGTCAGGAAATCATCTGTTCGAGTTATATCAAAAAGCCTTTTGGGATTAGTTCATCTCCTTTGTATGCTGCAGAAAACGCTCACTTGTAAACAATTAAATCATCATTTGAAATCTGTCTACACTTTTAGAATCTCTGAATGCAGCCCGAAAAAACATGTAAACAAATACATTATCATTGCATCCAGGATCCCGTGCTGAAAGGTCTTCTTCCATAATATCTTTTTTGCAGGAGGCTGAAGGCTGAATTTATGGCCTAATACAGGCTCTCCGTAAATCCCATAACAGCACATCTAAATAAATATAATAGCTGCTTAAGTAGATCAGAGCTACAACATTCTCAGGTCATGCTGAGAGCAGAAGACATGCCATGAGAATATCAACGGATTTTGACACAGAGACATACTCACCTCCATGTAAGAGAGTCATGTCTTGTACAAAAATAGGCATTTCATTTAGCCATAAGGGTTCAGCCTTTGGCCTGAAACTACAGTAATCAAAACCTCATAGTACCCTGCTTTAAGATGCAAAGCTCTTGTGTAACATACATGTTTTAGGAGGTAGCTGGATGTCGCTGGAGCAGAAGCATTTAAAACCAGCTTTAGATTTCTATTTGAAATTGAACCTATTTCTCCTTGGGCTCCTACTGACTTGACTGCTTTTTTATGGGCTGTATCTTTGCAGATTAATACAAACACAATGTAAGCAGAACATCCCATAAGAAAAAGCTCCTTTACAAGCCTTTTTTTGGCTGAGCGCTCTAGCAGTAAGTTACCAAGCCTGGACAGCGCTCATTTGCACATACAATTGTAACTGTGCAGCGTGCAGGCTAAGTTTCCATAACCACCACTGAAGTGAACAGGAGTATTCTACTACCCACCACATATCTCAATTTTGAAAATTTGCTTTTGCAAATATATACCTTTACAAATACACTTGTCACCCAAGGTTTTTGTTTTAGAGTAACACCTACGGTCTGAATTTGAATCTATTCTACGTCTCTGAATGAAAAAATCTGTACAGTATTGAGCTGAAAGGCCAACTTGCTGTTACCGCTTCACCACTAATTGTATGATTTCATGGCTTTAGTAGCTTGCTAAACATTTTGGCTAATTCATCTTAATCACTGCAGTCATACCCTTTTTATTACATAATTGCCGACCCAGTTAAAATAAAAATTAAAAAACCTATCTTCTTCCTTGTGGAATGGAAGGCAAGTAGGTCCTTGTGAAACCACAACTTCCTTCCAGTTTGTGGAAGAAAACACATGGCATTCATAACAGCATACAGACGGAGGGGAGGCAGACAGCACATCATTGTTTCAGAGAGGAACTCCTTCATAGCCAAGAAATCCTCTGAGATGGTATCACTGCACATTAAGGCACAGAGCCCTGACTTCTCCTGCACTCAGAGTGCCTTTTGGCCACAAAAATGGGCCCTGGACACTTTCTGCCAGCAAGCCAGTGCTGGTATCTGGGACAGTGAATTACTACAGTGGAAATGAAAGGTATGACAGTACAGCAAAGACAACTGACACAAATTTCAAGGGTGTTTCCGACATCCCAAGTCCCCTTCTCAGCCACACTGAAAAACTCAGACTTGAACCAAAGGCAGGATGGATGAAGCCAGTTCATCCCCAACTCCCAGTGGACAGAATTTCATAGACAATATTGCACAAACTCCAGAACAAGCATTATTTTTAATGGGAGAAGCAGCTAATAACACAAGCACACCCTTCTTTCTGACACATAACAGGTGAAAAGAAATAACTGACTGTGCTACCTAGACTGCCATCCCTCTCAACAAAACACAAAGAAAAAAAAAGCACACTTTTTTTCCTGGAAGCAGGAAATCATCACGTAAGGCCATCAAAGAAGATTTCTACTGACACTCATCTGTATTTGAGCACCTTCCACACATCAAGCAAGCGCCAGTTTCCCAGTGGGTTTCACGCTGTGTGTCTAGCATTTCTCCCTCTTCTGGGCTGAATTTTAGTGTCATTGTGGTTATTCCTATAGTTTGATTTTTGTTTTTGAAAGGCTAAGAGCTACCAGAAAATAAGGATTAAAAGGACTAGGTGAGTTATGATTGAGTCCTGTCTAAGGGGCTGCTCTATGCCTCTATGAACAACAGTTTATTCTCATCTATCATGTGAAATTTTCACTATCCAAGCACTGCTCATAACTGTTGTGGGACGCACACAGAGGAAAATGCAGGGTTTCTTTACTGTCCTGGGAACCATGAACTGCCTTTAAAACACAACTGAAGCTAAATGGGAGGAGTGGGAACACAACCCTGTCATCTTCCTGGGAGCCTGCATCAGGGGAAAGTTATCACCTTTTTCCCCCCCACCCCCCGTTTTCTTTTTCTTTTTTTACCTAAATAAAACTGAGGGGTGTGTATTTCAGTTTCTGACAGGATACATTAAACTAAACCAACATGGAAACTGTATTCTCATGGGATGTTGCAGGCAGGTTCTCCCGCAAGCATAAGTAAAAATTTCCTACCTGCTGGAACAAAATCAGACCTTTTGGAGATGAGTGCAGACTGACTATCCAGGCTTGGGTGTGGGGGGGAAGGGATGGACACACTGGGAACAAAACAAAACAAATCAAAATTGCTACATATACATCTCCTCTTTTCTTGAGGATACCATCACAGACCTAAAGCATAAACAAACACTGTTGCTCTGTCAGAGGCAGATAATTTACTGAACATTACATTGCTAATAGCAGTATTATCCAAGAAGCAAGTGTTTCAGGGAAGAAAAAAAAAAAAACCAAAACAGTAAAAAAATCAAAGGAAGGTGTTTCTAATTCTAACTATTCCACAACTGACAGGTGACTGCCAGGCTGCAGATAGGAAATTTGGCTTTATCTAACAGGAAACATACCTCAGCTCATTCTGTTGGTAGCTTCCGTGAGCAACAGTTCCTTTAAGTAAAGGCAATATGTATTAAACACATCAAACTAAAAATGACAAGATTCCTATATTTGAAAAATAACGCACTTTTTCAATATAGTATCACACCTAATTATATTTTTACAGAGATAACAAGAAAGTTCTTTTTCTACCGAATGACTTAAAATACAGAATTTCCACAGCAAAATCTGCCAGTCAGATCAAGGGTGTTCAGTTCTTCCTGAGGCAATGGCTTTTTTTGTTTTGAAGAGACTACTAATATACTCATTTAAAAAAAAAAAAAAGTAATGTATTCTTACTATTTTGATTGAAAAGAAGCTGAAAATGTCAGGGTAAATAAACCGTAAGTCTATTCTTAGATGAGCTAATACTGCTCATGCCAGAGCAACCAGGAATTTGACTGGCTGAGTTGGGTATGTTTTTAATTTGGACAAAATAGAGCAAGTCAACAGATCTGAGTTGGTGTTTGTAAAGAAAGAATCATCAGAATAGCAGTCACTGGCTTTTTAAAACAGATATATTTGAAAGCAACCAAAAGTATACCCTGAATTCATTCATTCCTTAATGACCAGCAGAAAACCTGTCCCAGGCACCTGAAACGGAGCTCGTGCTATCTGAAGTCAGGGCTTTCTCAGTAAGCAAGAAACACCACTGTACTAAGCTAAGCAGAAATGTAATTAATGCACAGCCCTTTAGAGCTGTTTTAATGGACTGAAGTTTAAGAAACTCCATGACCTTCCTTAACATGTGGTAAGCAGGATCTTTATATAGTAATGCTTGGGCCTTATCCTTCAGTTCAGCTAAAAAAAAGACAACTCATTTCCAGAAAAGGAAGCAAGGAAATGAGCCTCTGAGTTTTTGATTGCTAGCTGAGGAAAAGTAATATATAAAACCCTAAAAAGAAAGAGGTACAATGTTAAAAGTAAGATGACTCTGAGTACTGTAATTAAGAGCTAAAACCTGCAGACAGACCTCAGGAGGACAGAAGCAGAGGCACGGGTGGTCTGGGTCATATTAATCCTGGCCAGTCTTCTGGAAGTAATGAAACATCCAGAGGCAGATTTAATGATAGGAGATGGAAATGGTGTGTGCGTAAACCTGAAAAGTCACTGAGTTACTACTACTCCATAAACAAATAGATGTTGCAGCAGTTTACAAGGGGGACACGTCCTTTTCCTATGCTTTAATCACCCATAGCAGACAGTTCATTTGCAGAAGAGGGAGGCTTCAAAGCAAAGTACACATAAACTGTTACACCTTGCAAATGGGGGCAAAAAGCTGTGAATTCATGTCATGAGAGTCAAAAAAAAAAAACAACCCAGAAAACCTCCCACGTGATCCTGGAAAATCCTCTGCTCTTTTTGTTCTACTAATGCAAAACCATCTATAGCACAGTCAAAACATTTGAGAGGAGTACTGCATACTACAGTCTATAAGCTCTGTGCTATAGTTTGTTCGTAACACTGATTTATCATAAAATATTTCGGTCAAAGCTAGTATGTGCAGATGTAATTCTACTCAGACAAAAAAGTTGTTCCATTTTATATCGGGATTTAATGTATGGTTCTCTCAGGTACTGCTGGAAAATGTAAAGTGCCTCTATTCTCCAATTTCTGTACTTTCTCAAGAACAGACACTGCAGTTTTAAGGTCTGCTAAATTAATGATCACCAGTAATCCAGGGTACAATTCTAGCAACTAACATCTGCCAGTAATTTGATCATGGGTTCCAATCTGATCTGATAATATAAATTATTCAGAAGGCACAAAGTTTTACTTGCCAATTTCGGCACAGATCTGAACATAACTGGACAGGATGAGAAAACATCACTGCTGAGGAGGAAAAAAATACCATCAGGTAAGGTGTGAAACATGTAATTGGTTTGTACTTCACTGAAATGTGTTTCAGCAAGAGTGGGGGGAGAAAGGCACTGCAGAAGAAAGGAAGCATTATTCTTCCTGAACACTCAACCACATACATTCAAACACTGATGTGCCGCAGCACTACTCGCAATAAGCCCAAAATGCCTCTTTACCATTAGGAAGTTCCCATCCTTTGCCCCATCTATAACCACAGCTATGGACGTCTCCATTTTAGAGCATTACTCCATAGTAACTGAGTATTCAAGATGTCCGCATCCTTTCTACCTGGAAATACACTGTGATGCTTTTCTAACCAATGCTCTCACAAAACTTCCAATAGACTGGATTATTTTCCTTCCTACACTGCATCACAGCTTTGAAAACCTTTCTCTGAATTCACCAGAAAAGTCCTTTGTGCCTTCAAAAATTCTGTTAAGCAGTAAGAAAGACTTGAGCTTGATTTCTGATGAAGAAAATAAAAACACAATTTTAACAGCAAGTTCTACATGCAATAATATGAGTTGATCACCTACTCAGGAGCCAAAAAAGGATATTAACACTTTATAAATACCTTTAACTATTCGACAACTTTGCTTTTAGCATAAACTCCTCCAAAATCTATGTTCTTACTGCATGGGATGTAGGAGCAATTAGGACGCTCTTCCCTTTCACGTGTATATCCTGGGATGAAAACCATGCCATATAAATCAGACTTTTACTAAACAGGGAGATTATTGTATTACCTCACAGCAACCTATTACAAATTAATTCCCTCCAATTTAAAGCCAAGTATGCCAGCTGATGGTGTCTAAGAAAAAAAACCCTAAGTGTCAGGCAACGAATAAATTCTAATGGAAATTCTGCTCACTGCTGCACAGGTCTTGAAGGCAAAGCAAATACTTTCCTCCTGCACAATCACTCCTTGTTAATGGCAAGGCAGAGATCTCTCAGAATGCAAACACTCGCTGTGCCGGCATCCTATAACACTTGGCACCAGAGTTCTAACTTTGTTATTTCCCTGAGGAGCAACAATTTTCTTTGTGCAACAGCAAGTCAGTGTGTCTTTCCAACCCCGCCTTACAGCCAAGTTTTACACTTTGGTGAAAGAAGCCCATTGAGCGTGCCTGCCAACACGCAGACCGCGCTCGGGCAGCATCCCAGGGAAGCAGGGGCAGAGAGAGAGCGCTCCTTGTCAAACAGCACTCACCTGCGAGAGCCCAGAGTGACAGACATGTTAACGCTTGGGATTATTGAAAAGACTGTTGGCCAAATTAAATGAATAATGATTATGAGGTTTTAAATAAAGCAGTTATGAAAGTTATGGGGCCTCACTTTTCTTTTTCTTGAACAAAAAATTACTTCACTGAACCCCACACAGTAACGCCTGTTGGGCAAAGAAAGCTGGGACTGGCTCTTGAAATTAGAAGTTACACAGAGATTCAACCTTCAGCTGCTCAAAATACAGCTGAGACACCAGCTGAATATCTGCCACTTTGTCTCACCTCGTTTACACACAACCTCATCTATAGTTCTTGCAACATACTAGCCAAAACTTTTCTCTTTTGGCTATGCTTTGTGAAACAATCAAGGTATTTGCGTTTCAATTTTTAGGGGGCCACAGTTTTACTGTCACCATAAGATGCTGTGGGGTGTTTTCCAAGTACTTTCTAAAGGACACACAAACAGCCAATCCCATTCAAGTTCACAAGATAGACGTATATTCAACATACACTGGACTTAAAATTTTGCACAGCAGAATACTTAAGTATTTCTGAACTGACATCAGACACCGCTACAGTTGCATCCAGATAATGGATTCATAGTAGCAAATACATTTGACAAACTTGGTTTTTTGGTTTGGCTTTTTTATTCTGCTCATTATTTGCATAACTGACCTTCTCAAATGCCAGCAAATAGCACGGTTATCTCTCAAAGTATCTCGCCTAGTTATACCAAGCTAAGTTCAAAGTTTAAAAATGTAAATACTTAAGTGCAAGTTTCAAGACCTCCTGTAAAAAATATTCTGTTTACAGAAAGAAAGTTCAGCAGCACTACTATTTAATTTCTAGGTAAAGCACCCATAAATCTCCGTGCTGCAAACTGAACAAAGCTTCATCATTGGGATAACACTATGCTCACTAGAGGACACCACTTCCGAGACTGGTGGGGAAAAAATTTTTCTCGGGGGTGGGAGCTCAAGCAGGCAACTTGCTTCCATCCCCACGGCACAGGAGCCTGACTCGTTCTCACTGTTGGTCTCTCTCGCAGCCACATATCCTGACATCTGATTTCATATTCTTACATGCAGCCACAAAGTAAAAACGTACTTCCAGCATATGATTGCAGATGAGCCCAGAAACAGGATTGTCTTGCAAAAAACCAAACCAAACAACCTAATAGCAGCTCAAAGCTTCGGACAAGCTTTGCCACAAGAATAAGTTGTGAAGAGCAGTGGAAGGCAATTAGAACCATATTCACAAAGCAGCCGCTGCAGCTCCTGAGCGGTGCAGGGAGACGGACACAAGTGGAAGCAATCTGCACTGATGGAAGAGACACTCTGCACTGCCCACTGCTCAGCTCCCAGAGGGACCAAGGGCAAACCCAGTCTAGTCAGCGGACCAAGAGTTACCCCATCCTGCCTAGTCTAGTGCTTAAAATGTTTAATCAGATGCAAAAAAGAACAAAGTAATATTAGGCATGTAACATCATTTACAAGTCTTTTTAACTGTCAGGTGCAAGTATCAGAAAGAGCGGAAGTCTGAGGCATGCCACCATGGAGTATTCTGAAAGTAAAAACTGGTAAAAAGGATCTCCAGACAAAAAAAAGCAGAGCAAAGCCCTCCTACACTTCAACATGTAATGCAAAAGCTCTTTAGTCTGCTTCGTACAAAAATAACAGGGCTAAGTTGATTATTCACAGGCTATCAATTAACATATTCTTATTCACATCCTCCCAACAACAGCCACAGCTGGAAGCCAGTGATACCACTTGTCACAGATGAACCAGCCTACCACGGCCACCTTAACCATGAAGCCAGCTCAAGGTCATACGGATGCTCCTTAAAAACTTTTATACAGTGCCATTAAAAATTGTGGCCAAAAACATTTTGGATTGTGTAGCTCACAAAATTATACCAATTGCCTGCCTACGTGTCAGTAGATACCAGGGATAAGCAATTTTATTAATAACTTAAGCCAACCTACAAGAGTGCTTAGGAGGAGAGGACTTTGGCATATTCGCAGGGTGTATGTAAATATTTCTGCCTGACCTACCCTTTTATGTAAGAGATGTAACACCACACTGTGCACGTAGCTTAATTTATTCCCTCTATGCAAACCATGGCCAGTTGTGATTTAAGTAAAATGAGAAAACCTTATTGCAATAACTGTATTATTTCAGGCATTAAAGTCATACTTCCACTTTCAGACTTATTCTCCTTATTTAAAAAAAGAGGGGGGATGGTTAAGACGATAGTGTTTAGGTGATCAAGTTAAAACATAAGAAATTGAGTTGTTCCAGCTGACACTCCTGTGGGAAAGCTCAAGCAATGAGCTAGGGCTGCCTCACCCACCCCACTGATCGCAGCCAGTCTGGGACACAAGGCGTGGCAACCCAGAAAATGAAAGATGAATCGGTTTGGGTTGAAATAAATGATGCATGCACACACACACACAAAATCAGTTGTTGGCAGTGCTTGCTGAATAACTGGGAATTTTTCAAAACTGCTGAGTCTTCCTACAATGGCCAAAGGCAATACTAACTGTGGATGATGTGGAGAGATGCATGTCTTCTTTGATTAAAAGCAAGCATCAATCCTGACAAACGAGAGCAGATTCAGGTAGTCAACAGGCCTTGATTTCTTTTTCTAGATCTGCCACCAATCCTTTGCAAGGCCTCAGGCGTACATTTCTGCAGCAGTTTCCTCATCAGACGTGGCAACATACTCATGCACATTTACAAGGCATTACACTTGCACTGAGGTCAAAGAAAAGCAGGAGTCGTAATTTTGCCACAGTGTTTACTGCAAGCTTTGAATGCAATGAAGCAAACTTACTGAAGTATTTGCTGCTGCTACTGCTGGTATTACACACTCTCTTGAAAGGAAAGGAAAGAAAAATAAAAGAAAAAAAAGGCAATAAAATCACAATCTAACATTTTACCAGATTTCCAGTAGTATTATGAAGTGGATAACTCTAACCTAATCCAATCTAAAACAATTTGATGGCAAAAATTTGAGCTATTTCAACCTCATACTGCAGCCTAACCTCAACAAAATATTACGGGACAAAGAAGAGGTACCTCCTTCACCTGAGGGCTCTCTTCCTTTCAAAGTTTAAAGGCTTACCACAAAAACAGGTGTGACAGCATTTCAAAAAAGGTTGCAACCCCGTTTTTCTTCTCAAGTTGCAATCTGCAGTCTGAAACAGAGCAACTGAAATGATGGAAGTTACTTTTGTGATAATCTCTGCATTTATCTTCTTTTTCAAAATCACGTAATACAGCTTTACCCTAAAGGGATGACACCTGAAACAAATATAAACATAACTTCACATTGGCCTATTACATCATAGCTGTAGGGGGATAAAAGTTAGTAATAAAAAATTAACTTAATTCCTGCCTATAGTTGGGTAGAAATTTCACTGTATTAAATCAAAGTTGGTTTTTAGCCAGCCCATGCTCTCTACGTTAGTAAGCTGCATCCTATTAGAACAGCATTGTGGAAATGAACCAAGTTACACCACTACTGCCTGTCAGATGTCTACCAGCCCCCAGGTTTCTGTAATTGATATACACTCCAGAGGTGACTATGTGTGTCTCAAACACCTGTTTGAAAAAACACAAACATGATTGCAGCTTCTGATGGTATTTCTTATGGTATGCCCATGGAGCACTTCAGAACAGCCACAGAGCTGCTGGCCAATGTTCATACCTCCACTTTTTTTTTTTTTTTTCTTCATTAAGGTTGGAAGACCTCTAGGATCATCATGTTGAACTGTCAACCCAACACCACCAGACCTCCTAAACCATGCCCTGAAGTGCCATGTCTACGCGTTTTTTGAACACCTCCAGGGATGGTGACTCCACCACCTCTCTGGGCAGCTTGTTCCAATGCCTGACCACTCTTTCAGTGATGAAATTTTTCCTAATATCCAATGTAAGCCTCCCCTGATGCAGCTTGAAGCCATTTCCTTTTATTCTATCACTAGTGACTTAGGAGAAGAGACCAACACCCACCTCACCACAACCTCCTTTCAGGTAGTTGTAGAGAGCAATACGGTCTCTCCTCAGCCTCCTCATCTCCAGACTAAACAAGCCCAGCTCCCTCAGCTGCTCCTCATCAGACTTGTTCTCCAGACCCTTCACCAGCTTCGTTGCCCTTCTCTGGACTTGCTCCAGAACCTCCATGTCCTCCTTGTAGTGAGGGGCCCAAAACCGAACACCATATTCGAGGTGCGGCCTCACCAGGGCCGAGTACATGGTCATGATCACCTCCCTGCTCCTGCTGGCCACGCTATTGCTGATATAAGCCAGGATGTTGTTGGCCTGCTTGGCCACCTGGGCACACTGCTGGCTCATGTTCAGATGGCTGTCAACCAGCACCCCCAGGTTCTTCTCCACTGGGAAGCTTTCCAGTCACTCTTCCCCAAGCCTGAAGCCTGGGGTTCTTGTGACCAATGTGCAGGACCAGGCACTTGGCCTTGTTGAGCCTCATACAATTGACCTTGGCCCATGGATCCTGTCTGTTCAGATGCTCTGCAGAGCCTTCTTATCCTCAAGAAGATCGAGACTCCCACCCAATTTGGTGTCATCTGCTAACTAAAACTTCCTGCCTTGCCACAGGAAGCACACGACACAGGATGCTACAAAACTTACACCTATCCAAACCTAAACCAGTAAATCAGGTGTTGACCCCAGATCCCACGCATGACAGCATTTTCTGAGTAAACCTACAATACAAAAGTTTTGGGGTTTTAAGTTTAAATGCTGTTTTTGCAGAATGGAGCAATAAAACTTGTTCAAGATAATGCTGGCAGGTTACTAAAGAGCCAAATGCATGCAAGAAACTAGGGGATCCCAACATGGCATAAGGGAGAAGCAACTAGTGATTCCAGTGTTAGCATTGATGGACAGAGTTGAGATTTTCAAAGGCAGCCAACTTCACTCAAAATTAATGGCATCCATATGCCTAAGTGTCATCAACTCTTCAAAATGACAGGTGTTAATAAATATCCAGCTGCGACCTAAATAAAAAGCACCAAATGCCCTCTGCATGGTGCCAGAGATCTTCAGTCTTTACTGAAGTTCCTGAAAACCATGGGTAGTTGGCACCCATAAGAACTGGGTTCCACATATGCACCCCAAAAATTCCAAAGCTCAGCTTGGGAGCAGTCTTCACTTTAAATCTCATTACTTTACTACCTAGCACCATATTTCAACAGAAAATCACCTGGAGGCAACAAACAAGAGAGAGGAAGAAAAAAAAAATATATTATTTTCTTTTCCTATGTAACGTTTGTTCATCCCTGTCAATAAAAAAAAGCAGAGATGCTCCTAATTGTGCCTGTGTAACCATTGATATTTAAAAGAAAGTAGTCACTGAAAATTAAACAGTCATTTCATTTCAGAAGACTCAAAATTCCAAGAAAAAAACCAACCAAACAAAAAACCACAAAAAAAAAACCAAACCACACAACCCTGTTCTGTCAACCAAGGACACATCATTGTAACAAGTGGATTTTATAATGCCATAGGCCTCATCAGCAGCAAATGCTAATTATTTTCAGCACCAGAAAAACTATGCAGATCATCTAAGCCATTATTTATGCAAAGCTGCAAGGCTGCTGAACGTATACCAAGGATGATCTGCTGAGCTGTTTTCAGCCACTACAGGAATTTAAAACAGACATCAACCATCCACAAAACTCAACATGCACAGCAACCCTGCTCATGTTTACAGGAGTAGGAGACAGATTTATACAGCACTGTGACTGTATACAACACTGGCCTCATTGCAACCCACATCTGTACAACAATAAAAAGTGTTCTTAAAATTATGTAGCCTAGTACAATGACATGTGTTAAATACAGCCACAAGTAAGCTGGGAGCAGAAATCCATGAATAACTGTATTGATTGCAGTAAAGAAAACCTGAACGTATTTGGAGTGGAGACAATTCCTGATGAAACTCTTTCCATTTGGTAAAAACACAGACATCGTCTTACACCTTTCCACGCAGTGAAACAATAAAACAAAACCCCAGACACTACCATAAGAGTCGATGGATCTTCCAGCACAAACCAAGTCTGATGCTTTGAAGTTAAATTTAATTCTTAATATGAAACAGAAGTCGAAAAATTTCAATTTCATTCTGTGAAAATTCTAGATGGAATTTCTTAAATGTTTTCTATGCTTTTCACATTAAGTACATCCAAAACGTCTACTCTGTCAATCTAATGCATACATTATTCACATATGTATATTACTATATATTCAGACTATATTGTAACTAATGGGATAGAATGAAAGATGACAACAGTGCTAGGAGGGTGGCAATGCAGTAGTGCTTCTTCTGGTCTCCAGTTATTTAAAATCTTACAGTGAGTTTTCACACATGGCAGGTGTGCTATTCTCAGAGAAACAGCATTTTCCAATGCCAACTGCTCTGTTTAAACTAACTAAACAAATAGTCAGATCTTCTAAAGCGACTATCTAGTCTATCTGTGAAATTCCTTACAGAAGATGCTGGCTCAGACAGCATCTGAGAGTTGGGGGTACCCTTGGCTGCAGTGACCATGAGAGGGCTGAGTTTAGGATACTGCAAGGTCGAAGCAGGGTTATGAGTCCGGTTACAACCTTGGACTTCAAGAGGGCCAACTTTGGCCTCTTCAAAGACCTGCTAGGAGGAATCCCATAGGCTAGGGCTCTGGAAGGCAGGGAAGCCCAAGAAAGCTGGACAGCTTTCAAGGACCACTTCCTCTGAGCTCAAGAAGTGTATCCCCAGGAGGAAGAAGTCTGGAAGAGGAGCCAGGAGACCTGCACAGAAGAGCAAAGAGCTTCTAGAGAAACTCAAATGGAAGAAAGAGGTTCACAGTATGTGGAGAAAGAGACTGAAAAGGCCACTTGGGAGGAATATAGGAATGTTGTCAGGGTACGTAGAGATGTGACGAGGAAGGCCAAGGCCCACTTGGAATTAAATCCGGCACTGCATGTCAAAGATAACAAGAAGGGCTTCTTTAAATACATCAGCAGTAAAAGCAAATACATCAGCATCGTGGAGGACAGGAGAGGTGCCCGAGGACTGGAGGAGAGCAAATGTCACTCCAATCTTCAAAAAGGGCAAGAAGGAGGACCTGGAAAACTATAGGCCAGTCAGCCTCACCTCTGTCCCTGGAAACTGATTCACCAACGGAAGGACATGCTTGACCAACCTGATAGCCTTCTATGATGGCATGACTGGCTGAATCGATGAAGGGAGAGCAGTGGATGTTGTCTGTCTTGACTTCAGTAAGGCATTTGACATTGTCTCCCTTAGCCTCCTCACAGGCAAGCTAAGGAAGCCTGGGTTGGACGAGTGGACAGTGAGGTGGATAGAGAACTGGCTCAGCAACAGAACTCAGAGGGTTGTGATCAATGGAGCAGAGTCTGGATGGAGGCCTGTCACTAGTGGTGTTCCCCAGGGGTCTGTGCTGGGTCCAGTCCTGTTCAGCATATTCATCAATGACCTGGACGATGGGATAGAGTGTAACCTCAGCAAGTTTGCTGATGATACCAAGCTGGGAGGAGTGGCTGATACACCAGAAGGCTGTGCTGCCATCCAGCGAGACCTGGACAGGCTGGAGAGCTGGGCTGAGGGGGAACCTCATGAAATTCAACAAAAGCAGGTGTAAGGTGCTGCCCCTGGGGAGGAACAACCCCAGGCACCAGCACAGGCTGGGGCTGAACTACTGGAAAGCAGCTCTGTTGAGAAGGACCTGGGAGTGCTGGTGGACAACAAGCTGACCCTGAGCCAGCAATGTGCTCTTGTGGCCAAGAAGGCCAACAGTGTCCTGGGATGCATTAAAAGCAGCGTGGCCAGCAGGTCGAGAGAGGTTATCCTCACCCTCTACTCTGCCCTAGTGAGACCACATTTGGAGTACCATGTCCAGTTTTGGGCCCCCCAGTTTAAGAAGGACATGGAACTGCTTGAGCAAGTCCAGTAGAGAGCTATGAAGATGATCAGGGGGCCGGAGCATCTCCCTTATGAGGAAAGGTTGAGAGGCTTGGGTTTGTTCAGCCTGGAGAAGAGAAGACTGAGGGGAGATTTCATCAATACCTATAAATATCTAAAAGGGTGAGTGTCGGGATGATGGGACTAGGCTCTTTTCATTAATGCCCTATGACAGGACAAGGGGCAATGGGTACAAGCTGGAACACAGGATGTTCCACCTGGATGTGGGAAAAAACTTCTATCCTGTGCGGGTGCCAGAGCAGTGGCACAGGTTGTGGAATGTCCTGGAGACATTCAAACCCCACCTGGACACGTTCCTGTGCCTCCTGCTCTGGGTATCCCTGCTCAAGCAGGGGGGTTGGACACTACGATCTCCAGAGGTCCCTTCCAACCCCTACCATTCTGTGATTCTGTGACATTGGCTGATTTTATTACCTCTGGAAATACAGGCAGTTACTCTATGCAAGAATTACTGGTTTCAAGTATTCACTGTGTTTGCCAACAGCCCTTAGGAAACTTCCCCATAGAAAATACTGCCCTTTTGGAAAGCAGAAGCAAGGCTTTTGAGAGTCACCTTTCCAGGGGTCCATGACAGTAACTTGCCTGACACGTTATCCCTTCACACTCCTAACTTTGTGTGCTGCTGCTGGTCCAAGTTTCCCTCAGCAACAGAAGAACAAACCTGCCAGTGCTCAGCAGCTCCACAGCCGTGCTGTTTTGTGGCCACCGTGTAGCACTAAGAGAAAACAGGAACTGGCTCAGCCATGGCCGTGCCTTGGTCGTGGGTTGCTATGAGCACCCAGCAAAACCCAGGCTGAGGCTCCTTGCAGAAACCCTAAACAGGAAGCGTTACAGCGGTGAGAGTACAGCACATGCACTGCTAGGATTTGCCGGGGGGGGGGGGGAAAGCAGTTAGAGGATGAGGAACAGTGATAACATCCAGGCAGCAATTAGGAAAAGAGAGGAAAGGGTAGAGATATAAGAAAACCACGTAAGATAGGAAGTTTAAAAGTGGGAAGCTGAGAAAGATTTTTACAGAAAGCACAGATGCGAGCTCATCTTCTTGAGCATCTACCTGTTTTGCAGGGGCTGGCAGAGCGTAGCAAAGTAGCAAACATTAACGTCATCTCCATTACAAGTACTTCAGCAAAAATAAACCTTCCTCTTCCCAAAAGCTTAAGCTCTGCCCTGAAACATAATCCTCTGCTGCTTGCTCTTCTGCTCTTCTCCTTCCGTCGATCATTTCAAGTGCTAAGAAACACGTAGTCCTAGCTGTTTCCAACATAGTTTTCATTAAAGATACCCTGCCTCCTTATCCAAAGGATTAGAATTTCAAAATCTACAGCTGAATGATGCCTCTAAAATTCCCTTTTAAAAAAAAGAGGCCTACAAACACTTAATGAACAACCAATAACCAATATTGCTGCTCTGTCATAAACTTCTTCAGGGATTCCTCTGCATAACATTTACAATCCCTTTGCACAAGACTTCCAGGCATGCATGAACTAGATATGCAGTGAAAAACGGTATGAGAAAACCATCCTTTTCTCAACAGGCAGGTGAAATGGCAATGTTCCAGCACAGAACAGCTCCCCTGCACCCAATAAAACTCCTGCTTTGTCATTTACTCGCTCACATTTAAGTGTTCATCTTTTTGTTACCCAAGTAGCAGCACGGAAGGCTCCTGTTACACCAACCTCTATAGCATGAAATAGAGATTTTAAGGAGATTAACAACGTTGGAAGTATTTCCAACCAACACAGTAAGGAGCAAGAGTAGGACATCCTAATTTGGGGCTCTGGACCATCACCTAACATAAAAGCCTGCTGCAATTGAGAAATCAATACCAACACAATTATGATAGCCCATAACAACTAATTACTCTAACACAGAAACTGCTACAACATTCAGAGAACTTGTGCAGGAGAGTACAAATAAAACCTGCAGGTGTGCGGGACGCACAACCTGTTTACCTCAGATTAGACTAGCAAAATTTCTAAGATGCTCCATAAATACAAAGATACAGAGGGAGATACAAGCTAACCACATACTTATCAAAGCCCAGTTAATTTATTTTTTCCATCAGCTATGCCTAGAATATTTTGGCAGAAAAAAGGAAATTTATTTGTTTTTTAAAGGTTCGTTCTCTCTACTCCCAACAAGCATAGCAGACACTGTTTAATGCCCCTTTTTCCCTGCAGCACATGCTCTAAGACGCCACCCTGCCTCAGCAGCTGTCCCTACATCACTGCTGCTGATTGATGTCACTTTAAGCTGCCTCCTGACCCCAAGCGAGCGTGGTATTAGGCACTCACTGCTGTAATTCAGAAGTAGCGGCATTTGCAGATCCACGCCATCCAACAGCGGCTGGCAGTTGTGCTCATTCAGACCCCATTAGCATGGTCTGTCCAAGGCAAGTCCACGCGGGTGGAATACTGATGGGCTCTCCACTGCTCTTCTGCGCCGTTGGGCTTTGCAATGATACAATTTTGACAGTGCTGGGTCTTTACTGAGAAACTGCAAATGAACCAATATTTACTATTGTGATTTTACAAGATGACGGAAGCATCACATCCCAAGTAACACCTGCAAAAAACTGGCTGAATGCAGATCAAGCCACCATGTCAGGAGTCCCCAGAGGAGGAAAAGCTGCGCACCTCTGTCCACAGAAACCCATCTGACATAACCTTGAAATAAAGCCTACCAGAAGTTTCTCCCTGACAGTGTCCACATCAGGCCTCTTGCTCTCCAGAGAAACAGAACAGCCATTTATGTTCGGAAACACTCTATTCCTTTGCCTCCAGAAGACTTTGAAATCACACACACGCTTAGTTATTCCACGCAGGCATGTGAACCTTTGCACTTGGCTGCTGAAGGAAAGATTTATCCTTGAAGTAAAAATCAATCACATTAACAGAGCGACTTTCCAAACGCCTGCAGGTTCACTGCAAAGACAGCACTAATTCTTTTTTTAACTTTGAATGAGTTAGACAAAGCATCTGCTCGGGGCTTTGTTTGTAGGAATTAAATGTTTATGTGAGATCCCTGAGAATTTTATGTAACAGCATTTACCACAAAAATAATGTTCCCAACCAATTTTTCTGTTAATTAGTATTCAAACACAGCATTTCTCAGGGGTTGGTATTGTAGCAACTGTTTCAAAGCTCTCAAATTTGTTCTCTTCTGAACTAGGAAAATTTGGCAAATAGATCAAACTTGAGAGATATTTAAAACAAAAGGATAAATGGCAATAGGAAGAGTTTGACAAGCTGATAAATAATCAGAAAGCTAAAGAAAGAACATCTTAGCAGAAAATGTTACAAAGTAGTAATTTATTTTGTCATTGAGTAACAGGCTTCTATGAGATAAAAGTCCATTTTTTAAAAGTTTACCATCCCTGCAGTTCAAGGATTGGTTTAACTATCTTAGGCAACAAAATGCTGCACAGTTTCTAACATGACTCTGCACTTCTGACAGCAGCGAACAGCAACATGTACCAGTCAACATCTGTAAATCAATCTGCTGGGAGACAAGAAGTGCTAAACGAATCAAAATTCCTAGTAAATAGCATATTGCAGAATATTTCTATATAGATGGATACAAGTAAGATGACACAGAGCTCTGAAGAGAATCCGACAGAAGAATGCAAAGGTAAAACACACAAAGAACAACTTCAGGGGACAACAATAAAGTTCTAAGAGTCCTGCAGTCAAGTTAAAAAAAAAAAAAAACCCAAACCCAAAACAATCAACCCCAAAAGTTTGAATAAAAAGAAAGCAGTTTGATTCTGATAGCTTCATAAAAGGCCTAGGACCAATTACATATGTTAAAGTAGCAAAAGAGTGGTTTGGAAGAGGCATTTTGCTGGAAAATTTAGATGCAGGGAGAAAAAAAAAAAAAGAAAAATTTAAATTTGTGGAAAGCTACAGCTAAGCCTTTCTTTTGTAACACACTTCAGTTTCCTAAAGCTGAACAGATATTTATGCACAAACCTGCCTTCAAATCAGAAACACATACACTCTCCTCTGTTTGTTTGTTTACTTTGCCTTTTTTACAATACAGACCGACCAGTACATGTAATACAAAAGCCCCTGAATGCCCCTGCTGTGAGTGGGGCCTCTCTATGCTGAACATATAGTAAAATAACATTCCTGCTTCAGAGAAAACTTTCAAGATACATAGAGACAAAAGACTAAATGCAGAAAGAAAAAGAGGCCAGCAAAGGCCACAAAAAAAGGTCAGCAAGAGTAAAACTTATGAGTCCTGTTTCTCCTGTATCCAGTAGTACCCCTGCAGAGTCAAGAGGTCTCCCAGAGTTGTCTAATCCTTTCTCCCACCCCCAGTAATAAAGTGTAACATCCTCTGAACTCAGGATGAGACAAAGGACAATAAGAGAAGCTAGTCTTGCACTGTGCAGAACAAAAGTCATCGGTACATAGTCTTCCTCACAAAGCTCAAGTGTAAAGTTCACTTCTCTGCAGGAATCAAGCACAAAGATCACTCTATATTTAATTTAACCAAGGTAAAGTTACTGCAGAGGTATTGGACAACTTCACCAGATGGCCTGAACTGCAACTTGTAATATTAATTTAAAATTATTGCTAGAACTCAGAAATTCAAGGTTTAGTAAATTATCAATGCTTTAGTAATAAAAAAATAATTCAGGGTATGAATTTGAAATTATAAAATTAGAGAGTCTTTACATAGTATTAATTTATTCATCTTTGGCTGCTTTATCATGAATAGTGATTGATTCAGTATATATTCTTACCCTAAGACACAACGTTTTAAATATGGTTCAAAACCATATAGAAAGACACCACCAACCGTAAGCTGGCAGCAAGAGCTATTAAAACAGTGAATAAGTAATGTACACAGTGATACTTTCTGAAAAGCTGCCAGATGACAAAGATAAACTAACAAGGTCAGCACCTCACTTGCTATGTCATCTTCTATTTCTCCAAGTTTACTACAGAATTTAATTTGGTGCATAAAATAACGTGCTTGCCTAACTTCAAGCACATTTTACTTTTGAAGACAAGGCTCTGAGGCCCTTGTATGTTACATTTTGCTATCATATCAGCCCTTTCAATTTTTTTCAAGCTAGAAAGATGCCAACAGGCAGCTTGAAATACAGGCACATAAAAATCAAACAAATAAAAGTTACTTTGTGCATCAGTTCCTGTGTGGTTTTAACTGGCATCACATCCCTACATCCGAGGTGGTACTTCTGATTAGTCATTATCTCAGCTGAGGTTATCAAGTTCTGCCATATACCACCTACCCTCAACTGTAACATGTTCCAAGCACTCCTTACAAAAAGGATACTCAACCTCTTCTTCATGATGACATGCTCTTCTGGTACTGAGAAACACCTCATACGTACAGAGAAAACACTTATTGAGATCTCTTAGAAGTGGAGGAAAAAAGCAAGCCAAGAAAGCAGGATCTGTTATTTCTTTGACAAAGGGTTTTTTATTACAGCTTTTAAAAAATAAGTTATCATCTTGGTGATGCACAGAATTGCTGGGCTGTGTTAGAAGAGTCACTCTTTAGGAATAAAGGAACAACTCCACTTAGACACCTTCGAAGCAGAGGTTACAAGTAGCCCAACAAGAAGGAATAAGACTGTTTTTCTGTTTGGCCTTCTGAGGTTTTGCTGTGCAAGAACACAAAGCATAAACTGAAAGTCAAACCTGTTTTACTCTCCTCCTGAGCTTCTACAACACTAGATTTTAACCTGTATTTTAAGCAGAGACATAGCAATCCTTCGCATCCAACAACTGGATCAGGAGGGCAGCATGCTGGCAACCCACTGGTTCTGGATGTGGGGTGGGGAACATGGCTGGCAGGGGTCAGGGACTCAAGGTCCAAGACCCAGAGAGAGAGAGGGGAAGGAGGAAGAACCTCCCCTTGAGTCCCTACAGATAAATAAAATCCAGAATATCCACAGGTCTTTCAGGAGCATAGATGAATAAAACTACCAGACTCACTGCAACAGAGAGACTACATCCTTTCTGCCCTGGATTTCCCCCCAACCTCCCTGCTTGCCCCCAGTAACCCTCCTTCTCCCATACTTCTGCTGCCTACTTTGGCTCCCAGCAGCAGGAAGCTGCTGCTTCAGCCTAAGGCATTTGCTGGATGCACAGCTGCCCAGGTAGGGAGCAAGCCACCCTGCAGCAGTGGGTATCTATTTTTAATGGCAAGACATTTAGAAGTACAGTGTTTCTCTGGAGCAGGCTCACACACATGAGGAGAGACTAGTTGTTACAAGGACCAAGGACCCTCTCTCAGTAGCGCTACCAAACTTATTCTAGGTTTTTGGACCCCAGAGAAAACCCTCAACATACGTTTTGCAACAATAAAAATTAAAAATTTATTTTAAATATTTATTTATAATCTTTCAGGCAACACCTAATCCTGGCAGGATGCTGCTCCTCGCTTCCTAACAACTTACTTCCTCTAGCAGTGTCCTGTCAACACCTCCAGGATGGAATTGCTCATTGCTACATCACAGACTCATAATTCTTCACCTCTTTATCCTTTATTTTGCTGATAACTTCTGGCTGATTAGCAAGACTTCATTTTCCTTTGCAGAAACTGAACTGTTTATGCTCCAAACTCCTGATGACACGTAAACACTGGGAGGGAAAAATACAGAAACTGGCAAGAGATGGGTAGGATCCTACTGACCTCAATAACCAAGGAGACTGCAAATAAGGAACAAGATACCACATTTCCATGCTGTTAAAAAGATCATCAGATTATCAGCATTTGTTTTAGATAACGACAGGCTACTCCCCAAATCTTTATTTTATTGTGCTTTCTGTTCCAGCTATACAGAATTTGGTTCAAGAATGTACTTTGTCATGTTCCAAACACAAAACAAAACTTAGCTGGCAGTTTTTGTTACAATCACCAAGAAAAGTTACAACAAGGAAAAAAAAAAAAGTAACAGGCAGACACCACTTCTTACCTGAAACAGTAGGAAAATTTAAGTATGTTCCTTTAAAAAAAAACTGAAGGCTTTGCACAGCTTTAACCCAAAATCAAATGTGACAAAAGCTTTTGGATGTGCTGCAAAAGACTAATAGTAACCATTTTGTTAAGAATCAAAAAGCTAGTCTGTCACAGCAGCACAACTCTGCACACAACCTATACTCTCCAAATACCTGAGCCATGTATGAATACAAATTTCACCATGTTATCAGCTGAAGTTCTTTCTCCTCAAGATTCACACTTCACAGAGGTAGTGTCCTTGTCTTCCTCTATGCAACAAAACACAATATTCACCAGGAGTCTAAAGCTGCTTCATGCAGCATGAAAGTCCTGCACCAAAATAGTAACTGGGAAGGGCTGACACCCTACCGCCTTTCGGGGAGAGCATTAACCCTTTGATCTCCTGCCCAGGCTTTTGAGCAGGCCATGGGCAATGTGCACATATAAACACATATCTATGTACATATGCATATTCAAGTAAGGCTGGCTGGTTAGTCGATAAATGGGGCATAGCTAAAAACATTTATTCTAGATGTATTTGCTCATGCCATATTTGGGACAAGTGCGTTTCATAAGCAGGGAGAAAAACCCATAAATGCTTTGCATTGTCAAAAGAACCCCAAACATTAGCTCAGGACATCCATGCATCTGCCATCATATAAATGTCACATGATGACACACTGCTTTAGATAAGGGTAGGATTTGTAACACCTCTCTGGCAATGTGAATCAAAACTGAACTTCATTTTGAGTAAGAAATATTAAAGGAAACATTGATCTGATAGAAAACAAATGTCAAACTGGCAAAATGCTCCAGGTGACTCCGCAGTCAGTCACTACCAATTACCACTAAATATTTCAGGCTTACAGCTGTGCCAGGAGTTTATAACTCAAAGGACAAAACCTGAAGCAAACAAGCCTTAAGGTGAAATCTTAACTTTTCCAAAGTAACTGGGAATTCTTCCTCTGGCTTCAGAGGAGTTGAGAATTCACAGTGGATGCTACATATTAAAGGATGGTGGAAAATCCCATTTTCTTTTAACTCTAAGTGATCTTGAAATGGTAGAAATTAGAAATATCAAGTAGCATGGTGTCCTTGAGCCTAACAAACATACATTAGCACCAGGTAAAGCTCCTGCACAGTGATGTGGATGAATCACACACAGCTGTGTGCAAGGACAGTATTTCACTTAAAGCCCGGACCCCACCACCTCTGTCTCCCCTGACCTTCCAACACACCACGTGCACAGACATATCCTGCTAAGGCCAGCATGGCAGAGGCCACAGAACCTTACCCTGTGATACCTGTACTAACTTCTAGTTACCCTAGAGCCTCTAGTCTTCATTTAAGAGACTTCAACATCAGAAAATTCACCACCTTCCTAAGAAACTGCTTCCACATTTAATTGCTTTTACCATTAATAACATATATGCTATTTCAAATACCGTTTGGATCTTTCCCATTATACCATACTATATTATGCCACCCTTATAGGGCTCAAACCACAATGCTCTTTGAGAAGATGCACACCCACCCAAAGCTGAAATTTATTTTACAACAGTACTTACAAAATATAAGAAATGTGATATACCTTGTTTTCATTGGCTCTTAACATCCATGAGTAACTTCCAACCTTTTCCTATTACTAGTATTGAAATGCAACAGAGAAAGATGCTTCTCATAAAACAGCTGGTATCATAAAGAACATATACATGTGAAAGAAGCAATTCCCAGGGAAATGGGGGCGGGGGGGAAGTAAGTGCATGTTTTATCCTGCTTCTTCAGAGAGTTCACTTTGGGCTTTTCACAGCCTCAGAAGCATGCTCACCCGTTCTCAGCTGGCCTTTGAATTAACTAAAAGAATATGAACTCAGTAGCTATTTCCTAAAGCACATTACTTAGGACCCCAAGACCTCAGTGCCAGCCACTTCAATACATTTTCCTCCAGCCACCATTATTATCAAACCTAATTTTTCTAACTGACTGAAAAAGATGTGCCCGCCATTATTCACACTTCCATTTCTGCCTATAGTGACGTCAGAGGAGACTTTCCAATGTACTTTCAACTTTAGGATAAAAATTCTCCTTGGAGTGGAAAGTCATGACAAATTCCTTTGTACTGTTTGCTCTGTTTTTACCCCATAGCTTGGTTTGATGAGGACCTCTGAATAAGTTTGGCACAGGAGTTGCACTGACTTTCTGCACAGAAGTGGCATAAAAATGCCATCAGTGCAAAATGGGATGCACATGAGGAGTCATCCATTACCAATCAGTCCAAGTACGGAAAGGCTCCATTACAGATGCAGCTAGCAAAAAACCCTCGTTATCACAACATAAGCCATGAAGTACTAGTTTGTGTTGGTTCTTATCACCTCTGACCCCTCCAAGCTGTCATCCAAAGAGGAAACAACAGTAACACATTACATGGAGATAGAAAATTGACTTTTTTTTTTTTTTTTTAAGATTTAGAGTAAAAAAAAACACAGTTTCTCTCACGGATAACATAACTCATTGCAAATACTAGTTTAAAATTACTCTTGAAAAACATGCTTAAAAATAGCAACTTGTTTGAAAATAATTATTTGTTTTAATTGTATTTTGCTTTATTTATATAAAGACTAAATGGTCAAAAATATTGATATTTTGGAACAAGTCATATGTTCAGGACTTGGGCCAATAGCCCAGAGTAACTAACCCTCGCCCGCTTCCTATGTGGTGGCTTTCCTCCATGGTAAAAGCACCTATCAGCTGAACTTTGCCAGCTTTGGGAGTGGATCAAGCAAACCTACAGACCAGCACCCTACGTGTGGAATCAAAGTGCCCACATGGGGACTTAGTATCACGTAAACTACTACCAAGGTAAACTCGCACCTTCACTTACCTTGCCATCACTTTCCCATGCTGAGAAGTCCTTATTTATATTTTTCAATATCTAAGAGTACTGTGGCTTCATATCAAACACGAAGCATTTGCCAAGGTCTGTGGCTGCACAAATAAAAGCTACGTGCCAGAAACGTGCTTCCAGAGGCAATATGCTAAGTACCAGCTACAAAGACACTCTACAGAGTATGCAAGAAGGGCACAATATGAATTTCTACAACCATCTGCTTTTGCTGTTTGATCAAAGTTGGTCTATCTCTGCGAAAAGGGAACAAAACTGTGTTACTCAAATGCTTAGAATAAAAAAATTTTCTTTGTTCAGAAAAGGGAGGGAGGAACAGAAGCAGAGATGCACATCAGTGAGAATGAAAAAAAATGAAAGGGAGAGCAGGAAAATCTGATCTTTAGAAAGAAAAGAGGTGCCAGCAGAGAGGGACCACAGACACACACGAAACCAAGTTTCCATGGCGCACTGAGGGAGAATTCAAACAGAAAGTTCCTCTCTATGCCAGTGATGAGTTGTCCTGCAGGTGAATCAGACGTGTTGTGTGGGATGAGGTGTGGCTGAAATTCAAGCCTCCAGCACTTGTGATACAACTCCGGCAAAGTGCTGGAAAGCCTTGTACAATCAGTCACATATGTGGGCCCTGGGGAGCATCCATGCCACAGTGCAGCAACTGAACACACAGCTGAATGTTTCCATGTGTCACTGCCCTGGGCTATGGGAACAGCAGCAACAGCCATCTCAGCCTGATGTAGGAATAAAGGAGTAAGTTTTCAATAAAAAGGGAGTTAGGCTACAAGCAACAACAGAGTTACCAAGAAGAGCCATGAGTTAATAGAATAGTAACAGAAATCAGCAACTCTGAGATAATATCATCCCGCACGGGTTGTTTCTAACAATTCATGAGTTATCTTCCTTCCATTAGCAACTGATACCTCTAAAATCCCTGAAATACATAGTCTGAAGTAATTATTAAAACATAAGTCCTTGCATGCATGTGCCAAGAAAGTAGTCTTTCTTTTTTATGATTCTTTTTTTAAACACAATAGCAGCTCCTGTGAAAGTAGTCAGATTTCTCAAGCTTGCCCGGAAGCCTGAACATACATCTGTTTTACTATACAAACCATGACCTCATCTTTAGGTGAGCTGTGAACGCCGTCTAAGATTAGGGCATCTTGGAAGCACCCTCTGCTCCCAGGGCACATCCACCACTGTGGCTCAGGTTCACTGAAGAATTGGGCATTGTTTATAGCTTCCCCTTCCCACCTACACTGTCAAACTCTGTTCTATAAACCTAAAGATCTTAAATCTCACAAAAAATTCCCTAAACAGGGAAAATAGTTGGAAAAAGAGTAGGCAGGGAGGCAGCCTGATCAGTGTAGCAACAAAGGGTTGCCTTTTTACTAAATACAGACTGCAACTTATTCACAGTTATTCGTCTTTCATTGTGTGAAGACATTTTCTTACAGAATTGTTAAAATTGGCATAACCAGAGTTTAGCCAAAATTGAAACACCTGTAAAGGGTTTCTGTACAGCACTGATTTTTATGCTGTTTTCACTCGAGTTTGCGCCAAATAGCTGCTCCCCAGAACTGTAGGCAAATACCTGTTCACATGGTTCAGGCAGTTTCTCCAGGAACGGGGCACAACCTCAGCAGCACATCACAGTGTGCTCACAACATTTCCATGTGGTAAGAAAACAACTTTTTGGCTAATTTAAACATATCTGGGTAATTCATTAAGTGGTTAATAAACTGCTAACACAAAAAGTATTATTCAGCAAGCCTGTTCAACTTGGCAGGAAGTTTTCTTGAGTAAGACTGAATTGTTTGGTCAACAGATTTCTGCACACAGAAGTTTAAGTTGCAGCTCAATAATGCCTTTAGCAGTGTAGTCTTATGAACTGTATCGCCGGCAAGGAAACATCTGCGTTCATTTTGTACATTCAGCTAGCTTTAGAGCATTAGGGATAATAGAAAAGCTTCTTCTCAAGGACTTAGTGCTCACAACTCAGCAGCTGGAATAGCCAAAGGTTTTTGGGTTTGGCCCGTCCCCCCCTTCATACACACACAAAAGGACTACTTAAGGAGATTGGTAATCCTACAAGAAATATCAAGCTTGCAATACATTAGGTATGTTCAGAAGTTATTCATATTTATCTTGATATGTGCAAACCAGTGGACTTCATAAATATCAGTGTTGAAACCTCAAAAATAAAATGCGCAGGAGTGAACAAGCACAAGCTTTCACTAATGGCAAGTGAATGCTGGGCTGCGGGAAACATTGCCTTCCATTAACTACATCCAGACTGAGCACAGGTTTTAGGCCACAGATGTGTACAGCTCATGGAAAAATTATCCTGATTACAGATGCAGCAGAAAGAAGATAAAATACGTTCCCTCCCACCAACTGCTCTGAAGCAGAAACAGCTGCTGCGGGGCAAGCCAGGCACAACCCCAGCCCTTAGCACTAGTAACAAAATCTAACTGGCAAGTGGTTACCATCACTGTCAAGACCTGGACAATCCATCCCACCAAACCAGTCTCTATCAGACAGCTGAAGCAGGAGCATCTCTTCTCTTGTGCAAGGAAAGATGCTAGCACAACCCACCTGGGTAGGCTAACGGCTGACAACTGTTTTTTCAACGGTCATTTTTATTTTTGGCTCAAACAAATTCAAGACACTGAAACTGAAACAAAGAGAAGAACTCGCCTGCTTTTGGGAGACCTGCACAGGGTTACAGAGGGCACACGCCTAACACACAGAAGCAGTATAAAACAGCTGCATTTTGCACTGGTATTGGAATAAGAATCTGCCCAGCAAAGTACATCTATGCAGTCTCCTTAGCCACAGTAATCCCCAACAAATATCGTGGCAAAAAAAGGACCTTACACTTTCCTTCAAAAATACCTTCCCTTCTGTATTCCCCAGTGAGTCACTTGTCAGGTTAGGAATGCTCTTTAAACCCTCAAACTCCTTTGGCTGACTGGTCTATCTGGGATAGTCTCCTTCCCCACCACCCAAAAAAAAAAAAAAAAAGATCAGACAAGGATGTTTGGTAAACATCGCCTCTCAGTGCAGCTTCAGACCATGTGTTTGTAGTCTGCCAGGAAGCAGTACACACAAACAAGGTCCACTATCCAGTGACTTACTCCTTCTGTTTGACTAAGGGGAAGCAGAGACAGCCAACCCCATATTTTCCTCCTCTGCGAGAAGGCCACACAGCAGCACCCTGTAAAGCTGGGAGTTGAATCTATGTCCAGTTGCTGTCGCACAGCCTTAGACACAGGACCTTTCTTCCAAACCCTGAGGTTTTGTTTTATTTTTCATCAAAGTTAGACTCACAGAATCTCATTTAGGTTGGAAAAGACCCTTAAGATCATCGAGTCCAACTGTTAAAAACACTGTTAAACAACCATTAAAGCTGACACACTGTACAAGCTGACCAGAATACACCACAGTCATTCAACATCAATGTTTGCCTGGCAATCAGCCATTGTTAGGTTAAACTGCAGACTATCATGTACAAGTAATTTGAATATCTCCTTAAGTAGGGATCAATACATTTAAATTAAATTCTAACACAGGTAATCCACTTGAAACCAAAGCAGGCATTTAAAACCCATTTAAAAACCCCACCCATTCCTTGCAAAGCAAAATATTTCAAAGCAACAGTTAGTCTGGAAAACCCTGGCCAAATCACGCAAATGAGCAACTCTTGCTTATACTAATTGGCACTGAGACTCACAAATATTTGACCACTATGGAATACAGGTATGTATGCATGCCTCTGTTCACACAAGAATCGCAAAACTTAGCCCTGAATACATTTTGCCCTAGTCAACAGAGAGGGGAGGAAACCCAGAAACCACCAAACCACCAACTCTCTACTAAAGAGATGATTCAAACTCCTATAACATCCCTACACCGCTACAAACCTACAGCCCTAACCATAGCAACAGATTTAAACGTTTGAGGATACCTTTTGCCGTCTGCAGGCAGTGTAGAACAGGCAAATGCTGAAGGTGTTTATTTTAAGAAAACAGGAAAAAGTCTTTCAAACTGGACAACTACAAGTTAGGAAGAAAACAGCTTACCAATGACAGCAAGCAAGGAAAACAAAAACACACCAATTTATTCAAAGGAGAAACAGCATTCCATAACAGACTTACTATTTACCAAGTGCCTAATAGAGATGTGAAGTACTTTCCTCTCCAATTACACTCATCCACCTCATAAGCAACTGTGCTACCAACACAGTCCCAGCTGTGCTGCTGAAGTCACCACCGTAACTCCCAACAACTTCAAACTAGAGCTTGAACCAGCCCCTGTAACCCCTGAGAAAACCTCCAGAAACAGGAGTGAATTGTTCAAGGAGGAGGAGGAAGTTAATACATAAGACTATGTTAAAACTAACAACAAAATACAAACACTTACTAACAAGCAATACAAATAGCACCTTGCTCACTGACTACCAAAGGTTTCAAAGCACTGAAGAGGTTTGCTTAGGTGGCAGACTTCAGATCAAAGCCTGGCTAGGTCTGGTAACTAAAGTGGAAACGCAAGCCAGCATTTGAATCCAGGACAGTGTGAAATTCAAGGGCTTCCTTTCACTTATCCCTTCCAAGTGAGACACTCCACAAACAGAAAGCATCTAGAGCATAATATGTGACCACTGAATGCTCATTACAAAATTACAGTGACACTTCAAAAGCAACAAAATGCTCCGTCAGTTGTTGAGATGTCCACATTGTCCAAATAGTCCTTGAAAAACCATTTGACCTGCAAGACCCTTATTTTCCCCCGCGATCACATTCATTCAGGGCCCTTGATATGAGAACTACTGCAAATTTTCATCAGTGCAACTAGAAAGTGAAAATCCCCTGAAGGACTTAAACTACAGATGGAAATATTCTGTTCATAACATTCTGACAGCATGAGATCATTGTTCAGTCTGACAGACTGGTGATGGTACTGAAATGGACAAAAACCAAAACGCCTTAAGTAACTGTGTCAAACTTGTCTGAACTCCAGTAAAGCACTTTTTACTTATATATTTGGCAGTATAAAGGCAAACAAACCCTATAACCTTACTTTCACATAAAATACCTTTGGGTCAAATTCTATTGTGTGGAATATGTGGATGAACCCGTGGATCCCATAGCAATCACAGAACCAAAGTCCCAGGCCACATGAACCTACCCAAAACACCAAATAAACCTTGTTCTTTCTCTGCATCAACTGCCTCTCAAAATGAGCACTTGTTATGAGATTCACTTCTGGAAAATTCCTGTGCCTGAAAGCGTGATAAATGCATTTAGATTTATCCCATTTTTAAAGTGATTGGGCTCCCTGAGGTCCCACAGAGCTCTCCAGCTGACCTCCAACCTTCTATTCTTACCCATACAGAAACCTGTCCCACAGTTTAAAACCTGAACTCTCCTTCCGCCCATTTCATGAGGCATTTCACTGAAGTCCTAAGCAAGGGGAGCAAGCATCCCAAAAGTCAGTCCAGATGCCACTGCAACCTCAAAGAAGGTGGGCCAGTGCTGTTTGCTTTCTTTAGATGTCCAGGGGTGAGAAAAATCAACTTCAAGAAAAGGAACCAAACAGAAAAATACCATATTTTATAACAGGGGCGTGAGGGTGAGGAGGGCAAATCACTGTTTACAGTGTCTGGAAAATTAACAGGTTTGTGACGATCTTTTTCTAATAAATAGTCATTAATCACTTGCAGTCACTTAGCACAGGAGGTCATGCAGTTCCAGCCTGCCTAGTGTAAATGTTTAATACTGAATTAGATTAGAAAGCCTCAGGAAAGTGTCATCGTAGCTAGAGTGCTACCTGCTAATGGAAATTTTCTTTGGTTTCAATATTATCAGGGCCTGACCTGGGCTTTTGGGAACAAGATGACATAATCTTGCTATAAAGTCACGGACACAGCAAACATCACAACTGCTAACTACAGAAAGCCAGACAGCCATGAGCTTATTACACCATTTTATCACTGTACCACCATAAAACACTATCACCTATTTTGATCATATCTCTGTTATTAGAAACAGGAACACAGGGATGATGATCAGCCTGTAAGGCAGACTGTGGGAATCTCCAGCTCCTCCTGTGTGGAGCTGCACAGCATGTGGGTGCTGCCATGTCCTGGCACATGACATGCCAAAAATACAGGCACGAACATCCTCATCTGTGTGCACAGAGCTAAAAGAGCAGGATTCAGGTGGTTTTACGAGAATATTTCATAATCTTCCTCCCGCCACCCCTACTCAGTTAGCAGCTCAGTCAGAGCCAACTACAGTTATAATTATCGCCATAATTATTATTTTAATAAGAACCAATGACTTATCAAAATATTGCACTGAAGACTTGCACATCTTTTCTTGTAAGACTGCCAAAAATCTAGTTCATTGCTGAGGTACTGCTCCATGTACGCTGCTGGCAGACAGCACCTCCAAGTTTCTATTTATGCAACTGAGTGACTAAACTCAATTCAAGTGAATGCCAAAACATAAGCAATTTGAGGCACAGTAGCTGTGCAAAGTACTATTATTCTCCTGGTGTATACACACTAACAGCTTTGTTTACTACGTTTACTCCTCTTCTGCTTTTTTGCTTGGGTTTTACATACTGTAGGCCAATCTGCTGAACTTAGATGCCTTAAGTTAGCCACCTGAATCCATATTTATACTTCTGTGTCAGGCATCCATAGAAAAATTTAAGTGCATAAGCAAACCTGTAGACATCTTAGTCAACATAATTAGGTGCCTAGATTTATCTCCAGTGCCCCAAATGTGGACCTCTACAGGCCACAAGTTGCTATTTTTCACAAGAGTATTTTTTTCTACCAGGTAATACTAGCTTGATAACAGATTATTTTTTCTTCACATGCTTGTTCAAGATGATCCAGTCCAGATCTTTGGTAACTCTCCATTTCTATACAAAAGTCCAACTTCAATTTTCACAACTAGCAGATGGCCATTTACCTAGCTACACCTCCACGTACACTGCCCGATTGAGGAAAAAGTTCCTCAGTTAAAAAGATAACTAATGACCCTGGCAGCTGTGGGGCACTCCATCAAGGGTGGCCAGTTGTCACCCCGCTAAGTTTACAGATAGGACATGTGACACAAGGACTCTACCTGCCCCTATGACATGTGGTTGTATGTTTCTGAAGAACTAAAAATTTGTCATGGAAATGTCACTTTTCAGGTTGTTCATCTCCCAAGTAAGGGTCAACGGGCTGGATATAGTTTCACAGAACTCGCTTCACTTTAGTCAATACAGCCAAAACCTCCATCGTTTTTTCTTTCAAAGATGTTTTAAGTGAGCCATGTGTCATCCAGAATCAAAGAGTGCAATTATAAAGAACAAAGCTAACTACAAACAGGCTGAGTTTTAAGAACAAAACTAAAGACCTCTCAGAAATTCAGAGAGCATGAAATCCAAAACTCACTGTTAAGAATTAAGTCAGCAAATAGCATCAACTCTAAGAAAAATACTCAGGTTCCACCACCATAACTGAACTGAAAAAGTACATCTGAAGGGCAAGCAAAGGCTGCAGTATGAAGTAAAAATGAGTGTACATGACTCATTCAGTCAAATCCAACTCAAACTAAAGTTTGCAGTGTCATTCAGCTTTGTAGAATTGTTTTAAATAAGCATCCCACTTACTCTCTAATAACAGAACAGCAATAAAGCAGTAGCTTGAAAACAAAATACATGTGGGAAGCATTCAAGATCTGACCTCAGAGTCAACCATGCACTAGTGTGAAATCGTTTTTAGCTAACATTTTTCTACTAAACTGATATTCATTTATTGTGAAGTTTAATTTCATTGCCACAAAAAAAAAAAGCCAATTATAGACAAGCTATAAATAGCTCATTCCTTGGAGGAATCATCTAATCATCTCTAAAAATAAGAAGTCACATGATTTAAGTGTCCTGCACTGACCCGTTTAGTACTTCACATAAAAGGATGAACTCAGCAAGGTTACACCATATGTAAGTTTAGGCAATATTACACATTGCTCAATTTTTATATCCACACCATTAGAAAGCCTGGTCTCCTCACTTCTAGCTCATACTCAAACTCAGTAAAGCATTCAGTCCTGTATCTAATGTAAAGCTTGCGTGTAACTCCATAGGAGGCACAGGTCCACAAGGCATCGAGACTATTTTCTGCTTCCAAGCGAAGCCTGGAAATCTCCTTTACCTGCCTGAAAACAGCTGGGCAGACAATTTACAATACTAGCCTCTTGCTGATTTCTTTCTTGATCCATCCACACTAATCAATCCTTTGACTCATCCTACCCTCAGGCTGTATAGTGCCAATCACAGAGAAATTCTGATCAGTGAGTGGAAATCACTGAAGAACTTGTGCGAGTCCTGTGCTGAACAGGTCCCTGATGGTAATACTGCAAAAGTTACACTCATGACTCTTGCTAAGTGCTAGCAGCTATACTTCCTATTCAGCCTGTAAGCTTTTCAAGGCAGGGACCTTTCCTCACATGTGTCTGTAAAGCTTCTAGTGCCCAGATGGTGCCATACAAATGAATAGTAATTATATTTCCATGTAGACCATTATTGTGCATAATGTAAATTACTTTCACTGATCCAGGAGGAAATAATTTTCTCATTTTGAAATGAAAAGAGAGAGTAAAAATAATGATTACTTGTTTGACGTTATTATTATAACAATAATTACATTTGTGGGTCCAGAATCCTCAGCTGGTCTGCACTGACTTTAATGGAGCTATGCCAATGCACGGCAGCTGACAAGCTGGTCCCAGTCTTTGCTGAAGATCTCAAACTATTTCACAAGGACTGATTACTTCAGACCCACACCACTTCTGTGAAAGATGGGAAGTTAAAAATTAAGCACACTTTGTAGACTGGGAAAGAGATACACCAGATCTGGCATGTGAAGGAATGGATTCCTACAATGGCACAGCAGGTATCTGAGCATCACTGCCACGGAACCTGTCCCTTGCCAGCACAGAGGAGCAGGCTTCTGTAGGGATTCAGACCTCAAGTGAGCTGAATTGCCTTCTGGAGACACTCATCCCTCTCCGTTCATTAGAAGGCCTTAGACTGCCTGAATTTAGCACCCCAGTGTTTGTGAGATTCAGCCTGGGCATAAGTGGTCAAAAGGGGACAGCCGTAATCAGCAGCACCAAACATGAAAGGGACAAGTAAAGTTGGAACCTGCCAGGGCTCAGCTCCTCTGGGAAAAAAAAAAAACAAACCCAAAAGACAATTATCAGACCAAAGAGGACTAGGTCTGGACAGCCAATAACTGAAAACCCCAAAACCACATGTCGCTTTTAGCTGTGTGGCTTTAAATGTTTTGCTACAGACATCAAGAGGTTAGTGATAGGAGAAAAAACACAGGACACTGACTTTTCCTGCTCCCACAGAACACTCTCCTGTTCAACATGTACTCTGCAGCACAGCAAGGGCCTACCATTACTCAAAAAAAACCAAAACCAAACTGAAGAGGGACTAAGGTTCCCAAGACTAAAAATCAGACTCCAACACTTGGAAGTATTACTCCTCATAAACTGCACTAATACAAGCAGTTATACACACCAGCACTCATGCACCCTGCAAATATCCATGCAGGGATGCTCCTGCATCTGGCCAAATCAGACACCCCATCAGCCTAAACTAGAAGCAAAAAAATACAGGACATTGTATCTCACTTAAAGAGTCACTGGAAAAGTTCCAGTGAAGTGCCAGACCTAATTTTGACACTGTAAAGAAAAAACTGGAAGTATTTTATTAAAATTGATCCTTGAGGTTATATGATTTGAGTGCTCCTACTTCATGCTTTCATTGTACTCCTGTCCCTTCATCAAGCACTAATAAGATGCTGTATCACATATCATTGACTTTCAATATTGAAGGGAAAAAATATTTTGAAAAATATTTCTCAATACAGCTGAGATGTGGCAGGTAATGAGGGCCTTTAACACACCAAAAAGTATCCATTTTGCAACAGCTGACAAGAAGTAAATGGGATTTGTATGTCTCCTGTACAACAGCTGGTCTTCTCTTGCTAAAAAATGAAAACGCTTCTACTTCAAAGGGAGCATCTGCAAAATCCCATCGTACATTAAAGACTAAAAAAACCAACAAAACAAAAATACACCAGTGGCCTGAAAAAGACTTCCGATGCCATAACCAAATAACACAGATCCATTTCATATAATTATCTTTTCTGTGGGGATGTGGGAAAGTATTAACGAGGTAACTGCTTCAGAAGTCCATCAATCTAATCTGGTTCTAATACTCTTCTTAAATAATGCATACATTAGTTCTCTGTTACTGAAAAGATTTGTTTGTTTTATTAATGTGTGCCTTGTTAAGTGCTAAGACTTCGTAAAAATCGTTACGCAGCTTCTAGCTGCAGATGTATTGTCTCCCCCCTTTCCCATTACAAAATGATTAGTTGTCTCCATTCTCCTTTTCAATTATTATTAAAGCTGTACTGCAGCATGATTAAGCTCCCGTTAACAAGCAAAACTGTACTTCATGGTCAAGTCAGTACTATGGACTCTTTCTCTAAGAAATGTATCATTTCTGGCTACATAACAGCTTGATGCCATAAATGTTATTCACAATCTAAGGTACCTTAACTAAGCATTTGCACTGAGATCAGCAGGTGTACTAAAACAAGCAAGGACCCAGTTTCCAGAGCTTGATTTACACTGGACTGAAGTTTCACATGTAAACAATTAGCTCACATTAAGCTCCCTTGCACTTTTCAGGTGTGGAAATCTTTCTGAAAACCATTTTCCCCCTCATTTCTTATGTTCAGAGATTAAATTACTGAGGCCACAAGTCTATTTCAGCAAGCTACCTAGAAGGGAAGATGTTTAAATAGGTGCCATCCAGTTGTGTCATAATATATGGAACCTATACATTCATCAATTTAAGCAAAAAGGATAAATTTGGGGTGAAATAATTCTTTTTTTCTTGAAGTCTCTTTTGTTTTCTGGAGCTTAACTAATTATTTTATGCTTAAGTGCAACTTTTAAGAGTGAAGTCCTAGTGACTACAGTGAGCCTTCCAGCGGGTAGCCCAGTTCCTTGCCCAAGGCAGGAGCTCTCCTTCCATGCCCTCCTTGCTCCCACCCCAGTCAGAGCTATGCTTTAATGCAGGTGCTGCACTGAAACCTGTGGGCCGTGCAGAAACTCACTTGTTAAGTACCTCCCACATGGATAACACACTGATGCTTGGCAGAGGGTAGGCCTGGGCTGCGTGTTTGTTTCTGGCACAACAGTGCTGGGAAGCCACCTGCAGAATCTAAACATTAGAGGGGTAAATACTCTTCGAATGAAAATGCTCTTGTCTCCAAATCTGAAAAAAACATCAAGCTTCTGCTTGATAGGCAAGGTCAGAATTCTGCACTGTTCTTACTTTTGGGAAGCATTTGGAACAGGCAGGGGGAAGTATTTGATGGATGGACTTTAGAGAAAGTGGAGTAAAGTTCCCTGGGTTTTATTTGCTGTATGATTCCCCTAGTTTTCTCCAGCATTTCGGAGTTGCTGCTACTTTGCATTCAGTTACAACGACTGATCACAGTTTTTATAACTGTTAGTGTTGAATAGAGTAGCAGCTGGATGCCTTTCCTAGTTTCAGCAACCAACAGGTATTACAGAGTTTACGCACACATTATAATAATTTTTGCCTTCTTGCATCTTTAACCTTGGTGGAACTCAGCATGCATCACGTAAGTGAGCTGAGGGAACAAGCAAGAAATATAACCTGCTTGAGCACATTCAGCTGACCAACCCATGGAAGAGAGGGACCCAGCCTCGCTCTCCACACGCCCAGGAGAAGAAATACCACGTTTCCCACTGTAGAAATGAAAATAAGGAGGATAGACACTAGTGATCCGCAGGACTGTTCTTCCCAGATTAACTTTTGCTTGGAGTTAAAACAGATAATCCTCACTGTCCCCAAACACACCACACTTTCTCCTTTCATTTTACCATTCTGAACATTTCAAGCTATTGATAGCTACATTTGGTTCCTTTGACAGCTTCATGCTGAAAGAAACATACCATTTCTTTAAAATGGATACACAAAATTTCGGACTAAAGAAATGCTTTGACCAGCAGGCAAGAGCTATATTTCACTCAACTGACACAGTAACAATATGCTGGCATTTTTTGCTTTATGGAGAAATAGGCAGTAATGAAAACCCAATGGTGCCACAGGGCCCGAAGGAGCATTACGCATCCACAGCCATTGCCTTCAATGCCTAATTCCAAGGCAGGGGCCACAGCTGGGTAACGTGAGCACATCACTGCAATGCACAACTGGCTGTCAGTGCAATGCTCAGTGTGAACTAAGACCATGGCAGACGCCTTGCCGTCACGTCCCTCTCATCACCAGCAGCCCTGAAGCAGGGACTTGCATTCCTTCCTCTTCCCTTTGGGCTCCCAATACACAACATTCACCACCCAGCTCCTTCCACCATCACTAGCAGGCTGCATTAAAAAAACCTGAGACTAAGTAGCACACTTACAGTATTTTCACAAAAAGATGTTGCATACTTTTCAAACATAAACACCCTTATATAAAAATCAACCCGTTTTCCACTGGAAAGCGGCTCTGTTGAGAAGGACCTGGGAGTGCTGGTGGACAACAAGCTGACCCTGAGCCAGCAATGTGCCCTTGTGGCCAAGAAGGCCAATGGTATGCTGAGCTCCATTAAAAGGAGCGTGGCCAGCAGGTCGAGAGAGGTTATCCTCACCCTCTACTCTGCCCTAGTGAGACCACATTTGGAGTACTGTGTCCAGTTTTGGGCCCCCCAGTTTAAGAGGGATGTGGAACTGCTTGAGCAAGTCCAGTAGAGAGCTACGAAGATGATCAGGGGACTGAAGCATCTCCCTTATGAGGAAAGGCTGAGAGACTGAGGTTTGTTCAGCCTGGAGAAGAGAAGACTGAGGGGAGATTTCATCAATACCTATAAATATCTAAAAGGGTGGGTGTCGGGAGGATGGGACTAGGCTCTTTTCATTAATGCCCTATGACAGGACAAGGGGCAATGGGCACAAGCTGGAACACAGGATGTTCCACCTGGATGTGGGAAAAAACTTCTTTCCTATGCGGGTGCCAGAGCAGCGGCACAGGCTGCCCAGAGAGGCTGTGGAGTCCCTTCCCTGGAGACATTCAAACCCTGCCAGGATGCGTTCCTGTGCCCCCTGCTCTGGGTGTGCCTGCTCAAGCAGGGGGGTTGGACACTATGATCTCCAGAGGTCCCTTCCAGCCCCTACCATTCTGTGATTAATCCTTGCTTGCTTTTGATACTTGAGTTTTGCTGAATGAATAAAGTTTGTGCAAAGGGTGTTGAACAGCTGCAAAAATCATACATGGTTGCAAACACCCACTGAAGTCACCACTACCGATACAATTTGTACATCTTTAAAGATATCTATAACCTGGTTTAATTAAATGTGGAAAAACTGCAGGAAACTGCTTATGAGTAATGAGAGCTCCAGATGTGGCCAGGCGATCTAGCACAGTAAGTGTTTTCAGTTGCAAAGTAGCTCAATTCAAAATTGCTTCTTCCTGCCAAGTTGGCAATTCATATGCAATTATGAGCAGGTACAGTGGCAACATTTTTTACTACAGTATGATGTTATTTTATTTTCCAAATGAAATTGCTTATTACACATATCTGACAGCATTTAATATTAGTCTAAATACCCCTTAAACACCTGGTTCAAAGGATTGTGTTTCTTTTCCCACAGACACAAATTACCAAATCCTCACATTACGTATGTCCAGCTCAGTAAAGTGAAATACATGAGACCATTTTAGTCTTGTACATAGGTCAGAGACAAAGAAAAAAATATGATAAATAAAAACATTGTGTGCTGGTTTTGGCTGGAATACAGTTAATTTTCTTCATAGTAGCTAGTATGGGGTTATGTTTTGGATTTGCGCTGAAAACAACATCCATAATACAGGGCTCTTTTGGTTACTGCTGAGCAGTGCTTACGGAGAGTCAAGGACTTTTCTGCTCCTCACCCCACCAGTGAGTGGGCTGGGGGTGCACAAGGGCTTGGGAGGGGACACGGCTGGGACAGCTGACCCCAACTGACCCAAGGAATATCCCACACCATATGACGTCATGCTCACCATATAAAGCTGGGGGAAGGAGGAAGCGGGGGACATTCAGAGTTACGGCATTTTTCTTCCCAGATCACCATTACATGTGATGGAGCCCTGCTCTCCTGCAGATGGCTGAACACCTGCCTGCCCATGGGAAGTGATGGATGAATTCCTTGTTTTGCTTTGGTTACGTGCATGGCTTTTGCTTTACCTATTAAACTGTTTATCTCAACTGATGTGTTTTCTCACTTTTCTCACCATCCCACCAGAGGGGAGTGAGCGAGTGGGTGGGGCTTAGTTCCCAGCTGGGGTTAAACATTGACACACTAACTTCATATGGCAACTTTCAGACATTGGTTTGAGAAGCACTATGTTCTGCAAAGCATCCAAAATCTTGTTTGTGAAACTTTATACTAATAAAGGATCTTGTAAAGGCAGTTAATAGGGCATCTCTGTGTTAAAGGCTCTCTCCAGTAAGTGAAAAAAGCAGTCAGGTATTGCACCACAGACAAACATCTAGCAGCTTTTTAAAAAGATACTCCCCAAAGGTGTACTGAACACACTGCTCCATTAACAGACCAAAGATACATTAAAATGAATATTCTTTTTTGGTTAAAATCCAAGACTGAGAAATCTTTGAAAAATCCTTGCAGGGTCTCTCAGACATGCACAACCCAAAGTAATTTGGATATAATGGGTCTACTGTGTTCGCACCAGCCAGCTTCTCCTACTGCTGCAAAACAATTTGATACACACAAACCACAGGAAACTTGGATTAAGAAGGATAACAACTTCGCTCAGGCATTACACAAATCGTATTGTATTGTGGAAACACAGCAACATTAAAAAAAAAAAAAATCTTCTTTCACGATTCTGTATCATGCCACTCCATTAAACACAGATTTTCCTCATGAATTGAGTCTGAAATCAGAACCGGGCCTGCCTCAGAGACAGGCAACATAGGAAGGGTTAGATAAATCAACATTTGCACGTCAGGAGTGCCTGGGAACTTCACCTACCAATTTAAGCAAGCTGTCAGGCTGTTGAGGCAGAAGTTTGCACAAATGCAATCTCCCTATCGCTTTTCCACCAAGCACACATTTTAATCAATAGACAGATGCTTAAGTGTGGGGTTTTGTATTCTGACAAAGTAATTTTAAGGATGGCAGCTACTTCCCAGTGTGTAGGTTAAGCAAAGCCACAGGTACCACAAAGTCACGGTGAAGAAGTATTGCCTAATCACCTCTTGACAAAGCACATTGTCATGCACACTATCACTTGTCATCTCACGCATTGTGGGTTTTTTTTTATTTTCATACCAATGTCAGACATGTGAGACAGCCCAGGGTGATCCATTCTAGTCATTTAGATAACAAGGGGCAAATAGGTACACTCAGCATGTGTTTTAAAACATTTTTTCTATTTGGAATCCCAGTGCTCCATCTTTAGGTCTTTGATCAAATCCGTATGCACAAAGGCGTGATTCATAACTGTCAGCATCAAAATAATCATATTCTACGTCTACGTGTCACCAGCACAGAAACAATCAGCTCTCAGCCCAAACTCAGCGTTTGTTCCAACATACCAGGCTCAAAACTGATATCGTGCCAGGACGTTTGTAGGACAACTGCTAACTGCGCTCATTCTGACACTGCCCCGGAGCCCACAGAAGAGGATTATTTCCTAGAAAGCCTGGTGAGCTGGGAAGCGGGGCTGGAGCCCAAGACACAGCCTGCCTCCTCCCAGCCCCCCACCTGCCCGGGTACCAGCACCTGCCAACCTTTGATAACCCACACTGGAGAAACCAAGAAGGAAAAAAGCTGGAGAAGAATTAAAGGCAAAAGAATAAAAGACTAGATGGATAGGAAAAGACACAGAGTGCAGAGTACTGGAAGAAAAACAGTGGAGCCTGAATAGTTAGATTTACAAATACAGCAAGCACCAAGATACAATTATGTGTAGAGCTAAAAATTGAACTCAGTAAGGAAGAATTTTCACTTTCACATCTAGAAAGCACAGCGGGATCTGCACACACTGGATGGGTACATACTACCTTTCAGAAAAGTTGTCCCAAATGTTGGAGACAGACACGTGTGCTCAGGGCACGGCTCTCTGCAGCCTTTCTCTGTGGTCAAAACACCCACAGTCATTTGTGAGGGTAAATCATCCCTGAGCCCCAAGCTCTTGCTTTCTCTCTCAAGATGTAAACAGAAATAGAGCAACAAACAAAAATATGTATGCATACTTTAAGAGGCAACATTTGTTTAATGTAAGCCTACTCCTAAAAGCATTGAATGAAAACCAAAAGGAAGCTTCTCTTGAGCTGAAGAATACTACATACCAGTAGTACACACCACTGCTGTTTCTGGGGTTTGCATTAACTGACCGACACTGTTAATTTGCTTCTTCACGTGCCTATTAGAAAATTCAGAAATGCAGCTGACAATAAGGCCAGCTTTGCAACACCTTGCCGTTCCAGGCCTGAATCACTCAAACGAGGAGTTTGCAAAAGAAAATGGTAAGAGATAAGGCGACAGCGCACAGGTTCAGTACCCTTGAGTTTTTAGCCGTTAATAAGACGATTGCATTAGATTTCATCGCCTGTCACCTACTGGGCCTGACAGAGCTGTGCAATAAAGAATAGCGCCTGTGCGGTTTTCAGGTGAAAAAATTCAAGTAGAAGTAAAATGAACGCCGAGGAACGTATCGTGCAGGCGGCTCTCCGGCGAAGTTCGGGGATGCTGAAACGCCAGCTGCAGAGGCGGGCAGTGCCCAAGGGGCGCCGGGGAGCGGAGGGTCCTACCCACGCATTTTCTGGCGTTGCGGCCGCGGCCCCCCAGGCTCCCCCGCCCCGCGGTCCCTCCGCCGTTGGCCGCGCCGGGGGCGCCGGCAGCCAGGACCCCGGCCGCGGGTGGGAGCCCGGGCGGCGGGGCCGGACCCGCTCCGCGGCGGCGGGAGGTGCCCACGCGAGGTGGGGGGACCAGAGCCCCGCGCGACCGCGCCTCGCTCGCCCCAACTTCCCCGCGCCGCCCGGGCAGCCCCTCCGCCGAAGTGCAGAGAAGCGCCGTGAGCCGAACCAGGGGCACGACCGCTCCCACTCCCGCCGCCGCCCCCCGCCCGCACCTACCATCGCCTTGCCGTGCGGGGCGGAGGGTCCGCGGCGCTGCGGGTGTGCCCGATGGTCTCCGCCGCGGTCTCGCTTCTCGCGGCCGGCGGCGCCGCCGCCGCGCTGCTCCTCGCCGGCATCGAGGGAGGTGAAATTCCAGACGAGGAGGGTCTGCAGGAGCAGCACGGTGAGCGCCGCCACCAGCGCCGAGCGGGAGCGCCGCGCCAGCCGCCGGGCGCACGGAGCGGCCACCATCTTCGCTGCTGCCGCGCTCCCGAGAGCCGCCGCATCCGCCGCGGCACGGAGTTTTCAGCCGGGCAGAGCCAGACGTCAGCAGGAGGAGGGCGGAGGTGGGGAAGGAGGGGAGGGGGGCGGGAAGGCGGAGGAGGAGGTGTGCGCGGCGCGTGGGGATGGGGGAAGCCGGCGGGAAGCACTGGCGGCGCGGCAGCCCGCGGCCGGGCGAGCCCGGGGCGAGGGGTGGGGTTGGCGGAGGAAGAGGAAGGAGGAGGAGGGTGGGCTAGAGACGGAGGAGGAGCGGCAGCGTGGGCTGCTGCTGCCGGCGGCGGGCGGGCGAGCCCCAGCTCTGCAGGAGGGGAAGGGGCCGGCGCGGGGCGGTTCCGCGCCTCACGGCGGGCGGGGGAGGGGGCGGCCGGCGCGGCGGTGGCCGGCGACTGCCATCTTCTGAGGGAAAGCTGCCGCGCGCCGCGGGCGGGAACCGGGCGTGAGGAGACGGGCGCGAGGCGGCATCTCGCCCCCGCTCCCCGCCTTCCACCGCTCCCGGCCGCCGGGCCGTTCCCCCGTGAAAGCTGGCATTTCGCCCTTCTTCTAGTAGTATTATTATTGATTATTTTTTTTTTTAACCGACTTGGAGCCAATTCGCGCCGAACTGACCTGCAGTCGTTTCAGATGGGGCTTTTTCTCTTCGGCTGGTCATGTTAAAAATGGCTGCAGCAAAAAGGCGTCACGGTTTGCACTCCTTAATGAATGAAAATTTTGACGATAAATCGTCAGACTTCCACAGTTTATCAAGAACTCTGCGTATAGTCATTAATTTCCCTGCCATGTAGCTCTTGACCAATCTTCACTTTTGACAGGCTGTTACTCCATCTCTGCTCAAAGTAGACCCAAGTGCGAATTCAGTCTGTGGGGCCTTCAGTCTGTGCAGGCCTTGCCAACGGCCAGGTGGTTTGACTGCTTGCAGCATAGGTACGCCTTTAACAACACTGTTGTTTCCCCTCATCTGACAAACAGTCATCCCCATGTACGATGCTGGCACAAATGCGTGCAAACTGTTTCATGGGCAAAAATGGTGCAAGTCCCACAAGACTGGGGGGGGACGACGGCGATTTAAGCAAAAGCGTTTCTGACAGCATTTGGTCTCAGCAGAACAAGAGTGAGGTGCAACACCTCCACAGCCCTGCAAGGTTTGCAAGTAACAGGCATAGGCACGAGGTGGCTGTAATTAAATGCCCAGCATCTAAAAGGTGTATGTAATGGATAGCTTTAGTTGCCTTTTTCTCCCATACTAGTATTGGCTTTCTAATCTGTAAAATCTCATTATCTGATGATGTAGCGAAGTAGGGAGTTTTTTTAATCTGCCTGCACTGTGCCTCTTTTTGTAAACCTAATTCCACTTTACAAACCAAATCCAAAGGTGAAAAATAATATCTTCTGATAAGGACAGTGCATGCTCAGTCTTAGGTGTGTCCTACTGAAAGCACGTCTGGACAGAAGGTTTGTATCCAAAACCACAGTAATTTATAGGCCATAAAGATCTGAGTCTTCAGTGTAAAGTCAGCCCTGTGTATGGGTGGGAGCCTCAGCATGAGACACTTCTGCACTGAGTGAAAAAGTGGAGCGGGGAGAGGAGCAGGCTTCTTCTGACAACATCCTCCTTTCCCTCTATTTATAGAGATTATGTAAAATCTGGAGAGTGCAGTAGGTATGGCATTCATTTTTAAAACCATCCTATGACCAATGACCACTAACTGCTCAAAACATCCTTCTGTTGCTAAAGAAAACAGCCAAATAGAAGTAAGAGGAGGATAATTTAACTAATAATTTTTTCCTGTGTTGATTCAAACTGCAAAGTAAAAAAGGCAAGGCTGAGCTTCTTGAGAATTTGAAGATGAAAAAAAAAATCACAAAACTGAAAAACTGAACTGTACAAATCCTAAGAACAAACTAAAATCAGAAATTACATAAGAGTTAAAACCATTAAATGGACATTTATTATCACATTCATGAATAATGGCAGCTCAAGTGAGCTACGTTGTATCAGAAAATATTTAATCTGGCTACACAGAGGACATTTAAGAGAGTTACCACTCTGAAAATTCTTGATGTTGCCCATGTTACATGAGACTCTTAATATCTAGCACAACAAATATAAGAGAAAAAACAGATTTGATTCTTAATAGACAAGTATTACGATGGTTGCACTTAACTGTCAAAGAGATGGTGTTTTAAGCAAGGATAACTAATGTGACTTGGCTAATTTGCTCTAAAGTCCTAACACATAATTGGCTTAAATATTTTTTACCTCTGCATAGGTATATAAATTCAGCCTGGGTGTGGTTGAGAGGAGGTGGGGATCAATCCTGGCTACTCAGAAGGATGTAAAAAAAGAACCATATTCCATTCCATTAGGATTTTTACTCGTATCTACTGTGCTAGATTTACCTACCCTGTTATAAAAATACATTTTCTCCTCCTCACAGTGTAGACATAGTCTAAAATTGAATCAAGTAACCAGACTTTGTACAAAGAAATAAGTAAAGTTTAGAGAAATGTTGATAAGCAATATCCTTTCCTCTACTTTGAACAGCTTACGGTCCATCTGGTGAACAAACGCTACAGGCTTATCTGAACTCCAACTCGAGCTGACTCATAGGCGGTTTAGAAGCACATTCTGTAATCAGTGAAAGACTAAGTTATTTCAGAGCGAAGATTTGCATTTTTCTTAAAAACAGTCATGTTCCTATCACATAAAAACTTAGATTTCAGATACGTGTTATCAAGGTGAAGGGGAAAAAGGCGTATCTGGGAATGAACTGATAGGTATCTCTAATATACTCAGTCTTAAAAGAAAATCTGTGAAGAATCCAGAACAATTAGCAAATTTGTGTATATTATTTTAAAAAATTCATAACACCTAAGGAATGCACCTTAGGAACAGAAAAGATTGAAAATAGGCCACAAGTGAGCAGTGTTTTATGAGCAATCAGCAGTAGCGGTATCTTCCTGAGGTTTGGGCTTTTCCCCTGAAGTGGCAAATTCTTTTTTTTCTTTTCCTTCTGTCACTACCAGGAATGACATTCCACCCCTAATCATTTTAGTGAAGCGTTGAGCAAATAGAGGACTGTGGTAGGTTGGCACCATGAGTATTCACTATTCCATCTCTTCTCTTCATAAACAAACCCAAGTGGCGCAGAGGGACGGTCAATGGCGGTTGGGGTCAGTTCATCACACATTGTCTCTGCTGCTCCTTCCTCCTCAGGGGGAGGACTCCTCACACTCTTCCCCCACTCCAATGTGAGGTCCCTCTCATAGGAGACCATCTTCCATGAACTTGTCCAATGTGAGTCCTTCCTATGGGCTACAGTTCTTCATGAACTGCTGCAGTGAGGGTCCCCCACGGCGTCACGAGTCCTGCCAGCAAACCTGCTCCAGCGTGGGCTTCTCTCTCCATGGGGCCACAGGCCCTGCCTGGAGCCTGCTCCAGTGTGGGCTTCCCACAGGGTCACAGCCTCCTTCAGGCATCCATCTGCTCCAGCGTGGGGTCCTCCAGGGGCTGCAGGTGGATATCTGATCCACCATCAACCTCCATGGGCTGCAGGGGAGCAGCCTGTCTCACCATGGTCTTCACTGTGGCCTGCAGGGGAATCTCTGTTCTGGGACCTGGAACACCTCCTCCCCTTCCTTCTACACTGACCTTGGTGTCTGCAGGGTTGTTTCTCTCACATATTCTCACTCCTCTCTCCAGCTGCAGTTGTGCAGGGTATTTTTTTTCCTCTTAAACATGTTATCCCAGAGGTGCTACCCCCATCACTGACAGGCTTGGCCTTGGCCACTGGCAGTTCCATCTTGGAGCCAGCTGGCACTGGATCTGTCAGACAGAGGGGAAGCTTCTGGTAGCTCCTCACAGAAGCCACCCCTGTAGCCCCTCCGCTACCAAAACCTTGCCATGCAAACCCAATGCAAGGACATATACCTTTTCCCCAGGAGGCTGGCAGTCTTACTGCATCAATCTGAAAGAGCAAAACAGGGAAGAGAATTACTCTTTTGAGAGGCTGATAAAAATTTCACCATGTCAGACTACAGTTCAGTGTCTGCTCTGCAACAGGTTCCCAACTCATTGCTTCTTGTTTTTAAACACTGGCGTCTTTCTATACAGTATCTTGATTCTTTTGGGAAATGTATCTTGATTTTTTTTGGAACCACAGCACCATCATCAACTTACTCTATGTTCTCCAGTTCAGTCATTTTATGGTTTACATGTACATTCCTCACCACTCAGGTATACTGCACCATGAATATTCACTATTCCATCTCTTCTCTTCATAAACAAACAAACCCCCAAGATTCCTTGCTATGTACTCATTTTACATCTAGCTACTCTCAAAGTCAGTTATAACAGCCAGGTTCTCTCTTAGTGTGCACTGGCAGAACTAAAGTCAATGGTGATGTGACCATTGTGTGCAAGAAACACCTTTAGTTCTGGTGGTTTTGTAAAACTTGAGATTCCAGCAAGCCATTCTTAATCCACTCTTGTTCCATTTTGCCATTTAATTGTTTGCAAATGCAAACTCTGGTGTCAGCGTATATGCAAAAGCCAAATTTTTAACACCAACATTTCATTCTGGTAACAGTACCTGTAAATTAGCAACTGAAAGAATCCTTATTTTTCACTTCTTGGCTAGTACAGTCAAAGACAATAAAACCAGGTACTTTTCTATGTTCAATTTATATAAAATATGCAATACATATGTGGAATATATATTACTTCTTCCTTCTGAGAGATAAATTTAGTTCAGGACCTTGGCATATGCTCCGCTTTAGGAAGTGAAGGAAAATGGAAGAATTATTCCCTTCACCATCACATTAAAGCATCCCTTTTGCTTTATAATCTCTTACCATATATAACCTTTTACTACCAATGAGGGGAAATGTGACGTATATGTACTTTATATACAGCCCTCAGTGTGTGACAGCTTTTTCTTTTAGCCAGTGGTCGAAGATAATCACAGAAGGGTTACCCATATGGTCTTGCCATGTGGCATTGCAGCATTCTGTCTCCAGTAAGGAGATATTGCAGTTCACAACTTCTTGCAGTTCTTTTTTCTGATGTTCTCTCATTAACTAAAATTGTATTATTATCCTTCTGAGTTCCTTGCCCAAGTGCCTTGACCACACTGGCTAGTCCCACAGAAAACAGCGTGCTAGGGGGAGCTCGTGCTACCTGCCCATGCGTGACAGGGAAATTTTGCTGAACTTCTGCGTAAATTGTCCAAACCCTTGGACCGAGCTGCCCGGGGCAGGGAAAGCATGAGCGTGCTCTTTTCCCCTGGGAGAGGAACAGAGCAGGTAGTCTGCATTTCCTGCGGCAGTTCCTAGGAGACGAGTTAGCAAAGAAGTGTTTCAGCTTACCTCTGAAAATGGTCTGTCAACATCACAGACTTATCAAGGATATTATAAACCAAAGACAATTATATAAATGAACTTGATAACTATAATTAATCTTGCTGTATTTAGATAGGTGTTAACAAAAGCAGGTGCAAAAACCTGCTTGGTTATAATTTGGATGCTACAAGAAACGGAAGTATTCAGTCAAGATACTTGATGTGCCTTAAAAGAAATACAGTTTTTGGAGGAGTAAGGCATTAGTCCCTGTACAGCAAAGATGACTGTGTTGTACACTATATGATTTCTTATTTTAGAAGCTTTTGAATTAATTGAACTGGTAACACATTGTAAACACTTGTTATTGAATCAGGGAAGATTTTAGTAAAGATGATACCTCCTTTACAATCTTTGAGAATTACGTTAATTTTTAACAGTTCAAGAACTGACTTTTACCTATGCCCCAGATCTTCCATCACAATGAAAAAACCTCCATAAATAGGACCAAAAAATGCAAGAATCATTGAGAATCTAGCAAACATACTCCTCTAGGGAACAAGTTCCTATGTTTGCAAGGCAAGAAGGCAGGTCCTTGAAGTGGAATGGAGACTGAGGAGCCAGAGGAAAATCCTCATGAGCTAGCTAACTAACAGCAGTTAGTTTTGCAGTAGCAGACAGCAGAATTATCTTGAAATGATCTTCTACATCTATATGGTTTTGGCCTTATAATGATGTCTACTTTGATGAACTTAAGGACTGGGAGGAAAAAGAGCCGGTAAACCAATCTGTTCACATCAGCAGCATCACAAAAAACATACCAGCTGCCTGTGATCTCCAGAGTCATGCTGCTGGCCATGCCTAAGCAGCAGCTACTACGTAGTGACCACTTGCACACACATGTAGTCAGTGGCTTGTTCACTGGTTTGCATGCCTGCAGCTGCACAAGTTACGTACGTATGGAGATGGCCAAGTTACGCCACAGTACAGCACATACTGTTGTGACCACCTTTAAGGAAAAGGTGTGATTTGGTGCCCATCATCATGGCTCCATCAGTTTTGACAACTGATATTTATCTCACGTAAGAGCACCGTAGATGTGCTGACTCTTCAGCATGGGCCACTGGAGGTAGTGGCTTGCTTGCTCTCTGTGGTCTCACTAAGGGAGATTATACACGAGGTACTAAGTCCTGCTGCTTCTACTGCCTTCAGGTCTGCCTGGTAAGATGGAAGTACTTATATGACTGCAGATCTACCTTTTGGGTAGCACAAGTTCTTGCCATGACAACTCAGTGCTGAAATTACTGGTTCCTTCCACCCATTGTCTTATTAAGTTGCGGGTATGGCACATGTCTGACAACCTGTTTGCCTGGAGAACATTCTGCTCTTGAAAGGCCCAGGGGTGTTTGTCACAAAGGATAACTGTTCTGCCAGTGACCCGATGTGCAGGAGACATCCACTTTTCATCTAAGAACCCAAACAACACACTCCCCCATAACCCACCATAGGTGCGTAATACATGTGCTCTATTGCAGACTTACTCGAATATCTACATGTTTATATGCACAAGATCCAGGCATGCACATGTATAGGCATTTTTGAATAGAGAAGTAGATGCCATGGGTAAAACACCTTAGCTTACAGAATACAGATTGGGGTTGGAGCTTAAATTACACTAGTTTGCCCCAGGAATCACATTAATAAGTGTTACTTCTCTGGTAAAGGCAGAGAAGATTTACAAAAGAAACTAAATATTATTCAGTGAAAGGGAAAATAAGTAAGTAGACCTTACAGTGATTACACTGTGCTTGTAAAACAATTCAAATATAGTCACCTCTAAGTCTTTGACACTAAATTACAGTATAAAATAAATTCTTCAGGAAGTTTATGCAGCAAGTTATTTGTATATAATGTGCAAGCCACCTTTAAGATCAAGCAAAATGTTAAGTTATGGTGAATTTTAGTTCTGATTAATTTTGAACCACGTAGTAAATTTTGACAACACATAAACGATCCTATTTGATACAATCTACATTCTCAGCAAAGTGACTGTTACAATGTATGGCTCTCTTTTGCCTTAGATAAGCACCTGGAAATTCCTGGAAATTCAAACAGTTAGGTCTCAACCCAGAAAAGCACTTAATGACACGTATGATCCCATTGAATTTGGTAGCATATGCAAGAGCTTCAAATAAAGCATGTACTTCTGATACTTCTGAGCTTTGCTGAGTTGAGACCTTACAGAATCATGCTATACAAATCAGTTTAAAAATGTTCAGATGCTAAACTTGGCTTGAAATTGAATGTAACCGCTCATCAACAGCGATTTCGTAGGCTTTTTTTTTTTTTTGCTGTATTTGAAATAATTGTACAGGGTTTTTAAGTTGTTATTCTCCTACCTGCATATTCAGAAATATTTTTCAGGTTGCTGTTCACTAGTAGGCATGAGGTGTTCCTTCCTGAAAATTCACATGCAACACGTTATTGTCTCTGGATGCGCTTTGCCTGTGGCTGAACTAGGAAACAAACTACCCAGCTCAACAAAAGCTTATCCGATTTATCTGATGAGAGATTCATTTCTCCTCCATTGCAGACCTATGAAAGAAAACCTCAGAGGTGCAGAATAGGGAGGGGGAGTCAGCATCCCTGTTTCTCCTTGCTTAGCAGTGGCCTGCTAAGCTTTTGCTTAGGAAATGAGCTTCTATAATTCATTTGTCTAACAGTAAACATCTTCACATTTCATAAGAGAGGTGTATTTGTATCCAAGTCCTGTGGTGACATCCAGGCTGAGAGCTAATCTAGTCCATAGTCAGATCATGCAGAGAGTACTCTGGAAATGCTCTGATTTGCTATGCAGGCAGGTCCACCGTGTAGTCACGATCCCAAATCTGTTTTCCAGCATTGTTGCTGCTCCAGGAAGCAGGATATAGCCAGCTCTTCACACAGATTTTATGCATGCATGTGCAAGCCCGTTTGCTTCAATATATAGCCCTACGTTTAATTTGTAAAACTGTTGCTAGAACATTGTTGCAAATACACTCAGAAAAAGAGTAGATTGCAGCTGGCTGGTAGCATAGGTTGATTGCATTTCATAGCCTTAATCTCTTCACCTCACTTTGCATACAACTGCCATCATCATAATTATCTGTCTCCAACTTCAGAAGGAATGCCAAAGATGAAGCTAGAGTCTGACCCCGTCTCCCTTTGGAAGGAGCCTCTTCAAGTCAGTCCTAAGTCACAGGGTTAAGAGCAGAGGGAAAAACAGACTTTTTCACCATTTTCAGTACATAACTTTTCTGTGACTAAACAAAGAAATTTGTATGATATACTGTCAATCTGACATCTGTTTTAAGCATTAAAACATAAGTAAAATGCCAGGATACTATATATTTGTTAATGATCAGTTGCTATTTATAAAATATATTTAAGTGAATAAGGTAATGTGCTTGTTAGCTAGCAGAGAGGCTCTAGGTTTCTCCTCAGTCAGTTATATACAGGTAGGTCTCACACTTCTATTACCCCTTCAACCCCAGTCTCCCAGATCTACACAACTGTTGATGAGACTGTAGCTGACCCTATACAACACTGAAAATTCTCAAATGGCCACATTCTTGCCTAGAACCTGAACCCACAAATTTGGTAGCTCATCTTGCTAGATGAACTATATGCTGAAACAGATTCTTATCTCAGACTTGGACTTACCTGAGCACAGATGGAAAACGCAGATAGGATCTGTAACATTTATTTTTAAGCCCCATGTTGCAAAGGAGGAGGTTTATTATGCATTTTGTGCATTAGTCTCCTTTGTGCTGCATATGATTGGCAGAGATTTTCAGTATCTGGCCAAATTCTCTTACAGCCTCATGCTCTGAAGAAATCTGTCTTAGGTTAATCTATATTAGGAGTAATATTCAAGTTGACTCTGCGCACGTATGAAAAATGTGTTTAAAAAGCTCTAGCAGATACAATCCTTTTTGCCTTACTTTGCTCCCTGCTGTTGTTGGTCTCCCATGGGATTTCTTGCAGAGCGGTTAAGTGATCTATACTGAGGTTTCAAAAGCAAAGATAATAGGAGCTCTATTCATGGGTTAAATACTTAGCTGCTTTAATACAAGATGTGTAGGAGCAGCCCCTAATGACATTCAAATCTTGTTATTGCTGTGCTTCAGTGTAGGATGTACTTGGTTTTGTGGCTGCAAGAAGCAATTGTCAGAGATGACTGTAAATCCTGAACAGCAAATAAATCCCACAGTATGTAGAAATTATGCCTGATTCTGCTCTTATAGCAGCATACATCTTTGGACTTCACTGTGCTTGCTACTGACTTACACCAACGTGAGTGAGATATTGCGGTCAATGGCTTGTACCATATCTACCATCATGTCTGACTCTAGGGGCATCAGCTCTTCATATTGGTGCAAAATTTCTAACTCTTCCTTTGCAAAAGACTGCTGCCTATTCATAGTGTCTTGGCTTGTGAGCATTCCCCTAAGACCAGCATTGTGGCAAGCTGTGAGCCTTCAGTGAGTCTCATGTCCAACTTATTTTTCTTATGCCCTCCATGGCTGACTACCTCTTCCCTTGCCTTCCCCTGCTCCAAACTAGCAAATTGCTAATACTGTGGAGAAAGCCAAGCTTTCTTCCAAAGAAATGCAGATTCTAGCCAAGTACACACAAAATAATTTCATTGTTCTCGGTTCCTCTGAAACCTTATGAACCACCTTTGCTGCAAGGAAAAACTGTAATAGACATAGATCCAGAGGCATATCACAGCAGGCTTGGTTTTACTCATTATTCCATCAAAGATGTTGAGAACAAATATTAGAACCCTAAGCAAAACACAAAGAAGGAGCTGCTTGAAAGCCAGACTCATATTCATAACACATAAACTAGCTAGATTAATGGATTAAGAGATCCATTGATATTAGTTCCATTTGTTTCACATACACAGTAAGACTCTAGAAAAAAAAATTAAGACTAGGCAGAGAATCACTGGTTGATTAAATAGTATTGTAAAGTTTATTGCTAATTAAGGCCAAAGTATTTAAAGATGCACAAGTGAATCTGGTGTCCAAATGCCACTGAATTTCAATGGATGTGGAATGCATGTAACCAATTTAAATCTCTTTGAAGACAATGTAAACTGGGCTGCATAAGCAATGCTGACATGGTGTATGGAATGGAAACATAGGCACTTGTTAGCCTGATAGCATAATTTTGGCCTTTTTAAAAGGCAAAATAACCTACTCAATGACCATAGGCATTTTCTCAGTTTCACGTGGTAGAGTACAAAGTGTTCTAGGTGTCAGAATAACCTTCAGAAAGGTTATGCCACCCAATCGACTCTAATCACTGCACTGCTTAAGCAGCCTCCTGCCACCTGATTTGATGATGACAAAATGAATCATTCTAGCATGGGCTCTGAAATGCAGAGGAAGCATTCCAAAGGTATAAGCGCAAGATAGAATGGATACTTGCAGATCAAATATAGGTGAAATTCATAATACTGCATTTCCATCAAATTTCTCATTTTGCTTTCACGTTTCCTTTACCACCACTAGCTTGGATTATGATTTATTTATTTGGTATATGAGGCATTATAAACTAAATATTTAACTTAAAATTAAATATGATGAAACTAGACATCATGTAGATTTTAAAATTGGTGTCAATCACAGACATTACCATCAGTTCAGGAACAGGTTCTTAATCCATTTTTGCTGTGCATAGTGTAGTCAAGAGAACAGTTTTAAGTGTGTCTTCCCATCTCTCTCCCACTTCCAATTTTCAAATTCGATGCGTTTGTTGAAATAGCAAAGTGATCTCCTTACAAACAATAGATGGGGATTCATTTGGAAACAGTTATAGTGCCTTTAAATAATCTGGTATATTTAGTTTTTATTTTTATTACTGCATGACTGAGATGAAATCACCAAGTTTATCATAGGCTAAGAGCACACATAGGATAAGTGACTGTAATTCAGCTGATGCACAGCAAGCTTCAGGATGCAAGGAAAAATTATGCTGCACTAAACTGAGGTGTAAATTCCCGTTACTATTTATAAGACTGTAATTCCTGCAGGTATAACAAGATCTTCTGTTTAAGGTATTTAGGGAAAGGTTAACACTAAACTAGAAAGTCAGCATGCTTAGAGAGCATATGACTGATAAAACATCCATATGCAGCCAAGCCGCCTCTGAAGATACAGTCAGTAGCACTTTCTGCTGGCCTGGGGACTGGGCTGGAGACACACACATCATCTCAGCATCCAGCTGTCTTAGTGGGAGAGATCATCAAATCCAGCCACTTGTCACCACTCCCTGGTGGAGATAACTCTACTGAATACATTTACAAGAACACTCCTGTAGTTCTTCAAGCAAATTTGTCTGAGATAGCTCAGACTATCCATTTAAAACCTGTTCAAATTTGTGCAGTTGGCTCCGTCAGAAGCCTATTAGATAGCACTCTCGCAAACTGCTCTGCTTCAGAGCAGTAGTAAAGAGCATTTGAGGATGGTGACCTTGTCCTCTGACACAGCTGGATTGGGAAACAAGTAGAAAGGAGTGAAAAGAGCAACCCGGGTTTCTAAATAATTGTGCAAAAGGGCTAAAGAAAAAAGCACTTAGTCCTACTATAGAGAAACAGAAACCAGTACCCTGAACGGGGAGGAATCCTTTTAGCTCTGCTGCTGTTTGTCTCACATTGCCATTTGGTTCCTCTTTTAGATTAATCTGTGAAATATCATCATCAGCCAAACACAATAACTAAGACCTGACAACAAAAGTACAAGTATCATGGGAACTATCAAAAACCTTTGGAGGAAAAAGCCCTGTACTCTTTACAGAGTCTCAGGAAAAATACCCATCTACTATCGTGTTAGTGTTTTAGAGGAGCCTCCAAAGTTGGCTTTCTTTGCCATTAAGACAGGATATTGTTTACACCACTGTAACTGTATGTCAGAATTATAGCTTACTGTCAGATAACTTCAGCAGTGGTGCAAATTTAAACTGACGTGCAATATCACGAAAGGGCCTTAAATAATTACAAAAGAGAATCACATAATGCATTTGCACTTAGTACACAGAAATACATACTGAAAACATTTCAAGTTGACAAAATAGCTTTGAACACCTCAAAGTGGCTTTTCTTCTTTTTTATTAAATGAACAGTTCAGCTGATTGAATTTTGAGATATTGCTGAAGAGATAAGAAAGGTGAGAAGTCAAAAAAAGAAAGGTGGTAGGATAAGGCAACAAAAGGCAATGAAGACACACAGAGATTATGAAACAACGTGTGGGTGAGCTGCTCCAGCTACTGAAGAGATCAGTAGACAGTCAGGAAGCCAAGCCCGTAGGCAGGCATAGATGCTACCAATGACTGACCTACCTTCTGTGGCCCAGAGACATACCCACAGCTTCATCAGAAAAGGTGGGGGGGGAGAAAACTTTCATTTGCTAAATAATACTAGATACTGGCAAGAAAAGCAATAATTAAGGTATGTCTCAAGACAAGCCTTTTGTTCACTGTGTACAGTTCTTCCACTCTGAACAAAATATTGCCTGGGCCAGCATAGCAAAGAGCTGTCTCTGAAGTCCAATTAATTTCAATTTCTCTCTTCCCCACTGTCACCAGATCTGGGCAAAAGATTGGGTTTTAATCCTTTCTGCTGCCACTGACGAAGCCATAACAACTCGGTCCCTACATCTGGGAAGGAATGTGCTAACAGCATATAAACTGAAGGAAATTACTTCCCGACTGAAGCAATGAGGCACCCAAGAGGGTAGAACAATAAGGACTTTATCCTCGGCCGGTTCCTGAGCTGATATACATTTACAGCACCTCTCACTAAAAGCCAACAGGCAAACTCTTTATCTAAGTCCTCACCACAGTATGGAGTAACACCAGAGGGGGTAAATTCTATGACACAGCCTGTCTGACTGCACATCCTGTAATGCAAAAAGAAACAATAAATGAAAATATACATTACACATCTTGGACAAAATACTAGTAAATATGCTAATGGCCTTCAAATACATGTAAGACTGTTGCAAAGAGAAAGGCAATAAATTGTTCTCTGAGTCCAAATGAAGATAGCACAAGGAAACTGCAACAAAAAATATTTAGAAAGACATTAAGAGAACTTTCTACGCATGGGTAAGATCATCTGGGGAGGCTGTGAAGTCTCCACAAAAGCAGGTTAGACAAATAAGCTGTCAGGCATGGCGTAAGTGTTTCTGATTTTCTCTGAGGGTAAAACGAACTTTCAGGATCCCTTCCCACCCAATATTCTATAGTTCTACAAAATATGCTGGTGGGTGAATGAAAGGGACAGGAGCCCTGCCAATTCCACGTGGAAACACACATGAACTCAATGTTTCCTGTCTGCAAATTGTAGCGTGCTAGAAAAATACTTTCATAGTCACATGTATTAATAAATGGTATGATTTTACTGAAAGGATCTAAAGAAACAATTGCAATAAGGTGGTCAAAATCATGGCTTAAGAAACATTTGCAATGAGCATTTTTTATCTATCAGAAAAAGGAGATATGAATTCAGTGTTTCTGAAAGGCTGGCTGCACCCAGTGAGCAAGCGCTGCATTTACCACTCCAGAGGGCATGGCAGTATGAGATGCTACAGCACTAATGAGCTTCAGCCAAGGCCTTTGTAGGCAACTCCTTTGAGTAGTTCATTTAGGAGACTAATTTAGCCTTTAATTGACCAAGATCATTCCTTCAGTTGACAACAGTTATTTTGCATGTGGATACCTGGCTGTTTCATGCACGTTGCACGCACTGCGACTGCTTCTGGACTGAGATCGCCAATTCCCTTGAGAACCCTTGGTGATCACAACCGTTAGAATGAACAGCTAAATACAGCTTTTGGCAGCCAAATTTCAGTTTCATTGCTGTCAGAACTTCACTTATAGTGGCTGGGCTATAATTTTCAGGCTGGTAAAACCTCAGTTGTCATGTTTGGAGTTTCTTTAACGTTTATTCTAAATGCATGAGTTTGATTTGTGTAGAACAAGTGACTTGCAGTGGTTCAGGGATCTGGCAGAGGTTCACATATTTCACAAAAATTCTGTTTGGCCTAGAGGGGTGTTACAATTCTAGATAAAGAATGTGCTTTTTTATACAGAAGTAATTTGTAATAGAATAAGTTCCAAAATAATTCTGTGTAAATTATGAACTAAGACAAAAGCAAAATGATCTTTGTCTCCCCACCATGGGAATTAATTCAGATTCAGAAAACATATGGAGTTGGAAGTCTGATTTGACACATTTTGCAAAATATTTTGTGGGTGAAAGTAGGGGAAGGAAGCAATTCTGTTAGCATTAATCTTGAGCAGGAGGCCTAGAGGTGAACCACTTAAGTTTCCTTTCAGTAATCCTTTGAGTTGTCTAGGATCCTTACATAGTGTTAGGGAGCAGAAACACTTCTCTGAATCATACCTAGTAATAAACCAAATTACAGTAAAAGCTCTTTGATGAACAACAGAAAGGACAAGACTGCTGAAATCTGCTTCCTTTAAGTAGGACAATTTGGATTATTTGGAGGCATCTGAACATTTGGAGAAGTCTGGGAAGAATCTGAAAATGCCATATTTTCTAAGACAAAAGACAAAATTGTACCCTTTTTGGGTCATAAGATTTTGACCTATATTTACACATGGCTGCACCTGTGGACTAAGCAGATATATGTGTGAGGTTTTATTTTTACATTCAAATTTGGGATATTGGTAAATGCAAATGACGGAAAAAGTTGACATGAATACATTGGCACCAGTTTGCACATCGCCTCATCGCAAAGAAAGAGATTTGGGACTATTCTTCACCTTCATAGTTAACAGCAGAAGCCTCCCCTGTAAGTTGGTTACCTATTGGTAATATTGGTAATATTTTCAACTTAAGGCTGAGAAACTACAAGCTCTGAAGAAGCCAAGGAAGAAATATAATATTTGAGCATGTTTACTGTAAAATGAAGGGCTGTTTTATCTCAATCAAATAAAACAACAAGTGGACTGCAAATCTGATATTGAAATAAATCCAATTTACTTTCATGTAATTGCTTATTTGATTCTCAAATATGACATGAAGTTAGAAAACAAATTGATATTCTGTCACTTCTGTTTCAGTAAACTTAAACAAGTTGCCCTTTAGGTGCATCTTAGATGGAACACTACTTGATCTTCATCCCAAGGAAATCAGTGTATTAAATTTGTTTGAAAAATTGTTATCCAAACCATGACGCCTTTTCAGACAGTGTTTGAACTGCATACTAAAAAGACCAAATTTCCCCTGAGAGCCAGCACAAGCACAGAGAAGATGAAGTACTGTAGTATATCCCCCCTCTGCAAGAAACTGTATCAGCAATAAAGGTACAATATAAGTTCAGACAAATACAGTAGGCACAGAAACTGCAGAAGTGTTATGAGCAAGGGCCATCTTCCTCCTCTTCCTCCCTCCTCCTGGCCAAAATGAAGACTGTTTTATGTGACCTTGATGTGCCTCAAGCGTTTGAATATTTGAAGACTAAGAAATTTATATAGACTCTATACTGTCTCAGCCATTGTCAGAATACTACATCCAGCACCAGAATCCACAGTTGGTGAAGTTAATAAATTGAAAGGTGTTAAAAAAAAAACAAACAAAGGAATAATGGGGGGGGTTGGGGAGTGGGGAGGGTGGTTAGGAGGAACACCCTTTCTGCTGAAAGTTTCTGGAAGTTGAAAATGTTTATTCAAATAAAAAAAGAATTAAGACCGTTGTTCCAAATTCAGACAAAAAATTGAGACTAGGTTGTTTAGCATGGCTTACAAGGTCAGCAAGATCGGCTGGCTGACACTGCAGCTGGGCATCTTAAGGAAAGGTCAGCAGCAGTGATCGAAATAGCCTGTAGAGCTTCTCCCTGAGGACTCTTAGGGAATAATCTTCATCATCTGTAGTTTTAAGGTCAGGTTTAGGAAAAAAAATCCTCCTAAAAGGTCCAAGACATAAATAATTCATGTCAGTGCAAGGTGAGAGAAGATCACAACAATGGTCTCTGTGGTTTTTATTTTAATTTATGAACATAGGAAAAAGGTTGTTCTAGACAGATTATAATTTTTAGTGATACGTTCTACTTTAATTATAAAGAATTTCACATTAGTTCATATGCTTAAAGTTCCAACTATTAAAATAAGTGTTACAGAAACAAATATTAATAAAATGATGATGAGGTAGGACAAGTTAAGAGTGTGGCACTAAGTGCCGATAGGTATGGGTTGCCAGTTTGTAGGAACTGAGGACATTAACTGAGAACTTCCAGAGCAATCCAGTTCCACCCTTTCAAGAGTTCTAGTAATGTGTATTTATACTCTGTATACAAAAACCATAACTACCTCTAAAACATTTAGATTTGATGTAATATGTCCTGTTTCCCCTGCTATTGTGCTCTTGACCTTTAGATAATAAACAACATTAGATTTCTAGGCTTGTCGAGACTTGTCTCTAGGAGGATCTGTGGGTAACATCCAGATGACCCTTCTTTCCATCCTTGTATCTTCTTGTAATAAGAAGCTTGATGCCATGTTCTTTGCTGACAAGATCATTTCATTCAGATTTCACTGTGATTCTACATTTTCTGGTTTATGCCCTGTATTCTTCTGGCACATATTTGCCTCTAAATAAATTTAGCCTATTACATCCAGGGGAAGAGCGGGATACTTTTCCAGGCAAAATATTTGCAGACCAAAAGACTGACAGAAAGCACTAGAAGAAGCTTTAATTCAGTACTTGAGTAATACAAGTCAGTTAAAACTTCTCTTTTTTTGCTGTGCTAGGTGTGATGTCAGGTCAGGAAACAGGACTCATTAATACCACTGTCATGATTCTCATTGCTGATGTCAGCATGACTGTGGAAGAGTGTAATAAAAGAAGATGTGGCTGAAGACACTATAGATCCACCTGATCCAGCGACTGCTCAGGTTCCCACGTATTTTCATGACAAACCTCCTTTATGAGCTGCTAATAACTCACTGTCATATTTCAGGCTGAAACTCCTCAGGCTTGTAAACTCTAACTGAACATAAAGCTGAAGTTCATACCAGAGATACATCCAGGCTTCCAGCTGAAGACTAACATTGATCTGTCAAGGGTACAAAGCATGGAGAGCAGAATGCTGTCACTATAGTGAGTGCTGCAAAAATCAATGCATTTGAAATGGGAATTAATCTATTGAGGCTGGTAGATTGCAAAGAGACCTTGTATTCTGATTACAGTCCTATCTGCAGGAACTGGGGGCAATTTAGTGAGCTAACTCGGGGCAGGGGAAGAGCTCTTAGCAACATGCTACAGTAATGTTATCTAGAGGAAATGAAGCATGGATGTCAAAGTCCACTTTGTGAACAAGCTAAACTCTTAGCCTTGAAAGTGTTTATTTAGATTATTATGGGAATTTTTAATGTAAACTTTAGCAATGTTCTCATTTGATGCATATGTATTGAGCAGAAGGTAATCTTCTAACTTTTAATTCCTCTGGTGGAACTTAAATTAAGTGAATCCAAGGATACTGTGAAGAAGGTAAAAGCAGCCCTCATACTCAATGTATCTTGATGATGTGTCTGTCCACACAGCACACAGGGTATGGTATGAAGGTACTGGTTTTGGTCCCAGAAACAACCCTTTCACACCAGTGCAGTGACTTATTCTTGGCAGTCGCAAAGGAAAGCAAGCATCAGTGGCTATCTAGCTCATTTAGACTTCCAGAAAAAAAAACCCTTCTGTCTCAGTTGTCTTCCAGCATTCTCCACAGTCATTTCCAATGTAAGACCTTCCCTCCCAGTGCCATGAGCTTCAGCTTTGAATAGTCAACCCTCTACAGTCAGATCAATGATAGCCTTTTTCATCTAACAACTGCAGCAAGGCTTATTTTGTTAATGCTTTCTGCTTGGGTCGTTGGAATATTCTTCTGTAGATCATTTGTGCCAGAATGATTAATAGAGGAATATCTGTCTAAAGCAAATGCTAATGGGGCATAAGGGTGCCAAAAATGTCAGAGTGCTCACAGACATAGCTACAAAGCTCAAAATATGCATAACAACAGTAACGTCACCTGTAATTCCTGTGGGCTAATTAGAGAACTGGCACCCATGCTGCTGCCATCACAGCCTTCAGCTTCACAGTCCCCATACTGACCCAACACAGAGACTCAATCTGAGAGCCCAGGGACAAATATGGGATCGACTACCTATAATTTTTTTTTAAACAAGGACACAGTGGCTATTATTCAATTGCATTTTTAATATTTCCTCTGTATTCTTGCATCATTGAAGGTGCTGATTTGTACACCAGGTAATTTTTTAACCAAATAGAGAAGGTAGTACAAACCAGATGCATCTGAAACATAACATAGTAAAAAAAAAAATTAAAAAAAAAGCAATGCCATTTTCTAGAATTTAGGGAGAAATTCTGCTGAGTTGCACAGTACGAGTCATTCCACCGAAAACAGGAAGTTAGCACAGCTTTACTCAGTATGAGGAATAACATCTTATTTCACAAGATCTTCCTAAAAATCAAAAGCATTAGAGCCTGTGAAAGTAAGGTCTCTAAAACTGGGTGAACCATTTTCAGCAAATCCCCACTTCCAAAATATAATCACTTTCTCTGATGAGGAAAGCCCATTTGCTTCTGAATTTGCTCTTCACAATTACTTAACAAATGGATTATTGAAACCTGTTTCACTGCCATAATTTGTGCTTTGCAATTGATTAGCCAAGTCACGATTTTCCTAAGGGAGAACTTCCCATGGGAGAGCCATGAGGCTTACAAAGAAGTTTCAAGAGCTGTGTATTTGCACCTCCTCCAGGGTGTAAGCAAACATCCATTTACATTCGCATGTGCAGTAATAGCCCTTTTAATTAGGAGCATGGATTTGTCTGTATAACTAAGTGTAGGGCAGCATTATTTCTAAAACAGATCAGTGACTTGAAGAACTCTTTCCCCTTCTTCATCCCATTGCGGGCTTATAAGTGTTGATGATTGTTTTAATAATAACAAAAAAATCAAGGAAGGACAAATCCAAAAAAAGATTTAAGTGATTTGTAACATGTAATGAAGTGGAAATCTGTGCAGCTGAAAGAAGGCTTTGGACCAGCTCTTCAGGCTGGAGTAACTGATTCTGCTATGCCACAGTCAAAGCATTTCTGTTGGTCTAAAAGTCCTACCCAGCACCTGACCATCAAAGGTCGCTGGACTTAAATCAGCTTTTGTCTCCAGCCCAACCTATCTAGTTTCCACCACCAGGATTTTGCAGAAGGTGGGGTGGAGAGGACAGCGGTATCCCGGAGAGATATGCAAGAGGCATAAACAGAGTGGGATTGAGATTAGAAGATTCAGAAGCTGGGGTAAGTCTGGATAAAAGACCACTTTTTTGTGTGTGTGTGTTTAACCAGAATTACTCTTTAGCACTCAACTGAAAAACCTTATGGTAGCATAACATGAGAACAGAACAACAACATCTTCAGTCCCAGTATGTAGTAATGTTTGCCTACTGAGAATTTTTTTTTTAACCTGTGGAATAAATACCTGCCCTGATTTACATCTAATGCAGTGTACTACATTTTTAATTTTCCTTCTGTGCTCACTACAGTTCTTTCATCCCTCCTACCGCATTATGGTAATGATACAGTGATATAACATTGATTTTAAAGCTCTCATTTTCTACCTGGTTCAAAAAAAATAGACGAAAAGCCTACAACCTGATTTCTCCTCCCAAAATAGAGTATCACTGGCCTGCCCTACAACATAGGGACTAGGAACAAAGGTGAGGCCACAAAGCTGAGCATCAGGAGCTCGCTTGAAATGGGGGTGGAGGGACAACAAACAACCCACAAACCAACAAGAATGACAACAACAACAACAAAATCTGAAGGAAGAAATGCAATAAAAATTGGGTAAAATTCTCTCTTGAGTAATGCTGGATGAAATCCAGGCTAAAATCACTGAACGGTGGAGCCGTTCCAATTTATGCCACAGCAACATCAAAATACTTCCTTCTCCTCTATAAACATCCTTTAATTCTTTCTGGAAAATGGAAGAGTACCACATGTGACAAGTGTTCTTAAGCAGCATGCTGAGCACCAAATGTGAACTATAATTCATAATTCATGCTCAATTAATCATAATTTATAAGGAATCGCTCTGTTAATGCTTCTGCTAACTACCTCTCAAAACTACTATTTTTGAGACATGCAGCCAGAATTTTAGTTGTTGTGACTTTCTTTTGTGAGTGACAGGCTATGTAGACCTTGGCAGCTGTCAAAGACAACAGCCTTCCCTCAATGAGAAGAAAAAACAGTTCTCAGAATTGCAAAAGGCTAAGAAAAGCTCTCAATGAGAAGCAGAAATGAAAGTGCGGGAGGGTGGAGAACATCATCTTTTCTCGTGTAAACACCACTGAAAACCAGCAGAAGGAACGCTATGTAATCCAGAGCCTTGGGTCAAGCTAAGACATGCATAACCTTAATTTAGCAAATGAGAAATTTCCAAGTGATACAAGTGAAAGAGGAGAGGTCTGGTATCTCCAGCTATTGTTCTAGAGTTATTTTCATGACAGCCAGATACCAAATCCTCTTGATTTAGGGGAATAAGCTTTACCTTCATGTGCTGATATTTTTGATAATTGGAAGGAGGAGTTAAAGACAGGTTGGCTCGTTGCTCTACTTGATTCAGATTCTGACATAGAGACAACTGAAGTTAGAATCACTAAGGCCACACACAGAGTTGATGGACCTGGAATCATTCTCTCTGCCCCAGGATGTGTTTATGGATATTAGAAAGCTGGACATTTTCTTATTCACAATTTCTCAGCCATATAAGCTGGCAAGAAGAGCAGTGCCTTAATGAAACCTAATGAAAAGGTTTTAGAACAGCCCAGCACATATTCAAATAAATGTTTATGCTAGAAAACATATATAAAGTACCATAATGAGAGAGGACAATTATATGCAGAACTGATGCGCTTTTCTACCAATAAAATTGGGCTTACTCATCCATGCCAATTAAAACCTAGGGGCCACATGGAATATATTTTTCAAACTTCTTGCAATACCATTCCGGAAGTCTCCTGCAGCCCTCAGTATTCTGGGCTTTCCAGCCACGGGAAGTTCAGCTAATTGTATTCCAACCTGTCATCACTAGAGTTTGGGGTGTTTTCTTTACTTTTTCCTCCCTCTCCACCTTCTCATTTTTAACAGCTATTTTCCATCTCAAACCAGTAGAACCTGCCGTGGAAAGCTGAGCTCAGCATTAGTAAAGCACCACTCCCGGAAAATCTCTTGGAAACTATTAAAACAGGTAACGAGGCACCGTTCTCGAATGCCGACTCCTGGCTGTTACCAGCTGTACCGCGGTACGAACCGCGGGAGCCACGCAGGGCGGAGGAACGGTTACGAATAGGTGGCGCCACCGCCGACTGCCTCACCCGCTCCCAGCACGGCTGGGGGGAACCGGGAGGGCCTTGAAGGGCGGGGGAAGTGCCCGAGTTCAGGGAAACCCGCGAGTGCACCGGGCCGCACCCCGGCCCCCAGCCGCCGGGCGCGGGAGGGAGCGCCGGAGCCTCCGCGCGCCGCCAGGTGGCGCCGCAGCACCGGCGTCGGGGGCGGCGCCGAGCCCCGCGCGGGACCGGGGTCTGTCCGTCTGTCCGGCCGGCCCCGCGCAAGGGGAGCCGCTCGGGGCCGGTAAGGAGGTGCTGCGGGCCGGCAGCTCGGCGACCTGCCAGGGAGCGCAGCCCCAGCCCGCCCCGCGCTTCGGCGGGGGCCAGGCGCCGCTCGGCGGTACTGAGCCGGTTTGCCCCAGACCTGCTGAAAAGGCAAGGGAAGCGAAGAGAACCACCGAGGGGAAAACCCGACCCAGACACCGGCGTATTTAAACCTTCAGAAAGCGCCTGCTGTTGTTCACTGCAGCCTGGCGAGCTTAAGATGTAATCAGCTAATTAGGGGACGGGTGGGGAGAGAACTGGCCAAAGCTCATAAACAGATCCTTCTTCCCTTTTTGGTAATTTAAACCCACATTTCAGAACAGTAATTTAAATTTAGGGAAACATTGTGCTCTACGAGGCTTCATATGTTTGTGCCCTCAAATCCCAGGCTGTCACAGTAATTAAAAAAAAAGTCTCAAAGGACTTTATAAAAATAATATTTATGTTGCTGCATATATTTGTGTTGTTGCAGCAGGAAAGCTTGGACACACAGGGGTACAGAAATTTATCTAAATTACCCAGACAAAAACCAGAAAAATCAAGGTGTTTTGCATTCCTGTGCAGCATGCTCCAGTGGTCCTTTGTAAATGGGAGAGGTGGAACACCCCCCGGCCCCCCAAGACAAGTATCTAGTTGCATTGTCTTTAATGCACACAGGCACAGCTGTAAGGGCCTAAGTGAATCCAGAGTCTGCTCTGAGAGCACACCCCATGCGAACTCTCATCACTCTTGCCAATCTTTCTCACCAAACATACGGTTTTCTTTTGCTCTGCTCCTCTGTGCCTTTTTAAAGGGGAAAAACGAAACCTGCAACTATTGCAGCATGCATCTAATTTTTAATCCCAATATGTCAAAAAGCTTTTTACCCGAGGTAAAAGGGCTATATTCACTCTTAATATCCATCCCCCTGCATCCCCAAGTATGCCACACACTAACTGGGTGGTGGGAAAGCTGAAGGCATTCCAGTGAGCACAAGGGTCTGACTCCTGCTCTGAATCGCTGTGGCCATAGCCTCCCCCTGCGCTGCTGGAGCTCGGTGCTCAGCAGCAGGCAAGGAACAGCGTACCCTGCACCAGGACGAGCGTCCGGGCTTGGCTTGGACAAGATATATAAAGCTGATGCAACTTGTGGCTTGTGATGGTTTGGATGTGAGGTATCCTTCCCTAGTACACAGGCTTCCTACTCTATCACTGTTTTTACTTCAAATGAAGAATCCAATTTACATTTAGATTTGGCCTTGAAAGGACAGAAATAATTTCTTCTTCTAATGTTTCAATTTTAGTGTACTCGCCCTTGCAGAGTTAGCTGGTGCCCAGGTAAGTGGGATTCCAGTGCACTGATGCCGAATGCACAAGAGCACTCCCTGTGTGAGACCAGACCTGACACCCCAGAGTCAAACGCATGGCCTCATCTACAGTCACGTCCTCTGTTCAACAATGAAAGTACTTTCAACAGCCTGATCCTGAAAAAATACCCATGCAGGAATAAGTCTACTCAAATTCAGAGTCCCACAGAATCAAATTAAACAACCCAGGATCATAAAGTTACTCTTGTATTCAAGGCTATGGACAGTTGGATCTGACATTTATTTTCACAGAATCACAGAACGGTTGGAGTTGGAAGGGACCTCTGGAGATCATCATGTCCATCCCCCCTGCTTGAGCAGGCACACCCAGAGCAGGGGGCACAGGAACGCGTCCAGGCGGGGTTTGAATATCTCCAGGGAAGGGACTCCACAGCCTCCCTGGGCAGCCTGTGCCACTGCTCTGGCACCCGCACAGGATAGAAGTTTTTTCCCACATCCAGGTGGAACATCCTGTGTTCCAGCTTGCGCCCATTGCACCTTGTCCTGTCATAGGGCACCACTGGAAAGAGTCCAGTCCCATCCTCTTGACACCCACCCCTTGGATATTTATAAGCATTAATAAGATACCCCCTCACTCTTCTCCAAACTGAACAAACCCCAGTCTCTCAGCCTTTCCTCATAAGGGAGATGCTCCAGCCCCCGATCATCTTCATAGCTCTCTACTGGACTTGCTCAAGCAGTTCCCTGTCCTTAAACTGGGGGGCCCAAAACTGGACACAGTACTCCAAATGTGGTCTCACTAGGGCAGAGTAGAGGGGGAGGATAACCTCTCTCGACCTGCTGGCCACACTGCTTTTAACACACCCCAGGATACCGTTGGCCTTCTTGGCCACAAGAGCACATTGCTGGCTCAGGGTCAGCTTGTTGTCCACCAGCACTCCCAGGTCCTTCTCAACAGAGCTGCTTTTCAGCAGGTCAGCCCCCAGCCTGTGCTGGTGCATGGGGTTGTTCCTCCCCAGGGGCAGGGCCTTGCACTTGCTCTTGTTGAATTTCATGAGGTTCCCCCTCAGCCCAGCTCTCCAGCCTGTCCAGGTCTCGCTGGATGGCAGCACAGCCTTCTGGTATATCAGCCACTCCTCCCAGCTTGGTATCATCAGCAAACTTGCTGAGGTTACACTCTGTCCTATCGTCCAGGTCATTGATGGATATGTTCAACAGGACTGGACCCAGCACAGACCCCTGGGGAACACCACTAGTGACAGGCCTCCATCCAGACTCTGCTCCATTGATCACAACCCTCTGAGTTCTGTTGCTGAGCCAGTTCTCTATCCACCTCACTGTCCACTCGTCCAACCCAAGCTTCCTTAGCTTGCCTGTGAGGAGGCTAAGGGAGACAATGTCAAATGCCTTACTGAAGTCAAGACAGACAACATCCACTGCTCTCCCTTCATCGATTCAGCCAGTCATGCCATCATAGAAGGCTATCAGGTTGGTCAAGCATGTCCTTCCATTGGTGAATCCATGCTGACTGTTTCTGATAACCTTCTTGTCCTCTACATGCCTGGAGATGACCTCCAGGATGAACTGCTCCATCAGTTTCCAGGGACAGAGGTGAGGCTGACTGGCCTATAGTTTTCCAGGTCCTCCTTCTTGCCCTTTTTGAAGACTGGAGTCACACTGGCTGCCCTCCAGTCCTCAGGACTTCTCCTGTCCCCCATGACCTTTCAAAGATGATGGGCAGTCCCTTAGCAATGGCATCTGCCAGCTCCCTCAGCACTCACAGGTGCATCCCATCGGGCCCACGGATTTGCGAGGATCCAGTTTGCTTGAATGATCGCTACCCCAATCCTCCTCAACCAAGGGGGAGTCCTCCTTTCTTCAGATTTTCTCTCTCTCCTCTGGGGGCTGGGATGCCTGGGGGCCAGCCTTAGCAGTGAAGGCCAAAGGAAAGAAGTCATTCAGTAACTCTGCCTTCTCTGCATCCTGTGTCACCAGGGCACCCACCTCATTCAGCAGCGGAGCCATGGTTTCCCCAGTCTTTCTTTTACTTTAAATACATCAGTAGAAGCCCTTCTTGTTATCCTTGACACCCCTTGCAGATGTCGTTCAAGTGGGCCTTGGCCTTCCTCATTTTATCTCTGCATACCCTGATAATGTTCCTAGGTTCCTCCCATGTGACCAGTCCCTTTATTCCACATACTGTAAACCTCCTTCTTCCATCTGAGCTTCTCTAGAAGTTCTTTGCTCATCCACGCAGGTCTCCTGGCTCCTTTGCGTGACTTCTTTCTTATGGGGATGCACCAATCTTGAGCTTGGATGAAATGGTACTTGAATATTGACTGGCTCTCTTGGACCCTCCCCACCTTCTAGAGGCCTAACACATGCGACTCCTCCAACCAGGCCTTTGAAGACACCAAAGTTGGCTCTCCTGAAGTCCAAGGTTGTAATCCTACCTGTCATCCTGCTTCTACCATGCAGGATCCTGAACTCCACCATCTCATGGTCACTGTGGCCAAGGCTACCCCCACTCTCACATCCTCAACCAGACCATCTTTGTTAGTCTAAGGTTCAGCAGCACAGCTCACCTCGTTGGTGCCTCCACCACCTCTGTCAAAAAGTTGTCCTCGATGCTCTGCAGGAAACTCCTGGTTTGCACACGCCTCACCATGTTGCTTTTCCAGCAAATATCAGTGTGTTTGAAGTCCCCCATGAGAACCAGGGCCTGTGACTGTAAGGCTACTTCCAGCTGTCTGCAGAAGACGTCATTGACTTCTTCCTGATCAGGTGGCCTGTAGGAAACACCTACAACAGTGTCACCCTAGGCAGCGCTCAATACATTCCAGTTGCTCCCTCACATAAAGAGCAACTCCCTCACCTCGCCTTGTTGGCCTGTCTTTCCTGAAAAGTATATAGCCATCCATGAGAGCATTCCAGTCATGTGAGCTATCCCACCGTGTCTCTGTAATTGCAATGAGATCGTGGCTCTGTGACCGCACACAGACCTCTAGTTTCTCCTGTTTATTCCCCATGCTGTGTGCATTGGTGACCAGGCATTGCAGAGAGGTAACCGAGCATGCAGGTTTCCCTGGAGGGGTGCACAAGGACTTGCTACAGCCATGCACACCCTTGACGTGGTTGGTCTTCTGATTGTCATCCCATGAAGCAGCTAAGGCACCTTTGTCATTGCTCTGGTTGGCCTGGCTTATTCCCCCATTGGATGTGATGGCATTAGCATTGCCACTTTGGACCCCATCCCCCGAGTCCTTCAGTTTAAAGCCCACCTCACCAAGCTGGCCAGCCTGCTGCCAAAGATTCCCTTGTCCCTTCTAGACAGGTAGATTCCATCCCCCCCTAATAGGCTATGGTTCCTGGGGACAGTCCCATTGTCATAAAAGCCAAAACCCTTGTGACAGCACCAGCCATGTAGCCGAGAGTTGATTTGCATTATTCCTCTGTTATTTGCTGCCCATTCTTCTCCAACTTGTAAAGTGGAGGAGAAGATGACTTGGGCACCAATATTTTTCACTTGTTCCTCCAAGGCTTTATAGTCTTCCTTGCTTCTGCCCTGGCCCTGGCTTATAGCATCATTTTTTTCCCACATGGAAGAGTAACAGCAGATAGCAATCTGTGCTCTTGACAAGCTGTGGCACCCTCTCAGTGATGTCTTGGATCATAGTTCCCGGAAGGGAGAAGACCTCCCGTGACTCCCTATCAGGTTGGCACATGGGCGCCTCAGTGCCTTTTAAGAGTCACCCACTACAAGCACTTGTCTCTTTTTTATAGTATCCCCTCTGTGCTGCTGGTACAGTTGCACCTTGCAGACCTTGCTCGTGAGTGCAGCTGCTAAAGCTTCATATCTATTGTTGGTAGTGATGATGAGGGCAGAGACTGAAGCGGAGCCCTGTTTTTGTGGGTCCAGTGGTGTCCGCTACAGGAACATGGTTCTGAAACCACCTATCGATCTCTGCCTTGGCTCTGCTAATACTGCACAGCCTTTTAACTCTTTCCTGCGACTCAGCCACCTGACACAACAGGTCATCAACACATGCACACCTTGTCCAGGTAGTTAGCTTTTCATCAAGAGAAATTCTGGTCTGGTGCCAGTCACAATAACCATCCCTTTATCTGTGTTTCATTTCTCAGCTATACAATTAAAAGTTAAATTCAAACCATCCTATTCCCTGTGGACCCTCAAGGATGAAAGTTTTATAGGTCTTTAAATACATTATGTATCAACTACTTGTGTCTGTTTTCTAACAAATCTCCCATGGATTCTATGGGGAAAGCATAAAACAATGAATTATGTATCCAGGATTTTCTGCTGATTTCAGTGTGTAGTTGTTACAGTGTTTGGAATAAAAGGAACATAGCTATTTGATAATTAATTACACTCTAATTGCATTCACCTGGGAAAAATAGATGGCACTAAGAGGCAAACAGGGGTCAATAATATTAATATAGTTGATCACTAATCCTGCATATACAAGTACCAATTAGTTAAACAGAGGCAGTGATAATTTGCATGAGGAATTCTGAATGTTGAGATAAATTATACATGTAGAAAGTAAGAGAAATGAAGCTATCAACTTAAACCGAAATTGTGATCTATTTTCCTTTTTTCAGGTTACATTTAAGGGACCATCATCAAGGTATGTCAGATTACATTTAAGGCTTCTGTGTATCCTGCAAGTTGAGCTCACCTCCATGTTACCTTGCCTTTAGTGTAATAAAAGGTACATGCTTGGCTTGTAGTGTTTCAAAAAGGAAGGTAAGCAGGAGACATCAATTGATGTTAAGTACTGGGAAGAGGAAGAGACCAAAGCACAGCAAGGATATTTATTGAATCTGGCTTCCAAAGTGGCAGTTGTGCCTACACTACTCGCTCCATGCTGGTATTCCCATACAAGCCCTGCACATGACTGAGCATCCAGATCTTTAACTTCAGCAAGATGACCAGACCATGCTGAGCATTAAACACATGCAGAGCTGTTTTATGGGATTTGAGCTTAAAGGAGAACAGATGGAGGCTGTAGCAGCTTGGTTTGGTACTTCTTTTACATATCAGTTAGGCAGCGGAGAGAGCAAACGAGGCATAACATTGACAAGGAAGGGGACCTGTGCTGCTTAGAAGCCTCTCTGAGCTGTTCTGCAGGTGGTTCCCAACACTGCGCACCCAGGTACCAGGTGATGGGGATGACCAACCACATGGAAATGGCACTCTTCCTAAATAATTTTAATGAAAGGCCACTTTCTGCTCTGTCCAAGCAGTGATTCTCAGCAGCATTAACAATACAGGGTGTTTTCTGTGGGGTCTGAGGCATGCTTACGTCAGCAGGTTAACCCTGGGAAGAACAGGAGCACTGATGCCTGCCCACCACCACAGCTGGACTGTGCGCAACAGAAAGTGGCAAATGTCTGGTCTCATGCTTCTGCAAAGAGCTTCCCTCCATGTTTTGGAGTCCAGCTGTTCTATATTAACGTATGTAAGAGAGATGGAAAAACAGGCCTATTCACTTTTATATAATGACAACCAGATGCTACAGCATAACTTGGCCTAGAGACGGCTGGAAACTGGCTGTCTGCTCATGGAAGGCAGTTGGTCCATCTACCACGGAGACGAACTGCTGGTGAAACTTTATTACTTAAGGAGGGTGGAGTCCTGGTCTTTCATCTCACATAGGGGAAAAAATAAAATAGATGGAAACCGCCTTAACCACCGCTGATTCATAGGATATTGCACCAAACCACAGAGAGAGGTAAATTTTGGGCAGCTATTTTGAGAGCTCTTATTAATCTTCAGGACAGCAGAGCTTTTCCTCCAACCATTCACTCAGTAGTAATGACACAACTGAATAGAGTCTTTCATGGGTTTGATGGTACAGAGCTCACCCATGACTCCTTGGCTTGTGCCTACAGTATATGGGTGTCACATGTGAACTCCAAGAACAGCAAAAAAACAGTGCTGCTGATCATGTGCATTTATCTTGGAGCAGTCAAGAAACAACAGTTTAACACAATGAATGAGAGCATGAGATTTGCGAGCACTGATCGAGCACTTTCCAAGTTGAAACATTGATGGCTCTATTTCAGTTGGTATCAAGCCCAAGTGGCCAAGCATTCCTTACAGAAGGCAACAACTGCAAGCACTCACACAGTGTGGTGCTTCCAGGGCTGCTGGATTTGGAGGAGCTCAGCTCTGCCCTTGGCCCGAACCAGGCTGCCCCTTTCACACACCTTCAGATCAGATATTCTCCTCAGGCATTGCCAGGGTAGGAGAGGAAAAAAATTCATCATCAATAAGCCTTGCAGCATGCAGAGAGAGCAACATGCTCAGCTATGAAAGTGTAATGTCTGCTTTTGCTCATTTATATTGCCATTTAGTTATTAGGGACTGATGCCTCCTCTCTTGAGACTTGAAGCTAGTTAAACATTACCATCCTCTTTCCCTTTTCTAATATGCAGTAGGTGTAACTACTGCCCACCCTGCTACATGGACTTCATACATGATCAAGTAGTTCTATACAATTTTATTACTGCCTTTCTAACTACTGCTCTTACAGCTCAAAAGCACTTGCCTCAGATGGAAGAGTGGAACCCAAACTTCTTGGCTAGGGTGAAGAACTATTATATACTATTCAAAGTGCATTATTTTTAATCTGAGCTATGCTTGAAGATACTGACTGTAAAGTTATCCATAATGAAGTTTCTAGACCTCATAAGGACTCTGGACTCCTGTGCGGTTGTTAGATAAAAATGAATATGCGGGAAGTCACAGCCATTTCACAAACAGCAATGAGGAACCTGTTCTATTTAATTACAGCACATCTGTAAAAAGACAATTTCTCATTAAAGGCTCCATCAGAAGTCCATGGAATGAAGAGCAGGCTGCCCAGCATGAGGCCAGGATCAGGCCCTCCAAAGTATCTGAAACATAGCTGTTAATGAACAGCAAGAATCCAAGTGTACCTTTGCTGGTGGGATCCATACCTGGATTTGATTATAGACACGGCCACGTACATCCCAGATCCTCAGGAGCATTGTTCTCCCACAATAGTTCTAACCTTGAAGACAACTTGAGCTCTCTCATCAGTCGTGTTCCTTACAATAAGTCTACATCCTTATGTATTCTCTCTGCCAAAAGGCAACTTTAAAAATGCTATAAAATAAAACTGTGTACAAATTAAACAGTCAACACATTTTACTGCTGCTCAGTAAGTAAAATGCTTTCACTGTGCTATGCAATCTATAACTGCTGAAATTACTTTCATGTGTGTTTATAAGTCTTCCTATATTTTATCCTCATTACACCAAATACATTTTAAAAGCTTGTTAAGATAGATTTGTTGGTGTTTTGTATCTAGCTGACTGGGCATGTTAAAGGCTTTTCATGCAACTTTCCTAACTTGAATCACACTCTTTTTCATGCTGCTTGCTAAAACACGTATCATTCCAACCATGTACATTAATTGGCTTTTCTAGGGAAACAGGGCTCAGTGTATGAAGTCTGTCATCCTGCTTTGTAGCTTAATTATAAAATAAAATTATTTTCCTTCCCCCCAGTCAGACTATTTGCTCTGGATTTTTTTTTTTTTCCTCATGCTGCTGTTTTACATTCCAGGGTTGTGTAACTGATCCGTTAGGTCCTACTTCAGTGGCTGCTCCCAGGGCTGGTGGTTAATGCAGCGCTCGTACGAAAAGCTGCATACACTGCGAGGGTCCTAAACCATGCTTCTAAGTAGTTGAATCTGAGATACGCTGAAAGAGAATCATGTTTAAGCTAAAGTCTGCCGTTATTGTAAAGTCAAAGGACTATTTAAGTTATTGGGTGATGACTTGTGATGTTCTGCATCTACCCAGTCACTCTACAGCACAATGGGGGCTGCCACATTCCCCGAAAACAGACAGCTTAAACAGTTTCCAGGTAGAAAGAGGCAACAAACCTGTAGAAAACAGAGGTCTAGTAACTCTTAATGGAATCAACCCTCAATGATGGGAATGACATCAAGCTTGTTTGAGATGGAGGCTCTGAATGAAGTGCCCACAATGAAGATACCAGTCTTAACTCCACTGGGGTTAGTCCTAAGGGTTTTCTCTGTCAATAGCAGAATCCTTACTCAGTGGTCTATAGCACAGCTAGAAGTGAAGAGCATCCTAAATCAGACTGTCTAGAAGCAGAGGTGAGCCCTGGTGGCACACCGCAACCCATGAAGCTGAAGGATAAAGTCACGGTCTCAGCAGCTGTAGTCCACAGCACAACTCCCACCAACTTCAGAGGCACCAGGAACTCCCCCATGAAAAAAGGCCTTATTTCTACCAACTGAAATCTAACATACCAAAGAGGGATTTTTAAAGATATCCAGAACTATAAAAAGATTCCATGAAATTTAACTTTCTTTGCTATGGCATCCTGCTCATGGTCTAAATCCACTGTTCCTACCTAGCAGCTCCCAAAACTTCCTCTCTGCTGAGAAGTCCCACCTGGTAGGCTGAGTTTAATGCAACTCTTCAACAGTGGAGTGTTGTAGAACAGCAGGAACCAGAAGCACTATAAAACACCTATGTACCCTAAAACTTTCTTCCTTCTCTGACACACTGAGTACTGCACGTTTTAAAGGTCTGATTCTGTAGCAAGTCTTCTGAATCACAAGGCAGAATCTTGACTCCCTGCTACCTGATCAATACCCCAATTATTAACAACTCCAAAGTGCTTTTCCATAGCCCTGTTTTAGGATGGATAGAAAAGGATAGATATACTTCATCCACATAATGTTTCCCACTTGCCCTTGTATTTACCTGTGAAAAGTCCTCATTGTTTAGAGGAAAAAAAAGCAAGGGATAAAAACAAAACATGATTTTTTCAGATTTGCATAAAGTCACAATAATTTCAGATAGAAATCAAAATTATCAAACTTCACAATACACATGCTACTGTAAACTTTACTTCTTATCACAGAAAACCTAATTTCCCTTTACAAAGAGATCAGGGTTAACCAACACACAGGTCTTCTGGCAAGCAGACCCCTCTATAAAGATATTCAGATAAAAATCTTTACTTTAAGAAAGGCACCAGGATCCTCAAAGTTCTCCCTTCAGGCTGAACCAGCCCACTCCCTCCTGTAATGGCAGGAAGGCCATATGTGCCAAAGACATATTGGCATCATCTGTAACTAGGCATTCTGTTAATGATTTAGGAAATCTGTTAACGGGAAATTAATTGGAATCAAGATCAGCCAATTGCACAGATTTTCCCCTTGATTAACACACCCACTTATCGACAGGATGAATTACAAGTTGTGCCATTCACTGATGTAGCTGAGTCCTGGGGAACTTGTTGGTGTCTTTGCAGCATGGTGGCATTTACTGTGTCCAAGAATCGGCCCATGCTAGAAGGGTTTGCAAAGCTGGAGGTACCAAAATAATAACAGAGCAGGGAGTGCAAAGCTCCTTCCCATGCAGCGCCTGCACTGAGCTGGGGATGGAGCTGATGGTTCTCATCTGCTTGATTTCAGACTTGTCAGTTCTAAAGACTAGAATATCAGTACAGTAGCAAACATGGGGTAAGGCTGACTATGAGCTGGAAAAATGCAGCACCTGGACTAGAATTAAGAAAGTACTAAGTGGGGAAGGTTAGCTAAAGTGAAGACCAGCGCAGCATATGGTGCCTTCCTGCTATGGCGAGGTCCGCAGCCACCAGGGCTTCAGTCTGTGAAGGTCTGATCTCTATTAAATCTTCATGCCTTGCTTTGCCAGCACTTGTGCTATTAGAGGTAGCCTACAGACAGTGTCTCTGCTCAGTCTTTGCTCTTTTTTCCCCCCCTTTTTTCCTTTTTCTTCCCCTCCCACCGTAAGCAGCAAGTGCTGGTATTTCTACCGTGATTATGGTTAGCATCAAATTTTCCTCTTTCTTACATTTGTAATTTTGGTGGCCTCCTGGTGAAGCCATTAAACCCTGATTAGTGCAGGGCAGGTGTGGAATCAAACCAGGTCAGTAAAGGCCCAGCAGAGGTGCTGGGCTGAGGGCCTTTATCCCCCCAGATGCACTCAGCACCCCAACCTCTCTCCTTTGTCCCACTGTGTTTCAACAGCATCTTCAGAATGTGCCTGAAAATACCCCCAGCATTTGCTTACCTGTTGGTGTTTATTTGCTTCTTTAGTCCCACAAGTATTATCAAATTATGTCTGAATAAAACCCAGATGGGATTGCCACAAGCATTCAGATTTGGCCTAATGCTGCTCCACTATCACAGGAAGAGCATGTTTCTATGATAGCTTGCAGTTGGCCATGTAACTTAAGGCAGTCTGTTTTCATCTGAGTTCAGTGTTTTACAATTCTGCATTAAATACCGTGAATGCTAATGAGAGAGCCCTGTAGCTGCTTGGGCTGGTCTGTAACATGGAATGACAGGTCCCGAAGGAGAGGATCAGACTCTCCTGTAACGTGACAAGTCCGGCCACGTGATAAGTTGCTCTTCTGACACATTTCACATGCTGCCTTGTGAAGAAGGACAGCCTTTTATCTCAGGTAAGAGGCATGGGTTGGAAGAAGCTGATGATCAGCTTTGCTTTTGCATGGAGGGGAACAAGCTGCAAATTACCTGCTGTCAGTAGAAGGCTGAAGCCACAGCAGAAGGCAGAGTCCTGTGGCTACGCAGGGTACTGGGCTGGAAACAAGACGTGCATTAAAAGGGGAATATAGCGCTTGAAGGGGTACTGAGCCTTTTGAGGCAGAAAAGATTTTGCAGAAGAGATGTCTGCATAAGTAACGTCTTTGTAAACAGGGATATATGGAGATGAGAAATTGCTCCTAGAGCTCTAAGAAAATGAAGATTTACTGCTTTAAGTAAAAAGAGAAAATGGGACACCAGGCTGTCCCCCTACCTTGCAGGAAAAATATTACTACTTTGAAGTTCTGATGAATAGCTGTGAGGAAGGCTGAGTAGGCTTTGTGCACTTTCAAAGACAGAGATTGAATCTGAGCTCACTTACAACAGAGCATGATCGACCTCTGCTTGCTGTGAGAGAGCAGCGGGGTGATTTTGTGAGGTGTCCCATGGCAGCATGTTCCTTCCCGGCCCCTGGCAGCCTGGCTGCACATGGGGCCCAGGGGTGTGTAGGATTTGAGCACTGAGAAATCCCCTAGCACCCAGTTTCATGGGATGGGGAAACTGTTTTAGACACAGTTCAGGAAAGCACTGAAATTTCTTGCTCCCAGGTGTAACAGGAGTTCCTAAAACACCAAAAAGAGCAAAACAGAGCGGTAAAGCTACTGGTGACGTGCAGTCAGACTTTGCAGCAGAGTCATTCCACCAGCATTTTCTGGAGGGATGAGCCGACATCAGACACAAAATCCATCTTGTGAGGCCAACGCCAATCCACTGGGCACCTGGCATCAAGGCACATCGCTCCAGCAATCACTGCCTGCCACAAATACACACGTAAATCATGAGCTTTGCATCCAATTAGTACTCAAAGGCATGATGCTTTTTCTGCATTTAGAAATGTCTAAGGAATTAATTTCCAAACCACTTGCTTTAAATCGAATGCTTTCAGAGTGTTTGGAGGGGGGTTATTTGTTTGGATTTTTTGTTGATCGCTGTCAGGTTTACACTGAATGCCAACTCCTGCTGATTGTACCTGTGCATGAGAGGCTATTGCAAATACCAGAGACTACAGTTTACCTTGCAGGAGACTGGTGCCTCCAAGTTAGTAAGGGTAGATACTACCCCCCATCACCTCAGAGCACTGTGGATACATTAGCGATCAAAATTATATCAGATGTGACAAGATAAAATTCTTTGAAATAAATATTGAAAAGTTATGTCGTCTTTTCACTTATCTCACTCTAAGGCTTCCAACACTGGTCTCTCAGAACTGAACTGACCAGGGATTTCTTTATCATGGATAAAATTGTTTTATTTCATCCTGGTGGAGGAAATGACATGAAAACCATGCAGAAAACAGTCAAGTTTTAAGTATGACAGGGAAAAAAAACAAACAGAATGATTTATGCTAAGCTCCTCATTCGCTGACCATCCCAAACCGTGTCCCTGTATGGAGCTATTAATTAAAAATACATCAAACTTGATTCAGTTTGCAGGCATTAGAGAAGTTTCAACAGGAAAAGATTAACTCATCCCTTCCTCTCGTGCCACTTACAGAAACCACACAGTACACAGAGAGTCCCAAACAAAAAATGGGATCTTATTTTGCTGCCAGACAAAGTTGCACGGCTCTTCTTCAGTCAGTCAGTCAAACTGTTAGTTATTTCTAAATGAGTGATAGCATTTTTTACATCTTAGAATACTTCATGAAACATATTACACAAGAGATCAAGTCCCAATATTAACAAAACTACTCACATAAAAAGATTTTTTTTAAAGACTGATGATTAAGGCAGAACAGATTTTTAAGATGCTGCAAATGAAAACAACTTATGTGATCTCCTCCACTTGTGAGGAGGTGGGGACCGCACTTCTGATGAAGGGCACATTTATGTTTTGGGCAGAGGTACATATATACACTCACTCATAGCCTACCTTTCAGAAAGGCCACTGGCTACCTACATCTCTCGAGTATGCTGCTTCTCATTATTTTTAGAAGTAACAGAGGGAACAAAGGATTTCCTTTTTCCCTCCTGAAAGCTGAGGTGCTGCTGTGTTGAACAATTTACTATTACAGTGTCCCAGCCTCAGCAGAAAACAGAAGGCTGCTGTCTGGCTGCTTCTGTCACCCACCACAGAGTGCCTTGAAGTCGCATACGGGGATCGAGGCACCTTTAGAATCATAGAATCATAGAATGTCAAACTCCAGGCTCCTGTCCCCTTGCTTGTGTTGAATCTGATGACTGGGCTAATCAGAGGGAAAAGGTAGGGTTTGGGATTTTGTGGGACTTTTTATGTGAGTTAGTTTTCCATCAGGTTTGGCCAATCACCTCGGCAAGAACCAAAGCAAAAGGGACCACAGGAATGCAAAGACACGAGTGGAGCTGGGAGCACTTCTGACAGCAGCTGCCGTTAAATAGGCTTAGGTGTAACGTAAGACTTTACCTTAAAGGGACTAAGGATATTTATATAATCTGAAAGCCAGAAACAATGCTGAGGAAGAGAGTGAAAACTGGAGATAAGCAGAAAAAGGTATGCAAAAATAGCCGAGAGATCCATTAATACGCTCTGATTCCAGGCAATAGATCTGTTTTTCCTTTCACTCATATGAAGCAAAACCCATCTGTTTCACTCATGTTGCTTCAGACTAACTCTGAACTCATTTAGGATTTGTTCAAAATCCTACAGCCTAACTACAAACGGGGCTGTCAGTCATAACCCACTGCTGGGTTTCATTGATTTGTGTGCTTGGGTGAGACTAAACATGTATAACCTTGCAAAATTCAAAAGGTAGATCATGTGCAGAGAAGTTACTAGATACACTGCCTTCCCATGGTGGGTGTAGGCAAGTTTTAAAAATTATTCTGTATTTAGTTATTTGGTCCTTGAGGTCACCAGATCTTAGATGGCATTTCTTCTCTAGACTTCCTTTAAGCAATTGTGGGTGGTTTTTTTTTTTAATGAGAAGCAGAAATCTCTTGGATTCTTTTTGACAGCCGATTTCTGTTGTCACCCAGAGAACAACAGGCTCTAACTTCTAATCTTGTATAGTTCATCTTTTACAGTAAAAACTGGCAAAATCATCTGTTAATGGAGGCAGAAGCACTTGCATGCTGATTTACTTCTGAAAGATTAAAAAAAGATGTTACTGATAGCTTGGAGAAATAACTATTTAAGAAGTCTACCCAAGTTAATATTTTTATTATTGTTTGCTATTTATACAGCAACACAGATGTCCTTGTTGTTTAACAGGGACACTCATCATTTATGTAACACTTTATATTTTGAAGACCCACAGAAACATTAACTGTTTAATCCTAGCAAAATCCCTGTTTGGAAGAAGAGTATTGTTATCTTTCCTCTACAGATGGGGACATTTCAGTGGCACATCTCTCTGTCTTGCCCAAGACCACAAAACGAGAGGCAAAGGCAGGCTGGCAAGGGGACCTCTCATGCTTGGGGCCAGCTCTGGCCATGCCGGGTGGCTTTCCTCAGCGAGAGGACAGCCTCACATTTCAGAAGATCACTAGCAGATTTCTGATCTGCTGCCCATTTCCATGGGCCTTCCTGCCTTTCCATTTATTCATGAATATGAAGCAAACCCCCCAAAAAACACAGATACACTTTGTATCTGTATGTGGTATGTGCTGACATGCAGCATATGATATGACACCGTGTAACGCAGCTCCTCTAGATGTAAAGAACAACCCAATTTCTGTAACTGTAGTGTTAGAGACTCCAAGTATGGGCAGCATGGAAGCACATCTGAGCGCTTCATACCTGACTCAACCGCCAGAAAACAGTACTAACCTTCACATATGTAATTATCACCTACACGAATGCCAAATATCTTCCATGTGGTCACTGCTTTAGAGCAAAATTCGGAGGCAACCACTAGCTGACACTCAGTGTTACAACTACCCTGCTCATCACCTAAAACCTGGGCACAATTCTTGCTCCAGCCTGGGCTCCCAGGCTTGATCCTGCCGCTGCCTGCACAGGAAAGGAAGCCTCGCTTCACAGAAGAACAAGAAATATCCAGAGTTTTTATTTGTTTATTTTCAGGCCTTAAATTGGGGAAGACAAAACCATGGTACCTCCCTATGTGAACTGCTGCCTTGTCTATTAAACCAACAGAAAATTGTTTCTCATTTCATATAGACGCTACTATCTTGAATTTCCCAGCTGTTATCTGACAGATATGAGCATTGGGAGAGAAAAATAAAACAAGCATAGTGTATAAACAACCCTAGGGACTAAGTTTTGCAGACTCTGAACATCAATGATGTGCAATTCTTTGTTTGCTGAGATGAGCAAGTACACAGGGAGAACTGTATACAACAATTATGTTAAAACACTGCACAGCGCTTGAGCTTTAAATATCTCAGAGGGACAAAACATAAGTGCAAGTTGCTCTGAAATGAAAAGAGAGGTTTTCAGCTGTTTCTTTAATAGGGTGAACCACAGTAGGTAATCTGAGAGAGCTTGTATTGGAAGAAATGTAGACGTCCCTAGGATGTCACTATGGACCTCAACTAGAGAACCTGCAGGGACGAAACAGAAGCATTGTTCCCAGAATTTCTGATTAAAAAGCTAAAAAACCCAAGAAACTAATGAGTTTTATTCCACATTGTATTTCTATTAAAAACGAGTGGGACGTTGTAACATAAACAGATATATAAAAGACGACACATACTCTCAATGGCTGCCACTGTGGTGCGCAAGGTTTGCTCAGGAAGGAGAGCTCTTGTCTTGGGGACATCTTTGGAGAGGCCACATGCTCTACAATGACAGCTCCTAAAAAATTTCCTCCCCTGGCAAATTGGATAAAGCCCACAGCAATATTGGGCCTCAGATGCATGCCTCTTCTTTTTGAGACAGGCAACACAACATTTTATAAAAACAGATCTCAACATCTGTTTATTTGTCATTTTTTGAAAGAAATGTCTATCAGCAACAGCACTTAATTTCTCACCAGCATCCTTCACTCTTTCAAATTTCTTCAAATCATTTGACAGATGTCCTCCTTCCCCCCAGACTTGTTCTCTTTTAAGGATTAATTTGAATAACTTACTGACACAAAACTCCCCACTAATCCCAAAGACCTCAGTTCACTCTGCCACAGATCCTTTTCTCAACCACCCAGCCCTAAGTGTGAGTTAAAGAGCTAAGTATAAAGAGCACAAGGAAAATAACCAAGAAAGCTTTAAGTAGCAGAACAGTTCCAATAATTTCTTTAGCATAAATAACATTATCCAAACCATACCTATTAATATCATTTTACAACACCAAAGGAGAAGAAAGTACACTACATTTAGCTTATAATGGCACCAGAGTAATTACAGTAATGGTGTGCGCCTACAGGAGTGACACAGATGTGACAATAATCCTTCCAGCAGGGAAACCCAACCTGGGACACCAAGACAGTGCCATAGATGATGTCAGGAGAAACCGTAAGAGTGGCAAGTGAAAACACATCAAAAACATCTTTCTGACCTCAAAATCAATTACAAAAATTACCTTACAGATCCATTGATATGATGGCTGTTTACTGCAGAACAGGTGCAAATATCAGCCGTGGAAGACCTGACCATCCACAAGCTGATCTTCTGTGCCAGGGGCTGGTGGGGGCACAAGCTGGTGAGGGTACTTTACCCCAGAAAGGCTCTGGTCCAGCAGCAGTACCCCTGGCCTGGCATGGACGAGGCAGGGAGGGCTGGTGCACCAGCTCCAGAGGAACTGCTCTGGGCTCCTTCACAGCCCTCCCCTGGGCCAGAGCTTGCAGACAGCAGGCAGTCCTTAAACGGGGCAGATAAAAAACAACAAATCCTTTGTTTTTGCAAAAACCCTGGATTTTTTTTTATTATTTGCTTTTCCCCTGTATGTTTGACATCTTTGCCCACATTCAGGATTTAAAACATTTAATAAAATGAGAAACTCACTTCATATTGAAATGCTGGTATTTCAAGCCAGCAGTAAATATACATAAGGTAATAAAAATGACAGCCATGTCTCTTAAAGAGCTTGGAGCAGTGGGCCAGCTCCATGCACAGAGCCTTCCTTACGTAAGAGGACAGCCCTGCTCTTCAGGATTCCCAGTCAGATCTGGAAAACCTGTTCTAACCACAGCTTGCCTCTAGCCCTTCATTTCCAGCAATTCTTGACCTCAGGTCTCACCGATCCCTATGGCAGGCCTGCTAGATGGAACAAAATGCCAAAAATTAATGAACAAAATTAACAATCAAGGGAAAGGCAGAAACCTGTTTATTCAAATAATATAAAGATTTACACTCCATTAAGCCTGTTCTAATCCCCATGTGGAAAATATGAAATATTCTGCGCTTACACCAACAAAATCCTTGGTGGCAGACAGAAGGGGCATATGTTTAATGACTGGAAAGGATAGACCAATATTTTTAAGACAAATTGAGACAGTAAGGACTACAGAGCAATCAACTCTATTTAAGGATCAGCTTGGGAGTTTTTAAAACTACAAACAGAAATAGGATTTTGCTGTAAGCATGCTATAAATGTAGAGCCACAGCAGACAGGGAGACATTTTTTGCAGCATTTATAAAGGCATCAAAGTGTGGAGGATAACTCCAGAAATAAGCTTCAGTTCTCAAAGAAAATTTATAAGTGGTTGGAAGAACTTGTGAAGTTTCACAAACACTCAAAAGGTTTGGGCTCTTCCCATCTGCTATGTAACAAAAACACTGCTTTACCTATGTTAAGGTTATAAAAGTATACTTCCTAAACAGAGTTGAAGTTATGTTTCCTTGACAATCACCTGCAAAATACCACAGGTAGAAAAATCTGTCTGAATTTTGTTCTCATGACATCTACACACTGCCAGAAGTAGTGGCACTTTGCAGGTACAAGTGCAAAGCTTCACAGAGAGTTCAGTTCTAAAAAGAAAGCTTTTAAAGTTTTCTGCAGCACCTGGCTTGCTTGCTGCCCTACAGGTCTCCCAGTGAAGCCTGAATTTGGATGGTCAGTCTTTTAACCCAGTCACCCTGCAAACCCTCATCCCCTCCAGAGTGCCCTGCAGCATCACAGTGTTAGTGCTAAAAGAAAAGGAAATATGACTGCCAATAAATTAAATAAGCATGTAATTAAAAAAGACCAAAACAAAACACAAATATTTAAGTCTCCCAACAGTAGCAACATGCTGTAGACAGAGGCCCAACATGGCAATCTGATCTGCTGCCCATGTCAACCTTGCATGATGACAAGTTTTGCTCAAGAAGCCCAGAATCAGGCCCAACGCCTGGGTTAAGTAATTCAGTGCTGGTCCAATGTCAAGTGAGTCATAACCTCAGATATGGCACACATGAAAAATGCTGACCAACCAGGGTGTTTCGGAAGGCATGGCCTGAATAACAATGTGTTGCAGCATTCAGCCATCTCTTGTTCACTAGCCTTCCTGCTTGTTTGAAGGTTTCTCTCCTCCCCCTATTGCAGACAACATCTGAAAGAGATTAAAACGCTTCCTCTAGCCACGTGTTAGACTGTTGAAGCAAGAACAAAAAGCCATAAGTGGAACTCCAGACACACAATATATCATTTTCTAAGCACCATGTGTCCTGCCACTGGTTTTATTCACACTCTAAAAACTACAGTAAGAAAACATTAAGGTGATAATAAGAACCATAAAGGCAAAGAAATTCATAGCCAAGGACAGAATAAGGCGTATTTCCTCAAGTATCTTGGCACAAATGGGTGCAGGAAAAAGCTGTCAAATAGCACCCCTCGGTGACTGGGTAATGAGGGACACAATACAGCAAAATCTGTTTCAGCCTTCACCACGATTTTTCTTCCTCCCTCTCTTGTTTACTTGGCTTTAAGTGTTTTTAATGTGATTTTAATGCGGTGTGTGTTACATGAATAAAACAGTGCAATGGAGGTATGGGCTGAAATCTTTCCTAATTTTCCATGGATTAGGAAGGGGTAGTTCCTCAGTGGTTTGTAATGTGCAGAGTTTACACACCTCTGCTAGTCTCTACAAGAGGACATCATATTGATGCTAAGAGTTGACAGACAGCTCGTCTTGTCATTGTAGAGATCTGACCTTGGTATCTGAGACTTCCCCGCATTCTTCATTTTAGGAAATAAACTGCTTCCTTCCACATTAGGAATTGATTCCTGCAACTGCCATGTACTCCAGCAAACAGCAAAGCCCCTCCTCATTCTCACTAAAGGCTCTGGCAGCTGCAGAGCTCAGCCTCCGACAGGCACGGCTCTCAGCAAGCCGCGCTGTGCACATCCCCACCCCAGCAAACAGCCAAGGACACAAGCAAATAGCCTTTGGTCAAGATTTCCAGCTGCATCTCAGAACTTCTTGAACATAAGCAAAGGAAGGAGTGCAGCAATGAAGATGAGGGTGGTGAGAAGGTTGTTTCAGTCCTACAGCCTCTAATTTTCAAAGATTTCATTCAAAGCATGCCATGGCAGGACGGTAGAGCTGTCAGACTCATATGCAGGGGCACGTCAGGCTCGGGGCCAGTACCTTCACACAGCACTCGGCGACCACGTGCACTGCGACCCAAACCCCGTGGCTCTGCACAGCCACTGCGCCGTGAGAAACAGCACGGCCTCTGTCAGGCTGAAAATGGGTTTATCATGCATTTTGCTTGATGATGGGCAGGAGGGAGAAGTCAAGAAGGGTACAAGGTGTCACTGACTGGGAGAGATGGTAGATGACAGCAGTAGGGCAGAAATCTGTCCCCATGAAGGGACAGCTGAAGCCACTGGTGACTGTATGCCATAACCCAGGGGAAGTTGCTCTGGTGCTAGACGAAGGAGCTTTGCTGTAGAAAGTAAAACAGCTACAGAACAGCTTGCTAAGAGCCATCCTCGCTACTTCTGATTCACACCCTACCGTGTTGCAGAGAAATGCCTTTGCTAGCTGCAGCCTCTTCCCTCCTCCAATTTCTTCTTCCCAGCCAAGAGCTGGGACGGGAGCCAGCAGGCTTTCAACTTTGTACACTTCGCAGTTAGTCACTTCTCGTGACAAAGCCCATCCTCGCTCGGTCTGTTTGCGCGCGGTGTGCAGCATCACCCCCGCACGTGGGTGCGAGTCCGTTAGCCGCTCGGCTTGCTCCATGTAAGTGCTGCCGCTCATTAGAGGTCATTAGCAAAATGCCTACACCACAGAAGTGTTCACCAGAGGCTCGCAAAAGCTTTCACTCAAGCTTAGATGAGGTTGTGTTAATAAAAAAGAAGGGTGCTGTTATAACACTTACCGATCTTAGTGTATTTTTGGAAGGAGAACCTATATTGAAGCCACCCTCTGCTGTGCGGGCGGAGCCGGGAAGTTTGCATACAGTATCATCTCCAGCGCTCACAGCCTCGCCAAATGCTACGTCCAATTGGGGAAAATTCACACATGAAATGTAGGATGATGTAATAGCTCTAAGTGGAAGCCAAGGAATATTATCAGTGCAACTTATTTAATATTTATGTTAGGTTGCACTCAGAAGCTTTGAAGAAAATACGGGTCTTGTTATGCTAAAGGGCTGTGACAGAAAAGACACAGTTTCATCCTTATAAGATCTTCTATACTAAGGACCTGAATAAGAGGTGCATACCATAAAAAGGCAACCAGCAGAGAGATGTAAAGTGTTCCTTACATTTGCATTTTTCTCAGTTCACCTTTCAGCCACTGTGAATTTTACAACCTGAGCTCACTGCATGGGACCTCTTCTAAAAACTCTGAGAGAAACCTACATGCGCAATCAATGGCCCAGTCGCAGGGGCTTTAACAAACCTGAAAGTGGTGTCATGCAAGCGGGGATGAATGAATGTGAGAAGATCAAAGCGATCCAGCCAATAACTTATGGCAGATTTCTGTCAAGAGCTACAGGTAAGATAACGTCAAACCTGAAAATCAGGAGTGTAGGGACATATTTACATTTTTACAAAAGTTAACTAACCTTTCCAAAATGCCCCAGATGTTTTAGTTTCAGTTCACTTTGAATTTTGGACTAGAGGTACAGATTTTTTGCTATTTCTCCCAAAGATGTTTCCACAGACTTACTTATACTGTTCCTTAGGGGAAAAGAGTTTGATGTGTGTTACTGAGCCTCTCTGCATATCATGTGTAAATCTTAAACACTATAGGCTCTGTCTAACTATGGTACTGCATCTACCTTTAAGACATGACTAAACAATCTGTACATCTCAACCTTTGCTGTAACAATTCTTTGAACAACTGAACCAAGAATCCATGAGTCACTTAGGCATTTTTAGCAGCCCTTAAGGATCAACAGCGCATCTCAGGTTTGACTCTTTATACCTGGCTGGGACAACAGGGACAGGCACAGGTATCCAGAACTTCGCTATGCCAGCACAGTTAAGTCTTCCAAAGAGAAGTAACTTTGCACAGCACATGAAAATACTTATTCTGTAGCATCAGCATTCTTTACTATATTTTTTGTCTTCTTCCAGGAGAAGAGCCTGGACACAAAGGACCAAAAGAAAAGTGCTGAAGAAGTGGTATGCCCAAAGAGATCTACTGCGCCGGTGGAGAAACCCTGTGCTCCGCAGCCACACCAGCCAACCTGAGCAAGTCTCAGCCAGTGCCTTTGCTGCCACTCATAAAGGGCAAGGAAGAGTTGAATTTCATGAATCACACAAATATTGAAGGCCACCTTTATGGATCTCTGTTGTGCTTTAGCATGTGAACAGACAAATCTTGCCAGCACATCAGCTTGTTTTTTCCATGGTGAACTTCTACTGTTTCTTGCACATTACATCACTCTCTCAGACACTTAACTGCTCTCAAAAGCTTCTGAAGTTATGTGTTCTGGCTTTCATTTTTACTCGGTGAAGTGCTATCTAGAAAGCCCTGCTTAACTTCCCCCACTTATGCATGTTAATGTGAAGAGACTACCAAGGCAGAAGCAGAGGCTGGGGAAGGAGCACAGTGAACCTCCATGGTGTTACACTGGTGCAAACTATTATAGAATTTAAATACAGATTTCCTGCACTTTCTTAGGAAAGTTAGTGCTTGCTGAGACACAAGCGGCATTTCCTTTCCCAAACAAATGGCTTTAGTAACACTCCGGCAGCAGCCAGGCAGTTAAAACCAGACCCATTAGCCACTTATTCGTCAGCCCCACAGTGCCTGGCTTCAGTGGTGTTAGCAGCAAATGGAAGAGCACGATGATATTTATTTGTTACAGCTGAGAACTGTGATAAACAGTGGCAGGCAGCAAAGGCCAGTCAATTTATATTTCTTCCAGTATATATTCTTAAGAATGGCAGTCACTATTATGGAAGCTATCAAAAAGCTAGCTCTGACCTTAAATAAGTGTGCTCCTATGTCAGGCAGTTCCAGGAAGGAGAATTTATGAGGCAGATGCTAAATTCAGGGAAGGACGAAAAGTTGGGTTACTCTTGCTAGAGATGCCGTCCAGGTTCACAGTGCAGGATGCAGCCACCGATATTCAGCCATTTGGTTTAATTCTTTGTGCCCCTTTAGGATAACAAGTTAACTACATTTAACATTTGGGTCAGACTAGCTTCTGGGCTATTTATTATGACCATCTAAACAACAACACACAAGTTCACAGGGCTACAGGCTGCTACGCGTACAGGAGGCAAGCTGAGCCATACATGTACGCATTAACTTTATGTAAAGAGCAGAGAGGAATACAATTAATTCTGTGACTTTATAGACAAGAAAAAGTGCTGGAGGAGCAATTCTTACAGTGCAGGTTGGCTACCTTTTGCATATGCTTTCCTCACTGAAAATTGTGCATAATAACAGAAAATCTTTCATATGTCCTTTTGTATTTCAGAGGATAAAAGCACTCATTAATAATTTCCTTTGCCTAAGTATGTCATTCTTTTGTAAAAATGGAATCCCAGCCATAGTACAATGTGTCTTATTTACATCTCTTCCTGCTTTAATAGTGCTTTGCAGAAAATGATTATTTATTTTTATGAAGCCAGCTGAAAATTATATTGCTCAAATTTCTTTTATATATTAATTTGGAAAAAAAACCCAATAAATTACTTGGCCCTCCCTTCAGCTCTACTGAATTTTTTATCATTTATTAAATGGACTTATTTTAAGTTCATTTGCAAGCAAAGTGGTGTTAACTTAAGACCCATTCATCATTTTCTTCATAAGAAAATACCAATGAATGCAAACTAATTACAAAAGTAGGAAAAAAAAAAAAGAACTGACACTTTCTTCCTCTCTTAAAAAGATACTTGGAAAAAAACCAACTTTCCTACGCAGTTCAGTCAACCAGGTACTGCTGCATTACCTAAACACACCCCTCCGAAGACTTTTTAAAAGGTGAGACAAGATGTCATGCTGTCGGTTTACCATGCAACCTATTGCTTTGCCCAAAGAAATACCAAGTTATTGCTGTTTTTCTCAGATATTGTTCCTCCCACTGCTACTCAGCACTCAGCATTTGCAACGTGCCTCTGACGCCTGGCCACAGCCCCCCGGGGGCTGGCGGGGCTCCCAGCCGCTGCAGGCTGCAGCCATGCTCTCACAGGCGAGGCCAGGCTATCTGTGCCCTAACATCTGGCTTGTCCAGAAAGAAGCAGTGTTTTGCCTACGTACAGGTGTTTTCAGATTTTCATCCTAGGAAGGACTGTTTTGGGGGAAAAGTAATCAGGGAAAAAGTAGTATTTTCCTTCATTTTGCACAGAGCCAGTAGAAACATTTGGATTTTGAAAAATGAGAAAATGGCAAAGACTGAAATAGCATCGGTAGCAGGAGGAAGGAATGAAAGGGAAAAGAAGCAATGTTTTTCAAGCATTTCCCTCCTAGTTTGATTAACTTGAAAGCAATTTAAAATACAAGTCAGCTCTACACAGAGCACAGGCACAGCAGCACCTCCTTTGTATCACTTCCGCTGCCAGCAAGGGGGAATCGCTGCTTCCCTGCCCCTTGCCAGCTACCACTTACTTTCTCTTGTCTGCTCACACCACTTCTGCTGCCTCCCCTCCTGTCTTTGTCTCTTCATGAAACATCCTGGAATCCAGCCCAGCTTGTTCAAGCTCCCAACACATCTTGAATTTTAATTTACTCTCATTTGAAGATATCTATCTCTTTTTTAACCCAAGCCACAAGGAGAATGAGCCAATTTATTAGTAATATAAGACAAAACAAATCTGCAGAGAGAGCCTGGTCTGTTCACTCTCGGGACATCTCAGCATGTCCAGCTCAGTGGGGATGCTGACTTGAAGGGGTGCAGGTAAGCAAACTGGGGGCACAAAACTCACTGTATGGTGATAGCCCACTTTGGAAAGATGCTACAAATACTGTATGCATCAATGGTCAAATAGATGATGCAGTGAACAGATCCGTTTGCCCTGTGGGTCAATGAAATACTAAATAGCCTTCTGGCTGGCCACCATTGGTGTACCATTACCATTGCCCTCTGTCAGGTGCAAAAGAAATCAGTTACAGCTGGTGAAGAGCAGGTCTGAAAGTCAGTGCCCCTCAAAATTTGAGTGGGAATGTTCCCTGTCTGTCACCATGGAATGACCATACTTCTGCTGCAAACCCACCTACTCCTCTGGCTTGGGATCGCTCCCTCCACCCTGGGGGCAGCATGCATCACCAAGCGAAGTGGGACCTGGGTCAAGCAGGCTCCGCTGAGAAGTGAACTGAGTCTGGAGTTGGTGTAAAACTGCTAGGGCAGGGTCTGGTCTGTAGAGGTCTGTAACCCACCAGGACAGGGAATCTAGTCAATGAAGTCTCCCAACCAAGCCGTTCCTCTCTCTCATGCAACCTTTTTCTCAGGCCTTCCATTGCTTCAACCATCCCTATAACTAAAGTTACTTTGATTTTCCTGGGCTTTACTTCTGTGTTACCCTAACAGGACACTGTCAGTGATGACTGTGAACAAAGATGTTAAACCTCCCTGGCCCCAGTATTGACACCAGGCATACATGACTAGTGCCTGGTCTCCAGCAGGACATCATGTCCCTGATCACAACCCCTTGTGACCACCAAGAATTTTCTAGGGCAGTTGCCAGAGTACTGCAACTGACCTGAAAATAAACAGACTTCGCTGAACATTGTGGCTGGCTGTATATACTTTTTGCCAAGTAATAATTAAGTTACTTTTACCCTTTCATACCACTGCTTTCATCTCTTCCCTGAACCTCCCCTTTCACAGCCTGTGCTCTTCGCAGTGATGCTTGTATTCTATTTTCCAGCACTCTTATTAGGGGTTTTTCTCCATCCTGCTGACAACCTGTCATGCTAATAAGAATGAAGAAAGTGTGAAAGTGAATTAGTGTAAAAGCGTGTGACAGGTTTTTCCTTTGCTCTCCTCATGCTCACCCCGCACAAATTCCTGAGATAAGAAGTAAGATGCAAACCCCATCTAATTACAGCTGCCCTCAGGACTTGGTAATTAGCACTTGTTCCAGCAGACAGCACCCCTGAGCCCCCCAGCATTGCTGGGACCAGAGAGGTGGGCACCACGCTGGAGCCACCCATGGCAGCGGGGCTGCAAAGGGGCCAGTACTCAGGGACTTCAGTGCCTCGCAGACACATGGTATGGACCTAGGCAGGTGATTAGGCCCAGTAGTCTACTGCAAAAGGACAGGGAAAGCCTCAAATGCCCTCTAAGCCCCATAGTGCCATCTAGAGCACCCAGAGCTGCAGCTCTGAGTAACCAACCTGATTTCGCACAGAGACCCTGCTGTCAGCGCACCTCCTGCAAGGCACCATGCATTTGGTAGCATTTCAAAGACTGCTGGCTGGCAACAACTGACCTCAGCTTGGAGGAGACTTATATTACGCAGGAGGTGGAAACGGGAGCTGTAGTTTACCCCACCATTTCCCTGCTTCTGCGTTCTTGGGGGGAGGCGTGAGATGCGTCTGCCCTGGGCTGGCAGCGTGATCTGCCACCAAGCACCCAGGGCAGTGTAAAAGCACATTATTTAAGAGCAAAGGTGACAACAAAAGGTGTAACAGCAGCACAGACTGTTCTCAGAGCACATTACTGCCTTATCTGGACTCTATCTGGACTCACTGGCTGCCTGGCCGGTAAGCTTTCCTGCCTGCTGATGTCGCATTTCATTCTAATCAGCATTTAAGCTGGTTGCAATGAAACCCCTTTACTATATGTTTTATAAAGAACAAGGTAATCAGAATTAATTTTTGTCAATGAATGGAAAATTGACAACAAAAATAAATGGGGTGGGGCAAAATGGGAATCTTCCTTGAACATGATTATAGTTCACAAACATTTTCCATTTAAAAAAATCAGCATACTCAAAAACAATTAAACAATTCCAAGTAAAAACATGTGGGAGTAGGAGAGGGTGCAGTGGAGGCTTGCCAGTGGCTGCCCTGTAAGCGCACACGTTAGCACGGATCTATCTGCTTTCGGCCTCCTGCCCGTTCTAGGTGCTGCCCATCACGTGCTAGTTGTAAATGATGTGCAGCGAACACAAATTTGAATGGAAGCAATCTATGAAAGCAGTTTAAATCATCAGTAAAAGTATTATTTTAATGCATTAGACTTTTAATTCTTGTCCTAATTTGTTGATTAATCATCTTAATTGCTAAGAAGACAATCAGTCAATCCTTTTCCACTTTACTGCAACCCAGCAATCTTCCCCTGTTGCAGCTCTCTGTTATGATTACAGAAAACGGAACTGCTTCAAGTGCTGATCACAGAACTGCATTTCATGTCTCCTTTCATGGGAATGCACTTGTAGGGATACTAAAAATATAGTGGACTATTTGTTGTATTTCTTTGATCTATAGATAGGACTCCTCTGTAGGGGATATTTGTATTGCATTTGGAGCAATTTGGATGTATTTATCCTAAAGTTCAACCAAGTATTTTTCATCTCATTTTAAAGTTCTGTGCCTGCAAGAATTAATTGTACCAGTGTGAAAGGCCAAACAAGAAACCACAAGGACCAAGTGACCCAGGGTTTTTGTAACAGGACACAGAGCTGCTTTGCTTTGTTTCATTTTGTTTACAGCTGTGACTAAAACTTATTTTCCTTGTGGCTCTTCTGGTGACCTGTAGGTTATGAGTTGACAGCGGAAAAACATCTACTCAAAGCTGTTCAGTCCAAAGCTAACATAAGATGGGGTCAGGAGGCCAGTGGCAGGAGACCCTTGACTTGCTTTCTCCTGCAAACTGTGAGAGGCTGATCCCTGGGGTGGGAGTCATGGCTGGCACCAGGACAAGTGCAAAGAGGCAGAGATGGCAAAACATTTCTGCATAATGGCATTCGCCGTGCTCTTCCTGCTGCCTTTATTAAGCACCCAAGCTGGAGATCTTTAGCTTCATATGATCTTATACACTCCTTTTCATTATAAAAGAAATCTTGTGTCACCAGCACATATTATTTTTTTCCAGATTTGCAAGTCCTTTTCATAACGTATAATTTCTATCCCTGGAAAACCCATTTGCTTGGACTATTTGGTTTTTAAAAAAACCCTCAAGGTTGTTATTCTCAAAATAATAAAAAAACAGCAGGTGTGCACAGTGGAACACATCACGTAAAACTCCCCGTCACTTCACCACCCACCCAAAGCACAACCTACTGAACAGGATAAAGGCACACATATGCCAGCTTTTAAGATGATGTTACAACCGTAAGTCACCATTTAGTTTTGCTACAAAAAAAGCAAAGAAAAACCTGTAAAGCATTCAAAAGGACAAGAGACTAGCTCGCTACATGTATTGACTGAGTATTTATAGTTGCAGCATTCAGGAACGCAAATTGAAATGAATCAATGCCAGCAGGGATGCCTAAAAGACATAAGTGAGAATTACAGCAATTAAGAATGTCGTCTCTAAGGAAATTAGAACAGTCCATTAATTACAATGCCTTAAAGGAAAATGAACCAAAACGAGAAAGGAAGAAATTAAAATATCAGGAAATTAGCAGAAAAATCTGGGAATAGAAAAGATAATGAGCACAGTAGGTGTTTCCCACCATCCTTTTATTAATGACAAAGAAATGAAAAAAAGAAGCGGTGATAGGAACCAAACCACCATGAATAACGGAGCCAATATATTCTGCCACGAGATCAATGGCCAGCACACTCAAGGCTTTGCTGATGTAAGTCCCATCTGTCATTAAATTCTGTAGAAACTGGTTCCACAGAAAAGAGTGCAAAAAACCAAAGTGCCAGGCTAATCAGTACAGCAAAAGTTGTATTTATGAGACACCGTAGCTGGAGCCCCAAACGGTTGTAAGGAGAAAAATGCATGTTTTACAGCCTACAAATAAGTGGGGTTCACTGTGCTAGGACCATGTGTACACTGGCGGTTCTCTTGCTTCACCTGCTGCAGGTGAAAATGTGACTGGTTTAGTCCAAGGGCCATATGTTCTCTGCATGTCCCAGGTGTGGGTTGTTGCAAATCCTGCTGAGCCCTAAGAACTCCACGTCTGGTATTCAGAGATGGCCCTACACAACTCCTACAAACTCATCTTACTTTTGATGTGCTATAGACCTGGCACATTAAAACTTCCTGATGGACAGCTTGAATGTAAAAATGTTGGTAACAAATAGTCTCAATGCAGTATGTCTCCTGGCCCTTTATCAGCAGGAAGGTGAAACACCAACAGCCCATTTCAAAGCCTATATGGTATCTTGGATAAACAACACACCATCATTTACTGCTTGTGAACTTTCAATTCTTTTTTTGGAGAATAAAACTTTGCCAGGTCCATAGCAACATGTACAGTTGTACAAACAGCTATCACTGGTGGCTGTTAGAGGAATGGTGCGACACCCACCTTTCACTGAGGATACTTACAAAAACCTATTATGCTTCCCCTTAAAACATCAGCTCCAGATAAAACTACAGACACATGCACAAGTTTCCATTAGCAGCTCTTCCAAGAGTTTTTGCCCATTTGTATAAAAGAGGCAAAAATGAACAAAGTGCAAGCGAGACAAGATCCCAGAGAAGCTGTGCCTTGAACAAACACTGGCACATCACGCAGAGATCAGCATCACCGCCTGCATGACTGACTAGAAAGACAACATGGGGACACTTGACTCTTCACCTTGCATGCCAGCTACCTATCTAAGATCAGAGAGGGTGAAATTAGGTCTGCTTTGTGCCCAATTCCTTCTCCAATCCACGGACCACAACTTTTCATAGAAGGAGGAGCATGCCAGAGATGCATACCCCTATAACCTCTTCCTCCCCTTAAACAGGAGCAGCTCCAAGACTCCTCGCTTCGGCTTGTCATCCCCAGCAGAGTGGGCACAGGAATGTATTGTCTGTGTTCCTGACTAGTGTGACAGCAGTGGGTTTGCTTGCAAGACAGCCAAGTGTTTCTGTGCAGCACAAGGGACAACATCAGATGGGAACAGTCTGCTGGAGAAAGTCCTTCCTCCCGGATCTCAAACGGCTGGAGAACTCAATGTGTCAGCTTTATATTAAGGTATTTTTTATTATATCTAAAATCAAATTTAAAAATAATTTTTCAAAACAAACTGACTTATGAGGATGTGATTTTCATCTGCAGCTGAATATCAAGTACATGACAAACATCAACATCATTGACCCTCTAATGACCTCATTTCACAGCAAACCTGTGGACTACTGGACTATTCCTCCCTTCACAAGAAATATATGTAGCGTGTATCTGTGTGTCTCAGACACCACATTCTGGAAGATATTGAAAACACGCAAACCCCAGACAGGATCAAATGAAAGACCCAAATAGCTTGCAAAGCATAATCATTGATGCTTCTTGCTGATGGCATCATGCTGTCATGCTGGTTTTCAGGTTCATGAAACACATTTATGCAGCTTCTAAGCTGAAAACCATCCTTGGCTGCAGGAAGGTGTTTCTGCTTTTCTGAATTACAAAGCTTTGCCTTTTCTCCTTCAGGCTCATCCAGATGAATCCTGATGATCTGGCTGGAGTCAACCGCTGCTGCTTGACTGGGTTTTAGCAGAGACAGTTTTGGTTGTGGAAACCTGCAGAAACTCATGACAAAAGTGAAAGAACCATCTCCATGACAGACTCCCAGTTAGGATAAACTGGCATGGCTGCTGTCACTTCACTGAAGAGCTGGGCCTGTATCTTTTCTGTCTACTTTCTGTCTGTACTCTAAAATGTCCTTTCAAATAATTGAATTTTGGTGACAGTTGAGGTATTCAATTATTTCTTTAAGTGCAAATCATGCATTTCCTTATCTGTTAGTTATATATCTCTAGTACAGATTGAACAGCACCTGCTGACTGGATGAATCATTTGCATCCAAGTCACCAAACGGGAACTTAAGGACCTCCAGTCCTGTTGTTGAAATTGATGCTGCTGATGCTGCCAATTCAACTCCTGTTGCTGATACTAACCAGCATCTCTTTAAAATGATTACAGCATTCAGATAGGGCCATAAAACTACCAGGTGGGCTATATTTCGTACTGCTTCCTAGTTTTTCTACATTCTTCCCTATGGGAATGGATTTATTGGTCCCATCAATCCCCCTTACAGTCTTCAGCATGGGAAGAAGATGTGACAGATTTTTAACACCTCATATATTTTCTGAATTGCATGATCATTATAACCAGCTCGGCACAAAATACTGTTTTGCTATTTAAGGCAAAACCAGCATTTGTTAACTTCGATGCAGATTAATGTAAATATATATGCATATATATAATAGAAGATTTTTATTGTTTATTTAAAGCTCTTCCAAACTGCATTTGCATGAGAACTTTATTCAAAAACACACAACTTTTATCAGGCCGGATTGCTCTCTAGCAAAAGTTGGCAAGTGAATTCCAGTCAGTAAATCAGAGCCTGCGGAATCCAGCTCTGTTGCTTGTCAGGGGACTTGATAAAAGATTTTTTTTTTAAGGAGAACTCATAGGAGATAAAAGATGGCTCAGAAGTAGAAGAGAGTTCCTTGGTTTTGGGGCATTTTTATGTTGTTTGTTTGTTTTAGAGCAGATGCAAATTTTAACTGGAAGACAAAGGCAGCTTTCTGGTTCTTAGTAATTTTAAGCACAGTAAATCGTTGAGTCTCATCTAACTGATTTTTGGTAAAAACACTGATAGCATTCCTTTACAGTACTTTCAGAATACCACATATTTATTCTCATAGTGCTCTTGAGGAGGAGGCAGGTTATATCTCCTTATAGTTTCCCTGCTCTGGGAAGCACTGGCATGCCTTCACCACAAGGAACTGAACCTGCCACTGAGTCTGCCTGGAGCAGTGCCAGCCCACAGCCATAAAGCAGCAGATGCCCAAAACCCAGCCCGGCTCCCCTGCCCCTGCAGATTCACATTTAGCTTGGGCTGAGCTTGCTTTCATGTCTGGCTCTGCAGATATGCCCTAAACAACTCTGTCAAGGTCTTGCCCATCTAACCTGACAGAGTCATCTCTATACAACTACAGTCTATAGCATCGCTCAGTCACAAGGAAGGAGGTGGGGCCTTCCTGCCTGCCCATAAAGACTTGTTATGTTCTATGATACAGGGAAGGGAGGAAAGTCAAATTCTGATTTACAGCATCCCTCTTTTTGTTTCCTGCAATGCATATCGAACACATTGACAAGTTTAGAGATCCATATATTTGCTCCTGCTTTTTGGTTTGATTTCATTTAATACCTTGCTGCAAGCCTTGCGTGTCCACCAAGGACAAAACCACAACTGATGCTCATTGAGAAAAAACCCCAAACATCTCAATGGCTATTATCTGTACAGAAATGTGCCTAATCCCCCTCTAGCAGCTGGTGTGAATGACTGTCCACAGATGATGGTCTAATGGTGCTCTCCTTGTAAACAGCTGGACACCAGAGCTGTGAAGAATCACAGAATCACAGAATGGTAGGGGTTGGAAGGGACCTCTGGAGATCATCTTGTCCAACTCCCCTGCTTGAGCAGGGACACCCAGAGCAGGGGGCACAGGAACGTGTCCTGGCGGGGTTTGAATGTCTCCAGGGAAGGAGACTCCACAACCTCCCTGGGCAGCCTGTTTTTTCTCATGTTTAGGTGGAACTTCCTGTGTTCCAGCTTGTGCCCATTGCCCCTTGTCCTGTCATTGGGCACTAATGAAAAGAGCCTAGTCCCATCATCCCGACACCCACCCTTTAGATATTTATAGGTATTGATGAAATCCCCCCTCAGTCTTCTCTTCTCCGGGCTGAACAAACCCAAGCCTCTCAGCCTTTCCTCATAAGGGAGATGCTCCAGCCCCCTGATCATCTTTGTAGCTCTCTACTGGACTTGCTCAAGCAGTTAAGAAGGCTGGCTGAAAGCGAGATTAATAACTGCAAATGTTTTTCACCCTGTCTGTGTGAGGTACGGAGAAAAATGCAGCAAGTACTCTTACACTGTAGCCATGAGATGAGGTTTTTTTTCTAGACAGGGACAGACCTCTGGAGGGTCATGCTGACACTGCCAAGGAGGCAGTGGTGTACCAGCCCCAGTGCAACCTCAGTCCCAGCACACGCTATGTAGGCTGGATGTAGCACTGAAATAGTTGCTGCATACAGGACCCTGCCCATAAAACAGCAAAAGTAGGTCCTTCTGCTGGAGTTTATTCGCCAGAGTCAGACATGAAAAAGGAAAAAATGATAGACCAAGTAATCCAGCTGAGCAATTACAGACAAAGCCCCTGCCAGTTCTCTGATGCAGACTTTGAGGAACTTAAGTACGTTTGGAAAGTTCATGAGTCTGGCTTTGGTTCTCTAACCATCAACTGAGTGTTTAAATCGTTCATTTTCTTTAATTAAGGAGGGAAGAACGACTTCCTCTTTCAACAATTTATTTCCCCAGTGCTGCTTTGGCCTTTCGGCATCATGATGTGAAAGACAGAAACTCGGTGAAAAGGACAGCAAGGCAGATTTCTTTCTGTGTTCCCTTCTCAGTTTTCTAAAGTTCAGTGAGTTAACACTGTTCTCATTAATTAATTCTGAATTTTAGCAATAGTTTTAATATAAATTACTGACCGATTGTATTTCAGCTCTAAAAAGTGCTAGGAAAATTTACCAAAGAATACTTGAATACTTGCCCTTCACAAGCATGAAGAAGAAATGAAACAAGTGCTATCTTATTTTCCATAAAACATTATTATAGGCCCCAGGATGAATATGTTATATTTATAGCTGGTATAGACTTTCACACAGATTCATACATAAGAGGTTCAAATATTTCTATAAAAATTTCATAGGAATTATTGCTTCTCCATCTGCTTCAATATCCCTCAGGCCTGTCCGTACCTGTGCAATGCCCTCAGTCCCCAACCAGACACGCAATCGCTGTCTCCCAACAGTGACGGTTCTCCAGTTCCTTCCAGCTCCTTCACCCCTGCATTCCCGCTTCCCCACCACGACGTCCCCGTGTCCTTCACGCCTCCTTCCCATGGTCCTATGTCCACACTTGCTTTTTGCAAAATCTTCCTGTGGGTTTGTGCTAACCTCCCACTTTCCTGCTTACACCTTTGCCTCTGATTTGGCCCTGCAGGCACAGCATCCCAGCTGATGGTCAACAAATACACACTTACAAGTAAGAGAGTGCAGACTGGGGTTTTCTTTAACTAGAGCTGTGAGTGCTTAAGGAGGCTCAGGCTGGTCACACACTCAGTCAAGCAAAATTCATAGATATCTGAAACATTCTGCCTCAGACTGCAGGCACCTCATCTTTGCTACAGCTCAAAGTTCAGGCAGGATATTCTCCCCTGAATTCTTGTTTTCCCACTAGCAGCATCACATAATGAGTGACATGAACTAGGAAGAAAGTGACATTGGGGGTGTTAATTAGCATCAGTGGTGCAGCGTCCCCTAGACATGCTCATGTAAACAAAATGCGGGCACGTGCCAGGCAGCCGTATGAATGCACAATAAAGGGGTAAAATTAAAAGCAGCCTAATCTTTAGCAAAAATTCTCTGCTCAAATAAATTATTCTAAAAAGGGAGAGGGGGATGAATGAAATTAAGGACATTTTAGCTGTAAGCACCCAGGTCACTGGTTACCATTCTTTCTGACCTACAGGTTAAGGAAAGGTTTTAAAACCCTTTGAATGCCTTGGCATTGAATACTACTTTTTTCTCGCCTTTCTGTAGTCAGGTTTTCTATGAGATAATTAGTGTTAGAATTTAGACCAGCCAAGTCCATATCCTTGAACACGTCAGGCCTGAATAATTTTCTGCTTTGACCATTCCTTCATCTCTCAAAATGCCAAATGATTATGTGTTAGCATTTTAAATACTTGAATTTGGGTTAATTTGCTTTTTCCATGTAAAGAGGAAGGTGGAGGTGGGCTGAAGGAAGTTTTTTCTGACTGTCAGAGGTCTCCCCCACACCCTCTGCGGGTCCCTGACGTGCAGCGATCCTGCCTGGTGTGCGTCGGACACCTTGTGATGTCAGCTAAAAAACAGCTGGCCAAAAATAACAAGCCTCTGCTATTGTGGATCACCATTCTGCATTTCAGTACAAATGCCAATCAGTTAATTAACTGCCTACCATTAGTTATTAATTGCAATTAATTACAATATTCCATATTCTGGGGGTTCTATAGGCACAGCTTTCAGTTAAGTCGATTTACCGATTTTGGAAACTGATGATTTTTTCATGCAGTGTGTTCAATACTCTCCACATTCATACATCATTCTCCCTGCCAAGCTATTCTGCTGCCTTCTATAAATCAAGAACTGATGGGAAGAGAGCTGGTCCAGCAGCACACGGGGCCCAGAGTTCAGGGAATTGGGGTCCCAGGCCTGTTTCAGCCACCCTGCGCCCGCAGGGCTGGAGGCAAAGCTCTTTCACAGGTCCCTGCTCAAAAGCAGAGGCTCCAGGCCTTGTGGTGGTATGATAACTGAGGCTTTCTGAGCTGGTCTGGTACAAGGGGAATATAAGACACAGCCAGAATTTCAAGTGTTTTGTGTGTTTTCCTGATGACACTGATTCTCAGTCACCTGCACCTTCTGCTGTCACATCAGAAGAGGTTGCGTGTCAAAGGAGAAATACATCTTGCCCTTGTCATTATACTGGTAGAAAAGGCTGGGACAAGCTGGAAGTAGTGACGAGTGAGGTCCACTGGTTTTAAATCAAAGCCTAAATGTGTTCCTATTCCCTTTTACTCAGCAATTTCTACACGCCTTCCCTGTGTGCAACAGGATCTCCTGAACCTGGAACAATGTGAGGGCTTCATCTGGAGGGACAGTAGCCAAAATCCTGGGACGGAAAGAGTTTTTCCATAATTGCAAAGCCAAGAACTATCCAAGACACTTTTCTCTTCTTTTTCTTCCCCTTTTTTTCTTTAAGTCCTAAAAAATTACCCTCATTTCTTTTTCCAGCTGGTAGCTTTTGATTTTATTGGGAAGGAGAATTTTCAGATCTCCATTCCTCTGCTTTCATTGCATGAGTTTCTCAAATGCCTGAGATCTAATGACAGCTCAAATGATTTCACAGAACTTAAAAGTCAGAAGACATTATTTGGTTATCAAATCTGACTGTTCTCCTCCTTCCCTCTGTAAAGCACAAACCATTAAATACTATATATTTACCCCTCAACTGAGCTCAGTAACTGGGGGCAACCACGCTACTGCAGTTCCCCAGAGATGAATTATCTGTGTACCAAAAGAAGATGGAGGTACAGCAGCACCAGGGCCTTTGCAATGGAAGAAAGCTGATTGAGAGATGTTTTTCTAGCACAGACCATAGACAAAGAGCACCCCCAAGGTAGGCAAAGCCGCTCTCTTCTGCTGAAAACTTTAGTTCTTTATTACATGGTGGCATTTTGCATTTATCTCAAGTAGTCAGAAGATTATTTTGGGCATATATTACTAACTTAAAGCTGGAAGAAATTATTTTAATGTTGGAAGGATTTTCTATGAAAATAAAGAAGGAATGGAGGGATGACAGAAGATCTTACAAGTGTTAAATGCAAATTACTAACTTGACATCATGATAAACAGAACTGTCTGGGCACGCTTCTGCTGGCCACATAATGCAGTGGAGAACATCTGTACACTGCATATGTGCACGCTTTCCTCTTCACTTCCTGGCATCCCTCCAGCTAATATTTTTAAGATGTCCATATTGACTGTTTTTATTCCTTTTTGATAGCAAATGTTCTGCTAGTAATGGTATAGTTAATGGATAGGAAAGATTTGTTTCTGAGTATTTGGGATAATGTAGCTTTTCACTTATTATGAAGCCATATTATTTTATAGACACACTATCTCAGGCTTTCTTTTATGTCCTTTGAATTTGTGCACACAGCGTCCCAGAACACAACAGCAAACAAGCTCTCTACCAAACACATGGAAATTGTTACCACAGGAAAATACCTGGAATAATCTTATAACTTTCTAATTAAGATTTACACTTTTTAGGTTTTTTTCAAGATTTTTTTTGAAGACTTTGACAACCGCTGCAGAGACAAAACTGAAATGTATTAAATATGCAAGAAAGTACTAACGTGACATGAAGTTTGAATTACTAAAGTTATAATGTCAGAAAAATGTGATGAAAAAATGTTAGAATTCAAGAACAAGCACCAGTCTGTAATACATTTAGCAACAAACAACACAGTACAGCTCCACATCCAGTAATAGCAATGTCTGATGCAGTGTGAGACATTTAAATAAAATCTATAGAATAAAAATTGAACTGAACCAGAAAGAATTAAAGTGACATGTCCAAATTCCCTGAACTGTTGCAAAGTCACTGGAGGCAGCTTCAGTGAATGCCAGACTTTGTTTAAAGTCTTTTTTTCACCACACTCTAAAATTTTTTCACCACTATTGCTGTCAGGGGTAGCAGTGGTGGGAGAAGGTGACATAAGACTTCAGTAAGGGAGGGCACGGATCAAACTGGTGGAACTGGAGACGCCATATTCCTGATTTGCTCTGGGGGACACCCAGGCAACATACACTATAGCCCTCTGAATGTACTCTGGTGGATACCTCCTGAGCTTCAGATGACAGAGCTATGTAAGGAGTAGTAACAAATTCTTGATCTGCTGAGCCGGAGAAGTGACAGGCAGTCTCCAAACACATTTTGAGCAGTTTGAAACAAGCAGCCCATAAGCCACCATTGCCATTTTGAAACACAGGCTTAGAAGACCTACTCTGAATGCTGTGAGATACAGTATCTCAGATAGGGAGAGCTGCTCTGCAGGGAGATCTGGATAGGCTGGAAGAGTGGGCCAGCAAGAACCTTATCAAGTTCAACAAGATGTGTAAGGTCATGCACCTGGGAAAACGTAACCCGGGAGTGCAGCACAGACTGGGATCCACCTGGCTGGAGAGCAGCTCTGTGGAAAGGGACCTGGGGGTCCTGGTGGACAGAAAGCTCAACATGAGCAAACAGGGTGCTGCTGCGGCCAAGAAGGCCAACAGGATGCTGGGTTGCATCAAAAAGGGCATCACCAGCAGAGATAAAGAAAACATTATCCCTCTCTACTCAGCGCTTGTTGGGCCACACCTGGAGTACTGTGTACAGTTCTGGTCCCCACTATACAAAAAGGATGTGGACAGGCAGGAAGGGGTCCAGAGAAGGGCCACCAAGATGATCAGAGGACTGGGAAGCTGCCATACAAGGATAGGCTGGGAGAGCTGGGTTTGTTCCGCCTTGAGAAAAGGAGGCTCAGAGGGGATCTCATCACCGTGTACCAGTACTTAAGGAGTAGGTACAAAGAAGATGGAGACTCCCTTTTTACAAGGGGTCACATGGAGAGGACAAGGGAGAATGGACACAAGTTTCTCTTGGGGAGATTCCGACTGGACGTGAGAGGGGAATTTTTCACAGTGAGGACAGTCACCATTGGAATAATCTCCCCAGGGAAGTGGTTGACTTGGCCACGTTGGACACCTTTAGGAGTTGTCTGGACAGGGTGCTGGGCCATCTTGTCTAGACTGCGCTCTTCCCAGAAAGGTTGGACTAGATGATCCCTGAGGTCCCTTCCAACCTGGGATTCTGTGAAACGATTCTGGTGCCTGGCTGTGTTAGGACTCAGAGGTGAGCGTGGGGGGGACTGAATGTTTCTACTGTGCCAGGTTTTCCCACGGCAGACAAAGTATGCCTGAGTACCACTTCCTCAATTCCTCAGCAAGGGAAGTCTCCTGAACTCCTTCTCCCAAAGTACAGCAGTTACCACCTGGCAAACAGAGAAATAACCAGCTCTGTCTCCTCTGCCCCACCTACCAGGACAGCGGTGGCAGTGCCCTGTTTCTGTACCAGGCTGCCCGCAGACAGGAAAGATGCTCACAAGCTGTACTGCACAAACCCTGCCACTGCTGTTCTCTGCTACCTGCAGAGCACAACGCTGAAAAACATACTCTGAGATCCTTGGGAGAAGGCCCTGTGCTGGTCACCAGGCCAGTGAGCCCAGAGTGCGCTCCTCCTGCAACCATTTCCTTCCTCCCTCTCTCCCCAGGGAAGGGAAGTTCAACGCTCAGCAGCTGGATTGGCAGGTTAAACAACATCTGTTTAGCAATGTCACATGCAGCAAGGGCTGAGTGTAGGAGCAGAAGCATTTTAAAATGTTATCTGCTCTGCCAAGAAGCTTTGAACTGATTCCCTTGCCCCCAGCTCCTGTTCATCCCTACCTGTTTGCTTGCCACACATGTTGCTACTCTGCCCTTCCACTGGAGCACAGAGCTCACAGGCACCGCCTGCCAGCATTACCAGAGCTTCCTGCCAGCAAAGGTTACTTACACCTGCAAGCTGGGGAGACTCCACAAATGAAGGGAATTAGGGCTATCAATTAGACACAGCGAACGTGTTGGCAGCCTCAGGCTTGTGGGTATTTTCAGTGTCAGGTAAAATAGGAAAAAAAAATAGGGATTTTTAAAGTAATGTATTAGGTCCTCAGAAATAATTTCCCACCTTGGCAGCCCTGGGCAGGCAGAGCAGGAGGCAGAACTACCCAGTGTCTTTCCCAACAGTCTGTTATCCTTCTCTATGTCTTTACTTGACATCAGCAAAATCAGCTCCATTAACACAAGGTTACTCTTTGGAAATTTTTTGTCTTGATTAACTCCATTTATGTAATTTATTTTGGTCCTCTGAATCCCATTAGTGGAATCAATATTAATTTAAATCAGAACACTGTGTATTTTCTCTTGCTCCATTCATGCAGACCAGGCACACTGCATTTCCCCTAATTGTATTGCTGACAAATTAACCTCAGTTGGGATTACCAAGATCAAGTGAGAAGAGTGACTGCAACCAGTTTTTCCTTTCTATTTTTGGCAGGGATCAAATGGTTAGCCCCCAGCCAAACTTTGAAAGAATTCTGTACATCAGACTTGGGAGCAAACAGAATAAAACTGGTCATTGCTTGAGAAAACAGGTCATACCTGAGACTGCTTCTTCTCCAAAGAAAGCACTGGATGCTGTGTCAGTTGTTCAGTGTGCAGGGATGAAGGACCTGCTCTCCTAACCAAAGGTGTGGGTCTCCAGAGTCAAGGTGCGACTGGGCGTGGAAGAGGGCACAAGCTGATATGAAAATCTGTAGCTTCCAGACAGGTAATTATTTAGATAGGAAGGCAGAAAATATATTTATAAACCAAAAAGCAGGACAGTGAATCATCTGCACACCATGGTGGACTAGGGGGTAAACATCACGTGAACAGTAACGCAAAAGGCAGAGAGCGAGACTGGAATAGCAGCACAATGCAGAGGAGGATCCTGGACAGCCGAACGGGAACTACTCTGAGCAGACGTGCCTGTTAGGGATGTGGATGCTCAGGCAATCAAAGATGATTCTGAATAACACCCAGCAACTGATGGGTCATTAGTAGGTGGCCTGTGCTGGGTAACTGTAATGCTGAGTGCTCGGTAATGTAAGCAATGAGCTAAAACCCCAATTAAATCTGATAAAGGGTCAAAGCCCAAAAGTATAACACCTCTAGCAGCCTTTGCAGGTAGCGGCTTGGAAACAAGGTTTTTTTGACTGGCTTTGGGAGTGATTTAGAGACAAGGATTGTGCTTTAAAGGGGTTTGTAGTTACTAGTTAAATAGTGTGCTGCTGGAAAGTCAGATGTAGGGAGAAACAGTAGTTTGGGAATGGATGCGGCTGTTACCTAGTGCACAGAGAGGCTTTCAGACCTGCACATGGCAAAGGCTGGGTTTTCCAGTAGCTCAGGTTAACAGTTACATGCTGAGGCAGACCACTGCTCATAGCAACTCTGCACCCTGCGTTTCAGTGGGTCAGTGTCCTCATCACTCTAAAGGTCCCTGACACGTGCTTAGATGCCTACACTTTACAGAGTAAAAGTTACACTGAGCTAACCCAAGTGAAGCAAGTCTTTTAATTCATTTTTATAGCAGTTTTTACAGTGAAGTTGAGTGAAAGATGTAAAATGTAGGGCACAGTCTGTTCATATCTGAATTCCACATCATTATCATAAAACAAAGTGCTAAGTTAATTTTTTTCCCTGAGCAAAGCTAGGTTGTCTTGTTCAAATTCTCTATGAGCTTAAGCCCTCACCAGAATAATGCTATTGGCACCATCCTCCAGCAGCATGGACACAGGGTGTGTTGTAGACCGCTGCAGTTGGTTGCCACCCTTCACCTCACAGTGGCTACTGTGGGCCAAAGCCATCTGCAAATTTTATCCTTGCTTGGGTTTCAGTGATGACTCACGACAAAAGGCAGTCCCCCAGCTGCAATACCAGCACTGCTGGTAGTGGAAGGACTGACAAGGGAAGCGACACAGCTGTACAAGAAGCAGGACACCACCAGATTGTGTGCCCCCCAATTACTCCTGCTTGAAACTGCACACGTCTGCTATTGCTCCCAGCTAGCGAGTCTCACCCTCTCAGCCTTTGGCACAAAGACTCTTATCACTTATGATGGCTGCTGTCACTCTCATGCAATGAGTGAACAGCGCCAAAACAAATCAGCTTCATGCTCTAGCAAACACTGCGTTCATTCTCGAGGTCACTAGAAAGTATGGGTTAGACACTGTCGCTGAGCTATGGCTGCCTTTGGGGCCCAGGGGCAGACCATGCAGTCAGAGGGTGAGTCACACCATCTCACCTGCTGCTAGCCATGGGGTGAAGTGTGCCTTCCCATTTTCTGTTCTCCGGCATATGGGCAAATATCACCCACAGTGGGGCTGACATCCAGCCCAGGCATGCCCACGAGGTGACACATGAAGGTTGTAGTGATCAGAGATGCGCAGGTGCAGGGGCCAAGCTGCCTCTGGTGGGTGCACCTGGGGAGGCGTGAGGCTATGAGCCTAGGTCAGTGCTTTCAGATAAAACCTAGCCATTGTTCCAATCCAGGAAGACCTCTTTTCTAATATATTTAAAATTCACCGCTTGACACAATTGCTGGATGTAACAAGTGGGTAATTTGCATTGTCCAGGACTTTCAGATTTCAGTGAGATCTTTTCAGGAAAGAGATGGACCAAGAAGGAATGTGTTTCATCTTCAAATTATTTGGAAGGTACAATGAATCTGTACAGTAACTGCCATCTACTCAAAAAGACAGCTCTGCCACATCCTCCCTGACTGACCACACCAGCCGTGCTATGAAGCCATCTTACACCCGGGCAGGCATTCAGAGTGTCAAACTACCTGCTACCAGCACAGCACCTACAGATCAGCTACATGTCTCCTAATCACTTACTTATATTCCATCCAGGAAAATGATCTCTGAATACTACTGTAACACAAGCAGTTAGTAACATTATTAATCTAATTATTAGTATTATTAACTTCTGCAGTCACTGTAATTAATGATCACTGCAGCCTGATGCTGAGTACTTTTAAAAACCAGTATTTCCACTGTGGACTGCACTGTTACGCCACTTGCAGCTTACACGGCTGCGAAGAATGAGCTCCACAGCTCAGCAGCTCACCGCTTAGTCGCTTCTTATACTTTTTCTTGGCAGCCTCAACTGTGCCAATGATTTCAGCTGCCAGATCTAAGCTGGTCTTCCACAAGTTGCATAGCTATAGAGCAAATATTTCCAACCATGTACCACTTCACTGAATTCCTTAGCATTTCTCGCATTAGAATTAAATGATCTTTCCTCACTTCAGGCTCCCTGATAAACTTCCCAACACTTAGTAAATCTGGGCCCTTACTTTTCTTCTCTTCCTCCATACAGCTGTGGGTTTTCTTCATCTGAGGCCAAGTGAGGAGGAAAAGAGAAGTGAAAGGGGGAAGAGAGACTCTGTATTTTTTTTTCTCTTTATGTAGTACTTTTTTTGCATAGAAAACTCCTTGTGAAAAAGCCATCTGTCTGATTAGGTAATGATAAACACAAAGGTCTCCCCATGAAATTGCTTTGTCCAGAGGAACAAGGCAAAGCAACACAACCATCCTCAGTCCAACAAGTCCCACCAGCCTTGTGCCCTTCTTTGCCTCCTCTGAACGTGCCATGGGATGCACCAGCCCTCTCAGTGACAGGCATTTCATGCATAGCCATTCTGCTTTCCAGTGCTCTCCCCTTCAAATTTGCCTTCCAAAATTGTGCGCTGTGGGAAGGAAGGATGAGTAAGGAGCATATCTTAACCTTCAGTTATAAACCATGGCTATGAAAGAGCTGTACTACCATTTCTATTATCATCAAATATGTTTTGACTCAACGTCTCTTCCATTACAAAGGAATAAGCTAACTCTGACTCATGGACACCCGCCACAGTCACTACATTGCTAATGTTTAGTCACCAAACCTTCTCTCAAGAGCAACACATTGAGAGCAGATGGGTAAATGTGATCCAAATGGAGAATGCTATGCACCCAGTTTTGAAAGCTCTAATCTAAACAGTGTTGATTGATACGGAGGCTGCTGTGTGGAAAAGTGAAGCAATGTTTCCCACAGGTATCCATCAGGACAACTTCAGAGTGACCCAAGGGACACCATCTGCTGCCCTGTGCCTTAGGGGTGGACCAGGGAGAAGCCTGGGGAATAGGAGTTTGTAAATCCATCACTGACAATCAAGATTTAAAACAGTAAGTATGTTTTGTAGGGGTCAGCTGAATGGATTCATAAGAATGACTATGCCTGACAAGTTGCTAGAAAGCAGTTTGTACATTTTGAAAGCTCAGCAACAAAAGAATTATGGGAGGGAATTAACATTTAGCATGGCACAGAGAATGCCGGCTGTCAGTAGGGGCAAAAGTATCTGACAGAGGGTGTAACAGGAAACACTGGTAAAGCCAAGATCAGAACCTGTTTAATTTTCTATGCATGATTAAATTATATCAACAAAACACTAACAGGAAAGCCTTCAAATGCAGAAAGACGATTTAGCTACATTTACTTCTCATGGAAGCTGGGAGACAGATTCTACGTGCATTTCTGAAGGCCTTTATTGATGTGAGATACATGAAGTCCAACACACCGAGACACTGAGCCAACAAGAGCTTTTGCTATTCTACTCTTGGTTTTGTAAGTAATGGGGACATGACAGAAGATTTGGCTGTGAATAATAAATTGGCATTGAGTAACAAGAAGTTGATTATGTTTAAATTAAATTGAAAGATAAACAAAAACAAGCCTGTAAGGACAATCTTTGGTATATTAAAGAACCTAGATGCCATCTGGGCCAATGTGTTTAGGGTCTGTGGGTGCGTGATGGCCTGGAAGTTCTTTAATTCAGGATGGTGAAATTCCCAAAAGCTTTTGTCACAGGTGTGATAAAAAACCCTATGGAATGCTCCAAGTCTAAATGAAAAATCACTCAAAGAGGCATATCATAAGTAAAGGGAGAACGCACAAAGAATGGGGAAAAGGTACAACTTGTCAAGAAATCACACTTAGAGGCTAGGAGATAGGGATAGGGTGAGGATTCTCACAAATCAGTCTGAATTACATCTTGAAAGGGACATAAAACCAAATAGCTATAGGCCTTTCAGCAATGCAGCCATACAGTAATGAGACAATAAAAAAGCGGAGCAGCTAAGCACTGAAGATGAAGTAAAAAAAATTACAAAATGTTATCATTACAACGGAAATCTAAATGAATACTTCAAATCAGTTTTCAATCCTTCTCCCATTCTAGTTGTCTACTCCTGTGTTACACACCCTACGCAGCTTTAGAAACCTCAGCACAGTATTCATATAGTGCTGCTAGCTGGCAGCAAGAAATAAAGTAAAACCGTGGTGCTTGGGAGAACCAGTGCCCTGCTCTGAGCTGAGCTGCGGCTGCTCTGCCCAAAAGCTGGTAAGGGTGTGAGGAGCAGCCAGGCTGAGTGTGGACAGGGCAGGCTCTCCGCAGGACACAGGTTTTGGAAGTCTTAGTGCAAACTAAGAATGGGGGAAGGACAAGTGCCTTTAGACTTTTCCTGAATTACACATTAAGTATATTGTTTAACAATGAATGTTTTCTCTTTTAGGACAGCATCTGACTGATATGGATAAAACATTTTTTTCCAATACATGTTTCAGCTACAGCAAGTCATCATCCAATTGTCTGATAGGTACTGGGAAGAGATTTACAACAAGCCAGATGTTTTTCAGGGCAGTTTGTCTGCCTTATCTCAGGAAAGCTTACAGAAACCGCAACTAAACTTGAAGGCAGGCTGTTTTGTATAAAGGAATGCTCCAGACCATTAGTTGGCACATTTATAACCAGAAATGGGGCAATGGTGGAAAGGAGGAGCAGACACTTGTTCACGCTCACACAAAGACTTCTCTAGAACAGCAGAGTGGAACTGGGCTCTCTAGAGTCTTGGTCACCACCTTTATATAAGCTCACAGGATTTATCTAACCAGCCAAAGACAGATTTTCACAGGGATCACTCATCTGCAGTACACACTAATGCCCTTACCAGACCACATTTACCATTAGAGCCAAAGCTCCTGCTCTAGCTCACCAAACCTTGAACCTCTCCTGCATTCACTGCACTTCTTCCCACAACCAGGAACAAAAGGAGGACAAATATTTTGCAGAGCACTCCGTTTACTGTTACAGCTCTTTGGCAACAGCCTTCTTTGGCATCAGAACACTTTACAGAAGAGTATGGAGGGCTGTGAATTGGAGCATCACTCCAACTTCCTTTTCTAGACAGTTTGAAGAGGTCTGCCTTCAGCATTCACACAATCCCCTTCTCCCTTCCAGACCAAGGTCTTTCAGCCTGCAAAAGCCATATGTATTTAGGTGCCTAAACATGCAGTTATAATTAACATGCATCTCCAAGGATTTTCATAAATTCTCAGGCTGAATGCCTAATTCCCATGGGAACTGTGTACTGACTTTTCATATGTGCCTTTGAGAAGCTATCAGAAACTTCTCTGTATCTTTATAGGCTTCAATTCCTTTTTGAACCTATATCTTTATCTTCTCCCAGTCTTGACAAATTCCCCCTCTTTTCTCCTTTTGCAGGTGCTCAGTTTTAGCACAACAAGGGAAGAAGGATTTCAAGCCTGTGGTTTCCTCCACTCCTGCATTACAAGACCCACGCTCCCTTCATGAACTGAGACGCAGAAGAGCCAGTTACATGTGATAAAGTTGTGCAAAAGGCATAGCAGAGTTCAAGTGTTTGGTTGTTCTTATGTCTCGTGAAGCCATCAGATGGGCCAGGTACCAACTCCAAGACCTGGGTACTGGAGACTGATTCAAGGCAGTGAAACCAGACAAAGCAGAAGAAAAATTCACTTTCTGGATACATACTGCTGGAATGTAGCAGCCTAGAAAGGATAAATTTTAAAGTGTGCCAATCCCTTTGTACATGCCAGTAACAGCTTTGTTACATCTGTAACAAAATACCCATTTGTCTATGGCTGCAGGACACCATGCTCCTGCAGATCTTGCTATTGCCCTCAGCCCTGCAATACTGCGACAGATTGTGCGAGTGCTCCTAGCCCTCTCCAGCACAGTGCCAGCTGTGTTTTTTTGCTTCACAGACTGATTCAGCCAAAGCACAACTGCTGATGCTCAGAAGGTAGGCAGGTATCACAGTATGCAGAGACATCAAGTTGTGTAAGAATCTTGCTTAGTCATCTATAAATCAGTTTAGCGTAGCCACCTGCCTTTCTTGCATTCAATGTCTTAAAGGATTTCTCTGACCTCCAGTCCCACAGCGAGCTCCCTGGTCTTCAGATGGGAAGGGAGACACTGTCCCTCTTGGCTTCCCTCTGCTCTCCCTTTCACTTTGCTGTTCAAGAAGAAAAATAGTGAAAAAACTGCTGCTTCAGTATTCAGCTTATGTTACCCTTCTCAAAGTCATCAATAAATCGTAAAAGAGCACAGAAAGGGTTTGGGCCACAATTTCTCTTTCTTATCACCCAGAGTTTCCAACCATCAAGGTCTCTTTTACTGCACAATTCTGAATAAGCGCTGAAATAGTGGCCTAACTGAGAAGTCCTTTGTGGTCCCCGTGGCTCCCTTGGCTCTTCTTCCTTTGATTCATTTTAATGAACTATACAGAGTCTGAAACATAAATCGCAATCTTAATGTTTTGGCTAATCCCATGATCAGATTAAAATCTTGGCTTCAAATACACTTAGCCCTTTTGGAGTACAGCATTTATGTCTGGACCAATCACAAATTATTAAAAACTTCCTAAAGCTTTATGCATGTGGGATTTTCCCCCCTTTCCTTAAATAATGAACTGCAATGATCAGAAGTTTAAATGAGCTAAGGTGACATCCTTTTAGAGTAAAAAAAAATTATCACACACTCAGCCTTCTCCCTCTTAGAACCTCCCATCATTTTTCACTATCTGCTAGTCTTTCATGACTTTATCAGCCAAATTATATAAATTTTTCCCTTACATACTGAAGATCTCCAGTAATTAAATTAAATACATCAGATATGAAAGGCTATATTTACCCATGTGAAACACGAGGCCAAAAAATCATGTTATAAGAGCTTTGTTTACATGGCATAGCACGTATCTGAACCAGTCCCAAAAGACACATGAATACATAGAATCCAGTTTTTAAACCTCAGATTGTTTTTCTGTAGCTTTCGCTTTTCTCTTAGGACTCAGCCTGAATGGACCATTGAAATTTCAGAGACCTATCTGAAATGAGGTGTGAAGAAAAATATCCTGGAAAAACTCATCATAATCTGTATGATGTTAATAGACCCTCGTGCAGTGGGCCCACTGTCATCTTTTCTTCCTACTGGTGTCACCAAAGTTCACAGTTAAGAATAAAACAGCTCCCCATCTCTTCAAATAAGTCCTTGCACAGCCATGCGTGAAGCTCCTCCCTATGTTGCTTTACAAGCTAAGAACGCTTTTACCTCTAGCTGGTTATTGGGTTTGGTTAATGAGTTTATTTTCAAAATTTGTTTTTTTGTAGGAAATATTCTCTTCAGTTATTTCTTAGTATACAATATAACTTTTAAAAGGTGTCCTTCTGGCCTTTCGAAGGAGTGACATTGTTTTAAGAATAAATTTATTAACTTGGCAGACAGAAAATCTGACTTCTGTCTAGGATATCTATATTAGCTTGTGATATAATCCAGATTTAAACAGATGACTCAAGGCTTTTGATTTGCAAAGCTGTATTGTGAGATCAGTTCTTCTCTTTCTATACCTAACTCTTTTCCCACCTGAACAGCATCGGACATGGTAGTGTGCAGCGTTACAGGGCCATCTCACATCCCTCAGCCCCACCGCCTAGACCAGGTTCCATCTGGATCAAATGCAGGTGCTTCCCAAATGGGAAGACAGCAAGATCTGGACCCATCAGGCCAAGGGTAGTTCTCAGTTCATCAAACAAGGTGCTCAGATACAACTACAAAGTGATAAAAACTTTAAGGATAGAGGTCTTCAGGTTCATAAATACTCTTTTCTGTGACTTTAGGAGTAAAAAGTTGGAAGCTGAGGGACAGGCAACAATTTCAGTTCAAACTAGGTGAGGTGTCTGTTTTGCTTCTTTCTGGAAATTTCAGTGCAAAGCCAGGACAGCTGCATATGCCAGAAGAACCTTCACAAGCAGAGTGCTCTGGTCGTTGGTTTGGTTTTGTTCTCTGAAAAGGTCCAGGCCTTCAGGGGAAGATCTTTTTAATTTGACTGTACCTCTACAGGGGTCTGAGACCTCTGTTGCCTTGAAGAGTCTTTTGTGGCAAATATGCAGAATCTTCAGCTTCTACAACCATTTCCTTGCCTGTCCTAACAGTTAAATACCATCACCCTTTCTCCTGAGAAAATTTACTAATGAAAGATGAAAGACTACATTTCAACTCGAAAAACTGATGCTCCACCAGTAACATCTGGGAGCTCACAACATGGAAAAGTGAAGTAGCAAGCCAGCTTGCATTCAAAGGAATGGCCTTTTCAAATATCTGTGTCTTGGAACTGAGCTAAGGAAAGTTGTATGGGACGATTCAAAGATGATTCAGAGATCCAGGGTCCTGTGTCTAGATGCCAAGGATAGAGTGCAAGTGTAAGACAATCATATAGTGAGTGATACTTCCCTTCTATATGCCCTGATTCACCAGTGGCTCAGTCTTCCAGAGCCAGGGGTGATATACACACAATCAGTGGCCTTTGCCAGACCAGTCTTCCATTAACGTACCTATTTGCTCTGAGAATGTACCTACCTGCTCTGACACAAAATTAACTTTTGATATCCACAACAATAAATGGCAGAGTTTCTCAGCTCAGCTGAACTGTTGTGTGAAGAAGTACATCATTTTAGTTGTCCTAAATCTTATATGTGACCATCTTACCTGAAGGTGGCTTGTTCTGGCACTAAGTTCCCGTGGCCGTTCTCCAAGCCACTCATCATGTCATACATCTCAAACATATCCCTCCTCACCTATCTCTTTACTGTCATAAAAAGCATGAGTCCATTGATCCATTCTTACACACCCTCTTTTTCAGCACTGAAAGCCTGCATTTTTCCCAGATGTACCATACCTTTTTGAAACAGGGCGGGGGGAGACCAAAACTAGATAAAGTGTTTAAAATGTGGGTGCAGAACAGATTTATACAGCCACACAGCAATGTTTTCTGCTTTATTGTCCAGTCCTTTCCTAGTAATTCCTCCCATTCTAGCTGGGTTTTTAGTTTGTTTTGCTTTGCTGCTGAATTGACAATATAATGGATAGTTCTATAAAACCACTCAGGAAAGAGATCTTGGAGTTAATAGCTAGTTCAGAGACCATCACCGAGTGTGTTTTTCCTCCCATGTGCATCACTGCACATTTATCAACAATGAATTTCATCTGCCATTTTGTCAAATTGTTTGACAATACATACTTGGGGATCCATTCCTGCAAACTTGCCTTGCCCTGCAGGGTTTGGTCTGCTGAATTCACCAGGAGGCTGCTTGGAGCTCTCACATCAGCACAGGAGGAACAAATCTGTTTGCAAACTGCAGCAACACAGAATAACTAATTCTGGTTAAAGAAAAATGTTGCCTAAGAGCAGAGGTACAGTGGGGCTGCCCTTCAATGTTGTGAGAAGTGGGAAAGAACTGGTGGGTTCGTTCCACCTTCTGTACTCAGTATGGGAGCATGGAGACTTAGAAAGCGCATGGCTCTGAATCAACACTGCTTTACAACCTCCCCACAAGGTGCAAATGCGCTTTAAGACAGAATACAAATGGACAAGCCCTCAAAGAGGCAATGTATTATGTTAGCCCTACAACTCCCTTTGACATGATTTGATGTACAGAGTAGGCTGCTTTTCTTATTCGGTGCATTTCCTCTGTGACAGCTAACACCCCCCACCCCCACCCCGTTTAAGAAATCAAAAGTGACTCCTATGGTTAATATGTTTCTCAAAAAGATATTTGCTTTCTCCTTTCAAAAAGCAGAGTGCCCTGTGTTACTGCTGAAGGCAAGTACAACTAATGTGAGAGACAGTTGCTTTTGGAGTGTTGATTCAGACAAAGTACCTCAGAGAGAGGAGTTATCTCAAGGCAGTGAATAACACCACAGTTATGAACCTCTATAAAATATAAAAAAGCCTGCAGTCTGGGGAAGGGGTGTTTAGTGTTGCCTCAGCTCCACGGTCTCCGACATGACGGAGTTGTTAGTCATGAAAGATAAAGTTTTCAAACATGAGTGCTCTAAATGCAGGAATTAAGCTTTGATCAAAAACCTAGCAACATGAACAGAAAAACTGGGTTTGATTTCAGTGGAACCTGGGTGGTTCCAACTCTTAAATTCATATTAGTGGCAGTTATAGAAAGAGGCCTTATTTCAGACATGTCAAGATACCTGCTCTATCAGCTAAATTGTGGCAAACTTGTCTGTTTAATGATCAAGACTAAAGACTAAACAAACGACCTCAAAATTTAGCCCACAGATAGTCTGGGTTATCCTTCCTGGAGGACAAGTCATAGCAGTAGATATAAGAAGCCTATGACCTTATCAAGGGCTGAATCACCACAGATGAAGAGAACCCTTAATTATGGAGTATTCAAAATTCACATGAAAATCCCAAGGCTTCCTTTGAGAGAAGGAGATGGCCTTATCATTCCCTAATCACAATCACTTGGCTGACTACAGAGGTGCTCACTGGGAAGCACCAGTCTGTACAAGGGTACGCACACCTACAAGTTCAGCAGCAGGGCTTGATTTCTGGAAATTCAGATTTTCTCAGCATCTACTAAGCCGAAGCCTTCACAGACACCAACCAGTGTCTAAATTTTTTTTTTTTCAGTGAGCATCTACAGTCAGCAATATACAGGATAATAAAATGTAGCTAGGCAGTATGACTTTCAAGAAAGCAGAATGCTATAGCTCCCTCATATGGCATGATTCATATCCTTTTTCATGAGCTTTTTTTCAAACAGTAACCGTCCTATTCTAATATTTTATTAACTTTCTTCATTTAGTCAATTAGTTAATTTGCAGTAATGATCTTAGGGAAGCTGTACCCTTTTTTGTGTTGTGCTATTCTGTTATCCCATAAGTTAGAGCAGTCTGACAACATGAACGCTGGCAATGATATAAATTACATTATGAAAAAACCAAGGACACAAATCATAAATTAGGCAAAATAATTTATAATCTTTCCAAACACCATAATCTGTCTTGTAATAACTGCTGTCATGAAATGTCATCCAAGGGTTAGATGGCCCAATTCAGGACCACTTTGGCTCAGGACCACTGTCAGAAGAAACTGAATACCAGGAGACTAGCACTTTTGCCTTGTGAGCTTTGTCAACACAGGGGGCTTCATGGGGTCCCTCTGACACTTCCTGCTTTCAGAGGCACTTTCCCCATACTACTGCTCTTCTTCTTAATCCCTTTGATCCCAACAGTTTTTGCACTGTCCTTCAAAGCAGCTGTTTGAATGGAAGTCTACAAAACATTACTACAGGCAATGAAGCTGATAGCATTACATGAAAAGGGCCATTAAATCACTATTTAAAAATAATTTTTAACCTACACTATTGGGGTCACTAATTAAAAATCAATTCCTTTCTGTATTGCAAATCTGACAGTAATTCTTCCTCCAATGGATACAGCAAGATTAACAGCACGTCAGGTAAATGCAACTGGGAAATGACATTTTCCTTAGTGATTTATTGGGTGTGAAATTTCCACCATGGTGAAATATTCATGAACAATGCAGGTTAGAATGTCTCCATAAATAGCCACGTTACTAATTACTGCTGAAGCCCACACTGGATTACATGTTCACAAAGCAAAGCATTCACAAGCCACAGGAGAATTATCTAGGACAAGACTTGTAGGGAGAAACCAAAAATACACAAAACCCAATAAGCAGCAAAATAAGTTTTCTGCTAATCAGAGCATATCACTTTTCCCATCCCCAGAAAAAAAAAAAAAAAACAAAAAACAGAAAACCCAAAAAACCACCACCAACAGAAAGCAAACAACGCAATACCATCTCTATTAGCTGTTTGTCCTGCTAATTTAGAGTGCCAGGGACGGATTCTGGGTCTGAAGTCAAACTAGTAGAAAAGGTACCAGCTATTTCGTGTCCACATGCCTTAGGTCTGAAGAAAGTTGTGTCCAAGTGAGCGCCAGTCAGAGCTGTGTGACTACTCAGGGTTCAGTACTCGACTGTATTCACTTGCTGTCTCTTCATTAGCAGCATGGACTTGAAGTGATGCCAGGGCTGGGCAGCCTCAGCCCTGTCCCCTCTCATGCTGCTCCTGCTCAGTCTAATGATACCCACACCAGCCTCGGCACCGAGTGCAGAGCAGAGCCTGCTTCCTTTTAGCATATGGCTTCAGTTAGTTATTGCTGATATACTGAATTACAAGAAAGCTGAGTTGTCACAACACCCAGAAAGGTTTGGATAGGCAATACAAACCCAGCAAACAGTGACCTCCAGCTTTTTCAGTGAACCTTTGCATAAATGGTAAAGTCAGCAGAGCAAGAGGCAGTAATGGGAACTGACCATGCATTTTCTACTTGCTGATTGCATGCAGGAAAGGTACCTGCTCTTGGAATCATCACCATTCGGTATATGAGCTCGTGTTGGCTTTTACAGGGAGCCAGATCAGGGCCTGAGCACTTCCAGAATCTGCAAGGGTGAAATAAAGCCACACTGGCTTCTAGTCACTGATACTTTGATGGTTTCTTTTAATTAGATCACATCAGAGATCTGCATTAAAGCACAATCAGTCAAACACTCATTGAGAGCAGACACCCCTCCAGTGGGAGAGACTAGAGAGGAGGCCACTAAGGAGCTCTTGGGTAGGGATGGAGACATCATAAACTACTTCTGCTGTTGACAAATTGGTAACATGGTACCCCAGGCATAAACGTATTTTGCCTTAACATGAATGTTTGTGGGCAGAAAGATAAATCTGCATTGTTGACTAAACAGGATTTTATTTTTTCTTCCCTTTCGTTCAACTCTTCTGCATGATAAATTGCTAAAGCCGATGTAACTTCTCTGTCAAATTTGGTATTTAGACACCAAATTTTGTCTCATGCTCAATACTTTCAAACTGGTATGACTTCAATAGTATTCATTTTCAGTGGAATGAGCTGCACTGGGTGACAAGGCCCAGAATAGGAGAATGAATAGATGGCCACATGTTAATGATCTGTTAGGTCTTCTCTGGCATTTGATAGCCCCTGAATAACAACATGCAATATAAAGACATTTAGAGGGAAGCACAATCCTCAAGAGTACCTCCTGTTTTGTAGATTGGAAGCTTCAAGCTGTTTAAAAATAGCTTTATGAAACCCAATTTTGCACAGTTTGGACTAACTAGAAGAAACTAAATAAGCCGATGAAAATGCAAAAGCAGCAAGTTTAAGTGAATTGGCCCTCAGAAGCTGTTGGAAGATAATGGCTTCGGGAGTAATCCATTCTGGTCATTGCCAGCCTTACGCCGGGGTTTCTACATCTCTTTTTGAGCTCACTGTTAAAAGCCTCACTACATATTACTAACATTGTTGTTGCTGACTAAAATGCTTAGTAATGACACAAACATCACTCAAAATCAAATTATCAGATGTACAGACAACATACTCTAGAATTTAATAGCGTGTTAAATGATTGCGGGGAAATGTTCTGTGAAGTCAGTGAAGCAGCAGCAAAAACTAATTCAATTCTCAAATGAGTAAAAGTGAGAAACTGTTCTTATAAAACCAACATTGTAAAAATACATACTGGCATACATTGCTGACTTCTAGGGGAGGGAGAAGGAATTTCTTCCCCTAGCAATAAATACCTAATTTTGGTGACTGATGTAGTTCACCTTGAATGAAAACTGCTCTGTACGCCTGGAATAACAGTGTCCAAAATAATTTTATGAGGAATGTCATATGTTTAAAATACCAGTCATGATTCAAAATTATTTATCATTGATCACCATCTGATGAACATATGGATCTCAAGTTAAATGAAAGTAATCTTAAATTTCTGGAAACTGCTAACGAATAAGAGCAGAGTCTTTCTCTTATCTTCTGGGGCAAACAGAACCCTGACACAAAACTTGTGTGGAACATGAAGGGTTTCACATTGCCCTAAATTAGTTAAATGTGTACTGATGGTCACTTAGCTTTATCAGCCTTGCTGTGGCAGCACATCCCAAGTAAGATGCCAGGTAGGGGAGAATCCCACTGCCATTAGCTGCTTCCAAAAACCTCACAACAAGAAAGAGTTTTTAGAACATATCATGGACAAGTCAAAATCAGCCATGAATACATTGATGTGTCAGCTCCAAACTTCTTCAGTTCAGAGTCACAACATTTTCTGTTTCTTTCCATTGCCAAAAGTTAGAACTTGTTTACATTCAGTCAGATGTCCTTTGGGTAACAACTGTTACCTATCCTTCCGTATCACCATATCATAGGATCAATAGCAGGGCTGTTTACAGAAAAGTCAGGGTGGATGTGGGTAGTTCAGTTTTTACGAAATAGATCTAGCTGTCTCTTGACCATTTAACATTATTGAAGATTGCCTCAGGTTGAATGCCAGTGCTCAAAGGCATAGATCGAGGGGATTTCTTCATTCCATTTCTGTTGGCGCTCATATTTTATACCACTGCCTTGGTGGGTTTTCCTTTCTTACTCATTGTTTGAAGCATTTATAGTATATAATGTAACCTCATTTGAAACTCTTGAATCCAATATTCAGAGTTTACAATGAAGTTGCATCATGAGACATCTTCTGGCTTTTATGGAATTGCTCCAAATCCACAGCAGTCTTAACCGAGTCAGACTGAGGATTCCTTTAACTCCTATTTTGAACTCCAAGGGCTGAACAGTTTAAACAGTTGAAGGACTACCAGGAAGCTTGTGATATTCACTTTAGCTTTAGTATTGTGTTGCTGGAACCACTGAGCTCCCCTAACCCATAACAAATGTTAGCACTATGAAGGATAGAAAATATTTTCTTTAACTCAGAAATTCTAACTTATTGTACTTCCAAACAAGACACACACCCCCCCCCCAACATCTTCATTTCCTCTAAATTTAACATTAATCTCATTGTTTAAATAAAATTTAAATAGATGACCTGGACCCCAGATGTCCATGCTGATCTGTGGTGCCCATGTAATCAAGGAACAATTCTTGTGACTGCCACTGATTTGAGATAAGTTGGAAGTACAACCCATGGCAAGATGGCGGTATGCGTGCGGCGGTAGGTGTGGTGAACTAAAAAGAAATTATAATTTCTAGATTCTTCACAGAAGAAACTACTCAAATTAGAAAAATCAGTGAAGAGCAGATGCTAATCCCCATCGGGTTTCACCATCTGATCATGTGATTAACAATTGTAAAGAAGCACAAGTGGAATTGATAAGGTAATAACTAAGCAGCCAGGTGCAAAGTGCCTGGGCAGCTTCTGCCTGCTTCCCACTCATGCATTACAAGTGGTGGACAGGAAGCTCAACATGAGCAAACAGGGTGCTGCTGCGGCCAAGAAGGCCAACAGGATGCTGGGTTGTATCAAAAAGGGCATCGCCAGCGGAGAGAAAGAAAACATTATCCCTCTCTACTCAGGACTTGTCAGGCCACACCTGGAGTACTGGGTACAGTTCTGGTCCCCACTATACAAAAAGGATGTGGACAGGCTGGAAGGGGTCCAGAGAAGGGCCACCAAGATGATCAGAGGACTGGGAAGCTGCCATACAAGGATAGGCTGGGAGAACTGGGTTTGTTCCGCCTTGAGAAAAGGAGGCTTAGAGGGGATCTCATCACCGTGTACCAGTACTTAAGGGGTAGGTACAAAGAAGATGGAGACTCCCTTTTTACAAGGGGTCACATGGAGAGGACAAGGGGGAATGGACACAAGTTTCTCTTGGGGAGATTCCGACTGGACGTGAGAGGGAAATTTTTCACAGTGAGGACAGTCACCACTGGAATAATCTCCCCAGGGAAGTGGTTGACTTGGCCACGTTGGACACCTTTAGGAGTTGTCTGGACAGGGTGCTGGGCCATCTTGTTTAGACTGCGCTCTTCCCAGAAAGGTTGGACTAGATGATCCCTGAGATCCCTTCCAACCTGGGATTATGTGATTCTGTGAACTATTTCTACTTGTGTACCTTATATCTAAAGGTACATTGACACCATACGTGCCACTTATATATGACCCCATTGCCAGCATTTATTTCTTTTAATGATAATATAATTAGAAGTTAACAACTGTTCACAAGATGAGGACCTGTATCCAGAAAGAACTTGTATAGCTATTATTCACATTGAAAATGAAAACTGCTCCTGGTCTTTAATAAGTTTGGAATTATATTAACTTCAAAATCTACAGAACTTTGAACTGTCTCAGAAGCATATCACTGACTGAATGAAACCTTCTTCTGTACTAGAAGGATATAATATGTGTTATTTCTCTTGGAGATGGGATATAATGGTGCTTGAGGTTAAGTAGGATGTAATTGAAAAGACAGAATAAAATGATGAAAGTTTTAATAAAAGACATGCCAAAAAAATAAGAACACAAATCTTGTTATAAACAAGAAAACATAGTATGGTTGAACTTTGTCTTTTATATGCTCTTTTTTTATATTAATGTTTTCTTTACAACGCTCAGCATGTTCTTAAAGCATTGAGCAAGTCACAGCATTCAAAGTGGCACTATATATTGGCTAAGAATGGCTGCTGCAGTGTTCCCTGCCTGTAACAGAAACTGAGTTTTATAAACAAATAAAAAAGGCAAAAAAGCTATAAAGTTCCACAAATTCCTGCTCCCTAGTTTATACAGAGTTGGTTTCCGTGAATGGGCACACAACACCAGAAATCTCACTCCTATTTATGCATTCATCCAAGCCTGCAGATCCGATGCTCTGGGCTAAATATCCCACCAATAACTCAGTCTCAGGTCCCTGCACTAAATAACAGAAGGCAGCACCCAGGAGAAAGACTGTCTTCCCCCAGACCTAATGGGCTACTGTAGATTTGTAGCCCTACTTCTCCTCTCTCTTCTCCCCGCTGCTATTTCAAGCTCTGAAATAGCAGGGCAGGAGCAGTCCCCACCCTCCCCTGGACACAAGCCCCACCATTACAGCTGTGCAACATCAAAAATTCACCTGTATTTCTGCACTCCCCAAAAGTGACTATTGCAGAGCAATCTAGTGGAGGTCTCAAACTCAATAAACCCTCTAGTACCTTGAGAAAAAGATTATAGTCCTGGATCTCTAGCTTTGGTGAGCAAAATGCCAACACCAATGGAAAGACATTTATCACTGTGGTACAGAATGGGAGCATCTCATAAATGTCAACAATATTCCAACACTTCTGAAAGCATGGAGTTGTCACACACAGCCCTCCCCTCTGCAGCAAACAGTAACTGAGGTGCAGATACAGCCAGGATCTGAATTGAACCCTCCCAGAGCTGGAGAGGAGTCCCAATTAATTTTACTTATTGCACATTGTACTTTACATTTAGTCTTTCTTGCTTCTAGCTCTTATTAAACATTTCACTTCATTGGGCTACTAATAGCCATATTCTAAACCTTACTATTTTGCTGAACTGTCCAGCTTCAAAAATTATCCCTAAGTAGAAGTATTCTCTAGCTACTTTCTGTACTTGGGGGAAATGGGCTCCATGATTCAAAAGCCACCACACACAATCCTTTTGACAGGATGCTGTAAAGCATCTTCCCAGAAACAGAATTCATTTGACCTCTAGCAATGGCATCTTTTGTGCCATTTATGGACTCAATAGATAAGACTTCAGAGAGACCTCATAGACATTAGATATTCTGTTTTGGGGTTCTCACATGGAATATTCAAGAATATTGATTTTCATAGTGCAGTTACATTGTATTCCCAAACATCAAAGCACCTTAAAATGTTTTTAGGTTGATACCTGAAAACAAACATCAAATGCCCATTAGCTACTTTCTTACAGAGACTTAGCTTTTCTAAAAGTGCTCAAGACAGTCAGGGACACAAATCCTAAGGACTTTTAATTGCATTTATATTCCTGTCCCTGTCTGGCATGTTTGAAAATAAATAAATAAAGCCCAGAAAGACAAACAGAACAAAAATTCAGGATGGTCGGTCCCAGGGTCAGTTCCCACCTCTGCCACCTGCTTTGTTTCTCGCTCTGGGCCATTCACTTTGTCTTTCTTTTTCTTTCTAACAGCAGGTATAACATTCTGGTATTATATGGGGAAGCTGATCAGAAATACCTATTAGGCACATCTGGCAAGAGACAAATATGCTGGATGAAACACTTCTTACATACTCTAAAGGGTAATAAAGACTGCTTTGGGAAGCAAATAGTATATGTAAAAGTCTAGGAAGGGCAGGGGAGGGGGAAGACAACTCCAAAAAAGAAGGTAGAGAGAACATGTGGTTCTTCTAAAGTCAATGGGAATTTTGCCTTGACTTTACTGCAATCAAGATTTCCCCATTAAACACACATGGATACCACATCCAACCTCTAAAACCGTTCTATCTGATGCACTATCACAGTTGTTCTTTCTCTACCTCCTTTACCTATTTCACAACTTGGGATAAGAGCAGGGTACAAGGGGAATGCTGAAAACCTGCAATCAGTGTGCTGCAGAGGCGGCCAACGTGCTGACATGTGTGAATCAGGATTGTTTCAGTTTATAAAATAATCTTTTATAAAGACAGGAAGAAAAATCCTGCAGCATTCACATTTTCCAACACAGCCAGGATCCTTCAAAACCTGGTGTGCTCAGAATGTGATCCCAAGTTCCATGTATTACATTGATTTTATAATTGATTATATTTCCAGGGTCAGTATCTGGAAACCTGTAAGACAGAATTTTTTCAACTGATTTGTCTCCCCGGACAGCTGCTGCTTACAACCTCCAACTTTCCAATAGATGACGACAGCGCAGTGAACGATGGCTCAGCTACTATGATCATTCACTTCCACCCTGTGTGCTGCAATCCAAAACGTTCCTATACTTAATTTTTTTTTTCCATACAGTAAATCATTATTGGGGAGAAAATGTCCAGATTTCCGCTACTGTGACTGCACTTAATTGCTAGCCAAAATATTACGAGGGGTGATTCAAACACATCTGGTGCGAAGCAGCGTGCACTCCCACTGCTGACCACCTTTCCCTCCACTCAGCAGAAGTTCATCTGAAGACACATCTTCCAACACTTCCAACACCTTGATATTTTAAAGGCTGAGGGTTTTTTTTTCCAGGCGTTTACTGCCTTGTAACTACACAGCTAAGAATCCAAAGTCCACTAAAATCAATGACAGTCTTCCCACTGATGGTGCAATGTTACATTTAACCCCAGAAACATTTGGGAAGAGCAGGCTTTGACACAGAAGCATGGTCCTTCTTATCACCTGAAAGCCAGTTACTAATTCATAAGGTACATTTACTAGTCACAGACACCAGAGAAAATGGTGAGGCTGAGGATGTAGCATTGCCATTGCCCTGTGCAGGAATATGTGTACAGGGTGCAAAACCATACATCGGGAACAAATGATCAACTGCCTGCACGTGTGTTACCTACACCTGCTTATGCTTCTCAAGGACATCCATATGGGCAGTTCCCAAGGGTCACCCCAGAAAGCCATTGCCAGAGCTGCATGCTGCACAGCCCTAGAGCAAGCAGGGGCAAACACCACTGCTCGGGCTAGAGCAAAGAATGAAACAGAAAAACTATCAGCAAAACACTGAGGACAGCTAAGAAATGAACTGATGCAAAAAACAAAAGCCTCTTAGCAATGGCTTTCAAAAGCCCTGCAGCTGCAGGAGAAGCAACAGCAGTATCCCCTCTTCCCTCCCAACATGCCTGCAGCACGCTGGAAGGAACTACTATTGCCACCCACTGGTGAGAATATCTAATTTAGCGAGTCTTACTTGTTCAGGGATCTCAGAGGCCTTGCAGATGATTACTTCACTTGGCAGGGAAACTCTTGCCCTCCAAGCATGCTGCTGCATGTGAGAAGGCACCGAGCTGGTAGTTCCCTTCCAGAATGCTGGCTCCTCCCCAGAAAGGGGATTTGTTTCTGCAAGTGCAGAGGGATCACGTTGTCACTTTCAGTAACACCACCACCCTGACTGGCTTTAATTCCTGACTTCTTCAGAGGTTACCAGTTCACCTCAGCTGGCAATTATTTTGCTGTGATTGATTACTGGTTTCAAAAGTACCAACTCTGTATTTACTGGTCTTTATGACAAAGAGCTTTTAAACCATGAACCTTAGCATTTTATTCACAGTGGGACAGAAGTCCAGCTATAGTCCTCTAGTGCAAAACACATTACACAGACCTACCAGAAACCAGTTCCTTCTCCAAGGAGTTTACAATTTAAATCTGTGATTGAACACTTGTTCACATCCTTTTCTTGAGGGAAGTAGGTTGTTCCAAAGACTCTAAAGTGATTATTCGTCCTATTCATGAATTCAAGAGCATGCATACATATTTGCAGGACTGGGAAAGGCCACAAGAGCTGCAATAACAGCAGGTGGATATAAAGAGAGATAATTGTGACTAATGCAATAAGGAGTGGCTACAGAAAAGTAGCTGCCTAACTGTTGCTGAATACTTTATTGACAGTATGCTAGGGGCAAAAATCAAGGAGAGATTTGAAAAAGGACAAGGTAGTGTTTTGTACGTGTTTAGGTGAGTTTTTCTTGTGCATTATTATAGGAAAAAGCATGAAAATGTCTGATGGAAATTGGATTAATGGCTTAATTTCTAGGGAGTTTTAAATTACCTGGCACATTTTAGAAACATTTATAATTTATAAGTCAAATGACATTAGCAATTTCCACAAAGCTTAGAGAAATAGTCTAGAAAGAATGATTATATTCAAATACAAGGTTCACACTTCAGGACCATGTTTAACACCCATGTCCTGTAATAGGATCCACCACACAAAGGAAGACATCGGTTTTCCTACTTTCTCTGACTCTGCTTTCATGCAGACAGGAATCAGACTGAACAGTGGGGTTGGCCGGGGGGGGCTGCACTGACAGTGAAGGTGAATGCAATCCCACCCCAGCTGCACCGGTTGTGGACCATACAGAATCATGAACTGGGCAGGATCCTTTTGCAACATCATCCATCACTACAGTGCATTAGAGAGATGGAAGCTAGAAAACAACATAAAAATCTCTTTCTGCTAAATGATGTTATGGACTGTGAGTTTCCTTCAGATGTGTCAGTATTTTACTTTTAGAGGGATGCTTCACTGTTGTGGCTAAAACAAATGTTGCAAGCATTAAAAATATTACAAGGCTATAAAGAGACATTTCTCAGCTTGCAGAGGCTGCACAGCTGTGGTCTGCATTTCTAACCCTCCCTGTTTTTATTCATTATTTGAGGTTCTCTGAATTTTCAGGCCATCAAGAGGTACAGACAGAATTGTATGCCCTTTTAATAGGTGTTCTGGGATCTGTAGCCGTAAATTTTGTCCATAGAAAGCCGCATCAGGGTGATAAGCACTGCTGATAAGGGGGGCTAGCCATCCTATGGAGATAAGAAGACAAGCTAGCAAAAGCATTACGAGTGGCCTATAAGCATTATCACATAAAGAGTAGCGCTTTTTCCTTCAAAGAACAGAAGGTCACAACCTGCCCCGACTGCTCTGTGACACCACGCGGCTGTTTGCAGAGTGTGGCACTATTCAAAGCAAATACAGAGTCTAGCTATAAGTCATGAAACTTAAGACTAAGTGCTACATAAAATGAATCCTATACTGTCTTTATGCACAAATCTATATTTGGCTAGTCAATGTGCTCTGGGCAGCTTGCTGGGTTTGCTGTAAGGTGCCCTGTCCTGCATTTTCAGTGGGAGGAGGTACTGTGTTGGGCAGCTCTCCATCCCGCCGTGCCACACAGCGGAGCCATGCCAGGGAGATGGGGAGCAAAAGGAGATTTCAGACCTCCAGATGCTGTAGCAGGACACACTGCAGTGCTGTCAGGAAGAGTTGCTGCAAGGTAGGGATGAAAGCTAGAAACAACACAGTAGTAGGAAGGAGGTCATAAATACCCGATGGCAAAGAATTTCCAACTGTTGGTTAGCTGCTGAAAGAAGGCATCAGGACCTTCGGTCTTTAGGTCTTTATAGTCAGCTGTAGCTATACGGTGCAGTTCAAGAGTTGCCAATACAATTTATTTTAAAATATTCTGAATGTAATGCTAAAAATAATGGAAAACAGAATTACCCACAAGGAGTGCCCGTTCTAATAATCTTTAAAACACATTTACACTTAAAGCCACCTTTTTAAACTTCTGCAAAACGCACTCGAGCAGTAGATTCTATGCAGCAGGGAGGTATTAATTTAGCACTTTAGTGCAAGTCTGTTTTTGCTCTGTTAACTTCAGGCTATTGCTCTTTTATTGCGTGAATAAATTACTCAGGTCCTATTTATTACATATCTTTATTTGGCTTTACATCTTTCTTCTGAGCACCGAGGGTGAACAGAGGCAGCTGAGGCTCAGAGACATGGTGAACGGTTTGACACATCAAGATGTGTGGCTCCATTCTGGTCCATTGGCCAAAACTGTGGACATCACAAGCTGCATTTTATCTTCTAGGAAGTTTGTGATGTGCAGTGGGAGGCCAGCTGCTCACTGATCACACAGGAGCGTGGTCCCACTGAGCAGCAGCCTACTGTAATGGTTCTTACTGGTTTGATAAGGTCTTTTCAGCATGAAGACCAGACTGATGTCCCAAAGGGAAGAAAGTCTTTGGGAGCTCTACATGAAAGAAATGCAATGCTTCATTTGGTAACTTTAAATAAAACACACCTTTAAATACTGAAGAAGCCACTGACTTTGCCCATTCTTTAAAAAACCTGCCAATTTCAGAAGCATTACTTTTCATTCCCTTGACCTAGAAGTGATTTTACAGCCCAGCCTTTGTTCTACATTGGAGCGCCGTGGAAATGGAAGGAACATTAAAGTATTTGGGTGCTGGCAGCACATGGTCAGTAATGCAATTCAAGCATCTCCTAGCAACGAAGAGGGGCTGGTTATCCCCAGAACCACTGTTTTAATTTTGACGAGGAGCCACGCTAAAGCTGAGGGTCCGGGTATGCCACAGCCTTCGGGCACAAAAGCAGCCCCACAGCAATTGCTACCTGGTCATCTCCTGGAAAGACCCCATCCCTGCCCCCTCCCCCAGATTTTAGTGTTATTTTGCGTTCTAAATGAGCTCATGGCCTGGCACATCTGAGTGTGTGAAAGCCCTGGCTATCTGTAAGGAAGTGTGGATCCCTGACTCTGCATTAGACCACCTGAAACTGGTGGTGTTTCAGTGCCATACCCAGCGCTGGTTCTGACTAGCTTGCATGCAGGCAAGGAGTCCTGCCTCTGGCATCACTTCTGTAGTGCCCCCCAGGGAAGGCAGCCTGGGTGCAGGGACAACATCACACGCCAGGTCCTACACGCCTCACTGGGCAGCTCAGGCTTGGCCAGCGTGGCACTGGGTACCACCACTCTGGCATTTCAGTCCACCTTTAGATTGGAAATGTGCAGAAAGTCAACACAGTACAACGTGGGAATAATGGCTGAAAGGTGGGAAATTTAACGACAAGATGCACCAAGTCCATGGAGTCAGCAATGCGAGCTCAGGATCAAGGGCCTGCTCGGGAGTTCTGGCTCTGACACTCCCAGCATACTCCAGAGCCAAAACCTTCTGTGCATCTTTTTTATGGAAATATGAAAAGGCTTAACATTTCCTGGAGTGGTAGCAGCAGGTAATGGCAGACTGGAAGAACACAGACAACCACAATATAACTTCTGTCTAAAAATGTGGAGTCTTCTGCAGTGCCAGAACTCAAAGCTGAAATCCACAGGATGCTTCCCCTTTGTGTCACTGGACACTGAATCTTCTACTCTTTACACCTGGCAGTGTTTCACTGATAATATTGGTGGCAGGGAGATGGGAAAGAAAGGAGCAGTAAAAATGTACTTCTAAAATTACATTCCTTTATAAAGTCAGTTAAATATGAGAAATATATATTTAATTGTACCCAGTAGAAAAAAAAATTCAGTTTGGCAAAACCTTTTGAATTCCTCAAGTTGAGCTTTAAACAGAAGGCCTAAGTAAATAATTTTACCTGTTTTGTAACCCCTACTATATAAACAAGAAACAAGCCTGCTCTTATACAAAACCTGAGCTGCAGCAGCTGCTAACTCCCTCTCCTCTAACGACTTCTGCTGCCGAAGCAAATGCTGCTCAATACTTAGCAAAACTGAACCAAAGATTAATGGTTTATCGTTTTCAGTTGTATTTCCATCAGAAACAAGAAAAGCAGCCAAGCAAATATCCAATTACCTCTGTGCACGGCTTTTCTCCACTCTGGTACAGTATGAGTACAGTATGACCAAGCAAGTGTGTTCTGTGTTTTCAAAGAAAAGGAATACAATCTGTCCTGCAACAAACCTGCCTTTACCCCTTTGAATCTTGGCTCTCATGAATTTTCAAGCCAACAGTTTCTCTGCTGAGATTATTTCTTCTGTTTGTAGGAAATAAATCAGATCCTGGAATGAGGATATTACACACCCATCTTTTCCACAGGGTACAGTAACTAATTGGGTGTCTCCTTCTGACGCTTCTTCACAGTTCTATTTAGTAAGTGCTAATGAATGATATATATATAAATAGTATCAGTTTTTTATATAAAAGAAGTTGAATTGAGGGCTGATCAGAAAATTTGGTCTCTGTGGCCTGTCAGCCAGTATGAATTTGGGCAGGAACACTGTGGCTGGGGTCACTTCAAGGTTTAAAGGAAAATTTCAAGACTCCCAAGGAAAAGACTGCTTGAAGCAACTGTTCATGTTTGAGATGTCTCTCTGCTTGCGTGACAGGGATTGGTCACAGCAATGTACTTCCAGTTGACATTTTGCTATTATTTTATATAAGAGGACAAGCTGGGAAAAACACAGTGCCCATAGGTGATACTTCTTGTATTTTGGGAAAGATTTTAACAACTTTTTTCACTTTATATTATTACTCATGAAATTCATAAAGGACTTTGCAAGGAGTGTTTCCTTCTTGTTAATGTGACAAGAGGTCACTTCATTTCTGATGTGGATGACAGCAGTTACTTAACAGAAAAGGGAAATTTCAAACAAACGTCGTGGTGAGAACTGAACACAAATACTCCATCCAAATGAAAGTGTCATTTACATACCTGCCCTGCAACAACATCAAGTAGTGTTTGGCCAGAACTGGTTATCAGCTAACAACATGGGACATTGATGGCCCACTCCTAACCAGGACCTTGTGTCCCACCTCTGAAATGCACCACCACCTACAGCAAGTCCATGCAATCTTCAAGCGTTGGTTCAGGATGGAGGTAAAACCAAACAGCAGCTCCTGGCATGCCACCAGCACTCCGTGCAAGGTCCCTGGGTTTCTTAAGGAATCCTGCCTCAAAACTGACTTGATTTAAACTCCAAACTTGGAAGATCTGTTCAGGTAAGTTTAAAGTCGGGAGGCTGCATTTGAACCTGACCAAGATGAAAAATACATGACTAAAACACAACAAAATACAAAGCTTTGCATAAAATTTGCTACCCTGAACTGCAAGTACCTGTTGTAAGAGATGTGAGCGTTGGATGAAAGCACAGTAGTAGTAGTTCTGTCCTTTTCCACACCACAACCACCAAAATAACTCCAACGTAACTTTGGGCATCCTTTTGTATATTTTTCCTCGCTATTGGCACTAAACTGCCAGGAACGCTGAAACATTATAAAACTGATTTATAAAACACCTCTTTATAAACGATTTATAAAATGTCCTCCGCACGGCTATCTATACCATAAACTTGACTTTGCAGTTACCTGGGTGTCCTTCCCTCCTCCAGCCCAGCACAGGTGTTTCTGACCAATCAGAATTGCCTTTCAAAATGGTTTTGCAAGTTCATAGATTAGAGGCTCCAGTTTTTAAAGCATTTATACAGTAGATTCTCATATTTTCAGAATTTAAAACAATCTCAAAATCCCATTCCTTGGCATTCATTTACTTTATACTTGAGAACAGAGACATATGATAAAATTATAATAAACCATCATTTTTCACTGAATCCTAAATTATTAAATGCATTGCTTTTAAGGGGTGTTTAAAACTCTAACTAGGAAAATAAATAAAAGCCTGCTCAGGCCACAGCTCTGCACAGCCTCTCCCCCCCCGAGGAGCAGGGATGCCCCAGGCTCTGTGCTACTCTCCAGTTGTTCTCCAGAAGCAAAGAAGTGTCTTCTATTCAAAGGGCTCGTTTCAAAGCCGTGTCTAGTCTAGCAGAAGTTTCCAACACCTTACACAGTGCTTCTGAGAGAGACAGTGATAAAGGCAGTGGGAACAGAACAGAAAATGCAGTTTAAAAGATGAATCAAGGGATCAAGTTTCTGGGCCAGACTGCCTTTTCTCATCTAGGGATTGCTTTGATCCTGACAGCCTCAAGAACACCAGCAGAAATGATACGTCAAGACTAAAATTTTGCCTTAAAAAAGAAGCAAAGAGCTTCTGCACAAATATTGAGTTCTGTGAACAGATTTCTCTTTTAACTGCTTCAAAAAGTCATTTTACAGCAAGCATGTTGCATTAGCTCGGAATATCATTTGTCACACTGGACAATACCGGTGCTGGTATTGACTTTTTCCCCTGCTGATCACTGTAACTATGAATAAGATGTTAACTTGTTCTATTTACGTGTTGCTCCTACTTCCACTCCACAAGCACAGAGATGTGCATAAATATGTATATTTTTCTTTTTTTTTGAAATACAAAAAATACATTTAGCAGGGAGATGGATTTAAAACACAGCAGGGATTCTATTATTGCACTTACTGTGATGTAATTGAATCATCTATTCAGACGTTCATATTTTCAAAACTTCAGCAATTGCATCTATAGAAAATTATTATGCAAAGCATATTCATATCTGAGTACTTAGGTAGATCTCGATGCAAACACTTGGAAATCCACTCCCAAATTCTGTGCATGCGTGCAAGGGTAGCTGTGAAAACTTTCCTGATAATGTGTGTGCTTTGAAAGCTCTTTTTAGGGGCCAGATAGGATGCGAGGCTCCAAGAAATGCAACTCGTGTCACTGCATGGGTGACTCCAGAAAAGGGGCCATTTAGGCTCAGGACTGCAGAATCCACAACAAAGTTTAGATTTCTGAACACGCAACTCCTAAAGCCTCTGAGACTGTTCAGAGTCAACAAGAGAGCTGTAATGGAAGAAATAAGAAAATAATAAAACTATGAGTATGACACCTATTCACAGACGCCTGAAAAAATATTGAGCTATTACTACTGAATACTTTTCTGACACAATAGCAGTATCTCTCTAACACAACGTTTCAGGATTTCAAATAAGAGTGGAATAATGTTATGTTAGTGCCTCTTGCAAACACATAAACTGCAAAAAGGTGATATTTCCTCTATTGAGGGAGCAAAGTACCTGCTGCCAATGGGTCTCTGAACCTTCCCACCCTAGGGTAAAGCATTTTGGTGAGAGAAAAGTTAACTTTAACCTGACATGTAGCTAAACATCTGGTTTTCAATGTAGGAATGTGTGAAATTGTTTTCTTCCTTTGATGCCAACACCTTCTCTATGGTTATGTCTACACAAGGGATACAGGCTGTAGGGGACAGAGTTGCTGTAAGTGGGGATTAAAAGTGGTCTGTGGTTAAGGAACTGAAGTCAAGAGGTGTAACAAAGAAGATAAAGTCTGATTCCGGTCTGGTTTTCAGTTGACCATGCAGGTACCATGTAGTGGGGAAGGGTCCCCCTCAACACACTGTCATCAGAAGTTAGTGTGTCAAAAAGAATGGAACTTGATAAGGAAAATGAAGTTCCTAAAATACAGAGTTCATTAAGAAAACCCCAAAACATTTCACACCCAGTAACACTGAAGTAAAGGTAACTCATTCTGTGCATTAGGCAGAATCATTTCAATAGGCTGAGAGGGAAGGAGTATTTTAACGAACTAATAAAGAGATACAGATGATACGATTAGGTCAGTAAAATAATAAAGATGGAGTTTCATTATCCTATTCAATACTGCATACTGTGCAACCAACTGTGTTAAATTAAAACTTTCAGCTATATGATTTCAGGATGTTAAAAACAACATTATAACAACATGTACTTGGATGCTAATAACAGCACTGTAAATAGACATAAATTTTAACAACCAAGGCCACTAGACTACAATTGCCATTAAACGCACAATAAAAAAAAAAACCAACTCAACAGAGTAGGAGCTAAAAGCAAATCAGAGCTGCCTGGCTGCTCTGCAGGTGCTGTTTGTGCTAACACCACGCAGAGCTTTAGCACATAAAATTAGGGACGGGCTTGTAGCACTGGACTCTCGGTGCATTTTCACCTCCTCAGAACTTTGTTGGAGCCTTTTGGAGATTCTGTGGTTTCACATTTGATGTTCAAGCTGATCACTAAAACGTTCATTTTTAGTAACACAGAAGCATTAATCTGAGGAGCACAAAGGGCTTAGGAAGGGATACATTTAGGAAGTATATTATTTTGTTGTGTGAAACAAAGTCAGCTAGTACCATAACTGGTGATACCCCAAGAAGTCTCAATAGCAGCATCAAAGTTTTTGATGCTAAAATATATGTTTACATTCTGCCTTCTGTTAATGTTCTACAGTATTTGTACTGCTTGTAGCACAGCACAGGATATTAACTACACATTATTGGCAAGAAACGCATTACCTGCACAGAAAAAAGGCAGGACACCCTTGATAAAAGCAGTTATTCATAATGACAACTGTATTCCCTCTTCCAGTTAGTCACAATTTTTCATAAGCATTGCTAATTTTTCTTGAAATTAAATGGTGGACATACTTTCAATAAAAACAGAGACATATTTTGATAGGTCCTCAAAGTTGACTACTTGATGAGTACCACAAATTGCTGTGTCAGAGACAAGACAGGAGATGAGGTCAGCCATCTGAACAAGTTTTGCAGAGCGTATTGGAGGAAACCTGCTTCTTGCATAGAAGAGAAATACAAACTCTGTCTTGAGAGCGTTTCAGTTTGGTATGCTTGTTTGGAGCAGGAGAAGGGATTAAATTGTGACTGAAGGTTCTTCCCTTCTCTATTTTCTGGGTCAGTTCTCCAAAACAGTAAATAAATGGCACACGAGTCCCACGATGATTCCCTGCACAGAGCTGAATTCCACCCACTGCCATTCCACTGAAATCAATGAGGTGAACACTTTCAGGGTGACTTTTATTTATCTAAAATGATATTAACCTCACTATTTAAGCCATTTAAAATGATAAATAATTCTGATGTTTTTTAATAATGTTCAATTTTTCCCCAAGATGACTTTTTAGATTTTGACGCATGACATGAGCCTGCACTACTCTGCCACATTACACAGCATGATGAAATGCAGAGAGATAAATCTCAGCACAGCTAATGAGGCATAGAAACCAACATCAGAACAAAAGTAAGATAAGGCAAAGATTGCTCCATTTGGCTTTGACAACTCTCTCAACCTACCCCCTTCCTCTTTAAAACAAAAGAGAACTCTGCAGATACTCACTGGCTGGAAATAACACTGTAATGATGAAGCAGAGCTGCACAGTGCAGGTACTCAGTAAGTCCTTCAGCAGACCCACGATGGGCACACAGGAGCCACATGCAAGTGTGATAAGGTATGAGCGCACATTAAGGCCATACACACATCCAGTGTTCCCGGGCAGAAGTGCACAACACAGGGGGCTGTGACTTCCCATGGGGTCCCTGAAGCCAAAGCCCCTGGTGTCTGGGGATTTTCTGAGAGGAGGCCAGGAAATCTGCTCTGAAGCATCTTAGGAACCACCTGGGTTCAGCAGCATACAACCTCCCTCTCCTAAGCATGGCAGTGCCAAGGAGGACCATTCCTGCAAATGATCAATATCTGTTGCATCCATTTGTGTAAAGAAACTGTCTTAAAGCCTCAGAGTCTGGCTACTTCTGAAGCAGGTATAAGATATCACACAAGGGCATGGGAAGGGAAAGCTGTTGTGATGAAGAAATTACATGAGCTTCTGTCCAGCAGATTTACCAGGGATGGGAAAAGGCAGGTAAAATTAATTTACCTCCCTCTGTAGCACCAGTTATTACAGCTGCACAGACCTGCCAGTAGGACCAGACTTCTGTCCTCATCGCTCACTAGGGGTTACCTGTCTGGAAAGTGCTTGTCATAACATGGCCTGGTCTCCTGACTGATAGGCCACAGCCCCAGAGGAAAAGGTTGGTCTGAGTTTTCGGTTCTTCTGTAACACAGCGTCCAGAGGTTATGCAGCTCTTTCATTCCCAATGGAAACAGGCTTCAAAACAAGGGGGATGGACTCACTGATTCAGCCATCACAATGTCTTGCAAATGAATCACATGAGGTTTTCAGAGCTATCTACTTCTCACATAGGGTTCGGTGATTAGAGTTTCTATTGCATAGAAGTCTAATTTCTGTTAGTCATTTCTTTCCATCCTAAACTTAGTCTTTGCAGTCCCTCCCAAATGCTGAGATTTTTAAAACTCCACTAAATTATCTTTTTCTCTACTAAATACACTCTGAAGGAGCAGGAACCACCCATTCATAGTCACTCAGAATTCTAAAGATCAATTTATCAAAGATACGGTCTTTTCTCATAATGCAAACCTCAAAAAATATGTGTTAGACATGGATAGAAGAACAGTTTTATCAATTAAATATTAATCTGTTCACATACTTGTCTTTATAATACAAAGGTCTGATATGAGATCTAGTAAATCTAAATGTTAGATCGTACTTGCATAGAGCATAGAGATAAAAGCTGATACATATCTTCCTCAAATATGAAGAAACTCAGATATTTTCTGTCATTCAAAAAGAAATTCATTACTTACGGTGTGGTTTCAGCTACACCATATTAACATATATTGTGATAGGGTCCTGTTACCCAAATGTAATTTCTGATACTAGAAAATTTTCACTACAAAAAAATCTACAGAATTATCATGTTTGGGACTTCATGCTCCTGTATACAATTCTTATCAGATTTACACAGCATCAGGGATGCTACTCAGAATTAAATACAAGAAAGCTTTGCTTCACACTGCAGAGCACATTGCTAATAGAAAAAGAGAGACTGCAACTACCACAAAGCTTCGTAAAGGAAAATGGGGATACTTTCATTTACTATAATCCTTTGTAAATCATCTTTTGAATTCACAGTCCAGCTGTATCATTGACTTCCCCAGCTTATTCAAAGTCTGTCACAAAGAGTTATAAAGGCAATGCAATGCCACCAGCTTTGCAGTACCTAGACGGAGAGAAGAGGCGTGCTGTCTTCCACTGGCAGAGACTGGTAGCTCCCACTCCTAACACAAGCACCTAAGTGTGATATCAAGTTAGGTGGTGTGAATATCACATCCCTCCCAAGAAGTTAAGACAACTTTTTTTTTTCCCTTTTCCCAGAATTATACATATATTTGGATATTCAGAACATTTGTTTCCTTACTGCTTGAACCTGTGCACCGGCAGTGACTAGATGGACATGAGTATGACCAAAAATCCATCAGAGGGCTAGCAAAGATCTCTACAAGGCGCCTGTGTAACTTATATTTACTGCAAAGTGCAATCTGTAGTGGGCATGCAGGTCTGGAAACACCAAAATATGGTGTTCAAAGTTATGCAACGTAAGCTGAGTGTGTAACAATGGTGATGCCGTATGGAGAGCTAACATCAAAGGTGTAAGGACCCACCGACTGAGTTCCTGGGCTGCTGCAGGGTTTGACTTCCATATGGAAAGGGCACTCTGCTGCTAGTCGTCCTCTCAGGGCAAAGCGTCCCATGGAAAATGACTTAAGTGAGAGTCAGTGCGTCGAGCCATTCTCCAGACTGGCATTTATCAAGCTAGCAGGATGACTTAAAAATAGTACAGGAACTAAAGGAAAAAAAAAGCTCTGATTTTCTTGTTCTGCTTTCCCTGCTGTGATTTTATCAGGAATTGGCCAGCTTAATTTAGCTTTGCTAGTTGCCAGCAAATGGGATAATTTTGTTTTAATTTTGTTTCTTGGCTGAGTTTGCCAAACTCATCCACCACTGATCGTCCATCAATGACTGGCTGCAGCAGTTTGCACCACACCCCAGACCAGGAGTCCCAGGCCCTGCTCTTCCGCTGCCGCTGAAAATGGCACCAGGCAACACATTTGCCTCTTTGTGCCTCCTAGCCCACATTTATAAAAGCAAGTTCTAGTTACTGCCCAGGTTGTGGTGAAGGGAAGTTGACACTTTTATAAATGCTTAGAACTAGAAATACTTAATGGAAGTATTATTTTGTGAAGCTGCAAGCTTTTGCTTTTAGTTTGAAGGAAGTAGGAAATAAAAGAAAATAAAGCATCTGCAACACTGAAATTGAAGCTGAGATATCTTCAGACTCCCTCTGATCTTTACATTGCTTGCAAGACAGAGATCTTCCTCCAGCTGAAGCAAGGGCTGTTTTGTCTGTCTGAAACTAATCCAACCAAGGTAAAAACTAGCACAGACAAAATGACAGTGATCATGCAGCTCTTCAAAACACAATGCAATTTTTTTCCTTTTTTTTTTTTTTTGCAAGTGCCTGTCCTTTATTAACTTGCTTAAGCCTTAATATTCACATGTAACAATAACATGGTCTTGAACAGGATTTAAGATTACTGGAAACAGAGAGGTCATTTGGAAAACATCACAGCCTTGGTAAGAAGATCCAGGGCTGGCTGAAAGCACACAGGGGCTTATTAAAAGATAAACCTTCCATATTTAGAATTTAGCCAAACATAAATACAAGTGCAATTTGCCATTAGCAAGCAAAAGGCCACACTTACGCCTTCTCCTGAAATACCAAACGATTGGGTTTTATTTACCTCGGGTTCCAATGAAGCCAATAATTCATCATTCCCAAGCAGCATTACATGATAACTCCTGCAATATTTAACAAAATCATTTGGAGGCAGTGGAGTTATCAAAAGCAGCCTTCTCCAGAAGGATGCCATGGACATTCCTGCAGGGCTCTGCTTTAGGATACCAGCTTTCTTATTTACGAAGCTGGCTTGCTTGTAGGTAGATCTGACACTCAAGTCTGTAGGTCTGCTAACTGTGAAGCTGACTGTGCATTGAGCACTGCCGCCCTGGGCACTACCCAAGCTGTAGGAGACTGTCAAACTGGTTATAGAACCACTAGAGCTTTCAGGGTCACCGACTTTTCAGACTGCCCGCACACCTTTCCTCACGAGCAGAGTTCAAACTAATACTCCACATGAACTCCTGGCTCATCTAGACAGATTTTGAAAATGTAGGATTCTGCTCCACATATCAGGTTTTTTTCTAATTCAATATTGGATTAAAATCATTCACATGCAAAATGGAACAACCAAATGAGAATCAACATATTGGCCAAACATGCATGGCCCCAAAGAGTTATAGGAACCTAAGAAACCTGCCTTTCTCACCATCTTGCAGCACTCAACAGCATCTTTGTCAAAGCACATTCATCAACATTAAAGGGACGAGCATATAAATGAAAAGTAGGGATTTTCAAGACACTTGATTCCTGCTAATTCATCTTACAGGAAAAGAAATTCGTCAATTATTGACATGAAGGATTTTAGGCTGACCAGAAAAGCCAATAAATTGACCTCTCATAGACTGAAAAAAAAAATCTGTCTTAAGGTTTTGATATCACCACATCTTCTTAGTTTTAGAGAAACAGGCAGTGCTTCTGTAGTTAAGATGAATATATACGTGTGTGTGAGTGTGTGTGTCAATGCAGAGGGTAAGTTGAAAACACACATGTTTGGAAAAGATTAAATCTCCATTCCAATAAAGCAAAACATTTGGGGTTTGACTGGGAAAGGCTGACTTTGTGGCAATTTGAGGCAGAAAATCTTTCTTTTGATCCTGAAACAAAGGTTACCTCTTTCTCCCATGAGGAATGACATAGATCTACCCAGTTTCAGTCCCCCAACATAACATCCATCTTTCCATCCACAGCACCCACTGCTTCCTGGAGTGTTTTTTGTGCACATCCTATTTGTGCCCAAAGAGCTATGTACAGACAGTTGCAACATACGGGCTCCTGTCAAATAAGTTATCCCCAAATTGAAAAGGGAGGTCCAAAGAACCTTTTGCCCTCCACAGATTAACTCTGAGCAAATCTCTTGTCCACTCATCTTTCTGAGATATGGTCCAGGGAAATGTCATGCTGATCTTCAGCAGGTTCTGTCTCTCAAGATAGGTATTTGCCCAGACAGGAAGACAGAAGCTGCCCTCTCCCTTCCCCTCTCTCCCTGTACATACTTCATTATACTTAGGTATATTCTCCTGAGATTTTTATAATTTCCTGGTATTAAAGGGATATTAAAAAAGAAAGCTTAATATGTTTATTTTCTTTAATACTAGTGCAGGAATAGTCTTTATTAACAACTTCTATGAAATCAATACAGAATTGTTTTCCAAAATCATGCTGGCCCTCCCATGAAAGCTGAATTGCAAATAAAGCGTTGTAAGAACAGAGCATCCTTTTTCCCTTCCATGTACCTGCAGTTCTTGGATGTTGCTGCACTGTGGTGCAAATATAGGCATGGAGTAAATCTATAAAAGGCCAATGGTCACCACCTAAGGAAGAATTTAAAAACTGAACTCAGAGTATAATACAGGCATACTCTTTAGGCTCAGACTGAAGTGGTAATTAAGGATCCCTTTCTGGCAGTGCCTCTTGATCCTCAATGACTTCCCAGGGAGCTGAGAAATGTTCTAGACGGCTAAAGTTAGGTGAGAGGAATCCCATCCCAGTCACTGGGTTGGGAGGCTTCTATAGATTTGCTTTGCAATGTAAAATAGCCTAAAATACTTCTGCATAACAAAAAACCCATAGCAAACTGATTGAACTTACCACCTTTGTCTGAAACAAGAAGGTAAAGAGCAAGAGACCTGCTACTCTATTAGATAAAGTGCATGTCTATAGATAGGTAGTACATAGTATAAAGACATATTGGATTTCTGTTTTACATGGAAAATTTCTGTTTCTGGCTTTCAGTTTTCTTTTTTGTAGTATGATATTTCAAATAAATATATTCTTCAATGTCTTGAACTGGACTCCCCTCTTAGGATACAGATGAAAACAATTCCCAAAGAATTTACGAATTAGTTAGGAAGTAGAACACAACTCTAACTTACAATCAGTTTGCAGAAAAAAACCTTAACACAGCTAGCCCCCAGGTGGCTTCTCTTTTCACTTTCTGTTAGGTGTTCTGCTGTTAGAAAAATATCTTCCAATATTTTCTGAGATCAAGTTCTCTTGTAACAATCCTATTTTTACTTCATTTTATGAGACTCTGAAGAACGCTACTTGGTCATCATCCAGCACTGTATTTCTTTTCATGTATCAAAATCCATCTGTGATTTATCCAACTGCGCTGACACTATTCTTTAGCTAAGCAACCTGGAAATATTGCCTTTCTACCCATTTTCCTTTTTCAGTCTTTCCAGTTCTGTAACTGTCTAAATATTCCTTGGTAAAAAATCTAAAACTACCCAAGCCTCGGCTTATTTCTGGTACCATCTTACAGGTAAAATTATTCAAATGTTCCTTTGCAATCAGAAAAGGGTTTGTGAACTTGTGTTGCTGAGCTGCTCCATAAAACACTGAGCCTGACCTCATTTCCTGATGAGCAGTTCCTCCACCTCCCACATTCACAGGCGTCTGGCCACCTGTTCAGCTCTTTAGTGATCCATGGCTTCCCAGACTCTGACGGTGGCTGCCTACATCCCAGTTTCAAAGATGGGAACAAAGATGTCTACATGTAAACCGCAGACCCAACCTTGCTGCTCTGCCTGTTCTTACCTGCCTAAAATCCCAGCAAGGTTCGTGGATCCTGCTCGTGTATGCTCCAGGTAAACTTCTGTTGACCCTTCCACTCACAGTAGTATACCTCAACAGCAAAATTTAATCCATTTTTGTATAGTTCAATAAACCCCTCCCAAAAACAATTCAAAAGTACACAGCCTTCCTGCATTACTGACAAAATGAACTTATTTACACATGTGTGGAGGATGCCACTGCTTTTAGAAAGCACCTCTTGTGTATGTAAACGAGGAAATTGGGAGAGCTGTCAGACGTGGTTTTCTCTCTTCTTGTTATTCATATTCCTATATATTCCATTCATATAACCACCCTGAAACAATGAATTAGAAAGAAAAATTCTCCAAGTCCAATGTATGGAGAGGAAATGTGAGCAAGGAAATAATTTTTTTTGAAGTTCTAAGAAACTGTATTTGCATATCTTAAATCTGTAGTCAGCCCTGCAAACCATATTTCCTTCTCTTTTGAAAGCAACTGCTCTGTGCATTCACCACTCAGCCTAAAAAATTCCATAGCAACCCTGTGAAGTGCACAAATAATAGACCTCAATAAGTCACAACAAGAAATTTGAGAGCTGTGGAGAGAAAGAGGTCCCAGAGGTGCTTTGAAATACCTAATTTCTCTGGATACTTATCACCCAGCATTCACACTGCCTCCTTAAATGATCCAAATTCAGTCTGTGTCTCAGTTGCCTACAAACCCCATTTTCCTTTGCAGCAATACCACTCACTGCTCTGCAGGACTCCAGTTCCTGAAAAGGAAGGGCTTGAGGTCTTTTCTGGTTGTCACAACACCATTACAGGTGGCTGCGTGGAACGACAGGACCAACCAAGAGGCAGAGAAACACCCATCAGAAAACAAGCTTGAGCATAACCAAGATCTTCCCTCTCAGTACATCTTTTGGTCCACTTCAGAACAATCTCCGTGGGTCTTCTGCAAAAACTGATATGGAAATCCCACCAGTTCCACACAGCCAGAACAGGCAATTCTTTCTTGCCAGGATTAGCGGTAGCCATATGTATTTGTTTAAAAACAACAACAATACAACCAACAGCTAATCAAACTCTGCTATTCTTATCAGCAGCATTTAACATTTTCTTTAAGTCCGTATGACATATATACTTATACATATAATATAGTAACAGGAATTAATGAATCTTTTCACAGTAATAGGGATATAAGAAAAGTATATTTTTGGTTGCAACAACTATTGAAATTTTTTATTAAGAGTTACATGAATATTTATTCTATCTCATCCTCTTGAAAATCCCCACTTAGCTGCAAGAAGGAAATATTTACTTAGATATGCACACTATCAGGTCCAGCTAAGTCAAAAAACCAAAACGTAAATAAAAGACATTTCAGTGCTAAAATTATTTCTTAGGATACTCACATAACTCTGATTGTTCCTGTAACAGTGGACAGTGAGAGGACATGGGCAACCTGGCAGGCAGCCTCAGAGCCAGCCAAGAGGGCAGGGCTCGCCAGGGCACCCACTGCAGGGGAGCAGCCTTCAGGGGGACCATGCCAAAAGCATGCAAAGGCTTTAATCTGCAAAGCTGTTTAATTAGAACACAAAATCCTAAACAAGAACAACATAATTCTTCAGACACAAAACACAAATCTTCTGATTTGAAAACAAATCCTGCCTCCCTTCCCACCCACCGTGTCCTTGCAAAATTGTCCTCCTTCCCAGCTTTGCTTTCCAACACACCTGCCACGGCTCCCCAGGCTGATGCACCTCTTTTGGTCTCTGCAGACCTTGTCTGCCTGGCAGCAACCTGGTTTCCCTTCTCCCATTGCCACCTGCACCCCAAGCTCATCCTCTTTGTGTGCATCTGCTCCTGGAGCTTGTCCTACACCATACTGCTGCAGCGTCTGCTCAGGAGAGCGCTCCAGCCAGCCCAGGAGGTCTCTCTGGCCAGGTCACAGCTCCCAAACCCAAGACGACCAATGAAACAGTCCCAACATCCCAAATACTTGTCCTTGGAAAATTCAGAACAGAGGAACAAGATCATTGCTCATAATGTAAAGAGCCAGCACAGTAAGAAGAAACCCACCAGCCCCTTGCATTTCCCCAAATGTCAGCACTAGGTCAGTAAACGAAGCCAGAGCATTTAGGAAAGAGCAGCAGTTAATCTGGATTAACGGCACGCAGGCAGAAAGAGCAGCTTGGTGGCAGCACTGTCTGGTCATGCAGTGTCCCATCTGAAAAAAAATCAGAGCTCTGCCCTTATAGGAGAACGCCAACGCGCACCTGGTGGGGAGTTTGCTCACCCTTCCTGCAGCTCTGTTCCCACTCCTGCCCTGGGAGAGCCCAGACCAATCACCTTCAAGGCAGATGTGATGGCTCCAATGACTAAACCGCTTCCAGTTTACATTATTTATATTTTCATTTTCTCTGTTCCTCACACAAACTGTCAAGATCCTCCTTCATCTGACCAGAAAATGTTTAGGAACACACACATCTAACATTTGAAACTAGTGACCGACCTGCTTGAAACCAGATTGCTTATTAGCACTGTCCTGAAAAGTAGCTCAGAATTTCAATTGTAAACTCATATTTTCCTACATCTCCTGGCATTACCATTTTAAGTACAGGACTAAGAATGGTAAAATACAAAGATGCAGGTGAATATACTTCCCAGGAAAAAAAAAATAAGCTTTTCCTCTTTGAATTTTGTTCTAGGAGCCAGCAGAAATCCAATCCCGTTGTTCTTTTATCTGTCATTTTCACTGGAAGGTTTTATTAGCTCAATTAGCAGAGCTATCCATACTGAAATTTCTCTTTCTGTCACTACTTTACAGCTCTTGAATGTAAAATTCAGTAGGCAGAAAGACTTTGGGATGCAACTTATAGAAAGCTTGAGAATCTTTCAGTTTTTTACCTTTATACGATACACTAGGTAGTATATACAGACTCTTCATTCCACATAACAGATTGTGGTAACAGACTTACGCAGAGCTTAGTTGTAGTCAGTTCACCCTCAGATGCAGAGCCCGTGCTGGGTACGCAGACATTCATAGCAGCACAGCAAGTGCTCAGCAGCTCAGCCCCCACAAGCTTGTGAGCGGGACACAGGAGCTGCACAGCTCGACCGACCAGCGACCAGCGCAGCCACCAGCTGCATGGCTCAGCAGGTGGGGACTACACACAAAAGCCTCTGCGATGGGCTCAAAGACAGCCTTAGAGAAACAACAAGTAGTTAATGACTTGATCATATACTATTCCTGCCTTGCTGCAACAAAGCAATCTCATGGAATAAGGCAACCTTTCAGTGCTTCTACCATTATTATTCTATTAACACACTCTACCTTTTATTCTGCCTGAAATAATATTGACTTATACCTTTCCTTAAGGGCAGTTTTAAGATGTGAGTGAACTATTATCTCTGCATTATCTGAAATAGAGCAAACATTTTCTATCAAGTCTTCACCTCTTTAAGAAAGAAACACTTCCACTTGTGTATAATCAGTTCTGTGTCTATGTCTGTGGGAGGGATCTTTGCCCTGGTCACAGCTAGAGACTCGAAGAGAAGCAGACTCCAGAGGCTGCCTGCCTGGATGACTGCCACGTTTAGCATACAGCATCAGTCAGGAGCAAGCACCTGACATTTTCAAAAGCTATGCATTGTGACTGCAGAAAATGAGCACTGAAGCACCTTCCTCACATTTTCCTGTAAACCCAACAGCAAAGTCAGACAGCTGCTGCATAGGACAGGACATTTGTTTCTCCACCGTCTCACCTTCCTCCCAAATCCATTCTCTTATAACCTTGTACCTTATTCAGGACATTAGGTTGAAGGATGTAACCCAACAACTCCCAGTCTTGATGCTTCCCTACAAACATGACCTCTACCAGTACTACACTTCAAGAATGACCTTCTAGGAGAATCCCAAACGCTGTTAACAGAGTTGTTCAACGTGTCCACAAGTGCCAAAATATCATTAAAGGAGTCCAAAAAAGTAAATCAGATGAGTCAAACTGGCCTCTGCTAAATACATGTGATACTTCTGCAGAAAACAATGCAAGCAAAGGGGAAGCATTTAATAGCCTAGAGTTATATTGTTAGCAGTTGGTAACGTTATAAGATAGTGGTCATCTGCAGGATCTGTGCCTATGTGCAGGATCATTTGCCTATCTTGATAATGAAGAGGCATTTCAAATGTTGTAGATACACTGTATATGTAAATACTGACTTTCAATAACAAAGCCTGCATGAAATAGGTATTAATTCTCTATTTAAGAAACTCTGGTGTAAAATACAGTCAAAAGCATCTCTATTTTCTGAGGGCTAAAAATCCTCTATCAGTGGGCTGACATCATTGCTGTTTCTGTAAAGTGTGACTCAACTTCCCACACCTTAAATCAGCAAATTACTGTATCATTTCTCCTGTGTTTGTCATTCAGAGCACTTCATCTAAGAGAGGAAAGAAAGCATTTGTTTCTTTGACAGTGCCTGACAATAAGTGTACTTGTACAAAAGCATGTTATAAGGGTCAGTATATAGTCTGTTACTGGGGGATTCTTACACAGCTTTTCAGCACAGAGCAAACGGAGAATGTGCTTTTGCTGCTATTGAATCATATCCATTCCTGCAAATGACTGTGGTTCCTCTACTTACGGTGTGATTGAGCAGAGAGGGAAAAAGACCAGGTCAGTACGCACAGCATGGATTGACAAAATCTGTATTACAACAATAAAAAATTATTAATATGATACAGCACTAGAAAGCATCATGTTACTCTGTATCTCACGTTACCACCTGCTGTGCTATTCTGTAATGGAGACAGGTCAACGGCTTCATTTCACTAAACAGATCAATCCATGATGATGAGGCAATTTGAACTGTATTATTCTGTGTTATGTCTTCTAAAAGTTGGTCATGACTTTATTTGAAAACCAGGTGTACACCTCTATAATGGTAAGCAGAAATACCAGTCCTCTATACAGGAATTTGTTTTATATTATACAACGTTTGTGGAATGTCTCTCATTAAACCATGATTCTGCATTGAAATCAATTAGTAATTTTTCTACCCTGAATCTAAGATTTTCCTATCAGTGCCTATAATTTCAGAACTGAATTTCTGCTTCTGAACCACATTTCAGAAGAAGGTTAATTTTGCCAGCAATTTATATCATGTTATTCCTATTAGGAAATGGTCTTAAAAAAAGAACAATATCAAAGACTTTTAGTTTTCAAAGCTGAAGAGTTAATGGGAACACAAAGTGCCCCATTTCTAACCCAGAACTACGCACTCAAATTGACACAGTGAGCATGTTAGCAAAAACAAAACAATTCAGAAGAACAGATATTAGAGAAAAAAAAAACAGATAGAAAGAATTGATTAATTCTATTGATTCTGAGCAGCACTATGTGCATTTAACACTACTCCAGAAATAAGACTCTCCCTGGTTTATAATTCACGTCTAATGGAAATACCATTACCTTAAGGACCAACATATACTGGGAAAGAGACCACCGTCATCCCCATCTCCCAACAGTATGAAAAACTTTCCAACTTGAAGCCTGAGTCATTGAGACCACATATGTGACCAGCTTTTTTCTGATATATGTAATCTGATATCAGACTTGATGAGAATCACAGCCTGTTTTACAAGGAAACAGATATTTCTATCACTCATTTCTGCTTTTTTCTCCCCAGCAAGTGTTAGTGGGCAAGATGGCAAAATGCATGTCCCCAGGAAGAAACAACATTAAATATTGCTTGCCAAATTCTTCAAATAAAAAAAAATCTGCAGACAGTAAACCCACACCCACCAGCTGATCTTTAGTCTTCTTTTGCCAGGGTCATTATCTTCATCCACCCCCTTCACAATGCCTCTGAGGTAGCCACATCTCCAAGGCAAGTTTCTGACTACAGAGAGTAATCTTTATGTGTGTAGAAACAGTGGACATTTAGTGCAGATAAGGACAGAAAAAGCTAAGTATTTGGTCTGAAGTTGTCAGGAATAAAAGTATAACAGGTTCCAGAAGACTAAATGAATTTTAAGCTACTACCACATTCAGATAATTTTCCTACAAACCCGTTTCTCAGTCACCCCAATTCATGGCCTAGGACATTTAAACTTCCATTTACATTAAAATGTCAGCCTATGAATTGTAGGAGCAAGGTAGAATCATAGGTTTGCCTGCAGCATCTCTGCTACACAGGCTGTAACCTCTGGCAACAGGGTAAAGCAGGCGCCTATGCGCAGCAACGGCTGAGTCACTGCAGCTCTTTGCTTCAGCACCCACATGTCATTGCCATAAGAAAATATTAACTAGGTCAAAAAATATACCCAGAATCATGACTGGTGTCATGCAAGGGTCTTGTGGATAGAGATACCAAAATTTAAGACAACAGGTATTTAAAGAAATAGAACTGAAACTACAGCATCAATTGTCAACTAAATCTCTTGCTGTGAATAAAAATCAATGATAATCTTGTCTCTAACTTTTTAGGATGTGTTCAACAGACATATTAAAAAGACTCTTAAAGTTAATGGAGCCTGGAATATGAGCTTCATCCTTAAAATGATATGTAACGTAATTATGCATAATGTTCTTCTACTGTGTTACAAATTTATAGGAGAAGTTTGACTTCTGTATAATTGCTTATTTGACATTAGTGTCTGTGTAACTGAAATCATATTGAGATTTCAGCTTGTCAAATATTTTGTGATTTTCCACCTGTGAAACACTAGAATTGGCCTGATTTTTCACATTAATCTAGCTCAAGTAAACATCCCTTCTGATCTTCTTGGCTTTAGGTATTTCTTTAGCCACCCACAGGGGCTGAATATACTGGAATCTACACTGTCGCCATAAGAAGTGAATGTCCTTCTCAAGAGCGTACGGCACGATCATTACACCAAATCCAGAAGAGAGAGAAACATACGTCTTAGTATTTTCTGTGCAGTAGAGGAAAACTCATTGCACATGGACAGTATTTACCCAATTCAAAGGTGATTATTTGTATTCAGTCAGTACAAAGAACCTGCAACACAACGGTGTTTAGCTTGAAGCAAGATAAAAAAGCACCCTCTGCCAGCCATTAGCTCCTTCTCACCAAGGGATGTACTTTATAAATGCACTGTCTCCACATAATGGAGCTGAAGATCAAATAGACTGGTATTTATACCTGTAGTCAAGGATGAACATATCCTCAGCACCTACTATGATTTTGCAGGGCTCTTTTCCCTCACAGTAACAAGTATTACAGCCAAGAGGCTCTAAGCGTTGGTATATGAGCACCCTATCTCATCAAAATAATCAGGCTGTAAGTATTCTGAATTCTTATTTGAATGCACTGCTACATTGGTAAGGGATTTCTATTTTAAATTAAAAACAAGGACAGTTTGAATAACAATGGTTTTGAATTCATAAAGATGAATTTGGTTGGATTAAGGGAACAAGCACGCAAACATCTGATACGGCTAAGCTTCAGCTATCTCGCAGCAAAAACAAAGTCGGCACCATAAAATCACTAGAAACTAGGTTAAAAAAGACAGCGCAAAGAGAAGATTGAAAAAGGTGAAAACCAATAGCAATGAAGGTTAAAACCCTATCCACATACTCTGCCTTTTCATGCACGTAACTCACTGAGCAGAAAAAAAGATTATCTCCCACCACTGGAATGGCTCAGTGCCTCAAGGAAATGCAAAACAATTACTGTTACAGAATAAAAAGACCACAGGATATGAGGAGGAATACTCTCCCAACAAAAAAATTAAAAAGGAGAACAAAGGGGGAAAGCCTTACTGCATACCAACGAAAACATGCAGCAAAAGAACATCATGTCAGAGGGGAGAAAGACATCAACATAGCCAAGCAGACCCAGAGTGAAGCGGGGCAATACAAAGACTTACAGATCCAAGTTCTCCCAAGAACAATTAAAGTATTCTGAGCTAAAATCTTGTCCAGTTGAGCAAACAGCCCCTGCAAAAAGCCAGGGAACATCTCATTAGGCTGTACCTGTGCCTCATGCAAAAGAAATTAGTTTCATAACGTATGGCAACAAAGGAAGGGTTGATCCTAATTTTTCATTGTTGTTATAAATTAGGAACTATTTCACAGCAGCCATTGAAATGATGGTACAGAGACAAAAACTCTGCAGATGTAAAATGAAGTTCAGACACAAGAGGAAACACAGACTCCCTATTTCCCTGTTTATAATCCTCCTGCAGCAGAAGGCCTTTTTTTACTGATGGAAGGAAAATACCAACAGCAAATCAATTTTGTCAATTTTTCAGGTTATGATTAACATAAAGCAAGTTCCACACCTTCCTGGTTTTTTTTCCATCACTGTTTTGGTGCTTATAGGACTTCCACCATTGATCTAACACCATGGGATGAATATATTAAGGAAGAAATGACACGAGTGGCACCACAAAGTTTGTTTCTCAGGCAGGCAAGCTGCCATCCCTCAGAAAGCAGCTGAGTCACATCATGTATAAATAACTCTGTCAAGAGAATAACTTCGTCTCTCTGCGAAATCACTCAGCAGAGACGGAAAGGTGGGGAACATAGCAGTTGTTACCAGCACACTAGTGGTTCCCTTTTTCCCCCATGTTATCTGTAACAGCATTTCCTCTTTCAAGCAGCAAAGCTATCCATGAAGGCAGATGAGAACATCCTGTTCTCAACTATAGACATCAGGCTCTGTGAGAATTCATAAACTCTGTCATGATTCGCAAATCCTAGCTGTGCGGAGGGTTCGCTTGGGTGTCCGTGTGGCAACTAGAAACAACCCAACGATAAAGGATAGAGCTATATACAAACTTGGTGAGGAGAAGCGGTGGGTCCCATCTCACCCAGCAGGATTCCCCAGCTCTCAGGTGCAGCACAGCCTTTACCTGTCCCACTGTGAGTAGCCAAGACACGCTGAATAGAAAGTCAAGGTCATTTGCAATGCTGGCAGCAGAGCGGCACAGCTTTTCTGGAAGACTTTAATGGAAGCACATAGAAACGTTTGCCTGCATCAAATAACTGCTTTGGGGAGCAGGCTTCTTTTAAAGTAATAAAGCTAATGCCACCAATGAAGCTTATTCCTGGCATTAAACTATATATAACTTAACTCACACAACCTCAGCATCTCATATGAAAATTAGTACATACTTATACACATTCTTCGGCTAATACCTTCCTTGTTCTTTGACTCTATTTCTTCTTTACACCCAGAATTAACAGAAAAACACTGCATTTGGCCAATCCCTCTAGCACAAAGACTAGGGAAACCCACTTCATGACTGAGACAGACATACCACTGCCATCGTTAGTACAACATTGTCTCAAATCTTGGCACACTCGGGGACCCAAGTACGGAAGAAGGCTGTCATTCTCCTCTAGGTGGAAAGAGGACTCCTTTACATCACATCGTATGCCATGCAGAAATTACAGCAAGGCAGTATCAGAAACCATGTCCTGACAAAGCCTACTCTCTTTCACTATTTTACCATTGGCTTTTTGAAGACTATGGCAAAGTTTCCAGTTCCCCAGGAGTTAAAATAACCTAGACTAAAACCAGAGCCTTCCATGGGGAATTTCTGTCTTCCACTGAATAGCTTAATTTAACTTTCAACACCTGCAGCCACATCTCCCTTCAACAGACTATTTGCATGCAAAACAGATCACAGTACCCTATACAGCCTCATAAAGATATGCAGCATAAGACACTAAGCATCACTTAGCAAACTGTTTGTTCTTCTGTTGTTCCTTGTTATGTTTCTGTCCTGTCCATTTGCCTTTCAAAATTTCAAGTCCTCCAAAGAAATTTTGAAAAAACCATACAGCCTAAATGCAAAGTTATGTAATGGGCTTCTGTCAGGTAAAATATGAGGACTCCTTTGAGTCCCATCTGAAGGCTCTGTGCAATCAGGGAGAATTCTATCAGAAAGCTGAGCCTTACTATAAAAAGAAATTTAAAGATCCAAAACAGAGATGCAATTCCAGAGATATTTTTGCTCTAAAGATATGACTTGTACTACCTTGCTTCCTGGGCTGCCAGACACTGTTCCGAACTTGTGATGCAATACAAAGACCTGGTGCGGAATAGCTGGAAACACGATGCTTCAACTCTTCATCTGTACTCTGCCCTCCTTAGTGAACACTATTACAAGGCTTCGATGGTGACTTGAATTCTCACCTATATCAAGCTCCTTTAATTAGCCGGAGTAAATGTGGAGATTAATATAATTCATGGCCAAATAGTATGGTATTTCTTACACTGAGCCAGACAATGTAAACTAACATGTGTAAGTAACCACCTGCAAATATCTCATTCCTAAACACCAACTTTCTCTCAAATTTTCTTATCCTTTTTTTTTTTTTTTTCCTCTCCTTATGGAACATAAGGTTCAGCATAAGTTCAGCTCACTGCAAAGTATGTTTCTGAAAATGCCCACTTCTTGCCAGAGGAAAAGGCATAATACTCAAAATGAAAAAAAAAACCAAACCAGACTAAAAAGTAATCCACATTTCCCTGTGGGAGTGACCTGAAGAGATATTATATCTCTCTTTCTTGTGAGTGTGGTAGCTATATTCATTTATTGTAAACATTTTCATTTTCTTTTGCCTTTTCATTCTCTTTTGACAGAGGCAATAGCTAAGGTCAAGTCATCCACTGCATAATGAAACTACCCTGTCTCAAAAACAAACCAGCCAACCTTCTCTGGGCAGCAGTGGTTATTATTCTTTCACCATGTCCTTTGCCTTCCTCTATCCTCTCCATCTATAGAGCAGATATTTTCTCCATTTTCTACTTTATTTTACACTCATTTTACATCCATGTAATTCACAGACTCAGGTAAGAAACAGAAAAAGAATACTAAAAAACCCCACACTGATGACATTTTCTTTCTACTTGATTTTTATAGACAAAAAATGGGCTACTACCTACTGCCATCACATTATCAACATGGCAAAACGTTTTTAGGATTGAAAACTTCTCTCGTACGTTAGGAGGTATTCGTGATATGTTGACAGTCTGAACACAGTAAATGGCAGGTTGCACTGCCGAGGCTGCTCCTTCGCCTGTGGACTGGGAGGTTCCTCGCAGCCCCGATGCCAGCAGGCATGCGTGATTTCACTGCTACATCATATCTGAAGAACAGGATGGCTGGTAGCCCAATACCCTCTCTCACATTTATTTCCCTTTCATGGACACCAGTCTAATGACCATGAATACACACTAAGGCACATGATGAAAATAAGTTCGTTTGGCATTGAGAGTCAACTGTGAATGACTAACAATCGGTGAATAACCCAGTTGGTGGTTGATTACATGGTCTGCATGTTAGGGTCTTGAAGGCTAACCTCCCAAAGCATATTTCTATCCCTTTGGCTCCCTATGAGAGGATAAACATTTCAAAGTAAGCACTGTCTTTCTCAGTGTTTGTTTGTACGGTGCCCTAGCACACTGGGGCTCTGTTCTCCAAGCAGCTTTTAATGCGAAGTTCAACACCCATTTCTTTTTATAATCACACAACAAACAGTTTGTGTTTAGTATTCTACTTTCCTGGTAGGCAAAAGCCACATTGTTCAGATCCCCTGTCAGTTAGCTGTTCGCTTGGGCAAGAATCCTCTTGGTAGGTAAGAGACGAGGAGGAAATTGTCCTCCTCAGCAGCTGCATTCTTGCTTGCATTCACTTCCACAAAAAATTGCAGCTAAAGACTACTTTTTTTTAACTCTAAGAAATTTTTGTTGGAATTCAGCTTGAGAGATGAGTTGAAGGCAAGTGAAATTCTTGAAGAGCGCTTCAGCTGTGAATACCAGTTTCTTTGCCTTGCACCTTTAAAGACACACCTTCCTGAGCTACCAATGATCCATATTCTAAACTGAACACTTACGTTTGAAATGAGATGTTATTTTGAAGAGTAAGCATGTCTCTGCAGCATTTCATCTTAGTGTCTCTTTAAATGGAGCATTCTTAGGCAGGTTGGCTCTTAGAAGCACCTATGCAGGTTACTGCACTTTGTCTCATTGTAAAGTTTTTTGTTAACACAGTAAAAATAACTTAAGTCCCGCTTGAGCTTCTAGGATTGGAGAACTGTTTTTTGTTTAACTCTTTGGTACCTCCAGGAGCAGACCCCTCTGCAGCAGCTCCACTGCGCCAGGTACCTCCGCCAGCAAACACCCAGAGAGCTGAGCTCCAGCAGTGCCTGCCTTGCCTCTGTCCTGGAGAGAAATTGCCAATTCTCCCCAGCCAGGGCAACAGAGCTGGAGGAAACTCTGCAGTGTTTGCCAGGGCCACTTGCAAATCTGGCAGGCCTTCTGCCTTTTTGCTCCTCCTTCAACTTTTTACTGCTAATTGGTATGGCCACTTTTATTGCATAGTTCTGCCTCATAATTGTTTGGGACTAATTGCTGTTGAAAGGCAGCATATCTTTGGATATTACCTTTATTTTGCATTAGAATATTTTCTTTGATCCTCAAGCAGTTTGCAAAAGAAACTGACTTACAAACTCTAAATAAATCACATTTTATTTGACACCGAAATACAACAATAAGTTATATCTGCTATGGAAACAGAGCACTGAAATGCATTTGCCACAGAAACTGTACCACCTTACTATAAAACTGGGCAGTTATTTATTCACACAAATGATTTAAAGAAGTAGAGGAGTCTACAAGAGTAATCTAGTTAGCCAAAAAGTTACTACGTTTAGGAATGATTCAATATACCAGGGTTAACTAGGAACTGAGTATATAACTTCTAGAAAAATAAATTCAGTGACCTTTGTCACCTTTGCCTATTCATTATGTGTTCATAAGTACCCTGAGAATCTTAACCTGTTTGGTTTTAAATGTTTTTCAGCAATTTTCCTAAATTTCACTCACTATAATTTTTTATCAGTATCTAAAATTCTATATTCAAGTTATATTGCTCAAATTGTAATCTGTATTTCTTGTTTAAAAAAGACAGCAAGTCCTTCAGAGAGGGTTTTGAAGGGACATTTAGTGATTTGCTCGAGTATTTCGGCATAATACCTACTTACGAGAGAAAAGGCAAAGGCAGAGATGACTAAGGAAATTAACACAGACACAGCTCAGCTGTAACCACAGCAAATTCTCATTTAAACTGAAATGAAGTTTTGCTCACTGTTACTTTAGGCATACCTCAACGCTTTCAATTTTGAAATGACTGTATCTGTAAGTTCATTTCTTGTCCAAACACCTGTACCTGCAGCACCCACGTTACTGTACCACGCTGCTGGAGCACCAGAGTTTATACACAGGCCACAGTAGGAGGAGCAACTCCAGTGACTCACACATCAGCTGGAGCAGCAAGCGCCCATTGCTTTTGTTTTTTGAAGGAAAGGTATTAGCTTTCTTTTAGGAGAGGTATTAGTTTTCTCTTAAGCAAGACAGTATCTAAATAGGATGACTGCTTCAACTAAGGCTCATACACCTTGGTTTTGTACCCTTTTTTGGACGTATTACTGCTGGAAATCTTGAAAAATAGGAAAGAAAATCCCATCATTGAGAAATGCATAAGCTGAGAAGCAAAAACTGAGAAAGTTTATTTTACAGAATGCAATAACGTTAACTGCTACTAATGCGTGAAGGGTGGGGATGATGGCCTTCCAGAAACAGCTGGCCACTATTGCACATTTGAGAGCTTGGAAAGATCAGTAAATCTAACTGCTTACACTGCTGGGAGTGTTGCTACAAGTGTCAATTGATAATGCAAGGGACAAACTACTTGTTATAAATGCAATGGAGGCTTTGGAAAAGGAAAAGGCGTCAAACAACATTTAAATAGTAAGGGAGAGGAGGGAGGCAAAACTGCAAAAAGGCAAAGGAAAAAAAAGTGGGAGAGGCTTTCTATTTTGGTTTTGCTTTACACTGACTGTAATATTTCTCTTAAACCAAACTGCTCATCAGTCTGTCCCAAGAACAATATGAACCATGGTTTTGAAATAAAGACAACTCACTGAAGTTGCACCTGCAGAACACCTTACAGATGAGCGTCTGGGAAAACTCCTCCTGGTGTCCCACCATTACACTTCACATCAGACCCTGGAGGACAGCATGGCCCCAGATATGTCATGGTGAATTAGGACATCAGTGGAGACTAATGATCAGTATGAAACCAACATAAGGGATGACAGAAATAGTCCCCAGACAAAGGCAACATTCATTTCTCATATGCCTTAGACCTCTGTCTAGCCCAGACAGCTCACAAAAGTACCGATTTAAAATCACCTGTAAAGGTAGTTTTCATATAGCGGGGACCTGGTCTACTCTCAATGAGTCTGAACCCACCAATTTATTTCATACAGCAATCAAACGTTAATGGGTTTCTGTTTTTACCTGTCCAGACCTGAAATGGTGACTGAAAGATAAAATTGCATCCCATAACACATCTTCAGAGCCAACTAGGTGCTTTCATCTCTTCTTTTTTTTTTTTTTTTTTTTTTAAGGAAAGTTGGAATCTATAAAAACTTTAAATACTTCACATTTTCCAAACAGATAATTCCATGTCAACCTACCACAGATTTCAGCATTTTCTTTGTGTCTCATTATAAGATTCGATGCTGACAAAGATTTCTCTTAAAGGGCCATCCTATAAAAATACACAAGGGGATTTTATTTCATATCTTAAAATTAGAAATGCATTATTGATGGGATCATTAATTATATATTTTGGATTTATAACCAAGCTTTGAAGAAAAGCACAATATTTGAACATACATAATTGCTATCACAGCATACAATCTCTTTTTCTTATTAAACACAGACCCCATTTCCTCCTTGTATGAATATTTCATTCTGAATATGTGTTCCAGTTATTTGGCAATATCTTCTATTCCATTTCAGTCCTTATTTTGAAAGAAGTCAACTAAGATGTGAAGACTTCCCACTGATATAATCTATTTCTACTTCTAGATCAAAATAAATTTGAAATGCAATGTCTTAAAAGGAAAAAAAGAAACCCTTCCAAGTCCCTCCTCACTGAAGGGCTCAGAACCACAGCCTGGGGGAACTGCAGCCACTTCAGTCCTTGACTGCATCTTCCCAGCCCTCTGTAAGTCACAGGGAAGGGCCTGCCTTTCCATGCTTGCAGAATTTCTGCCAGCTCAGATTATACACATTATTGAAAGTTTTTGCATGGCGATGAGTTGATTTGTAGCCTTTCGGAGGGCTCTGTGTGTGTGTGCATGCACACATACATGTGCATCCTTCTCTTTCAGTCTGGGAGCAGAAAAGGAACCCCTATCAAGTTTTCAGCCACCCTAAGGAAACTGTGTTATTTTCTAAGTGCATGCTTGATCTGAGACTCCAGGGAGATTTAGCAAAACATAAACCAGGGCAGCCAATGTAGAGGTACATGAAGGAAGAGTAAAAAGTTTTGTGGGTATATGTTCCACCATTTTTCCCTTGTGTGCTACCACGTGCCTCAGGAGCTGTTTACAGCTCTGGACAAAAGCCACGCAGGAAAGGACGAGCTGGGTGAGCCAGGGCACACAAGGTGCAGCAGATCTGCTGGGCCATGGGGCTGTGGCGTAAGCAGGGCATGATTTTCCCCAACCTCATTGAGTTCCTTGTTCTGTGACAAACGGTAACTCTTCCTGCCTTGTGCATTAAGTACAACAGATGTGAAGTGAATGACAATGTACATCAGGCTCCCTTTGCATGAAATTAGAATCTGGTATTAAAGGATCCGTGGGTTATTTTTTTTCTCACATGGAATAAAGAAGATGGTTCATTTCTACAAACATACACACACTTTCCAAACTAAGGTGAGTACAACAGAGGTAAGAGACGATGACCCATGCTGTAATCTTGTCAATCATTCAGCAGTGACAAATACATAAAAAACCTTAATTTTCAGAACCAGATCTGAGAGCCCAAGCTCAGCTAATAAAGTATCTTAGGGCAGGTGGTAAGATGCTGGCCACAGGCTTTAAAGACCCAGACACAGTTCCCCAGGTACCACACAGGACCCTGTCTTCAGCCTTCTTGTGTTTCACCTCCCCATTGGTAAAAGAGGGAAGCCACCACATGCTGGACAGCAGCCCCAGTCTGGTCAAACCAGGGCAGTGGAGCCAAAAGCGACTAAAAAGTATAACTACAGAAATCAGTTGATTGTAACCATCTGCTACGCTAAGAGTAACTGAGAGCAAAGAATCTGCTATTCTACTATTATTTTTTATTTAATTTCTCTAGGTTTAACTACATTATTTAACAGAAAAACTTTAATGTTACTGAGACTGAGAAAACAGGATCTTTGGTGTCTTTTATGCTTCATCCATAGCGTAGATACTAAAACTCCTGCTTTAGAGACTGAAGACTCTGCTTCATTATTAAATGTATGCACATCATGGCTCTTACAAATCTCTATTAAACTGAGGATTAGGCAAGGGCTGGAACAGATAGACAGTATATTTTCATTCAATCTCCTTTAAAATAATGATGCATGCAACTTCATGTCATTACTCTTTAGTGATCTTAAGCCTATTTAATAACACAGTAGTATTCCAAAAAGGAAAAGGGAATTATTCCCACATTTAATTTTCATCACAAAAGTGAATGTGGTTCTTTCCGTGGCAGATTATCAGCTAAGCTGCTTGGTACCTTAACTGGGATATGACTGCATTAGCTCTGCTACATTACAGCCAAGCTAATGAAACAAAGCAAAATTATTAGGTTCAGACTCCTTGGAGTATCTGAAAGTAATGTTTGGCTTGCTTCTAGGGACCTCTGTAGGGGCAATGGGACCTGCAGATGCCACACCTGAATGAACATCAAGTTTGGCCTGTGTGACCAAGCTGGTTACCTACCCCATCCTCCGATGGCACAGGTTCTATACTGTGGCCTCCACAGGGAGCAGTGTAAAGATTATGGGCTCTGGACCCCAGCTCCTCTCATCTGCTGTGACAGGGAGGGAGGAATGGCTAAAAGCTGAGGACAGATTTGCCCTAGCATGTGATCAGCTGTGCCAGTCCCTGAAAAAACAACATGTCCAAGGGCTGATCCTACTCCCTTGCCTGAAAACAAGATGCGTTTTTCCTCCCCATCCTGCAGCAGTGCAGGGGCAGCTTCAAAAGAGCAAGGGACACTCTCCAGCCCTGGGCCAGCCCAAGCTGGGTGACTCCAGCATGCAAGCTCTGTCCACATCCTGGCTCTAACAGTTACTCAAAATGAATTGCAGGAGGAACTGTGTTTTACACCACTAAGAAGTGTGGTTTTAGGACAAGGATGAGCCAACTTAACCACACGCTGATATTCGGTCTCCACTCCCTTGCACTCACAGCAATACCCATAAACTGGCAACAAGTTTTCAGTCACTTGGCTTGCCATCAGCCTGCCCTACCATTACATGAACACGGGTGCCAGGATGGGGGTGCAGCAGAAGTTTATGACCAGGGCAAAAGGGAGGGACGTGACTATCCCTTTTGCTCCCAGCAAGCAGTTTAACTTGGCTGTAGCACAAAGCTCCACCCTGAGCTGCTTCCTCCAGCGAAGCCTCTCACACCCTTCACCTGCCTGCGTCAATCACTGCTTTAAATCCCTCTGCCCCAGCAGTCACCACCTTTGTTTCTTTCTTGGAGGAAAGTATTGGACTTGCCTCTTGTATGCCCAGAAGTAGTCCAAAATTAATATAGGTTTTAGCACTTACTGTTACAGCATCTCACCTAAAAATTCTCTACCTTTCCCCACACGGTCTGCCAGCCTTGCAGTTTGAGCAGCAAGCATCCTAAGGATAAAGCTAGAATTGCTATTGCATAGTCAGAGACTGTTAAATTAAGCCTAGATGTATGAATGAAGAAAAGAAGAGATGCTGATGCACATACAAAGGTAACTACAGGAAAAGAAGATGATAGTATGTTGCACAGGTTTTCTCTGTTACACCTGTGCTTAGAGCTAATGCCCATCCCTAAAATCCTTTCTGCTATTAATCTCAAATGTGATGTTATCAACCCCAGTGTCCATACCTGGTCCAATTTTTTTTTTTTTTAAATGCAGAAGCAGGGATATTAAGAGATCTGGAGAAGCCACGCATTTGTTTGAGTCTTCAGGTTCTTTGGGACATACATATACTGAAGGTTTAAGCTGAGGCAGTAGACTCTAGAAAGTGAATAAAAGTAAGTTAGTAGTACTTGTGGAATGATTGCTGGAGGTGACTTCGAAATTAAACTTATGTTTTTAGAAAAGGTACAGCATTGAAGAAGCTGTCAGGGTGAAGTGCAGCTGCTATGTGAGAAAGCCATTCCACAGAAGTTCCCTAGTAACCACAGATGTCGGCAATGCCAGGAGAGCTTGGCGTACTGACTCTAAGAGGAGCTGTCCAGAAGGTGGAGCGGTGTGGAGGCATCACGGCCAGGCTCTGTGATAAATGGGAACTCGAGGTACCATGGAGCTGGTACGCTGCATATTTGCCACCCTGGGCCAACAGTCCATCATGCTTTTGACAAAATGCTGTCCTTTTGGTGAACTTTGCTCATTATAACAACATTATAATACCAGAACACACCTCCATCCCAAAAGTTACCCACCTCTAAGGTGTGACCACCCCTCACTGGGCATGCGCTTTGAATTTCTTCTAGTCTGTGCTTTTAAAAGCAAAGCGAGGAAATTCTACACCGATCATAATAAAGGTATGTACGACTAGAGTCACTCAAGCTCCACCTGAAAGATATAAAATAGTATAAAATGTGTGAAGAGAAAGAGGGCGTTGGGGGAGATACCGTCGTGTACCACTCTGACTTCTGAGACCAGTCGATGGGCTGAGCCTCTCTTCCGCCCCACTGGGACACCTTTGGGTAAGACTGGAAACCTCTACAGTGTCACTTTAAATCTCTAACATATTAGAGTTGCTTTGCTTCATATTAGAGTCACTTCACATTCAAGTCACTTCATATTCGTTCAGCATACTTGTAGCCTAGCAGTGTACTGATACCTTTGGTATTTATGCATGTCTTGTAACCAGCAATCTTATCACTGGTAATCCAAAGAACCTGTTGTTTTAATAAATTGCACTATTCATTAATCTAGCCATGATCATTCTCATTGAACACGACCAGCCTGGGCATCTGCCAGATTAGTTCCTAACAACAAATACCCTGACGAGTGGTTACTTCTACAACCCTTAGAAAACAAACTGTTGACCAAGTCTGAGACGAAGACTGGACTTAGCTGCACCTAGACTCCTCTCTGAGAAGGAGTTTAGAAAGCAAGGGGGTCCAGTCTGAACCTCGTGACTCAAAGGTAGGGTCTCCCCCTAGCCACTCCTCAGACTCCTACCATTAACGTAACAGTACTTTTCACTTTGTCATATTCTTAACTATCTCCAAGTTTGTCTATCTCAGAATATTCCCAACACCCATCATGAATGGGATTCTCATCACCATAATTCACCTGTTTTCTAAGTACACTGTTTTGGCCTCAGTTTTGCAGGCTTTCTGCTCATTTTAGACAAAGCCAGAGATGAACTGGTTGAGGAATCATGAAATGCATCTTACTCGTTTTCAGTCTCATACAACCTGTTTCTTTCAGATTCCATGAAAAACCTGAATACAAGCAGGAACTCCAAAATATCTATGGAGTTTCAAATATATCAGAAAGTTTAAAGACTGTCTGGATTTTGTCTTGGTTCAGTGAACTGTAGAGGTGGATGTAGCTGCAGAACAGAACACAGTCCAAATCTTAAGCATCTGGAAAATTCGGCATCACTGACACTTGAAGAAACTGCACTTTAACTGAGGTTCTCCTGCCAACCCCCCCAACCCAGCATCAGACATGGCAGCAGCAGAGAGGTGACACAGGGAAGTGCCAGCCATGGAGAACTGATCCACCAGGAGCTGCGCAGACCCTTCACCCTGCTATTGTCAATATAACAAAACACTGGAAGGACTCTCAGTCCTGCCATATCCAAGCCCCAACATAAATGGCTACACAGGCTCATCCTTAGATGTGAATATAAATATTTGTATTGTCCAGATGACGCCTGGACGTCGAGCTGAGTATGTGCTCAAATGCTTTACAGGGCTGAGACTTGACTGCTCAGTGATTTGGAGAAATGAACATGAAGTCATGCCACCACTCAAGCAAGGACAGCTGTGTATTGCCATGGGTATATTTACCCTACAAAAGCCCTGGTCTTCCCCTATTTACACTGATGTAATTATGCACGTGTTGTAGAGTGGATATTCCTGCTGCACATCTGTGCAAAGGAGCTGGCACTTGGGCTTCCTGGCTTTTGTGCCACAAGTGGAACTAACTTAGTTTTCCTCCTTTAAAAAAAAAATTCACAATCCCCTGGTCATTATTCTAGCAGAAACTCCTACTAGTTAGTTTAAATTTTTTTAAAACAATGAGATTCAGATGGAGGCTGTGCAATTCAGAATACACAGGGTATCTGAGTTGAGGTTCAGAACGTTTTTCTTTCGATGCAATCATGTGATTGATTTTTTTTTCCCCTGGAGAGTGTTACTATATTCATATTTCAGCTTTAATTAGCTTCACCAGGACTGTTAGTGCTTCCACAAGGTTCTTTCCTCTAAATTCTAGTTATAGATAGTGGACAGATTAGCCAGTGTTTGATGACCTTTTACAGCCAAATTGACTTCAGCTTCACGCGCACAAAAATCTGAGGTGGGGAAGGAAGAGAAGTTATATCAGATGACTAAAACAAGCGAAGCACAGCAGCTCTGCCCTGTCCTCCCATGGTGGTACTTTACATTGTATGAGCTCCACTAGAGAGGAAACTCACATCACCTGTGTAGCAGAAAAGAACCTGCTTATAGGCAGAAATGAAGAGATATTAAATAGATAGTTAATATAAAGTTCTACTCTTTAAAAGAAAAGTTGACAGTGCTCGAAAAAGAAAAGATACATAGAGCAAAAATCAGGGGTTATTGGCACTGTAATCTACAATATTTAAAAATTTGCCTTGCCAGGCTGCACTAGTTCTCAAAAACTAAGAGAATTTCATTTACCACCGCAGGACTGTTCCTTAAGCACTGTTTCAATCTAGTTTTAGGGATGCTCCTGAAGAGGACAGGGCTCCTGCTGGCCACAGTGTTACCAGAAGAGAAAAAGTGTGCATGGGGCTACAGAACTGCCCTGGAGAAAATACTTTGACATCCTACAGTTTATAGCCTGAGTCTCTCAGCTAATCTTAAACATCCAGCTCTTTCCTGGGATCTCCAGGTAACCTGTGGACACAGACGTCTCACACAACCAAATCATCTGCTAGAAAAAGCCTTCAGCAGCATCACAGTTTTTGCCGGCAGAGAAGCTGTGCTACAAACCTCTCATTCTCTCTCTCACACACACTCTCCCTTCCTAGGGATTTGCGATATGGGAAGGACAGTCCCAAAGTTTCTCTCATCACCTACTGCAACGGAAGAGTACTGGAACCATGGGGTGATGTTAGTACTGCAGACAAGACTTTCTCTGAGGATTTAAGAACAAAAATGTCATTCATTTTTTAATGGATATATAATATTAAACTATGAAAATGCTGCAGAAAAAGAAAAAAAACAACTTTGAAGATATTACAAAAAGATTGTATGTGTGTACAGGAACACATAAAACTAGTCAGGGAACTTTGTTAGGTTATCACTCTGTTTTAATAATAAATAACTTTGCTCCTCACTCAGCAATGAAAAACTGTTTTGTTTAGGTTTGGGGTTTTTTTTTTCTTTCTTTTTTCTTAACCATTAATTAATGAGGTTGCAACAGTATGAATGATTTACAGTGACATGCTCTGACAGTTTATACATGGTGAGTAATGCTATGTCAGACTCTTCGGTATTTATATGGAGATGAATGGCACATAATGGGATGCACGTGCTAACAATGAATATAAATATTTAGTACTCCCAGCAAAGCTTACTGGCACGATTAACTTGGCCTTAACTTCATACCTCTCTGCAGTCTTGCCTACCAGCTATTTATTTAAAGGCATATTTCCAGAGAACCCTAATGAAGTATATTTACACATCCTCACTGCAATAGCAGCTTTTGGCAAGTACCTTTTCTTCTCTTCAGAGCAGTGAGCTCCACTCACATCACTTAACAAGATCCTGGAGTCCATAAAGCCAGCTGGGCTTGCAGCAGCCTGGTAAGAGCCCAGGAACTGTGCTGCTACTGTCACATTGTCAGTGACCCCCTACATACCGCCTCCTTCTTCACGGAGAGATGCACCCTTTCTCCACTTGTATCCATTCCCTTGTGGCAGAAGGGGACAAGACTGGTGCTACACCACCCCTCTCAGTAACTCTGTGAAGAATACTTTGAGTTACAAGGGAAGGGAAAAAAGCCTCCTTCTCTTCTCTGCCCACCCCCTGCTCTCCTCTCTTTGTGGGAGCAGGGAATAGCTCACTGCCCCCATCCAGTTCCAGTGACAGCTTTGCTCTTGCTTAGCAGAGCGGAGAGACCATGTGCAGCTTCAAATAACTCTTACATTCAGGACTTCCAGAATATGTAAGAAATAATTACAGCACTTGTTCTTCCCTTACATCCTTCACAGTGCAGGTTATTTTTTGTTAGCAGCTGTTAATGCTGCAATGACTGTTCTGTGACTGGTCTGTCTAGTGTTTAAGCTGTAGAGAGTGAGGGAAAGATTTTCTATGTTATCCCTTATTTCTACCTAAAGAGAGCCTTTGATTGCTCACCAATTAATAGCTCTGATAGTTCATTCCATTTTCAGTATTACCTCAATTTATTGAAACAAAAGACGGGCTCTCCAGGTATTGCTCTAAGCAAAATAAGAGTACATCCTACTTTTGGAAAGTTTTTAAGTGTCACCTTTGAGATTTTTCATCCTCAATACTTTTTAATACATAACACACAACTCTAAATATCTAAGTTCCTAAGACAAACAGCTGAATAACTGATCATTTTCACTGGTAACAGAAATGACAGACACAGTCCCTGCCCTCCATTCCCCAGCCATCCGCAAGAAACCTGGAAAGCAGGAGGGGTTTGATTACATCTTACTATCCAGAATGTCACTCTGCCTCTAAGAGGAATAAGTGCAAGCTCATTCATTCCTGTTCCTGCCTTTTACCTGTAAGCGTGGCCTCACTGGCTCTGTCGGCACACAGTATTTCATAGCATACTTACATAGTCTAAGGAGCCCCAAAACAAGCTTTGCGTGCTGCCTGCTATACACATTATATACTGTGTTATTTTATTTCAATACCCAAACTAAATACAAATTAAACAAGACATTTCACTTGTTTAAACATAACCATACAAATGTAAACGCAACCAGGTACCTACTTGAGTAGGGTAGCTAGCAGAGGACAAACCTATACTGCAGAGGCCTTTTCTCATTTTGAATAGCCTCTTTACAATCCAGTCACACCTATATGAGCTGCATGTTTCTTTATTTGTCCACCACTAACCCATAATTCTTTACAAACTGAACTCCTTAAATTCTGTCATCCCTGTTGTCATATGAATAAAAATATTCATTCCACACGTGCATAAAGTCAATGTTCACTTACTCACATCATGTACTGAACTGTTTAATGCTTGTCAGCTAACAGAAAAGTTGACAATCTGCCATTCAAGTGAACGCTGTGGTGTATCCTACTCTTTCATTCCAAGATTATTTACAAGACAAGGTATTTGTATGAATGCAAATCATGAGATGTTTGGCCTACATTTATCCAACACATATATTAAACTCCTCCCCTCTCCCCTGGCACTGACATTTTTCAGTGTAAGATTTCCTACTGACACAACTGCCATTTCACATGGCGCTGCGTTACACTGGAAGATTAGGAACTCAATCTATTTCATCCATCACAAGGAAAACCAGGTTACAGGACTACGGTGCACCTCTGCAGGGAGAAAATATCAAAAGTTCTTCAACAGAGAAGAGACAAGCATGCTGGTACGCTCAAATAACTAGTAATGAAAGCCAAACAGATTCAAATGAGCAATAAGAGAAATATATAAACCCACAACTGTCATGAATCTTTGGAACTAGCTACGGAAGGAAGGAAGGGATTTTCCATCTTCGAATGCTTTCAGGTCAAAATCAGGTGTGTTTGTGGAATCGAGGGCTTAGGAAAAAGTAGTTCCTGGCAAAGTCCATGCGAGCATCTTAACTGCCTCTGAGCTCCAAAGCCTGATCCCACACAGAGTCATCACTTGAAATTCAAAACCAATATATGAGCTTCAGTGCTCTAATAACATTGTGCCAGAGCTCATGGCCACTGCCCTGGTCACCCACAAAGTGTGCTCAAGCATACAACATTTAGAGGTTCACTGTTGCTAGTGCTTCAGCTTGAGGACTGAATTTATGTAGGCTGTAGGAGGTTCTCCACACTCTCCCCCAACAACTGCCTTATACATGAGTGAAATCCCTGCCGTTCTTCCAGGCAGCTCATACCTCATCAGGAAGAGCAAATTCGGGTCAAATTAGCTCCTACTCATACCAGAGCATTCCACTATCTTCTGCAAATTTACACAGATATCACCAATTCTTATTAGACAGGCACCTCAGCACATGTGGATGCATAGAACCCATGTACCTCACCTTCACCTGCACAAGCCCTACCATCTGCACAGCAGGTCTAAGGTAAAGGGTCAGAAGCACTCATATGCTACACTTGGGAACAGTATGTGTTAGCCATGTCGAGAAATCTGATTTTCTGTTGCTAAAAATCAGCACACACACTAACCAGAAAGGTTGCTGGGCAGACGGACACCTCTTATATTTA